>NC_137734.1:14252941-14987941 GCF_964034855.1 Anser brachyrhynchus | reverse complement strand
TATTCACAAGATTTCCTTTGACTTTTCTCCTGTGGAAGCAGGAGCAGGCTGTTAAGAAGGAAAATCAATATAATTTTAAATTCTGCACTTAGACAGGAACTTCAGACTAAGCAGAGAAAAGACTGAAGTTGAGATCTGTACTTTTGCCCTAGGGCAGAGTATGTTTGTGTTTTGGAAACAGGGAGTTCTCCCCAGGAATGTTGGGCTAACAATTGCTTTATGTTAATTTTGATTCTTCCTGTGATCAAGAGGATAAAAATAGTTGTTGTTGTCTTGGAATTCCATATATTTAGACTATTTCAATAAGGTTGATTTACCTGTGTAGTTATTTTTCAAAAGATAAAAATATACAACTACTTAAAAATGCTCAGTGAAAAGGAAAAAAAATCATGTTCTATGCTAACATTTGAAATAAAATCTGATGCTAACAGGAAATTAGGAGGACAGGAACATCAAAATATTTTTGAATGCATTTGTTTAAAAGCTATATATCATTCCTCATTCATTAAGTCAAAGAACAAACAAAACTAATACTGACCACAGAACCCGCTTGGGAGAGGTTAAATACATATCTAAACTCAAGATCTCAGCTGCCCAAAGACCTCTGTGCAATGTACGGAGAGCCTGTGGGGTCTTTTGAAAATGAACAAAAATACACAGAAAAAAATACATAAAGGTTGTTTCCTGTTGTGTTACATACAGAAAGGCTGGCTGACTGTAGAGCGGTCTGCATAGAGCATCATCACTGCTGGAGAGGAGGAAACATAGCAAGTGAAAAATAGCAAAGGAGGTCATTGAGGTGGCTGTCTCTGAAGTCCAAAAAGTGGAAATTTCAGGAAAGATTCAGTCTGGAGATTCCAGCTTAGCGGATCAGGCAGTGCTCACTGTACTAAATTCCCACGTGCAGCCCCTTTGCCTTTTCAGCACTGTATTGCTCACTCTGAAAGACATCAGCATTCTGCAAGGCAGAGTATGACGCACAGGCCACACAGGACCTGGATCACTGGGTCACCATAAAATGTCTTGTGTTTTTCACAGTATGGCCTTCACATACCTGCTTGTACTTCTTATTTCTGATGTCACTATAACAAGCTATTCAAAACCAAACCGAAACAAACCCTGTGTCATTCTCTGAGGAAATATGCGCATATCCACTAGCAGAGTGAAGAAAACCCAAGTAGTTTGTAAAGGTTGTATAAGAAATAAACTTGTAGAGCTGCATTAAGAAGCCTTCTTAACAACTCTACAGAGCTTCTCACAGCAAATACCTTGAGGTCAATTTCTTAAAGTATTAGCCAAACTCTGCTCTGACCTAATAATTTAAGGAACTTGACATCAAAGGGAGAACAGGGCTCACGCTGCGCATCTTTTTGGTAAGCATGAGAAAACTTTCACAGTGAAAGATTGGAATGAGCCTCATGTGGAAATTGGAAACCCCCTCACTGAAATTTTTAAGTGCAGGTAAGAGAAATATGCACCAGAGTGATCTATATTTACTACAGCCTTGGACATGGAGGATGCTCTAGGTGATCTTTTTAGCTACAAACCTACGGGATTTGCAAAAGTTTGTAATTAATTGTGCCAACCAAGGAAGAACATAACAATACAGAATCGAAGTCTCAGACTCTACCATGGCCTAGCACACCTAAGAGAGAGCACACATTTTAAAACTAATAAATCATCTAAGCATCATTGCTGGTCTGGAACACTTCTTCATATTAAAAGGTTTCTCAAAATTAAAGTTTTCGGGGTAGTTAAATACCCAGTTTAGACAAGGCAATATTCTGAGTCTGGGATTGAATTACTGGGCAAAAAACAGAGCCTTTGTCCTGCTCTTCTCATAGAGAACAGCCAGCACCCCAGGCCAGGGTACTTCTGTGCAATGCTACCCATCTTCAAGCTTTGAAGATTTTAATCTGAATTAAATTTGAGCAACCTGATTTAGTGGGAAGTGTCCCTGCCCATGGTAGGGGGGGTGGAACTGGATGATCTTTAAGGTCCCTTCCAACCCAAACCATTCTGTGATTCTGCGATTCCATGAATTTTTCACATCGACGGCAGTCATCACAATTGTCTGTATTGGGCTTACATCGTAGGTTTCTGGTAGCAAGGGTGGCTGCAGGGGTGGCCTCTGTGAGTAGAGCCCAGGAGATGCCCCATATTAGAAAAGAGCCAACTCCATCCAGCTCCAACAGGGCCCCGCCACTGGCCAAAGTGAATGATGCTGCTGCATCTCTGGAAAGGAGACTGAAGAAAGGAAAAAAACTGCTGCACAACAGCAGCTGGGAGAGAGGAGCAAGGAAACGCAGAGAGAACCAGCCCTGCAGCCAGCCACCAGGGCCAGAGCAGGAGGGCAGGAGGTGCTTCAGGCACAGAGCAGCAGTTCCTTTGCAGCCTGTGGAGAGGTCCCTGGTGGAGCAGGCTGTCCCCCTGCAGCCCATGGGTACCATGGCGGAGCAGATCTCCACGCTGCAGCCCGTGGAGAGGAGCCCATGCAGGAGCAGGGGAGCTGGTGTGAGCTGCTGCCCATGGGGGACCCATGCTGGAGCAGTTTGCTCCTGAATGATGCACCCTGTGGTACAGAGCCATACTTGGAGCCGTTCTTGAAGACCTGCTGCCTGTGGGAAACCCATGCAGGATCAGTTTGGGAAGGATGGCATCCCGTGGAAGGGACCCCACGTTGGAGCAGGGGCATAGAGTGACCGTGAAGGAGTACTGGAGACAAAGCGTTAGGACTGACCACAGCCCCATTCCCCATTCTCTTGGACTACCTGGGGGGAGGAGATAGAATAGGGTGGGGGGGGCGGGGGGAAAGGTGTTTTTACTTTGTGTTGAGTTCTCACTGCTCTGTTCTGTTAGCAGTTAGCAATCAATGTACATTAATCTCCCTTATGCTGAGTCTGTTTTGCCCATTTGAGTTCAGCTGCCCATCCGTGTGAAAACACCATATTATGCTAGAGGCCTCTGCTCCTCTTCCAGTCTTTCTTGTGGCATTTTATATGACTATTTAGCAGTTCACTGAGTCAGAAAGTCAGTTTCTGTTCTGATAAATTTTAATAACGGGTGTCCAAGTCTCCCAGTTGATAATAGTCAACCATTCTCCCCTTGCAACTCTTCTTTTCTTACAAACTCTGTAAATAGACCACCTGCAATTAAATGGAGCTGTGGTCCTGACAAACAGTGAAGTCAGTAGAAGGCGACCTGAGACTGGATCAAAACAGCAGCAAGATAAAAATTCCTACAGTGGCTTTCATGGGCTAAATCAAATCAAAATTGTTAAAAAGAAATGCTAGGCACAACTTGGATCTGTGAGTTCTTTCAAAGGGCTTATCTTTTTAAATCCACTCAACTTTGGTGTAATATCTCAACACCAAATAACTTCCTATGTGCTTGTAATTCACACCCTTCGCTGCCAGCTCTCTCCTGATTCTGTGCTGCTAAAATCACAGTTCCTGGTTGTCTCCCCTCTAAGTAACCAATGGATCAGATGCTTATCTCATCTTCGTGTACCCGGATAACAAGTAGACGTGGAAATTTTCCTCCCTGAGCTTTTTCAACTCTGAATAAGCTTTACTGTTGCCCTTTGTGTTTTGATGCTTCCTGGACTGAGACTTTAACAAACAGGCTAGAATTATATCCCCCTTCCTCTTCATTGCAACAGTCACCTTGTACAAATGAAGCCCTGCTAACCACCACAACAGCCTTGACCTAGATGGCATGTGCTCTAGAAAAGCTTATGCTTCTGCAGAACCAAAGTTAAACTCAATTCAAAACCAAAACAACCAACAATACTGGGGCTGTTAGTTGTTAGTTTCTCCCTATATCTGGGCTAGCACAATCCCAAAAGGGCCTGGGATGGCTTCCCGGGCCTGCCTGGAACCTGCTGTGAAATGCCAGTGCAGGACCTCATCAAGAGCAGTTCAAGCATCCGGGCCTCTCAAAACGGCCTCCTGGGGCAACTGGGTTTCCCTGTGTCGGGGGAACAGGCTTCAGGGTGACCACTACGGCTTCTCCCCTTGTTCCCTCTATTACCTGCAGGAACAGAATCACTACCGGCGCCTTCTCAGACAGACTACTGACAGCAGCAGCAGTCGGGATGGAGGTTTCACATGGTTTGACAACACAGCTAAGCTGACCGATTAGCTGGCTACTGCCAAACAGCCTGTCTGCTCTCCTCACCCTGTCCCCAGCCATGCATTCCTGGCATTCCTCTGATCCCGTGGAGGGGTGGTTCAGGTAGCTAATTTCACAGAAAATTAATCCTACTAAAAACAACAAAAAAGACAGTTTTCTGGTAGGCTAACTCCTCATTGGCTCAGCATTCATTAGATGAATGCTAGCGCTAGCTCAGCCAGGAGCAGAACCTTTCTTTTCAGCTACAAGTAACTTTATCTGCTTAGTTATATTAAACTGTATCCTTATTTCATCCACCAGCCCCATCAAACCAGACATGCAGGAGCAAGGAGAGGCCTCTACCAGCTCTGTATTGACACGTGGATTATCACTGCATCTATCTGAATGGACGCAGCATGTAGGACTGCATAGCATGGCCCCAATCACTGGAGTAAAGAAGCAACCGTTCCTGTGGTCACCAGGCTTTTGTCACCCCCAGTCTTCCAAAGAGCAGCGGAGAATGGTCTCTCCATCCTCCTTTTGCTTGTTTTTTGCACCCCACTTCTCTGCCTTTAGTACTGAACAGTCCCATACCTCTTCTTGGTCAAGCTTTGAAAATGACAAATACCAGCTATTTGGAGGATGCCTCTGCCTGCCCCCAAACTGAGTCTTCTTTCCTGTTCAGTCACCTGGTTGCCAGCACATGTAGGGGGCATCGCCAGCAGCACTGAATGAAAGAACACCAGCAGTTAAATGGGAACTTCACTGCTCTGCCACTGGGACTTCTTGGCGCTGCTTGAAAACGCTTGCCCAGGAGCAGCTCCACACTGAGGACTCACTATGACTGAGGTAAGACCTATGTGGTCATGGAGCTGCCCACCAAGCAGAGCTGAATGGTAGGAACTTGAGGACAACAAGGATTCTGTACATAAAGAGGAGTAAGTTGCTAGTGCTTTGACCGAGGAAATCCCTGTAGAACTGAATTTAAAATTCAGATCCAGCCACTGTTCTGTCTCCACAGTCATGGAGTCTTCAGAGGCAGTCTGGTGTGCTGCTCTGTGCTTGAGATAGCTGTGTTCTGCTATATTGCTATGAAAAGGGGTTAGTGCTACATGGAGAATGAAATAACAGAAAGGCAGAGGAATCTTAGGTTAAGACAATAATTTTCTGGTACTGAAACGTGTCAAAATCCTCCTATGCGTCATTAGGTAAGACTGAACCAAACCTAGGTTGCTATCAAAAACTGTCATACTCAGTGTATTTCTCAGACACACAGCTCCTAGTTGGAAAGTGTCCACTGCTGTGGACAGACTGCTGCACACCGAGACTCCTCTGCCACTGATGGCAAGTCTTTTCTCTTTATAATTACATGGTGTAGGGATCCTGGAGCTTCATCACTTTCAGTGACTCTAGCTCACTAATGGCAAAGAGGAGGCTTCAGAAATGGATATGCATTCTCCTTTTCCGCCTTCTCACACACACAAGAAAAGCTGCTGTTACGAATGGCATTCAACATTGCTTTGAGTCTAATACGCAGAGGACAGCTAAGCAAATGGAAGCAGAGCTAGCTCTGACCTTCCTCCCTAGAACTGGCAACAGGCAGAAGAACCAAATGAAATGGTGCACATCCCTGTGATCTACAGTCCCCTGCATCGTTCAACATCTGGCACTGCGTCAGAACAACTTGGTCACTAAACACAGTCAGATACAGTTAAGTTAGATGTATTTCAACATATAGCTGCAGCGAGTCAGAACACCTCAGAAAAACTGGCTGCGTGTGCAGGGATCTGGGATGCCTGTGGAAAGGAAGCCCAGGCAGGTGTCTCCATTGGCCCTGGGAGAGCTGACATTTAAGAATATAGGAAAGAATTCTAAGGACTACTGTGGAGTTTCAGAGCCATTAAAGCAGCTGCTACTGCCCTCTTGAGAAGCTGACATCCCAATAAATATGCCGGGAAAGAGGGGAGCAGAATGTTATAGCTCCCCAAGCCCTTTAAGCCAGCACTGCTGCTGAAAAGCGCAGCCTCCCTCTTCCCCAGCTGCTCTTGCTCACATCTGCACCAGCCTCCCTTGTACCAGCACTAACATTTGTGAGGTGATGCGGATGTGATCCAGAACGGGACTACCCCGGCGAAACAAGGCGGCTCGTTCTGCCCCACCGGGCCGGTGCCAGCAGGAGCAGCGGGGGAGGCGCGCTGGGGGCAGGCGGGATCGCTGCTGGCACCACGGGGAGGGGGGGGAGGATGGCCTCGAGGTGCTCCGCCATGTTCTGCGGGAAGACACCCAGCAGATGCCCCCCCCCCAACCTCCTCCCCCTCCCCCTCCCCGGCCGGAGGCGGCCGCGGGGCGGAAGGGACGGGGCTTCCCCGCCGGAAGCGGCGCGAAGGGCCATGGCGGCGCTGGTGCGGGCCGTGGTGAGTGGCAACGGCGGTGGGCGGCGGGCGGCGGCCGGGGCTGGCCCCCCCCCCCACCCCCGCCGCCCTCCTTCCCGCCCCGCCCCGCCCCTCCCTGCGGCATGGCGGCGCTGTGAGGGGGCTGAGCGGCCCCGCTGCCCCGCGCGGCTCTGCCGCGGTCCGACCTTACCGGAGCGGGGCTGGTGCCTGCCTGCCGGCGGGGCTCGCCGCGGTGGCCGCGGGGTTGGTGCGCCCGGCGGCTCGCTGCTGCTCGCCTCGCGGCGCTCAACCCGGGGCGAGGAGGGGGCCGGCTCGGGATGGGGAGGCTTCCCCTGGGTTTGTGCTTCCACGGGAGCTGTGCAGGGCTTTCGCGTTCTGGGCTTGGGCTTTATATTTGAGGATTTATTTTTATTTTTTTTTTCTCTGGTAGCTTTCCTCTTGCTTTGGACACGGTGTCTGTGCCCAGGGGCGTGAGGGTTCCCATTTCTGGAGATTCCTGTCTCATTTTGGAGGTGTTATAAAGGTTCCAATTTCTGTGTCAGATGGAGGAGATTGGGTTCCTGTGAATGAGGGCGGATTACTAATCACTCAGCTCCTTTGTTTCTCATCCATGTGTGTATTTTTGGTCTATTGGCTTTTGAAGTCTCTGCAGCAGGTTACCAGATTTCAGCTTTGAGTTCGGAGGTTGGTGCCAGGATCTGATTCCCTGCCCCCATGCAGATATGGGCATGGCCAACACTGCTAGCTGGAGACCAATGCGTGAGGAAAATGGAAAGCCCTTAATCAGAGAGCTTGTGAAATTAATCCACCTAATTTTTAGAACCGATGTCTCAGGGTGTGGTTTTGCAGGCGTGGTGGGCCCTGCCCTTTCATCTGTCCAGCTGAAAGCAGCTGAGAGCAAACGTGCCTGAGAGCAACTGGGATGCAGTGAGCATGAGTTCCTGCCTTCCTTCTGCCATTGCTGTGCTCTGTCCTTACTCACGTCTCTGCGCTGTTGCCTACCTCTTTGTGCCCCAGTGTTTTTCTTGACCCCTGTGCTCTGAATGCCAAAGCAGCAGAACTGGCGGAATATAAAGTTAGTTTCCTGCCGTAATGAGTTGAAGAGGCAGTCTAGCAAAAGTGGAGGGGGAAGCCAGGCAGAAGGGGAGCTGAGCGCTAGAGGAGCAGTGAGTCACCGGGGGTTCAGCTGTCTGAGGAGCTGTGCCCCAGGGTGCTGCTGGCAATGCCAGGCTGCGGGCACAGAGGGGGCAGGACTCATCTCCCAGGCCTCCCTAACCCTGGCTCTTCTCCCGGCTGCTTCTGGCATTCATGTGGCAAAGTAAGTTGGTTCAGTTCTTCAGCCTAGCCAGAAGAATTTCTCTTTGGATGAGAGAAGATTTAGTTGGCTGCAATTTTTGTGATCTGAAGAGCCTCATTTTGTGATTATGGGAGAAGCACTGGAGCATTAGCAAGGATGGGAGGATGCAGCTGGGAGGCTGGGGAGTTCTAACAGCAAGCAACATGCTTCAGCTCAAGCTTTGTAGTATCATAGCCTTGCTGATCCATGGTGTTTCCTAGTATCTGCTTTTGCATTAGGATTCAATAGTTTACTAATCAAATAAAAATAAGTCTTCATACTTTCAACACCTCTTCCTTGTATTGAAAATGGGAAAGGACAGTTTTGTTTTCCTCTGATCTTCAAGCCTCCTTGGGTGCTCATGGCGTGTGTTATAGGCCTGATTATTGTCTGAATGTTTCAGTTAATAGTGCTGTTATGATACATCTGTCTTTTACCTAAGAAGAGATCCTGATGAATGTTTGTGTGCTACCTGAGGTTTTTCTAAAGGTTGCCAGGAGGATTTAGATGACCGTGGGTATTTTTTTTCATCTGAATCCTGACAAGACAGCTAGCTGCAGGAGGTGCTTATGCTGCCTGTAGACTATTGCTGAGAAATTTTGTTTGGTTTATGCTTGGTACGTTTTTTTTCAGCCTTTTTGTAAATAAAGAGAAGTACTTGTAGTTTAAATGGAAGGTGATGTTCTTCAGTGATATTAGCTTAGGAAAGATCCCTTAACTCCGTGTTTCCCCCTTTCTGTTGCTCTGCCACTTCCTGCTTTTGCTTTTCTTCAAATCTCTTCTTATCACATCTTTAAGTTTATCACCTCTCGTTTTAACTGTGTGTATGCTTGTCTTGTGATGTCGTATGTCTCTGTCCAGTTTTATTCCAGGAGTGCTTTTCAACAGTTATAAACCCCAAAAGAGGTTTATAACTGGTTTAACGTTATAAGGTTATAAGAGGTTTAAGCTTATTTAAGCTTAAAGATCTATTGCAATCAAAGTATGTTTTCTTATTACCAAGAATAAGCCTCAAAAGATCTGTTAGACACAATGGAGTCTTTTACTCATTCTTTATCAATTAAAAAAAAGGTGAATTTTCTTTCTGGCTGTTAGTGTTAGTTAAACTGTTTGTATCAGAGCACTGGATTGCCTCAAGAATTGTTTTCTGTTACTCAGCTGAAATGTCTTTTTGAATAGAAACGTATCAGCTTCATATCTGTCCTTGCTGGGTACTCAGGCTACAGAGAAAAAGCAGAAACTAAGTGGTCTTCCATAGCTAGAGTAGAAGAGGAAAGGTGTAGTACTAAATAGTAAAGTTAGTGAGTACTAATCACATTTGCAAAGGAAACACATTTTTTCCCTCACAGTTTGTAGAAACCCAAATCAATTCCCTCACAATGGCTCAAGAGTGCGATGCCGGGGCAGCCTGAGGAAGCAGTGCGCTGCACCTGGCAAACAGCAAAGTCTCTGCAGGGAAGGGGGAACAGGGACTGGTTCTGTCTGTTTCTCCTGGCTTTTGGGCAATCTGCTGCTCTCATGGTTGCCTTTCACTGGCACCACTCAGCCAAGATTGGCCGTGTCCCCCCCCACCTTGGTATTCGTGTATATTGTTAAGATCTCCCTGCTTTCCTCAAAGCTAAATAGTCCCAGCTCTCTCAGCTTTTCCTCACATGTTGGGTGCTTCAATCCCTTAATCATCTTTTTGGCCTGTTAAAAAAAAAAATAAAAAAGCTATCTTTAATAGAGAAAAGTCTGTTCTCTGTAATAATATATATCTTGTTTCCCGTATTAATGTAGTGCATTAAAAATGATTATATTTGCTGAAATTTATTGGGACAACATACACTTTTGAAATACTAGAATTATTAGCAGTGCTTCAGTAAGACAAAGATGCGTAAAAGCTGAGTACTGGTTGAGGGCTTTTTAAAGATCTCACTCAGTCAACTCAATACGTAAGTATCTGCATTTGTTGTACTAGATATAAAAACTGTGGTGTAGTTTTATGATGTAGACAGCCCACCACTTCCTTTGACTAATCTGTTTCTCTTATCAAACTCAGGTTGCATTACTGTAAGGCAAGATATTTTTTTTTTTTTGTAACCAGAATTTAGATTTCTGTCAAATGCAAGTTTGGAGCTTAATCCAAGGGTTGTTGTATAAATGAGTAAATCTGTGGAAGCAGGATGACAGTTAAACTGTTTTTGTGTTAGGATCCTCTTCTTCATTGCTACTTTTTCTGTTTCAGAGCTGCCGGACTGGAGTAACTCAATGGATAGCAGTATGCAGTGGATTATTACAGACGGCTGTGGTCCAAGGCCAGTGTAGAAGGATGCTCCATGGTATTTTCCAGGTAGGATGTCACAGTATATTAAAGTGTGTAAACACTGGGATGAGTTTGAATCTGGAATAGTTTTTCAGTAAAGAGGCTTCCAGAAGTGGTGTCTTCACTTCGCTGTGTGTTGCTGAAATATCGAGGCAACTTTAAAGCTTTCTGCTGCTGAAGGAGGGAGCTCCCACTCTTTATCACACAGTTGTCTTTATTCAGAATACAGAAATCTGAATGTAGGTGTCATTTTTCCAAAGCAGCTGTTTACAAACAAGTCGCATTTGCAGATAATTGCCAGCATTTTATTTTATAGAACATTTTTCTGCTGTACAGTAGCCTTGGACTTTCTAGTATTGATGGTATGTTTACCTAGCACAGCACAACATTGAGGAATATTATTTCAGTGTGAAAGCACTGCTTTGCAATGTTACTTCCAGTTTTAGACAAGCATACCTAGTATCAGATTGTGTCTATAGTAAATCAACAAGAGGATTGCTTAATAGCAGCCAATTATAGAGGTTAAAATGCGTATATGGGAATGCATTACAAAATACAAATGGGAATAGATGCACGTTATCTGAACAGAAATAGGGTATATCTCTGGGTGTTTCCTTCATGCATGCAAGGTAACCAGAGATTAATCCTCTTTTCTCTTTTCCTGTATATTACAGCTGGTAGAGCCAGGACTTACAGAATTAGAAATTTCTAAGCTCTTTGGCTTTGATGTCTATCCTCAGATAAGACATTCCAGTCCTGGAAAAATCACTTGTGCTTTTGTGATATTAATAAAGCACAGGTCCATATGAAGTAGCATATAGCGTTGAGAGTAGTGAGGGAAATTAGCAGTTGTGAAGTTGACTGATAAAGTTAGACTTGACTCTGAGCCACATGTTAGGATTTAGAGGCTTCTAGGAATGGCTATACTGAACAAAACAGCATATTTGCTTTGTCTGAATTTATTCGTAAATAGTTTGCTACTAACTTGGGCAAGCTGTGGAGATATGATAGATATGCTTTCCAGTGCGATGCTTCTTACTTAGAGATTCCACTCACTCCTGTATGATACGTTTTGTTATTATGCAGTAGCTGTGTAATGCAAATCATGTGCCATGTAGAGGTTACAGTGACAACTATTACCCTGTAATTTGTTTTGCTCAAGTCTTGGCCATAAAGGCAGTTCAATGGACTATAAAGTTGTAGATAAAAATGCCATAAGCTCTGTTTCTCTGCAAGGCCAGGAAAAATAATTATTCTTTATTAAGAGGCAAAAAGTGTAGTTAAAAATAGTTTGTGAGCAAAATCAAAGCACGTAAGCTGTGGTTTTTGAGAGTGGAGTGTTCTGCCAGTCCATTCCATTAGTACGTTTTCAGAAAACTAGTAAATTCGTAAAGTGGAGCATTAAGCGTGGGCAGCCATTTTATTTGTAGCAGTTATGATATAAATTTGTGCTTTTTGTTCTTCAGGATTATACCAAATTGGCTTAGAAGCGAAGTGAGGATAATTGGTGTAAAGTTAAGTATTTACTAGTCAACGGTCTCTTCAATTTTTCTTTTTCTTTTTTTGTTCTGTCATTTTTACTAGAGACAGAAGACTGGCCAGTTCCAACTGTCTAAAGCCTGTGGTGGATTTATTCAAGCCAATGGAACCATTAAACAGCTAAATAGAACGTTTTACAATACGAATAAGGTTAGAAGAATTTTATGTTTTTATTGTCAGAGGGCACATTGTGTTGTACAGATACAGGTAATGAAATGCTTTTGAAAGCACGTAGGAGATGATTCATCTCTTACATGAAATATTTTAGTATAGCATTAACAATGGATCCAATAATTTGAAAAAAAACGCTCTGTTGCTTTCCAGAAAATGAACTGCTAGTATAGGAGAGTCAAGTCACAGTTGCTTTTTTGGGAAATGAGCCCAATGAGGAAAGAAGCAAAGTTGAGAAGAGTAGTTATTGGGATGGGGGTCGGTGGCAGATGTTCCCTTCTTACCTTCAAAGAAGGAAGAACAGAAGTTGTCCATACATATTAGAAGTGACAAGATGTTTCCAGATTCCTTATCTTGGGGATAGTGTGTAACAACAGTTTTGCTGTCTGCTTAACACTGACATTTGTCATGTAGTCTACTAATAATGACTAATTATTGTCATACTTTTTCTTGTTCTTCTGTACTGTTTTGTTAATTTGCGGTGTCCACATCTCTTACATTTATTGTCTTTTGTCTTAGAATAGAAGTTTTCCAGAGCATGAATTATTAGTTTAGCACTTAATCTAAGAGAGTCAGTGTCTCTCATTTAATAAATGTTCTGATCCTGCTCTTGCTATTTCAGTATGAAGAGAATGGCAAAATGGAATATAAGTAAGAAAAATGAGAGGACAGAGGGAAAAGGAAAGTTGACAGGGAACACCTTTTTTTTTGTATTTTGTGTCAAAATTAAGAGGATGTATGTTATTGTACCTTATTGTGCCTTATATGTACAGATGTACCTTATTAACGTTTATAAATATGTTAAGGGCAAGTGTCAGGAGGATGGAGCCAGGCTCTTCTCGGTGACACCCAATGATAGGACAAGGGGCAATGGGTGTAAGTTGGAACATAGGAGGTTCTGCTTAAATACGAGAAGAAACTTCTTTGCGGTGAGGGTGACAGAGCACTGGAACAGGCTGCCCAGGGGGGTTGTGGAGTCTCCTTCTCTGGAGACTTTCAAAACCCACCTGGATGTGTTCCTGTGTGACCTGATCGAGGTGTTCCTGCTCCAGCAGGGGGATTGGACTTGATGATCTTTCAAGGTCCCTTCCAGTCCCTAATATTTTGTGATTCTGTTTTGAGCACTGAATTTCAGGTATTGAGCAAGAATGTCAGCCTGAGGCTTATGTGCCTTTCAGTGTTTTGATGAGCTAACTTTAATTTGAATGGGACTTCAAAAACTTTTGTTTTCTGTTTGATTTTATATACACTTATATGACTCTTTAATTGCATTTGGCTGCAGTCATAGCATTGGCAAGATGAACTGCACGTCTCTGTCCATACATTGAACCAAGCATTCACTGCTTAAATCCCCTCTGTGTTTCCTGAGGTAGTCCAGTCAGACATCTGAATGAAGTAAGCATCACGGCATTTCATAGTAAAAAGCCATTTTCCAGTCTTTTTTCCTTTCTTTTTTGGTGATGAGCTAACAGTTGAATCAAAATAATTTTGGCTTTTAACTTAACTTCCTCTGCATAATGAAAAGTCCATAGTGAGGGGGACTTCATAATGCATTTATAGACAAGAAGTGTGTAGTAAAATTAGTCTGCCTAGATTCACTAAGAGTTTAGTAGCATTTTAATTCACCTGGAGAAGGTGGAAGTCGATTTAGTGAGTTCAGTGTGACGGTGGTTAGTCGGACTAAAGTTCTGTATTGAACGCATCCTATCATTGCCTGGCTGGAGGGGGGCTTATGAAGTTATCTTACGACATAAGGTTAGGTGTCATTTTTAGTGTAGAGAAGAGTATTGCATGGGATAATCTTGAAGAACAAAGTACTAAAGCTTGGATTAAATCTTCATGTACACATTCATAAACTCGCTGCATCCATCATGTGTTGCAGATGCTGTTGTTTTGCATTGATAGGAGTAGACTTGGTGAACAGCCTCTAGGTTTAAAGGATCTGAGGTCCTGGACAGTGTGATGCTGTCTAACTAGGTGACTGATAGTAAAATAGCATTGAGCAAGTTTCTTTTTGGTTACCTGAATACTAGGCGTGATGGAGGTCAAGACATTAATAGCCATGCGTGGATTGCACGAGTGCAAATCATTTTATCTCAGATGCTAATGATAGCGTGTACTCTCTGGGTATACATGGGGGTTGATTATGGCTCTAAGCTACGCTTTTTGTAGCTTTGCAGTTAATTTTTATTGAAGTATAGCAACTTGTGCTGGATATGTGTCAGTATTTTAATATTTGATTATCATTCATGCCATTTCAAAAATCAGTTGTGCTAGGAAAGCTATAGAGAATACAAAAAGAATAATGAGAAATCCGAAAAGCCTTCAATATGAGAAGAGGCTGTTTTAGGACTCATCTAAATCATGGTCTGATAACTGATGGACCTATACATAATACTGGTCTGTAAAATTCATGAAAGGTACTGAGAAAGGGCATAGGAAATGGCTGTTTGTGGCTTCTTGTAGTTAAATCGGAGGCTTCCAATGAAATCCCAAGGTTGGGTTTAAAAGAGGCTCAAGGGAATTGATTTTACATAACGAAGCTGTGAAAGTCATGTACCACAGTTCTAGGTATTATGGAGGTTAGATGGTTTTAAAAACTCTTTTGGAGTGCTGAATTTGTAGCTGCCAAGAATGAATGTGTGCATATGTTTTCTAGAACAGGAGTGATCATTAAAAGCTGGGCAGATATACCACAGGAACATGCAGTGTATGTGACTCTTTCTCTGCCCTTTTAAGTGTCTCTTCCAAGCATCTGCAGTTGGTCCTTGTTGGAGATGGGGTACTTCTGTGAGTGGTCTGGCCACGTATGGCGGTTCTTATGTGGCTAAATTGCTTCCCTACTAAGAAAATTCTTTTCTTAGTATGTTCATATCTTAGGAGGAAGTGCTTAAAGTGAAATTCCAGTGAGTTAAAGCAATTTAACGTTTCCTTGGTCATGGAAGTTTCTCAGATGATACTGGCTCTCAGCTGCATTCCTCAAGTGTATGTACGAGATACATTTGCAGTAGATTTTGGTTAGAATGGTTAAAAGTAATTTATTTATAACATAATATTTATACTGCATACTTCATTGATTAGAAATTATTTGCTGGAGTACAAATGATAATTCCTGTTGGCTGGTTAGTATTGCTAGGATGTTTTAGCCAGAATGCCACAAAGATTTCTTATCAGCCTAGTGCTGTATAGTTAATCTGGAGGAAAACATTTATCTTCATGCTTGCAAACACTGCAAATCAGTGAAGAATAAATTACTCCTCTGATGTAGATTTTCCACAAGTAAAATTGAGAAAAACTGCAATGGGAATAAGAATTTGGAGGAGCTTTCTAGTAAGATTTCTGTAAGCTTTTCAGTGGCTTTGTGTACCTTCATTAATTTTAAGATGGAGCTGATTGCTTTTTATCATACCTAATTACTCTAGAATGCAATATGACAGTGAGAGTAAGACAGGATGTGAAAGGGCAAACTGTTTGTTTACTATCTGTTTACTATCCATTTACTGTCAATTTACTATTTGTTATTTACTATGTGTTTGTGATTTGTTTGCTTATTTTATCTGCCTGAGTAAAGGACAGTCATCCAGGAAGAATATGGTAATTTAGAGTAAGAGCAATATTTCAGAAAGCAGACTTCTGTACAGTCTGAGCCTGAGCTCCCAGTGGGATGCTCTTATTGGAACAGACATGTAAAGCTTGCATTTATATACAGAAGAATGTCAAGAAGGAGACAGTATACCGTTTTGCAGATAAAACCTAAAAATGTATTTGTTTTGTTGAGCAGAGAAAGTAAACAGAAAATCTGAAGTTCTCTGTTAAACTTCTAGCTTGTCAAACTAAAATAGTCAGATCCAGTTGCTGAGACTGATGTATATGGTAATCTTTCTATTTTACAGCATCTTTCTGCAAAAGATTCCTTGCAGACAGAAGAGAAAGTGGGTCCTTTCACAAGGATAATAGAAGCAATGGGTTTCACAGGACCTCTGAAGTATAGCAGATGGGTAAAGCATTTATTTAGTATCTTGGTTAATACTTTCAGCTTTCTTAAAAAGCAAAACCAAAGAAAAGCAGAAAAACTGACAACTGTTTTTTCTTGCAATAGGAACAATATTTATATGGAACAATTCTAATTATTACCCAAGTATATCATTGTTTTGTAATGTGGGGGATATAATAATATAAGCTGGAACCTGCTTCGGTCTGTGTTGTCATCTTTGACCTAAGTAGGAACATTGCATTTGCTTTGTAGAGTCTTTAAACCTTCTTGAATTTCTTCAGATAGCCTATTTTCCTCTTTGTTTGTGCACCAAAGAACACAATAACCACCTTACCACCTTAAAAGTCAGTCCAACATCTGCACAGACCAGCATCTTGTCTCTGGTAATGACCAGTACCAGTTATCTAGAAAGAATTTAATTACAGTAAAAGCATATAATGATACTTTTCTCATGTACTTCTCCAGCTTACAGCAATTGCCTGTTTCAGGATTTCGTGAACGAGAGTAGGCATTTTTCTGTAGTATCTATTGATGAATTTTTATTCCATAAATCTATGCAGTTGCACTTTGAGCTATTGTAAGCTTATAACATCCACAGCATTCTGTATCAAGGATTTCCATAGCTTAAGTATCTGCTGTGGGAAGAGGTACAGTTGTTTTCAATTGATGTTTTTTAATTTTGTCATTTTTTTAAAAAAAAAAAAAGGTGATTATTCTTTCCTTGGGGTGTATGTTAAATTTTTCCCTTTCACTTGTGGCTTTATTATCGTCTATATGCCATATTAGCTGAACTTTTTGCTGAACTGAAGAGACCTTTCTCTTGACCTTTCTCTTTCTGTTATTGAAACAAGTTTCATGTCTTGATTTTCATTGGCCTTCTTTGCATCTTCGCTTGTTCTGTGTTTCTGTGACAGGCGAGTCTCTGTAATGGACAGTAGTGAGATGTTACTGCTGTTTCAGTAGTAGCTGCCTAAGGCAGAGTCACAAATAGGTCCTTCTCTTTGGTGTTTGTAAAATAGTCCTTTTATAAAGCAGTTGTTAACAGTGACTAAATGAGAGCAGTTCCGTAGGAGACCTTCAGTTCCTTCTGCACAATGGAAAAAGACGGATGCAATTCTGAATTTTGCTGTGAACCGGGACACAGGAAAAGGTGACATGACTGGGAAGGGCTGAGTCCAACTGTGCAGATGTTAAAAACTTATAAGGTGCTTTGAATATCTGCAAGGCAGAGTGGACTTCCTCTGAGACTGATCTGCAACTGTTGCTTATTGCATCTTGCCCCTCAGAAAGAAAATATAAAGAAAAGATAACTGGCAGTTAAGGGGGTGAGGTATTTTGCTTGAAAACCTGTTGCTTATATCACATGGTGATAAACATCATGAGAGGGTAGTTTCTCTCCCATGTGTTTGTGTACATATTGTTGTAATAAAGATTCTTGTTAGCTGCAAGTGTTGATTCAGAGCTCTCCTTAATTGCTACTCTTTACTGCCTGCTTTTGGCTAGGGAACTTGGGTTTGGAGAGAGTTATTTTGTGGTTAGGGCCCAGGAGACCTGAGTTCATTTTTGGCCTTGCCAGTGCTCTCTATGAGATCTTAGGGAAGTTTTCTTAATATTTCTGTTTTTTTCTTTCTTCTCCCTTCCCCCTTACCTCTTCTGCACACCAAAACCTCCATGATTAAATTTCACCAGTTTCTCCTGTGTTACTTGCCTTATTTAAGGGCTGGATTGCAGGAACTGTTCTTTACAGTATGTTTTTAATGTCTAATAACGCTTAGTCTGGAGCAGTGACTTTCACAGGGGAGATCTCTACTCCCAGGCCAGGCAGTGTTTCTTTTAAAATGGAAACCTTCAGAACTCCGGTAAATGGTGTAAATTATTTTACTGCAAGAATTTTAGACATATACTCCATTGTTGAGAAAGCTTCTAATCCTTTGTTTTTGACAGAACCCTGTGATTACTGAATAAAAAATTAATGGCCTCTGTGTTTCCACAGCAGATCAATTGTAACTTTCCTATCTTTCCTTTGGGTGGAGGAGCCAAAAGAAATAATACTTCAGTAGTTTGAAGTGTCAGTTGATAGGCATAGAGTGCTCATCTATAATATACTGATCACCAAGACAATCCCTAGTAGATACCAATAAAAAGAAAAAAAAAAAACACAATGCTGATCCCTGGCTTAGGCAAGTATGGGAGTAGGCTCTGCAATTTTCAAGTTTTTTTATTTTTTTTTTCTCCTCCCATGATGTTGGTAGACAGGAATAGCTGGCAGTTATTCTCTTTCAGAACTTTGTTGTCTGTTATTGTGCTTTTTGAAGCTTCAGCACGTCTTGTCTTGGTTATAGTTGATGCACTGACAATTTTTGTGGTGGAATAGCAAGCCATGAACAAAATTAAAAGTTCTGAAGCACCTGAAATATACCTCACATCATTCATCACACGGGATTGCTTTCTTGCTTTTGAAGCTTTGTTGGTCAATTCTCATTTTTGTGGGGAAAAACGAGATATTTTTAGTACATTTGGTATATCACTACTTAAAAAATAAAACATACAGAACACTCATGTATACATCAACAGGTAAAAATACTGGATGAATCTAGGAGTTGTGCATTGGGATCTTTGGAGCTTCTGTAGGGAAAGCTATTTCATGTATTTTTCTGCAATGCTAGTTTTATACTAAGCTAGATTTGGAAGGGTATTCAAGCAGCCATTTAACCATTTTTTTGCCTCGAGACAAGATGAATTATAGTTGTGTAATTCCTGGGAGATAATAATTTGTTGTGCTCTTGAAAATCTCAGCTGATTGTGATTCTCAAAAGAAGTCTTTTCAGAAGAATACAGCATATGTATTTAACAAAAACAGTAGTGTTCTTATGATGAATGCTTGTATTCATCATGTAATCAAGTATTGTCTTTTCTTTTTCTTTAGAAAATTAAGGTAGCAGCTTTGCGCATGTACACATGCTGTGTGGAGAAAACTGACTATGAGGAATTCTTTAACAGTAAGTTGTGTATTTGAAGATACTAGAATTTAGAGTATAACCCTGGAGAGAGAACTTCTGATGAAAAGTAATTAGATATATTTATATCTGTAAATAAGACAACAGTAAGACTTGCCATATGCTAACAGTGCACAGCCAGCTGGAAGCTGACTATGCTATGTTATTACTTTAAGCTCTGAAGGGGCAAAGGTTCAAGGGCATGCTCTGGCTTCTGGAATTGTTACATTTTGTCCCCTGCAATGGAGAATAAGAACATGGTGGGATAGGTAAAACCAGAATATCCTGGAATTTGAAGGACGTTGCCTTTTCTATTACAAAGGGTGGGATAAGCTAAGAATCCAGATGTGTCTTTTTTACCATGGTCTGATGGTCTCTGTCTTACCCAGTCCCGTGACTAGTGAGAAAGTCCAGTGTAACCAGGATACAGGTAGGAGAGAACCATCCCCCTCCACTGATGCACAGCTTTTTTTAATGATACAGGATCAGTTAGATTTCAGGGTCCTACTTGTCTCTCTTCCTTGTATCTGGTTAAGTCAGGACACATCTCCTGACTAGCTGGTGTGACTAGAACCAAGACATGCAAGTCCCTCCTTTAAGTATATAAGAATTTTAGCTTGAATTGTGATGACTCTTCCTTGTTGCACAGTTTTGGTTTTTTTTTAGCTATCAGTGAAAAAATCTGTTGCTGCTTTTGTTAGTATCAAATACAGATTGGTGAATGGGGAGATCTATGATTCATTTAAGTAAATTTCAAATAATTATTTTATTCTTATATGAATTATTTCCTATGTCAGTGCGATTATGGTTGTACTAGGTGACCTTAGAGGTCTTTTCCAATCTTAATGATTCTATGATTCACACGATACTAAACTTGCTGCCTAGACCTGACATGTTAGCTGGCTTCCTGATCTACCAAATGCTTTCTTAAGGCACTGGCATAGGTGGGAGCTGCTGCTGCTTCCTCAAGAGATCAGCTGAAGGTGCATCTTTGTGTTTTCATCTAGTGCAGAGCTTACTGAGGGTGGTTTGGCACATGGTATTGCTGCTGCAAGATTTTCCAGTGGTTTTCAAAAGGTTTTCCAAAACTGTGATGTGGTTTCAGTGGTTGTAGGGAGAACTCTGTAAGCAGTAGGATTCATCACTGATGATCAAAAAATTAGAACCTCATCTTTTCTGCACACACCTCTCCCCAGCTGTGTGTCCTCTCAGACTTTCTCAGCTAAATAGTCTTGTCATACGTACCTCTCAGATATAAGTTTTGCTATTTTTAGCTGTTGTTTCACTATCTCTGTTTAACAGATTAATTGTAAAAAGATTTATAAATGTTGCCCTAGATTAAAGGATTTTCAAAACTGGTGTAGGAAAGAGATACTGTGTTTTTTGTTTGCTACAGATTTTCTGTCTCAGTACTGGGCAAAATGACTTCAATTGTATTCTTGGTACTGTCTTACCGTTTTAAAGAGAAAAATTCCCAGAGCTCCTCCTCTCTTCAAGCGTATCACAAACAGCAGGTGGTCTTTCCCTCCTTTTTCTCCAGAATGTCATAGTTGTTCATTTTGTCTTTTTGCTCTACAGTACAAGTTGTAGCCAGTCAAGTTCTAAATTTACACCCAGGGAAATCTCTGCTTGCATTCATATGAGACCTTTTTAATGTAGGGAAATAGTTTTGTTGACACTGACTGTATGATGTACCTGTTGAGGTAAGAATGCCTGTGATGTTGGTGTCTATGGTGGTTGTCCCAAAGAAACCATTGTTCTAGTATAGACACACGTAAGAGGTTTCTGTTACTTCTATCTCCTGCAGCTGTTTGCGGAATTGGCTCTAAAACCTAATAGGCATGTGATCTGTGTTTAGAAATTAATTCCACTAAAAGATAGACTGGATGGTGGACAGGAACCTTTTACAATGTTTATTTTTTAACCAATGAAGAGCTTTAGGTTGTAGTTCCACGGGCAGATGAGTTGAAAGAGTGGCCAAAAGGAAAAGGCTCACTTCTCCATCTTCCTTCCTCTGCTCTGCACGGGCTTTCTGCCTGTGTTCTAGTCTGTTCAATTACCATGTCCTCTGATGTAGTGTTCAGGTCATTGAAAGGAACTAGCCTGTTTTTTTGCTGCCTTCCTGTTTTGCTGTGTTAGTGAATTAGTGACACACGGAAGGGACTGATGGCCAGAGGCTGTGGCATAAAATAGGTGGTGAGGAGTATGTGATTCAGAGATGAGAACATGGCATACAAGATATCCAACTTAGTTCAGGTCGTCCTGTTTTAATCAAACTATATCAGTCAGGAACAGGTTTTTCCTTTTTGAGATGGTCCTTTTTCAAGTAAAGGGGGCAACACCTAAGCCAGAACTACGGCTTATTCTCAAAAGAGCAGTCTGGGGGACTAGTAGGAACAGGAAGCAGCTACCTCTTAGCTCTGTCTCTTGGTGATGTAGCAAACACAGGTGTGCCTGAGACCATGCTGATGTGGGTGCTGCACACCCACATGATGAACTGCACTGCTCAAGACCCCTATGAATGGTAATGCTGCTGCGTGGGACTCAGATCAGGTCTGTCTGCACCAAAGCTGACTGCGTGCAGACCTAGTGGTGTGGTTATGTTTTGCTGCCCCCAGCACTTCTGGCTGTAGTTGCATGGTTGAGATATCCAAGTGAACTGAACAGTCAGCTCAGGTCTCTGGAGATCTTATTAGCTTTTTCTCTGTAGTTTGTGAAAGCTGTTAACCTACTGAGCTGGCCTTGAAAACAGTACACCCATGCATGTGTAAAACCATTTGCGGGCTGATTAACCCTGTGTGATCAGAACTGGTTTATCACAGAGTTGTCTTCAGTGTTTCTGGACCTGCTTTTGTGATGTGGTTACCTCATGGCTTGAATAACAACTGTGGTGTGACCTTGTGGAACTCATGCTGCTATGTAGATTTTGTGAGGTGGTTCTCTGACAGGTGACTTAGGTTGGCTGAATTTCGTAGTGTCAAGGACTAGAGCAATGACATAAAATGCATGTCTTATAGGCTATCTTGCTGTCTCGGTGCATTTCTGCTGATACCCTGTGCATTTTTTGGAGAGTTTCTCTAATGCACTATGAGCAGCGTCTACTGCCCTTCTCTCCATTATGCTGTGGAACAGCAGTTCCCAAAACACTTACGGATACAAGGTACATGAAGCTTCTGTAGCATATAAAGGAGGTGTTCTAACTGAGGGTCTCCAGTATTATACTGAAGTTAACTTTAGTATGTGTGCCATTCTGCTCTCACTTTGCCCATGGATGATTATAAAGTAAAATTCTGGGAACGCTGCTTTAGGGCTGACATCCCAAATATCTGCTGCACTGTGTTGCTTATATGGAAAGTGAGGCTGTTTTAGGATTTCGGCTGTCCTTTGTATAAAGGAGAACAGAGAAGTAGTAGAGAGAATAGTAAGATTACTGGTGCAAAACTTTGTGTGCATAAAGCTTGTAGAGTTTGTGTCGTTCTGACAAAATGTAGGAAGTCGCTATTTGTGAGGAGAACACCTCATGCTTACCCTTATATTTGAAAGACCAGGAGAGCTTTTAGTATCAGATAGGTGATACTGAGAGCTGAGTTGGAGTTTGTCTGATGAGCATGGAGTGTAGGGTTACCTTGAGTTTATCTTCATCTGTTAATAGTGTTAATTGCCCCGTTGTTACGCCGCTGCAGTAACAAAGAGCTGGCCCTATTTCAGATAGTTCTTAGTGGGGTCTACCAAGAAGCACAAAAGAGATGGAGTTTACCTACAGTGCTTTGGATTCTTCTGGCTTCCGAAGCCCATCAGGCATCCTATTGGCACCTGCTGCGGTCTCAGTCATGCTCTGAGTGGAACGCTGATGTAGTGCACCTATTTTTTTTTTCAGGGTGTGGGGATGCTATCCAATTGTGTTCCTCCTAAAATTGTGATAGTTGCAAAGATGATCTATCATGAAAAATTCTACATTCAAGTTTGCTTCCCCTACCTGATGAATTTTAAGTGCAGAATATGACTGGAGAAAGAGGTATGTCCTCATAATCATAGGCATTCATGTCTCTTATGTGCACAGGTGTGAACAGGAGGTATTCTGTAGGCAGAATAGATTTATTCCCTAGCTGATACTATCACAGTAATTTCATAGGTAATTACACTTTGATATTTTTTTTCTGTATCTAACTATATTCTGAAGGGAATAATTTTCTGTTGAATTATAGGATGCATATTTCTGCCATGTTAGTTTCCTGGAATGAGGTCTTTCAAAACCCCAAATTTTATAAGTACCTTCTTTTAAAAAAGCTGATAACTAAGGGGAAGCTTGTTGCTTTAACGAAACCATCCCTCCTTTAAGTTTAGGATGCAGTCAGTCTTAATATTGAAGTTAAAAAAATGAATTATGAAAATAGAAGTGCAACACTTGGAAAGCTAGTGGAAAAAGTTCTTCCCTCCTGGTTATTGAATAGGTGTTTACAAACTCTCAGTATTTCCAGTAGTGGAGGTGTGAGCTTTGCTTTCCAATGAAGAGTTAATTTTTGTGGTAGGAGACTGATACGTGGAAATTGATTTCAGAAACCTCTCTTTTGAACTAAGTGTTTCACTCTGTGTCTTACCTGTGGAACCCTCATTTAATGAAATGGTTTGATTAATGCAAGTGTTGTGTACTCTCTCTGATTAGAGATGCCTTAGCATGTCTTTACATCAAAGTAGTCATTTCTAGGCTCTTGAATTATTCCTAAGAGGAATGAGACAGCTAGAAAGGGAGAAGGGTGAGGAAAACCTCTGTTTAATCTCCAAACGTAGACTGCTAGTGTCTGTATACCCTCTTAGAGGTGGTATGGGTGATAAATGGGCATTGATGCTGAAGTTTGGCACCTCCTATGCCCTGGTGGAGTTATCTCTTTGAGGAGGGAGCAATAGTGATTGTTTGTTGTGGTGGATGCCTGACCGTGGTTGGTATGTAAAAAGAAAGAGGCTGTAAAAATATTGCTTCATCCAGGTGAGCCTCCTTGGTAGTGCTTGGGAGCCAGGAAGTATAGGAGTTGGGAAAGAATACATTCCAGTACAGAAAAAGATAAGGCTGGCTTCCTTGGGGCATATCTGACAGGAGAGTCTGTTTTTGAATACTCTGGCCTTCTTAAAACTAGATTTGAATAGTTCAGAAGACAAGGTGAAGTGCTTGGTAGGCGAAGGCGGCTGTGTTGAATCCTTCTCATGAGGTACTGCTGTTTAAAAACTTCTTCAGGAGACAGATGTAGAAATAGTTTCCCACAAGGAAGCTTTAAGATTGAGAGGAGCTGAAGGACTTAATGTGCACATAACCCATAGGTCCATGGTTTTCAAACACGAGGAAGAGGAGTATGTTGTGGCCTATAGACTACATTTCTGGCCCCACAGCCTCATGACATTGTACAAATTCAGAGTGTGAACATGCCAATGGAAACCTCTATAGCCCAGTGGCTGTTGTAGAAGAACTGAGTATGGAAGTTGTTTCCGTGATTGGTTGTTTTTAATAATCCTAATGGCTAGAAGCAAGGTATGCCCCAGAGTGTAGTGGGTTCTGCAGCCATGTAGCAAGACATGACAGCTGAGTCAGAGCTAGCATGGTGTCCTGCCTCCAGTAGGAGGCAACAGCACTTGATAAAGGCAGAGTGTAAGAACTGAGCAAAGCATCCATTGTTACTACCTTGTTATTCTCTACTGCTTTGGGACTTTAGAAGCCACATATTTTTCTTCTTAACTCTCCATTATGGATTTTTTTTTCTAATGTAAATTTTATCTGAGTTATACACATATGAAATCTTTTGGAATCTGCAGCGTCCCATGACTGCATTTTCTAAATTTTAAGCACATGTTTGACAGTAAATGGTGTTTGCTTCCAATATGTATTTACTATGTAGAGCTAGAAATTAAATTACTAAAATGTATTTGGCTTTTGGTGGAGTGAATTTGTGTTAGATGGGGGGAAAAAAAAAGATGAAATTCATATTAATATTTAGTTTTGTTTCCATCAAGGGTGCCAGATGCCTGATACTTTGAATTCCTGGTTCCTTGTAGCACAGCTTCATGTCTGGTAAGTGGAACTTAAATAGTAATATAACTATTCTTAGGAAATAGAATGATATGTACCTTACTGGGGGGAAAAAAAAGTAGGATATATGGTTGTTGATAACAATGTTTATATTCAATTTACTAAATACTGAATTCTAGTAGTTTTCTCCTAAAGAGCAAAAAGACCCATGGAGAAGCTAACATCTTTTAAATCTCTGAATTCCTGGGTAGTAGAATGATCTGTGCCATGGGTTTTCTAAAAGCCTTGCCTAGCCCGTGTGGAAAAATCTTATTTGGGTGTTTTAGGAAAAGTTTAAATTTATGTAGAAGTGTTTTAAACTGTGAGAATTTGTGGTGGTTGAAGTTGCTGCTTGTCAGAAGCATTTAACAAATTATAGCGCTGGCATTTATTCTTGCACCTCTGAAATGTGCATACAGGTTGGTGAATGCCAGCTTGGCTGTATGTAAAAATATTTAACACCTTACACGTTAAGTGTTTTGCCGCCTTTTTCATTTGTGAAAATAGCCAAAAAAAATCAGTTCTTCATCTAATATTACCTACTCATAAAGGTCAGAGGTGCACAAGGGAGTACAGTTTCATGAAAGACCTGGCACTTAACAAAAATTACCGAAGTACGTAGACTTACACTCAGCTATCCAAAGGCTGAAAGGAAGTTTGTACTGAAATAGTTGCCTTGCGCACAGGCCCCTTATTTCCTTGCCTCTTTTTTTTCCCCTTCCCTCTTTTTAATTTCCTGTCTCCTCAGTATATTGAAAGATGGGGCAGCACATTTCACCAAGCAACGAGTAAATTAGCAGAACCATTGAATCAGTTAATGAAATCAGTGGAATCAATTAATGGATTACCCTTGAAACTTGCAGTTTATTTCTTACAGTTTCCTGTGAAAGGGTCATTAATAATTGAATCAATAAGGCAATCGTGTTTTGATATTCGGAAAACTACTGCAATAAATTTCAAAATCAAACCATTTGTAAATACCTGGGGAAAAACGAAGAGGGGTAACATGAATCTGCAAAGAACTCTTTTTTTTTTTTTCCACAACATCTTGATTTTGCATTGACAGGAAAATGTACCTTGTGCCAGCATCATGGTCAAGATGTATAATCTTCTCTCATGACTGACAGGTGTGAAAATAAATAAGGCAACTATGGTAGGGAACTATGATAGAGAAGGAACTAATACTGGATAGAGAACTTCTAAAATCACAGCTACATAAGAGAAAGCCAAGAATTTGAGCTTGTGGTGCTAAGGAGACAGCTAATGAGGGAAATTGAAGGTCTTTTATGCTTAAGGTATGGTCGACATGTTGACAGCAAGGTACTACACAACTAGGAAGAAACTAAATCTCTGCTTCATTTGACAACAATGAAAATGTGAATCTGGAGGATAGTATTGGGCTAAGTTTTAATAAGAGGTTCATGTTTCCAAGATTTTTATGCCTGGCTTCTCCCTGTTTCTGGCAGCTTGACCTAATGAATACTGTCATTCTGTGCTGCAAATGGGAGATCTCATTTGATGTTCCAAGATGCAGAGAAGCCCATGATAGGCCTGCTGACTACCTGAGCTATCGGAAAAGGCTGCAGGTTTTGCTTGTGGCTAGCTCAGTGACCAGGATCCTGCCATGATATGGCAAGATTGTCCTTTTTTAAATCATTTTGACCTCAGTAAAGAGGCAGCAGAACATCGGGGATTCTGCTAACTCTTAAATGTTTAACGGTGTCCTCCCTCTGTCAGGAGACTCTAACACCTCTGCCTTTCCTGCTGGACCTTTTGTCTCAGAGGCTGGAAATCACCCTGACATGGTGGCCAATAACCCGACTCTGTAGATTCTGATCATTTGTTGAAATGTTCCTGTTCCCTCTTGTAAAGTAGTCTAGATTACTCATTTCTTCCCTCTTCACCTTCAGAGATTTACTTCCATCTGATTTAGTGTGTCTTCTGGAGCTGGAGAAGATGAGATTTTTTTTTCCCAGTTTGGTAAAAACAAACAAACAAACAAAAAAAACCACTCAATTTGTGCTGTTGTTGCCCATCGTGTTCCAGTTAACTGTTCTGTGGTTTTTTGGATCCCACCTTTTATAAACTTAAGGTGCTTGTTAGAGCATACCTCCTTGCATTACAGTTTCAGGTGAGTTTACTGTTTGAATCTCTGGCTCTTATTTCCTCCTCTTGTCTGTGAACAAAGTTTTCCTACTTACCTGTGGCCAGAAAGGAGGGAGAAATTCAGGCCCTTATGTTTAGCTTCTGCTTTTACTAGCTTATTTAAAACTAATATTCCTTTAGATACACTCTGGTTCCTTCCAATGCAGTGCTAAAACTATACTTCAGAAAATCAACCTAATACTATTCTTTTCTGAGTGTCATGGCTTTATAGGCTATTTCAGTTACTTTACACCTTTGATGTCAGGAGGACTTTCTTTATGCTCAGAAGCCCAGACCTTTTAGGAAATCTCATTCTTTTCATTACTACTACATTTATCTTTTCCCATTCAGTGGCAGTCTAAATGGAGTATTGGCTGTGTCCAAAGCTGTTTCTAAACTTCTGAAGTGATGACTTTGATAAGAAATACCTCATCTACATGATACATCCTGCATAACCTAGAACTCCCTTCATGTTTTATCCAAGTATGGTGCCATCCCTGAAACATTTAGGATCAAGATAGAGTGGTGCTACAACTCCTTTTCTGAAAGACTCCAAGGTCTGTTGCAAGACTTCATCTGAGTATTGCGTTCCATAAGGAAAACTGCACTTGTGAAAGTGTTGATCAGTTTGAGAGTCTCCAGAGGAGAACAAGAACCATCAAGTTTGTAGAAAACTGTTCTTGCAGGGAAATAATTATCAGATTTGCATAGAAAGGAGTGAGGTTACTGTACTATTTTGAGATTTGCTGCTTCAGAAGAAAGGGAATAATCTGTCTATGGTTCATCCTAGGAGAACAGGAAGAAAGGGACTTAAAATTGCACCGAGAGTCTTTCTTGAAAGACATTTTAAGAACAAGTTTATCTGGAATGTCTTAGGCATTTAGTTGATCCTGTCTTACCGTGAGGGAATGGGCTAAATGACCTACGCAGAGGCATGAGGAGGGAAGATGACTATGCAGCCACACTCAGATCTGTTAGCTTTTGTCCTATCAAAAAAGCTATACATGGCTGTAAATACAGTAGTTAGTGAACTTGATAGGCTGAAGCAAAGGATGACATGCAAACATGCTAAAGAATAATGAGCAAGAGTTCAGAATTCTGCTTCTTACCATTATTCTAAGCTACCATTGGTCATAAAGTATATCATGACATATAGCTGAAGTCTATTCAGGAGCTTCCTTCTCCAGTATCCAAGTTGCTGGCCATTCACGAATGATCTGGGTTAAACAGAATAAAAAAACAGCTTTCCAAAATTCTTGTTGATACTTCTGTTGTTAAGCCAGAGTAATTTCTCTGATCTAGTGTAACACAACCCTAGAAATTGTTGTTCTGGAACAACTGAGGAAGCCAGAATGACTGGCTATGCAGGGGATAGTATGAAGCTCTGAGTGGGCTTTAACCGTGAAAGCGTATCATCACACCTTGATTGCGTAGTACTGAGCCACATCACAACAGTTGAATGGGGTGATGACAATTGCTGCTTCTGGTGTTTAAGCCAGTCAGTGGGCTCTACGGGAATACCGATGGAAACAGTCATAGCTGAGGCTCTTGTGGGAAACTGCTACTTCTTGCCTAAGATGGATAGAGGTGAAGGTGCTTCTCTTCCTTTTCAGGCATCCTTTCATATATTTTTCTTCTAACATAACCTCTCTGCATGCATAAATTATCCAGCAAATGTTAGGTAGATAGATTTCTAAAGACAGTTTGGAATAATCCTGCTTTCGTGCTTTGACGAAGATGAGTCAGTATTTGAGTAAACTGCAGAGCAGATTCAGTAGTGAAACGATAAAATGTTTCACACTGTGTTGATCCAGTTAGAAGGTTTGTAGTCTGTAAAGAGTGTGTGTCTTTTTTAAACCTCAGACAGCAGGTGTAGTAACAAACTACCAAATTTTCAAATAAACTGCAGATTTCCATGATCTCACTTGTGGTGCTGCAGAACAGCTCTATGACAGCACTGTGCATCCAAACACAGAGAAACCTTTTAGGCTTCGAGGGTAGCTGGTTTTAACTCAGAACACTACTCCATTCCTGTTCATCAGTGACCAGTTGTTAACTGCTAGTCTGTGAACTACTCTCTCCTCTTGGTTTGCCACTGCTAAGGCAGACTGGATGGGAACCAGTGTTTATGCCTGCGGGGATTCTTGCCAAGCCACTCTTTTTTTTTTTTTTTGCTATGCTTGTGTATTGAGTGAGAGAAGCATAAAAATACTTTTCTTAACCCAGTTAGACTTCTAAACTTAGTCTTTAACTCTTTAACTTAAGAGTGAGCAAAAAATTTTGGATACAATAACTAATTAACATTTTCATACAAGTCAATTATATAAATACACAAGAGGAACAAAGGTTTTGAAACTGGTGAAAGTAAGAAAGAAGTTTTAAGCTTGCTGTGTGTTTGACTTGCGACAGGATAGACAGTTGTCCTGAGGTCTGGACCATTGGTTTAGCAGAAAGCGTTGCCATTTTTCTGAGGACAGGATGCTGACAGATTCACTTTTTGCTACCATCTTAAATGCATTTAGTTGCTGGGACAGTGGTGCTATTAGACTGAAATGGGGTTGTCACTGCCACAATATAAACCTTGGGAATCCTTACATGGCTCTGTTTCCTGAAACGGGAATTGCCACTCATCCCAGTGTTCCCTTCAGTGTTGCCTGTTCCCTTTTCTACCCACCCTCTACCCAGGTTCTCTGTCACTGTGGTGGTTTTACTTGGGTGGGCAGCCGAGTTCTACCACGGCTGCTCTCTCATTCCCTCTCCTCAAAGGGAAAGGGGGAGAAAATACGATGCAAGGGCTCAAGGGTTGAGATAAGGACGGGGAGATTGCTTAACAATTATTGTGATGGGCAAAACAGACTCAGAGTAGGGAGATAGCAAGATTTATCGCCATTACTAACAAGCTAGAGAAGTGAGGAACAAAGGAAGGAAACCAAAAATGCCTTCCCCCCATCCACTCTCTTCCACCTCCTTCCCCCAAGTGGTGCGAGTGAATGGGGGTTGTGGTCAGTCTACAGCGCTTTGTCTCCACCGCTCCTTCTTGGTCACTCTCTTCCCCTGTGCCGTGTGGTCCCTCCCACGGGATGCCATCTTCCCCGAACTGATCCGGTGTGGGCTTCCCACAGGCAGCAGCTCTTCAAGAACTGCTCCAGATATGGGCCCATACCACAGGGTCCATCGGTCAGGAGCAAACTGCTCCAACCTTGGTCCCCCATGGGCAGCAGCTCCTGCGTGGTCCCCTCTCCATGGGCTGCATCTCCGGCCTGGAATCAGTTCCACTGGGGGTCCACCACAGGCGGCAGCCTCTGTCAGTGCAGGTCCACCTGCTCTACCGTGGTACTCCATGGGCTGCAGGGGGCAGCCTGCTTCACCATGGTCCTCACCACAGGCTGCAGGGGACTTCTGCTCTGGCGCCTGGAGCACCTCTCCCCCTCCTTCTTCACTGACCTTGGTGCCTCCTCTCTCTCTCCCAGCTGCTGTGTAGCAGTGTTGTGGTTTTTTTTTTTTTTTCCCCTTTCTTAAATATGCTCTCACAGAGGCGCAAACAACATTGCTTGTTGGCTTGTCTCTGGTCAGCAGCGGGACCCTTGTCTAGCATGCGGCAGCTTCTAGATTCTTCTCACAGAAGCCACCCCTATAGCCCCCTGCTACCAAAACTTTGCCATGTAAACCCACTACAGTCACTCCACCTTTTGATCACAGGTCTATGTGACATGCCTCAGTCTCTCTCTCTGGTCTTCTGACCTCATTCTGTTAGGATTGTGTTATGTTGAAGCCAGACCCATGGAGCCTCTCATGGTTGCTGTCATTTTCAAAAGCCTTCATCTAGGAATCAGATTCTGACACAAAGGCTATTCTTTTATTGTTGGTGTGTCAGTTGAATGACCCTTGTATGGGACTTATATGTATGGTTCTATTCAGAAAAAAAGAGTAGAGAAGCAATGTAGGTTTTGGTGCTTTCAGTTTGCTTTGACTCTGTGACTCATCTCTGGCAATAAATTTTTCTATCTTTGCAGGTTAAAACAAAGTTTTCTTTACTAATCAGCACATCACATAGAATCCATCATAAAGATTGGCATCTGCCCTTTTACAGGTCAGCCCAACAGACAAGTTTCAAATGTTTATGATTTTCTCTGAGCTGGCATTCACAGAGCACCAAATACTTCTAATGCCTGAAGGGAAGCCCAGATCTTATCTCCACTGAAGAAATGAACAGATGCATAAATCATTTTTTACCTCTTAACTCTTGTGGTACCTTCACTATTGGTAATATGTGGCTGCTTCAAAGTGGCCTGCAGTAGCTCTGCTCTGTTGCTTTTACAAAAGTTGTGAGAAAAAGCTTTTATGTGAGCAGTTCCTAAGCTGTAGCATGGCTCTGTGAAAAGCGGTGACTTATTTTAGCTTCAGTGTTTGAGCTAACATCCACAGTAACTCAGTCAACCCAAACAGGCTCTTCTAATCTGCAAAACAGGAGCCGAGCTGACTGGTAAAGTGGAGAATGTGGGGCTGGTGATGGGACTTGTCTCTTAGGTTAGTGAAGGAATAGCCTGTATTTCAGTTCATGCTGTTTACAAATGTAGGCGGAAATAAAAGGAAATAAATCTGTTGTGGTGGTGGTTTATTTTTTAGATTGAATATCAGCAATGAAGTTCAAATGGCTTTAATGCTTGTTATAACTTTAAAAAAAAAAAAAAGTGAAACAACCCAACCTCGTATTCACATCATCTAGGTTGGAAGAGGCCTCCAAGATCACCTAGTCCAACCTCTGACCTAACACTAACAAGTCCTCCACTAAACCATATCACTAAGCTCTACATCTAAACGTCTTTTAAAGACCTCCAGGGATGGTGACTCAGCCACTTCCCTGGGCAGCCCATTCCAATGCCTAACCACCCTTTCTGTAAAGAAGTTTTTCCTAATATCCAACCTAAACCTCCCCTGGTGCAACTTTAGCCCATTCCCCCTCGTCCTGTCACCGGGCACATGGGAGAATAGACCAACCGCCACCTCGCTACAGCCGCCTTTAAGGTACCTGTAGAGTACGATAAGGTCTCCCCTGAGCCTCCTCTTCTCCAGGCTAAACAACCCCAGCTCCCTCAGCTGCTACTCATTAGACTTGTTCCCCACCGGCTTTGTTGCCCTTCTCTGGACTCGCTCGAGCACCTCCATGCCCTTCTTGTAGTGAGGGGCCCAAAACTGAACACAGTACTCGAGGTGTGGCTTCACCAGAGCCGAGTACAGGGGGACAATCACTTCCCGAGTCCTGCTGGCCACCACAGCCAGGATGCTGTTGGCCTTCTTGGCTACCTGAGCACATTGCTGGCTCATACTCAGCTGCCTATCAACCAGTACTCCCAGGTCCTTCTCGGCCAGGCAGCTTTCCAACCACTCATCTCCCAGCCTGTAGCGCTGCTTGGGGTTGTTGTGCCCCAGGTGCAGGACCCCGCAGTTGGCCTTGTTGAACTTCATACAGTTGGCCTCAGCCCATCGGTCCAGCCTATCCAGATCCTCCTGCAGAGCCTTCCTTCCCTCGAGCACATCGACACACGCACCTAACTTGGTGTCATCTGCAAACTTACTGAGGGTGCGCTCGGTCCCCTCATCCAGATCATCGATAAAGCTATTAAAGAGGACTGGCCCCAGTACTGAGCCCTGGGGGACTCCACTAGTGACCGGAATTCAACTGGATTTGGCTCCATTCACCACAACTCTTTGGGCCCGGCTATCCAGCCAGTTTTTAACCCAATGAAGCGTACGCCAGTCCAAGCCATGAGCAGCCGGTTTCTTGAGGAGAATGCTGTGGGAAACGGTATCAAAAGCCTTACTGAAGTCAAGGTAGACCACATCCACAGCCTTCCCCTCATCCACCAAGTGTGTCACTTGGTCATAGAAGGAGATCAGGTTCGCCAAGCAGGACCTGCCCTTCATAAACCCATGCCGACTGGGCCTGATCGCCTGGTTGCCCTGCAAGTGCCGCGTGATGGCACTCAAGATCCTACAACACACAAACTTGTGATTTCTTCTAGCATGTACTGCATGTAGGGGTTTTACGAAGTGGTTGGATGTGTATCCTAAGATCCCTGTAGTTGAAATAATTTAGGACATTGCTAAAGTGAGTTTGGGTGAAGTCTGTAACTTGCTTAAGCTTTTGCAGCTTGGCTAGGACAGACTCTTCCAGCATTTTAGTATACCAGGCCAAATTAACAGCTGGCTTGTAGCCTAGGATTAGACAAGACATTTGTTCCTACTCCAAAGAGTGATATGTTCTTAAGGCTGTGGAATTTAGGTTGCAGTACTGTTTAACTAGATTACAGTACTGTCAGCCAAAGTAGAGTCTGCTGTCACTCTTCCATAGCTGGATTGGCCAAAATCCAGCAGATACAGCTCTTGAGAACAGAATAGACAAGTTTAGGATATTTAAAAATAAAACTTTGTTCCTGGTCACAAAAGCACATACTCTAAGGAGAATCTTAAATAAGCTGAAATAGATTTAATTTATTCTTTAAATTTGAAGAAAAACTGGAAGCTATGAATATGATGTTTGTGTTCTTGCAGGATGTGTCTGGTACGAATGAAGCAAGAGGGTCGTGCCGGAAAATACATGTGTCGCTATATAGTTCATTGCATGTGGGAGGATGTTCAACAGCGTGGTAAGGTGATGGGGGTAAGTTATCTGTGGTGTTGATAATCTTGATTATTTTGATGATTCATCTCTTCCAATGCTTTTGTAACTTCACGTCTTGAAAGAATTTTTAAGAATAAATTTGTAGCTACATATGTAGTTCTTTATTAGCTTAAGCTATTACATGTAGCCTTAATCTTGGTCACTCATTCCTGCAGCTGCACTGGCTATTGTATTGAGCCCCTGACTTTATTTTTGAAACCATATCATGGCCTGAATGAAGATTCTGATTTGTCTGTAAATAATTAATTTTCCACATGGTTTGCTACCTGATTGCAGAAACAGGGATGCTGCTGTAATAGGATGAGCATTTGTGGATAGGAATTAAGCAGCTGGGGTAGGGAGAAACCTGACTGATGCCAAACTTAAGTTGCAGCTATAAGTCATTCCAGAAGAGCTTTGAGTTTTCTCTGTATCCAGGATGGTGAGTAAAAGGAAGGCTAAAGGACAAGGGTTTTGTTAACTGTACATGACTATTAAATAGTCATTAGTTTACTTTTCATTCTGAATTCTTAGTGTATCTAGTCTTCAACACAAAAGAAACATTTTAAGTGTAGTTCTAATGATAGTTGATTTCTAAGTTTGAAGGAAGAACAGGGTTGGGTCTTTTTGCCTGTGCCACGAGCAAAGTTATGCTAGTTGTAATGGTCATTTCTGGCCTTAAAGTGCTTTTCTTCATCCTTGTGTCAGTGACAGTCTTCAGACAAGGCACTGCAGAAGCAGTGGACATAGGACAACTCTCAACCCCAATTTGACAGTGGTGACAGTAGACCTGAGGGTGTTGAGGATGCCTATCTTCAGGGTGCTTCTAGTGAGAGAACAGGACTAGGAAAGATCTTCTGTGGTGTGGAAAAAGAAGTAAAGAATGGTTAAATAAATAAATACAGTTTTGTCTGTGATGAAAATAAACTGTTCAAAAAGTGACAGTTTTCATATAGCAATAATGTCATATTGTCAAGTTTAGTTCTCAGCCAAATACCCAAGGGAGAGACAGGAAGAGTGTACCTCTTTATGACACGCAAGCGACTTAACCAGTGAGTTAGGATTTGGTATGAGACCCCAACAGTAATTCAAGAAGTTTCTTTCTGATGATCCTTTATTTTGCATGTGGTCTTGGAAAGTGTTGATTTTGGTTATTCTATTGGCAATTTTTTTCTATTTATTGGGAACTTCTTATCTTTACTATGTTACGGGTTGCTTTTTAAGACAGGTCTAAATTTAGGCGTCTTGGATTTTTTGCTACATTAATGGGCAAAACAAAACCTCCAATACAGGAATCTCTAATGTCATGGTCAGATGCCATGAAGTAGTGTGAGTGAGCCTGGGCAAATCAGATGATAACTAGTACAGGGTATTCTTAATGTAGAGTTTGTTCTCGAGATCTTCCAGTGTTTTTTCATTCTAGGAGACAGAGAATGATGTAAATATTGACATAACAGGTTTCAGACTGTTGCTTTTGTGCAGTGCAGATTGGGCATGAGCACTTCGCTGAAAAGAGGAACTGAATGCCATTACGGAAAAGTTTTGAAGGCCAGATAGCAAACATCTCACATTATTAAGTAGCTGTTCTAAAATCTCTACTTATTTCAAACATTGCAGATTATTAACAAGCAATTCTAAACTCTCTGTATTTGATTGTATTTCTCAAGTATTGTGTTTTCAGTTTTTCATTGTCCTGTGCTTTCAGCCTTGACTTCCTGTTTATCATAGTCTTGTCTAAGAAAAGCACCAGAGAAAAAGACTGAATGAAATAGCTTATACATTTTTGGCCTATTCCCATGCCTGCCATGTCATAGCAGCTGTTTCATGTTTCTTTAGGAACTGGAGATGGTTCAGATCCTTGTCCTAGGTGTAAATTTAAGGTTGCTCCTCCTTAAAAACAAACAAACAAAACCACATTACCCCTCCTCAGCTGCCCCCCCTCTCCTCCTCTCATCTCTTCAGGGTTCTTTGAACTCCCATCAGGGCACAGAGAGAATACTACTTTTGGACAGAAAGCTATTTCTCTGTTCCTTTTTGACAATGCTGTTTTTATTTATATGAACTAAACTCAAATGTCATCTTTTAGTTTTCCTTATATGATTTGGGAGTTGGACCCGATGATCCCTTGAGGTCCCTTCCAACCCCTACAATTCTGTGATTCTGTGTGATTCTGTGATTTGAAGCAGCAGCAAACAGCAAAGAGAAGCAAAGCTGTTTGCTACCCTTACAAGTATGTAGAATGCAAAAGCGAAGCATGGTGTAAGTTAGAGCTGTATCAAGGCTTTTAAGTAGTCTTTGAGGAAAAAAAAAAAAAGATAGGGCTTACTGTCCCTTCTTTGTGAAGGGAAGCACAGGGCTTCCATTTCTGCAAACTGAATTATTCCTCTGCTCTCAAAATTCCCCCCAGATGTTGAAAATTGAAAGCTTCCTTATATGTTTTTATCTAATCTGGAGCCTCAGATGTTAATATATGCTTATTTTAATTGTATGTTTGCTGTATGATGCAACTATAAAGAGATCGTATGTTGTTTAAATGCCATTCATTCCTTGCTTTGGCAAGCTAGGCATCTTTTCAGTTTGTACTTGAATTAAAATTTCACAATCTTTGTAATGATGATCATGCAATGTAATAATAAATATGCTTAGACTGTAATAATAAGATTCCTACAATATGTTTTACATTATCAAGATATGCTTTTGGCTGTAACCTAGTCTTAACATAGCTTTTATGTAGCAATAGCTGATGCTTAAAGAAAGCATGTACACATTTGAAGGTTTGATCCCACAAACAGCTACATCTGTGTGTATATTTAGTACAATTTAGCTGCACAGAAGCCCATTGATTTTAATGAGACTCCTAGTGAGAGAAGGTGGACTCTTGAGGTAACAGCTAACTAGAATAGGCACTAAGAAAGCATAGTGAGCTGTACTAGGTTGTAGACTTGGAAAACAGGACAGTGCTCTGCCCCATCCTATTTGTGAAGGAACACAGCTTTCATAATTGTTCAGCGTTTTTTCTTTCATCCTTTAGTTATTCCTAATCTTTCAGTCATTAGTTTGTCAAGTTTTTCTCTTTAGTATTTAGTAGTTTCTACTCTTCTGGTAGTATTTATTGTCTGTTAGATAAAAAGTTTATGCATTGATGTTTGTAGAGGTTAGCTGTTCCCTTTCTCCTTATCCTCACTTTTTTTTTTCCTCTGTGCTAGCGATCTTAGCCTACTGTCCCATTTTGCCCATCCCTCTGCACAGGTAATTCTCCTTTCACCCATGCTTTCTCATCCTTCCTCACTTTTTTCCACTTCACATTCATGTACGCTCACTGAACTCACATCTCAGCTTTAGGAGTGGTAAGTGATAAGTAAAGGACACTTACACTGGATGTTAGGTTCTAATTATTAATCTTGATGTATGTATCTCTAGCCTTTCATCTTAAACGAAGTTGAGGTAATTCTTTACCTTCTCTCTTACAATCTGACAAAGCATTTGTGAGCCAATTGAGAAATATGTATAAAAGCTATTTATTTTAAAGCAGTTTAGTCCTGCAGTCAGTATATATTCAACCTTCAAAAGAAGATAGTTAAATACGTCAAGAGAAGAATAGTAGATAAAGGGAAAAGATTATGACATTAGCGTTTCACTGCTGGTGCTTTCAGATTTCATAATCTGAGCCTTTCTCAGAAGTAAGTCAAATGAAAAAAAACTTTTCCTGAATTCTTTTAGGGCACTAAGATATCTGCAGAGCTCCCAAAAGGAGCAATGGAAATTCTATGCCCTGCTTTTCTGTCATGCAGGGTATCAGTGGTCAGTATTAACCCCCAATTGGTACATTCCTGTACTGCGGTACAAGAGACAGAGGACCTGTATGAAATTTGCAGGTTGGATGCAGTTAGATTGACTTGGTGACAGACAAAGCTGCAGTTCTTCAGCTTGTTTTCATATCTAGCAAGAATTACAACATTTGATGCAGAAAATTGATATTATATTCCTGAATTGATATGGATAGTTTATTGAAATACACCATCTGCTCTTAAGTATATAAGTTCATTGGAGCTGAAAGTGATAGAATGCAAGGCATTTTAACTGCTAATTTACATCAGCTCCAACTCCAAATGGAGTTTGTATTATTTCAAAAACTGGTTGTTAAAATTGCTGAAATCTAAATCTCAGCTACAAAGTTTTGGGACCTGTTAGCCTGAGCTCCTTCAGCACTCCTGAATGTCGGCAAGAGTCAGAAACCAAAACTTGACACAGCTGTAAAAACACACAGAGAGCCTGTGGCCTCAGCAAATTCTACTGGTGCAGGCATATTTCAGATATAAATTTTAGTCTGCTGTCCCTTGTACTAATGAAGTCAGTTTCTTTTGGTGGATTTGCAGCCAGGTGTGTCCAGTTCTGTGGCTAACCAGTGCTCTTTACTTAATTTTTCCACTAGTGACATTTCTATCAAACTTTAAAAACAAACAGAAAAATTGGCTTGATGCAATGGCTCAAAGTGTTAATAGTAACGTTAGGCTGGGTAAAAGACTTCTTTCGATCCTGCTTTGCCAGAGATCTCCACCTTGTGGCTTGCAGTGAATAGACTTATACTGTCCAAACTGGCAGCTGCTTAATCGTTTTATAAGGGTAATTCAATCAGAAATTTACTAGAAATTGCTGCTATTTGTCTTCGAATCAGAGTTCTTCAGCAACCTGAATATTAACCTTACTGATCTGAGTATTGTTTCACTAACTGAGTGTGTATAAAAGCAGTTGTTGCAAGTTTGAATGTATTTTAATATGCTTAGATGAAGCTGCAGACCTTATCAGAAGGATTTGTGGATGCTGGAGTTCCCCGGAATGAAATTTCAGACGGTAATCTGACAATAGAGATGTGATTCTTAAAACAAAAACCAGAACAACAAACACAACAAAAGGCAACCCCCCGTAGTACTTCTGGATGCAGATTGCATGCAGTTTTAGAAAGAGGCATCGCTCTTCACTCAAATGCATATATACTGTTGTAAGCTCGTTTTAGCAGTGATAGTCTTGTGTGTTGTGGTAGCATTGTGCTTCTGAAATAAGTTTTTTTTCAGTGCAGAAGAACAATTCATTTTTTAACTGTATGTGTTCTAAAAGCTGCAAAAGAGATGAGAATAGGAGAGGCTGTCAAGCCCAGCATGCCCAAACATGTTTTAATTTATCTTAATCCCACTTTCCTGTTTTCCCACAAGACCACTCAGACCCCTGCCTCCCCAACCCCCCCCGCTTTTTTTTCCAGGAACACATCTAGGTGTCTTTTGAATTCATTTATTGGCTCTGCTGCTCATAGCACAATACAGTCTTTGTTGTACTTTTAGCTAGAGCTGTTTATATACAGTGACCATAATTTGTTCTCAGTTACATTAGTGTACATCTTAAGTAACACCATCAGAATCAATAACATGGTTCACATCAATGTAGCTGAGAGCAGAATTTAGCTCTGTAAATTTGAACACAATTTTGGCTTAATACTCTTTGTACAATTAAAAGAATTTAGAAGATTAAAATACCATTTTGCCGTACACTAGCAAAAAAAAAAGAAAAAAAAGAAAAGAAAAGCAGAGCCAGAACTTAGGTTTACATCCTACATTATTGGACTTTCCTAAACTTGATACAGTTCAATTAAAGTTGTTATTTTTGTGGAGAATTAAGTCTGACGCTTACCTAAGGACTCAGAAATCACAGTCAGAGTGAGACCAGTAAGGTTCTAGTTCTAGAATGGCTTTCAGAGATGAGAGGACATGGTGTAAAATTGATAAAAATTTCAAGATTGAATGCAGTCTGTATGAATTGAAGTACTGCAGTTGATTGACCTACAGTGGGAAGCTACTACACTTAAAGACTCAGGGGGGTCCCTTTCAGGCTTGTCTTTAAAATCTCGTGGAAAGTCATGGAGTCAATTTGGGATGCACAGAACAGAAACGACATTATCATGGGAGAACAGGGGAGATCTGGGGCAGAAGGAAAGTGTGTGTAGTATTCTGGCAGCATAGCAGATGCGGTAGTTGAGATGAGGGAAGTATACTGAAGCAAAAGATGTAGAGAAGCTAGTATTTTTTTTTTTCAGAAAAACTCTGAGATAGAAGGTAGAGGAGAGCTTTTAGTACAGTTGAAAAAGTTAAAATAAAAATCTAAGGCTAAAGAGGAAAGGTTTTAGTTTCAAATGGTATGTATATTTTAAAATGTGTAACTTCACTATGACATTTTACGGAGAAAAATGTTAAGATATTGATGATTATTTTAAGAAGAAAAAAAACCTTCTCAAAGTATTGAGATTCAAAATCGCCGTATACATTTTTGTGCTTTTTTGTTCAATAGGATAACAAGCCCTGTATGACATGTTTTAATTAAATTTAATGTATTAAGAACATCATAAAAAATTATGTTTGAATTATCCAGAGGTAGTTAATCTAATCTGAAGATTAACTGGGCTGTAGATGCAAAGGCCTTGTGAGATTAGGTCCAATACAGCTCTTTAAAATCAAAGCAATATCACTATTCTACTTCCTCAGTGTTTGCTAATTAAAAAAAAACCCACATGATCTTTTTCTCAGAGCATGAAAGCCAAGCTGCATCAGTTCTGTGCACCACTTGTGGGTCCAATAATGCCTACGTTCACTTGATTTTCTTTGTTACAAGGGTTCTCCATCCCCTGTTCGTCAGGATTAAAATCATGGATTATACACTTATTGACAGTTCTTCAATCCCATTTAAGACGATGATGGTTCTTCTCTCTATTAAGAAACTAATCCACATGTAGAAGCTTAAGCTCAATACTGATTCTCTAGGTAGAGAAGCCATGTATGTATAACACACTTGTGTTTAGAAAGTAAAATACTGTGGACCTGAAGATCCTTTGTGCCAAGGATATATGTTCCTGGGCACAAAGGAAAATTGTTACTTTTGGTCATACACAGTGAATTAAAAATATTCCCTTTGGGTGGTTAAAGTGTTTTTGAAATCACAGTTGCAGGGTCTGTTTCTTTAGCAGTATGAGAGTAGGGCTTTGAGATTAACATAATAGACAGAAAACAAGTCCTGTAGAAAATGGGATTGTTGTTGCTGTTTTAGCAAGATAAAGCAGTCCATTAAGGGTCTTGGAGCTGAAGCAATGCTGTGAGCATGGAAAGAGAGAGGGGCCCATCAAACCTGCACCTGAGGACAGGGTGGGTTGTCCTTTGGGAGCTGCAGGTTCCTCTCCGTTGCCTTGAGAGGAACCCAACCTGACTAGTTTAAACCAGACACTTAACTTCTGTCTACCTTGTGGTCAAATATACTCCAGGGAGGATGTTTAACAGCCTATAAAGTTTTTGGTAAAAAAATTTACGTCTAGCTATCAATACTATATTTTGAGTAGGAAAGCATGATGGAATCACACCATATCCTAGGAGCTGTGTGATTCAGAGGGGAGAATGAAACATATTTTATTTGTTGCGTGTTGAGTGTGCGCGGATAAAATTTCAGAATGATTATCATCTATGCAGCAGAGTAGATTATTTAAAAAAAAAAACAACCTTTTGGAGATATTTTCCACCTAGATGTACTCTGATGTCTTGAATATAGTGGCCTGAAAATGCCAATATATTAGCTAGTGTCATTGAAGGTTTAATAGGTAAGCCAGAAATGCGTGTTTAGAGTCAAGTTCAATATGATGGAAATTAAGAAACTGGTTTTAAAGGTAGCTTTGTCTTGTTCTTAGAAGCTTTGTATGTGGTTGAAGCATTGCTTTTCCTTCATCAGTAGGATGTGAATTTTGATTGATTTGCCTAAATTCACCTTCTGAATGTCACCAAGAAGTGGTTTCAGAACACCATATTCAAAATTAGAATCTAATTCTTATTGTATGAAGTCTATCTCCACATAATAGAAACAGAAATACAAGCAAAAAAAGAATAGAAGCATCAACTCTTGATCCTTTCTCAAAGAGCTCCAAAGTTCTCAGTGAGTTTCCAGTAGTCTGTCACTTCATAAATGCAAAAGAGCACCAGGTACAGCTTTCAGAGTAAATTTAGTATAATTTGATTATGGAAATCTTATTAACTTAAGTGTGCAGGAAGATGCATGTGTGTGCAATATTACCTTGAAAATACCTGGACCATGAGGAGGTCTGGAACAAATAGTAAGCATGGTGATGAGAGCTTAATGGGGTCTTTCTCGTGTTAACTCTTTATTGTAGTTGTTCTAGATTTGCCAGGGATGCCTGGTGTTGAAATCAAGGTATAATACATGCTTGGGTTCTTTGCAGATGACCTGCCCCAGTTTGCTCTAAAGTCTGGCATAAAAAAAAAATCCATTTAAATTTCCCAGATGTATTGGATTCTGTTGCCCTAAGGTAGTGTTCTTCATCTATTTTGTGCCTTCCTCTGGTGCCCGCAAAAACTACACTGGAAGCTGCCATGTGCCTTTTCTAGAAATACCTTTTTCATTGTTCCCCACATATACCTGTGTGACTCACATGCCAAAATTGATTTTACCGTGCTGTGGTTGTAGGTGTTAACTGCTGCCTCCTGTTCCTCAAATTCTCCAGAATGTAATGTAATTCCCAGAATTCAAATGTTGAGCAATGGAATTGCTTCTCACCACAACTGCACTATCTTTATTTTCACAGTGTAGAGATGACAGCAGAAACAGCGAAGTGATCTATACCAAACCTGTTTCAATTTCCAGGCTCAGCAGAACTGTTAGCAGTTAGGTTTTCAGTGTTCCTGGTTCCTGTCATTGCTCTGTGTATCAGTTATTTCATCTTACGCTTTGCCTGTGGTCAATACAGGGTGGAATAATGTGTTACGCTAGGTGTTTTGGAAATTGTTATCAGCTTTCTATTCTTTTGGAGTTTGTCCCAAAATTCCACAACTGTGATTAACTGATCAGCTTGGCTAAGTCTTTGGAGTCTCTTCGAAGAAAGGTATCTCATGTGGATGTAGTTCTTTATTAACACCAAACTGTTGCAGTGAAAATATATATACACTTTTAATCTCCCTTTCCAATATAGAAAAATACTCAGACCAATGTCTCTTCTAAATGAAACCATTGAGAGGTTCCCCATATACTTTGATCATATTGTTGCTTGTGCATTTCACTTCCAGTCGAATGTCACTGGTATCTTCTGTTTCCTCTTCAAAATCTGTATAACTTAAGCTTTCTTTATGTTTGTGGTACATGCCTGTCTTGAAAGACAGTAACATAAGCATTAGTTAAGGTTCCAGTATGGTGCAGGGATGCTGCAGAGGGGCTGACATGAAAGGGCTGAAAATCCTGCTCTGGTTCTTCTGCAGATGCTGTTAGGCCACCCTATCATGGCACGTCTATCTGTGAATAATGCCATGTCAGATAGTATTATCTGGGCGTGAGCATTTGACCCCAAAAGAAACGTGGTAACTCTTATGAAATATAACAGCTTGATGGCTTTATGGGAGTACATCATGCCAATTGTTTTCTGTATACGTTCAGCTTCCATTGAATGTTTCCAAATGCTAATTCTGTCCAAACTAAGGAGGGATTGAAGTCCTACATTTGGCACAAATTCTGGCCTTGTCTCCACAGGGCACAGATGAAGTGGTTTGGGGATCTCTTCTCTTGTCTTTATTTTGAGGAATAATTAGCAACTATGTTTTGTTCCTTTGTGTCTGAGGGAAAATGTGTGTGCAGCTTTGCAGACTACTCTGTTTACAGGATGTCCTGGTTTCAGCTAGGATAGAGTTAATTTTCCTCCTAGTAGCTAGTATGGTGCTGTGTATATGGAAGAAGGGGCACTGTGCAGAGGCACTGCAAGACTCTGTGTCAGCCAATACAATCACTCTAATAGGATCTTTGTCATCCTTCCACAATATTTGTGCAATTGTGGTGATTGGCCTATACCACTCTCTCCTGTTACAAGAACAGGGTGCTGCTCTTTTCATTGCCTTTTTTGCTTGACTCTTTGGTTTTGTTAGTTTACTTCTGCATTGATGACTTTTCGTAATGATGCATTGGCCATATTACTGTTTTCTGATATGCCTCATTTTGGCATTTACTTGCAGTACGTAGGTAATTACTTAAGGTCTTAACTCATCTCACCCATTCTGCATGTTTTTCTTTCCTTCCTCTCCTTGTTCTTGGTAACTTTTGGATTGCCCTGATGCCTGAATTCACTTGAGCTTGTATCTTTTTTCCCTTTTTAGGTTTTTCACCTGCTTTCACAATTGCTGTGTCAGTATGTCTCATACTTCTCCCTTCCTAACTTCCTAACTATCTTTTAGAGAATTAGTCTATTTCTCTACCTGTTCCTTTTACCTGTCTTCTGTTAATTCTTTGTTTCCTTGCAAAATTCCTTTCTGTATGTCAGACTGGCACCACCACCTCTCTCTATTCTCGTGTTTTCTTTGATGATCAACTAATCCTTTTAGTCATTGGTGCCAGCTGCGCCTGCTCTCCATCCCTGCCATGCTGCTTCACTGATTACACAGGCATGCGCTGCCTCTGTTTGTCATACTCTTCCAGCAGCCTCATATTGCAAAGGTCCACAATTAAAGCTCAGGATCTGTCTTCTTCTCTGCTTGTTTTAAACCTACTCTTGAAAGTTGAAGCATCTTCATGACTTTGATTCTTTCAACCCCAGATCTTTCTTTTAGTTCCTTTTTTTTTATCTGAACACGTGCTTTCCCATGCTAAATACTAGCTGCATATTTGCCATCTTCAGCATTTTCTTCCATTTCTGTCCTTGTGCCTCATCTTTTTCTTTCTCTGACCTAGACTTGATTCATGTGTCTTCTGAAGACTACTGCTATGATCATATTTGCTTGTCGCTCACTATGGTGTTAGATCTCCTGACCATCTCCCCTAGTTTTTGTGTTTCAGTTGCCTCTAGTGGTTTATGGAGGGAGATGGCTGGTAGCAGTCTTAGAATCAAAGAGTCATCTTGATTGGGAAAGACCTTTAAGATCACCAAGTACTACCATCAACCTGACCTACCAGGTCCTATCACTAAAGCATGTCCCTCACTGCCACATCCACACACCTCCTAAATACCTCCAGGGACAGGCACTCTACCACTTCCATGAGCAGCTAGTTCAATGCTTCACCACCACCTCTGTGAAGAAATTCTTCCTAATATCCAATCTAAATCTCCCCTGGTGCAACTTGAGACCATTTGCTTGTGTTCTGTCCCTTGTCACCTGAGAAAAGAGACTGACATCCACCTGGTCCTGCTGGCCACGCTATTTCTGATGCAGGCCAGAAGGCCCTTGGCCTTCTTGGCCACTTAGGCACACTGCTGGCTCCTGTGCAGCTGGCTATTGACCAGCACCCCCCGGTCTCTTTCCTCTAGGCAGCTTTCCAGCCACTCTTCCCCAGGCCTACACTGCTGCCTGGGGTTGTTGTGCCCCAGGTTCAGGGCCCGGCACTTGGTCCTGTTGAATGTCATGCAGTTGGCCTTGGCCCATCGACCCAGCCTGCCCAGGTCCCTCTGCAGAGCCCTCCTACCCTCATGCAGATTTGCAGTTCCATCTAACTTGGTTTTGTCCTCAGTCTTATTGAGGGTACACTCTCTTCTCCTGAATGCAGCTCTGTGCCACTTCAGTTGTACAGATCTTCAAAGTACGGTCTTAAATTCTGCTGCAGAAGCAATGTCTTCATGTTTATAATGTACCTACTGCAGTGCCTAGTAGTCTGGCTGGGTAAGTGGATTGCAAATGTTTATGTTTTTCTTAGAGCTCAGTTTATTTTGTTACTTCATTTTCTGACTTCTCCAGCCCGTTTTATCTGTTCATAAAACTGCCAGTTCTATGAAGTCCTTATTTTTGACTGCTTTTGCTAACAACTCCCACAGTAAAATAAATGGTGCAAATACAATGCATTCAGTAATTGCAGTGCTGTCTTTCATGCTTTTTCCTTTGCTGTCTTTTACTCCTTTAATATAAGCAATGTTTTTGTACACATCTAAGCAAACTTTTCTGTTTTCCATGCTGTTTTGGGAATCTCAGTAGATTCAATTCTTTCTATTCCCTTGTTTGTCCTCAGTTGTTTTATCTTCTTCTTCTGTTTCAGATCACGCACAGCACTTGCTCTTTCTCTATTGGTGTTAACTAGATAATTATTGTTACACTTCAGTTAGAACTTGAATGTTTTTGTCTCCATATTCAAAGGGTAGGAAATAATGCAAAAGATTAAAACAATTTCACCAAAATACCAGCATTCTACATTCTACATATACCAGCATCTTACAAAGAGATCTATGTTGCTAGCATCATGTTGATTTTCAAATTAATCAGATGGCCTTGTGGCCACAAGAATGACTGAACATAAAAAGGGAGATTCAGCTCGTGGTATGGAGTAATGTGGATGGAAGACGTGTCACTAAAGTCTTGGTATATGTAAAATGAGCATCACTGATCTGAGTTCAGTTTTGGATGGCTTGGGCATTGATGCCATAACTCCAAATGTATGTGGAGAGTAACAGAAAGCAGCATTCCTGTGAATGACCAGTTGTTCTGGGAATATCACCTGAACTATATATTCACTTGTCTAGTTCATGCTAAAGGTACTAACGTTTTCTTCTATTTGTAGCTGTTAAATGAAGACTTTGGTTTTTGAAACTGAGGAAATTGTAGAGACACATTTAGTTGATGGAAGTTTGTGGTGCTAGCCCAGGAGGACAGAGCTGTGTACAAGAAGCTTGAAAATAAAGTCTGAGAGTATCCTAAATTTCCTCTTTTGTGTTTCCTGTTTAATTCTGTACTTGCAGGGGAGAAGATAGTGCATATCTAGGTTTCATCTGTGTTATTTGGGAAACTGCAAAAGGAAATTTTTGCCTTTTTAAAATCCTTGATCACTCCTTTAGGATCTTCTGGAAGTTTATTTATCCACGGTAGCATCAAGTCTGAATGAAATACAGAAGAGAGAAAACTCACAGTATCTTACCATGCGGCTTTTTCATGGTTCACTTTTCTCCTTTGCCTTTTACTTGAGGGCAGAACTAGGGTAGAGAAATAATTTTTGTTCGCTTCTGAAAGGTTACAGTAATAAAGAAACTCTTGTTAACATCAGAGTATATGGCAGGCAGGAGTTTTCACAAGTCTGGCATTGTTTATTTTACCAGCAATTTGGAACCTTCTGCACTCTTAAAATATTGGCAAGAAAATATTTAACTGTTAACTATTCTGTGGCATGCGTGTGTTTGAAGCCCTGGGGAGGAGGAGTGCTTGGGGAAATTGGGTTTTTCTCAGCTTATGATTGAAACCAGAAGGTGCAGAATATTGGTAGAAGGTGAGAGTATTGTGACTTCAAATTTCAATTTTACTCGAATGTAGAACTGATGGGAGAATGCCAGGCAGGTCACGTATGACCAGGGCTGTGATAGGAAATAGTGGGAAGTCTGATGGAGCAAACACAAATAAGCCAGGCTGCTGGACACTACAGAAATGAATTTCAAAGTTAGATAGTGAGAGTGAGTGTTTGCATTTGTCCTGACCTCAGCCACTGGATAAAGGTTGTAGCACTACTAGGTGTTAGCATCAAGGATTAGGCGTACGAATTGCATGGAATCTAGCAATTATTCCTCAATTTTGAAATGAAATAAAATGAACTCTTTTTTGTGTGTGGAGGGTTTTCTTGGAGAGGAGATGGCAACTGCTTTGGGGGTCATGCTTGTTCCTACTCAACAGAAACTTGGAAACTTCTTGGAGAAAGATTATTTTCCCCTGGGGAAGAAAATAATTAAGGAAAACATGCTATTTGGTATTGGTATCTTGGTATTGGTATCTTGTATTTGTGCATAAAATGTAGCCTCTTCCAGTAAGATTACTAAAAGCTATGCTAAAGATAGCATTTTTTTTTCTAATCACGCTAGCTTATTTCAGATGAATTCCTATGAAGTCAGCAAAGTGACCTGATGATTGGAATCCAGGATCATCTAATGGGCTGTGGCTGTCTTGCTGCAAGTTAGGACACGAACAGATACACAGAAGAGATGCCAATCTCTCTGCAAATATCAGTAAGAAATGAATGAAATGGAACATGTTAAGTAGTCATCTTCTAATGTCAGGTGAAGATCCAGTATACGACTTCTAACAGTGACCAGAGATATTTGGAAAAAAGTATGAGAAAGAGAACAAATGTGTAGCATGACTTTTGGTATGTCCTCTCAGCATTCACTGATGTGTAATATGAAAGTTGCATAAGGACTGTCATATTTAGTATCTACTAGCAGAGCAGTCCTCTATGAACATGTAGTCCTTTTTTGACCCCTTTCATATTTTTTGAGTATTAATGTATTGTGACAATGACTTCTACAAATTAACGAGAATTTTTTCTCTACATGAGAAAATACTCCTGTTTGTTTTTAACATATTGTTTGGACATTTCATCAGCTTCTTTCTACATCTTGTTTTATGAGAGGAGTAATTCCTTGTTTACCTGCTCTATACCACTCATGGTTTTACCTTCTCCATCTTCTTTCTCATTCTTTCATGAATACTACCGTGTCCTCTCATATGTCTAATCCTCTCGGTATTTTGTGTTTTTTATTTTTTTATATCTTTTCTGAGATGAAGAAGTATTATGTGCAGCGTTTTATGTATGGGCACACTATGGATTTGGGGTGGAAGAGGTTCCTCTTGTACTACATTCATGATATTGTATTACGTTCATAATAATTCATGAAACTTGCTCGTCTTTCTCCACTATTGAATGTTGAGGTAAAATTTTGGAGGTATCTCCATTAAAAACTCTTTAATTTCTTGAATTGTAGCTGTTAAGCAAGGGTACGTTGTTGTGTAAATTTCTGTAAATGATTGCTTTTTCTTAACGTCTACTACTAGTACCTTTATCAGCACTGAAAATTATTCATAATTATCTGCAATTGTTAATCAATTTATTATTGTGTTTTTCTACTACTTTGTACTAATGAAAGTCAGGATTTATCAGTCTGTACTTCCTTGGATCTCCTGAAATAATACTCACAGTTGACTCTACCTTTTGTGGCTCTGCAATCATATTAAAAGCTACCTAATATTTTTCATGTAGTTTAGAACTTGAGGAGCACAGGGATTTTGTTGCTCTATATTTTTGTCAAGTTCTTTTAAATCTTTTTCTATGGGCAGATTGTACCGCATGGAATATGAGGGACTCTCAGAATGCTGGGTGGTAGTGAGGTGGTGACAGAGCTTTGTTTATTCACTGCCTCATCCAGTGAAACATCTTGGCCATCAGATGAAACTAGTAGGTGTTAGTTTAAAGAGAAACAAGCAGGAGATGGTGGTTCTCCTCACGGGTAGTAGACAAGGGAACTTCTTGGTGAAGCATCTTGTAGATGCAGAAAGTTCACTGGATAAGTTGCTTGAAATAAAGACCTTCTGAAGATTAGTATATAAACAGATCTCAAGGGCAGAGAAATGCCCTGAGCTGAAAGTGGTTGGGAGAATGCTTTGAGGAAGCACATATAATCTTGCACTCTTTACTTCTCTTGGTGTATCTGGCTACTGTTGTGCGTTGGGTGGACCCTTGGTCTGATCCACTACATTTTTTTTCCTACTAAAGAGTGTGTGTGACTTCCTCGTAGTTATTCAAGTTTGTCTCAGTAATGAGGCCAACTTTTACAGGATCTCTGTTACCTGCTCATGTTGAATACCTACCCTAATAATTTATTTAGCTTTACTACTGTCTTCTCAAAGTGCCTCTTTTAAGCTTCTTTGTGTAGCTTCCTTTCAGTTTCTCAGACAGAATTCTTGCTTCTGGTTCATTCAGAAACATTTTAATGATCGGTTTTAGGCTTTTAGCAAGCAGGTCTTTTAAAAGAGGCATTACAGCAAAAACTCTCTACAGCTGCTCACCCTTACAGAGAATCAGCGCAACTAGACAGAGAGCACAGCAATTTGACCTCTCTTCCATGATCTTTCTCTTGAAAGGTTGTCAATGAGCTCTGCCAGCCACATACTACAGAGAAAAGAAGAATTCAGAATAAGCCCCCATATATTTAATATAATTAGGATTGTATTGTGACCTACTCTGCATTTTTACTTGTTACCATGGCAAAGTTTCCAAATTAATAGACTGCAATATAGAAACATACCTCATTTTCTTAATACTAGCCGTCTAGTAGGGGTGGCTGTCAGGTTTTTCTGAAATCTGTAGATAATGTAGTATAACTTGCTTTTCTATGTCTGCTTGAAAAACAGATATGCTCTAAGGTGTGTTATTGATGATTGTACAGTTGTTATGAAGGTAGCAGAGCATGCAAAAGTCTTTTTCCATTAACATGTTTTTATAGATTGAAGGTTTTGACAGGAACTGGTTCTGATACAATCTAAAATAAGTTTAGCTTTTTTTTTTAGGTTAATACAATGTTGAACATTTAAGATGGCTTTAAAGACTGTTCTCTGAAGTTAATTATCTTCTGTGGTACATTACAAAATTAATGTCTCTTAATTAGAAAATTAGATTATTTTTAAAAGTTACTATTTTAAAGTGTATAGGGAATCACAGCTGCAGCTAATTACAAGCCAGTAAGCTTGACCTTGTTTGCAGACAAAGAAACAGGATGGTTAATAAAAGACTCAAAAAATAAAGATTGGAAAATACTTTCTGTAATATCTGTCATTTCACAACTATGCGAGATTGCCTGAAGGAGCTAGCATTTTCGTCCCCTTGCTATGGAGGTATTTTTAATCTGTTTTATTAGTTTAATCTTTTTGATCTTAGCTGCAGTCTCAGTCCCTTTCAAAACTGCTGTCCTACAAGTAATAGTTATGTTATTAGAAGAAGTAAAAGGGTTATATGCAGTCTTTTCCATTTTATGCCGTGTGCATTTATTAAAAGGTCAACAAAAACTTAAAAGCCCGTATATAACTGTATGTGGTTATATTATTTATAACTAATGTAAACACATATAATAAGTCATTCTTTCCAAATGCAGATTTGGAGAAGGTCTGAGGAAAAAAAAAGTCTGAATGTTTGAGGATTGACAAAAAATAATTGTGAATGATTTGTCTTTATGTCCTTTAGGAACTCCTCCCGACACTGACTGCTCTAGTAATCAGAAGTGTAAATAGAAGTGATTCATGTTTGTGGCGGCATGGCTAACAGAAGTCATAGAATCACAGAATTCATAGAAGTCCTCAGAGTAGACTCCTTCATAACAACAGAAGGGTACTCAGAGCTGTGTGACTAGTTTTGTGCAAGAGATGGACTAATTTTACTGTATCAGCATAAAACACTTCTTTGCTGCTACAACTTTGACTACTCTGGGAGTGCTCTGATGATGCAGTACATCAGTGTACCTCGTGTAAACATTACCTTAACAACCTTGTCTTAATTTGAAAAGAGAACTGTGGTGACACATTTACTGTGTACACGCACAAGAAAAAATGCATTCTACAGGAGAAACATTTTATTCTAGAAGGAATGGTATAATGAGAATGAGGAGGTGGAAGCTAAAGCCAGAAAATTCAAATATGAAATGAGATACACATGTTCAGCTGTGAGGGTGATATGCTTTAGCCAAACACAACTTACTGAGCTTAGTACAGAGGGAACTCAGTGAAATGTAATGGCCTGTGATATGCAGAAGGTCAGGTTCTATGATCTAATCATTTCTTCTGGCTGAAATCTCTTCATAAAAAAATCTAGTTCAACCATAACTTATGGCCTAAAGAGAGGAATTGCTGCATGAAATTCAATGACTAGTGCTTGCACAAGGTGAGTTAGAAGTGTCCCTTCTGACTTTATAGTCTATGGTTGGATTAATGTGTTAAAGTAGCTTAAGGTCACAATACAAGCTGGCAAAAACCATAACAGAAAGATACTCCTGTTAAAATGCTTTCAAGTAGCATAGCCTGTGGAGATGGCAGCTATGTCCACACTAGTGTGTACTGTGGCCCAGCGGGAACATGCATGTTGAGAGAAACAGTTATTGATCCAGCATCCCTGATACATGGGCTGAATCCTTATGTGGTGCTGGTGTTGGGCTGATCCCATGACCTGGATATCTCTTAGCAGGCAGAGCACATCCCAGCACATTTTCCAGCTTGTGCTCTCTGAGGCAGACTTCTTTGCAGTGTAAACCAAAGCTGGTAGGTAGGGATGGAGAGGAGATTGATTATGAAAGAACATTCTCCGTCCAACCAGAGAGATTAGTATAGACTTATCCTAAAGCACCTTTCTTTTTAACTCTACACCTATATGTATGATAGTTCCATACATGTGTAGCGTATACAATAAAGCAGTGTGCTCTTACTTTCCTAGAAATTTTGTTAGAATACAAACCCTTAACTGGGACTTGATGTAGTAAATTGCCTGATGTAGCAGTAAGACTCAGCATCTGGCTGTTAAACGATGCATATTGAACTTGAGGCTGAAGATAAGATTTTTCACTGCAATATAGTAACGAAAATGCAGTGTGCACGCTGTAGTCTGGCAGGCAGAATGTGGGATCATGGAGTGCTTTAATGAAAAGTTGCGATATAGTAGGAAGATGTACAAAAATATATATATAAAATATATATGAACTAAAGTAGTTCTGTATGTTAATTTAGGTGATGGTACATTAATTTATTCTGGTGACAGTTCTACAATGGGTTGTTGCAAAGAAGACAAAGGGGCTGAGTCCCTAGAAGAGCTCCAGATGTTATGGATTTTCTTTCATGTTATTAGCAATTACTCGCTTGGAGTTGTCTAGCAGTTTTTGTTCTTAATAATGAACTGTGGAAGAGTCAGCAGAATCATGACCAGCCAGATCATGAAACTTGGTAGTGGTAAGAACATGTAGAAGTTTGAAAAGAGGAAGCATTTCCAACAAATCCTGATTTAGATTTGCTCATTTTTCGTACTTTATAAATAAGGTTTTTTTCCTACAGTGTTTGTACTTAACCTCTGCTGTTGTATTCTTCAGAAGCTGCAGTATTCCTTTAAACATAATTTTATTGCTAAGATACTGCTCCATCCCCAAAGTCACATTTTATATTTTAAACTGTTTGTCTTTTAAGATGTATTTATTGCCATGTTTGTTTAACTTGGTTATCTCCTTCATCAGTCTGTTTCTTGCTAACTTAAAGCTGCTGCTCTTTGTTTTCAGTATAGAGGGCTGCTTCCCTGGGGAAGTATAGTCCAGGACTTGTCTCTGTAATGGGACTATTTGTTTTCTTTGCCCCTTGCAGTTGCCTGCTGTAACATTTGTAGTATGTGTTAAGTAATCCTTGAGGTAACATTTTTATTATGTCATAAAAAGTGCGTGGCAAATATATAATAACTCATGGAATTTGTTTGTTTAAAAATGGAAGGATAATTTATTGAGTGTGTTACATGAGACCTGCTCCCCCTTATTAGAGCTGTAGAAGTGCAGCTTATTTAGAAGTATGTTCTATTGAGAAAAACCACGATCTCTGACATACACAGAAAGTTTGAGCATGGTTGGGTAGAAATGACATCATAGTTTATGTACTCAATAAAAATTTAATTAAGTCATTACAGAAGTTGCAGTCATCATTTAACCCTCTGATTTCTTATGGTTAGTTCTTTTTTTTTAAACATTCAATAATAACCAGTCACCAAATCTTGATAGCCTATAAAATATCTGCATGAATTTTAATAGCTTATATTAATGGGAAAATGTGAGTAACTGACATAAAAGGAATTTTCCTTGTGTTTGCACTATATGCATTTCTATAAAAATCAACTGATGAAAAAAGATAGTGGTTTAATGGAAGAATATTTAACTGGAGATTTGCTAGTGTGGCAAAAACTAATTCACATTTTGATAGAAAAGCTGTTGCATAAGCACCAAGTTGAGTACCCTTAAGGATGCTCAGAATTTAGGACATGGCTCATACTTTCGTAAGTATTAAGATACTAAATATGCAAGGTTTTCACAGCTTTTCTTTAGCCTTGTGATAAGCTGTACATCAAAAAGCAGTAATGCTCAGTCCATTGTAGAACTGACTTTCTACCCTGTATTCTTGTTGACAGTTTTTTTATAAAACCTGCCTCCAAGATGCAGTCTCATAGATGAGTATTCTGCTAGTATGCAGGTATGAAGATAATTATCTTTGTGTGTGAGGTCTGTTTAAAACAAGAACAAACAAACAAATAAAAACCAATGGAAACATAGCTCAACCCTCAGGAGAAGAACTGCTTATTAAACCGTTCTGTTGATAGAAATAAAAAAATACAGGCAAAAGAAGTAGATGGTTTGCCTGAGGGAGGTGCACGTGAGTTATTTCAGCCCTCTCTCTGCTGATCTCCTTTCGTTCTGTCTTAAGCTCATATAGGGGTTAGTTCTGCAAGCCAACGAGTGGCTTAGGCTATACCAGCAAATATTTAAGCAATTGTTAAATTTAGTTAAAAGTCAGTGTGGAACTTAGACTGAGTCACACAGCAGAAGGGGAACTATCTGTGTCATCACAAACTGAAAGAAACTCAGTCATAGTGAGTGACTAGTGCATCTGAGTTTCTACTGAGATGCTTTAGGAACAGAATTCATGTGATTCCCGAATGTACAAGTCAATATTGAGAAGTAATATTAAGAAGTGGTAGGGATACTGTCTTTAGTATTATGGTGTTTCTACTGTGGCAGAATGCCCAGCTTTGAGGTCCATGCTTTAGGAAAAAAAAAAAAAGAGTTGAAAAAAACTCAGTTTCTAAAAATCCTGTACAAATGAATCCAAGATCTGCAAAAGCAGCTTAATAGTTAAAATGCAGAGGAGTCTTCATTATCTTATTCTATACTGCTACTGAAAGGGAACAGCCTTGCCTTCACTCTTCACCCAGTTGTATCTTTTCCTCTGTTCATGTAACTCTGTGCCAGCGCTGGTGGCTGAGGATTTTTCTGCCATTCCTTAACTTTATAGCCATAACCTTGACTTTGTCTTTCTTTTGTGTACAGACTTAACTGAGCTGCATTGCACATTATTCTAAAATCTTTAACTATACGAACATCATTACTTACAGCCAAATCCTAACTTATATTGGCCAAGGCTCTTTTTCTTCTTTTCCTACTGATAATATTTTTTTCATCACCTCTTCTTTAGAACCCATACAGAAGGTTTTCTGCTTTATTTTTCAGATTAATTCTGTTGTTCTAAAGGAAGATTTGAGACGTATGGTAGAAAATTTCTATGCAGCTCTATTTGGATATGATGAGGTAAGATTTTCAGAGAAATGTGCAAGAACAAATAGACCCAACTAAGTCACTGAACACAGAATGTTGCAGATGCGTAAAGCATTTGCTGTATGTATTGTTGGAGAAATGTTACACTGTAAGCAGACTTCTTAGTGATCGTCTTATGCTTTGAATTACAGTACTTTTAAGAAAAAAGAAAGCACCTGACATACTGATTTAAACCATTGGACATAGAAGAAGGAATATTCTTTGTTCTGTTTCACTGTCCCTGCTGTCAATAAATAATTTTCTTCCTCTGAGTCCCATTGTACTCAGCTATACTTTGAGAGCAAATAGAGCATTTATAAAGAACGTGTAAATGAGGAAGTATTTATAGGAAGTATCTGATCAATATGGGGAGGCAAAAGTATCACTGTGCGCAAGCATCTATGGGATTTCCAAGGAGAAAATACAATTGCGTTAGCTCTTTTAGTAGTTATTTTTTTTCCTCTAGTGGATATTGTTCTTCATATGCTCTTATTCACGGGGTAATATTTGCATTCACGTGGTTATTTTGCATTATTAATACATTATTAATGTCTCTTAAATTTAAACTTCATAGAATTTTGGACAGTGTTACGAATGTGAGTCTTTAATCTAGTTTTAAGTGTTGCCATGATGTGTGTCTGTGTCTGTCTGGTTTTTTTTTTCTTTTCTCTTTTTGTTGACAGTCTTTTTGCAAACAAGATGTCAAATTAAAGACAAATGTTGACCTCTTTTATTTTTAACAGAATATTTTAAAATCCACTCTTTCCTTTGGCAAATGTTGTCAGCAGAGACAGGAATTATGAGACTATGGTGATAACACCATGTAATCTGAAAAGACAACAAAAGTTGGAGAGAATTTATAGAAAAGGTGTTCATGGATGTGATTCTTCTATAAGCCAAATTTAATATTAGATTTAACTGGATATCTAGATAGTTCTTGATGAAGAGTTCTCTTTTTCTCATCTAGAATGAAAAACGTAAAAGCAAAGCAAAATAGCAAAGTCCTCATTACTTCTTTGCAACATCATATTATGCATCCTTTTCCTCCAGTACATAATTGGAGAATTATACGTCCTCCAATTGTCATGGTCTTCACAAAATTTTGTAAAGTGATGTTGTCTTCTTTGTAAAGCCAAAACCTTCATGGTAAAGTTTTCCTAAGTGCAGTGATTAGCTCCTGCATTTAGGAATATCCTAACCTAGCTTTTTTTTCCAGATTAACTTGCTAGAATATTTGTTACAGACTGCTCTGTAAATTACTTAATTTAAGGCTAGGCTTGTTTTCCATTCTGTAAAAAGAGTGATGTTGATGCCTTTTCATATGTGCTGTCTGTAGTTGCTGTGGGCTTTGAGGCATCTAATATTGTCAGTTGGCAAGTAATTTTTAACCCACCTCTGTACTTTAGGGAATTTTGTCTGATGATCATGTTCTGGCAGCAGCTCTTTGGAGAAACCTTTTTAACAGGAACTGTGAGGACCCTCGGCATCTGGAGTTACTTGTAGAGTATGTGCGTAAACAGGTACGCTACAGCTCATAGCGTGAATTCTCTTCATTCTCTTGGTTGGTATATTGAATGTTTATTTTTGCTTGCATACTATGTAGCTCATTTTTCCTTATCAATATCACTTTTTTAATGTTGATTATTTTTAAGAGAAAAAGTAAAACCATAAAAACTGACTGATATTCATTGTGGTTTGATGAAAAATAACTACAGAGAAATTCACAGAGGATTGAAAGCAAACCTGTATTTCTTTTTCTGGACCCACGTTATCTTCTGATACTGAACTTCTGGGACTGAACAAAATACATCAGAAATGGGCTGCAGTTTGCTGTAGAATTATACTTGATGCTGTGGAGTTGGAATCCTTGATAATGAAGTAGCTAGCATGCAGTGATTAAAATTCTTCTGATGATTTTTGTACGTAAATATGTAAAAGGTTTTGTTTTCCAGATTCTTTTAGTTATTACTTGGAGGAAAATATATTAAACAGTGTTTGTCCTCTCAACTCTTAGGAAGTTTCTGAACCAGATTTTTAGGAAATGTTGGGTAGGACCTCGTAGATATGGTCCAGGTGGGTACCGAAGACAGAAAAAGGGTGAAGAGGACTGGAGGAAAAGTATAACTGTGGGACAGAAAATTGAAGTCTAGTACCTCCACAGCACCATTCTCTGTAATGGTTCCAGTGCTGCATTCAGGACCAGGTAGAGATTTGGAGGTGTATTCATTGTGACTCTGAGAAAACAGCATGGGAAGTGAAGGACTCAAATTTGTCAGGGACTGAGGTTGCTTCTGGATAGCTAGCAGGATTCTCAGGAGGGACAGACTTAATGCTTAGGGTTGTTGATGCTTAACATCAGTGAAGCTGTAGGAACGTTTAAAACTTAAGATTATCAAGAAGTAAACAAGCATAAAAATATGTAATTTGGGAAAGTATTGCCAGGTAGGGAATTTGTAGCAACTGTGTAGACTTCGTAGCACAGAGGATAGGAGAGAAACTGTCAGCAGTCAAATAGGAAACAGTGACCATACAGATAAAAGTGGAACATAAGAGAAAAGTCAGCACAGCTTCTGTGAAGACAGGTCATGCCTCACCAATCTGTGGCTTGAAAATGTCATTGACGCTGTAGACAGTGAATATTTGATTTATGTAGTCTTTACAGATTTTTAGGAAACTTCCAATAAAGCATCTCACTAATTATTATTTTTAAAAGAAATTGAGCAGTCGCAGGGGAAGAGTGAAGGTACTCCCATAGACAAGCAACTGTGAAATATAGATATTAGGGGTCAATAAATAAAACCTCAAGGTTTAATGCAGGAAAGGGTTGACTGCAGAAAGAATTTGTGACAGTGAATGCATGAAGAAATGGCAAATACGGTTGAGTTCAGACAACTGTAAAGTGGTGCACTTAAGGAGAAAAACAAATCCAGCTTTATGTCTATAGTGAAGAGATCTAGCATGTCAAAAGACCACACAGGAATGAGTCCTTGAGACTATAGTTTTATTATGTAAATGTCAACTCGATGCTCAGTAGTGTTTAAAAAAAGTAAAACAAATGCTCAGGTCTACCAAGGAAGGAATAGGAAATAAAATTTGGTGTTGTAAAGTCACTTGAATAACCTATAATGGGTTTGACTCCCAACCATCACGAAACATAAAGAAAAGAAAAAATGAGCGAAGAAGGTTCAGAGAAGAGCAATGAAGATGATAGGAAGCAGCTTCTGTATTAGCAATGACTATAATCACTTGCCTGAAAAATAGAGTGAAAGAATAGATTTGTGAAATCTGGAAGGCGTATGGAAGGTGAGTGAGTGTGGTGGTTTCACGCCAACACATACCTAAACTCTGCCATGCTGCTCTCTCACTCTCCCTCCTCAAAAGAACAAGGGGAGAAAATATGATAGAAGAAAAGCTCACAGGTTGAGATAAGGACAGGGAGACCACTTGCCAATTTTCATCAGGGGTAAAAACAGACTCAGAGTAGGGAAATTAATGTAATTTATTGCCTGCAACTAACAGACTAGAGCAGTGAGAACTAAAAGCAAACTAGAAACACCTCTCCTCCATTCACCTCCCCTGAATGGCACAGGGGAACTGGGAATGGGGGCTGTGGTCAGTCCCTAATGCATGGTCTCCAATGCTCCTACATGGTCACTCCCTGCCCCTGCTCCAGCATGGGATCCCTCCCACGGGATGCTGTCCTTCCCGAACTGATCCTGCGTGGGCTTCCCACAGGGAGCAGCTCTTCAAGAACTGCTCCCACAAGGCTCCGTACCACGGGGTCCATGTGTCAGGAGCAAACTGCTCCAATATGGGTCCCCCTCGGATAGCAGCTCACCCCAGATCCCCTGCTCCTGTGTGGGGCTCCTCCATGGGCTGCAGCATGGAGATTTGCTCTGCTGTCATACCCATGGGCTGCAGGGGTACAGCCTGCTCCACCATGGGCCTCTCCACAGGCGAGCTTCAGCTCCATACCTGGAGCACCTCCTGCCCTCCTTCTGCACTGACCTTGGTGGCTACAGGGCTGGTTCTCTCTGCATTTCCTCGCAGCTCTCTCACAGCTGCTGCTGTGCAGCAGGTTTTTTTGTTTTTTTGTTTTTTTTTTCCTTCATCATTGTGCTCTCCAGAGGCGTAAACAGCATTGCTCACTTTGGCCACCAGTGGGCCCTTTTGGGTCCCCCGGCTGGTGCTGGCTCTTTTCTAATATGAGGCAGCTCCTGGGCTCTCCTCACAGGGACTGCCCATGCAGCCCCCCCATTATCAAAACCTTGCTACATAAGCCCAATAGAGCAAGGAAGGGCTGAATGCAGGTTGCCACAGGTTGCTCGGGATGCTGAAATTGTACATGGGCTTTAATGTCACTGGCAAGTCTTATTGAAGAGAAGTTTGTCTAGGGTTATTAAATGTAGAGCAACAACGTGAAGCTCAAAATCTCTGTACTAACAAATTTTGTGAGGGGGGGAAAATAAGGAAAATAACATTACATTCATGCATTGTATTCAGCTCCTGCTGGGGAATCTGCTATGGTCTGTCAGAAACAGGATGCTGTGCTTAGGTGGCTCTTCAGTCTGATCCTTGTTGCCATTGATGTATTTCCTCTGTTGAGAAACTCCTTGGCAGATTATCTTTTGTTGCTAGTAAACATTGGAAATCCCTTGTGTGAGATGTCTTTCACATGTGTTCTTGCTGATCCTGTCTTTAACAGTGGCTATTATTGGATGCCCAGAGAAGAATATAACAACAGGGCAAGTGTGTGTGCTGCTTCCCTGGTTGATTCTTAGCAATCTATGCTCAGGCTTCCTGAGCCAGTGGTGGTGTTTTTAATTTTTAATGCCTCTTGATGGGCTTTTTAGTTCCTTTCCCTCACCCCAGTGCTTGCAGTGTCTTGTGGCAGCAAGCATGGCATTTACAATGTGTTAACGCTATGTTATGTGACAACAGTACTTTGCTTAAATGTTTTGTTTGCGTTGCACCTTAAAATTTCATTTGATGCCAATTATTTCTTGTAGCGTAAGAACGAGTGTTCATTCCCTGTTCATCTCCTTCATCAGCCTCAGCGTTTTTGTAAGTCTCAAAAGTTCCCTGCTGGTCAGGTTTTTTCCTACAGGGAAAAGCCCTGGTCTATGTGAAACCACTTTTATGAGAGCACTCCTTGCAGATAATGGTACTAGCAGTGTGTCATTGGAATTAACTGCTTGGAAGATGAAATGAATCGTGTTACTTTGCGTGGCTCTTCTTTGTCCTCTTGCCAAACTTCCAGAGGAAGCATTAGCTAAGAAATTAGACAACCTTGCGCAGTTAACTCCGGTTGATCTGCAGATACTTATCTCCTAGCCTGTCTGTAACGCTTAAGCAGTCATAAATCTTTTTCAGTCTACCTCTCACAAATGGCAAAGTATACCAGAAAGTAGCGTGTTTGCGTAGCTCTTGAGGGCCTTTAAGGAGTGTCAGGATGCCTTGCACTAACACCCTGTCTCTTGCAGGTGCAGCACCTGGATGCGCTGAGTGGGGAGGACCTGCTGTTGACGGGTGAGGTGAGCTGGAGGCCTCTTGTGGAGTACAACGCCCGCAGCATCCTCAAGCCCCTTTCCCCTGTTTACAATGACGAAGGACTGTGAGAGCATCTCTCAAACCAGCTTGGGAAACATGCCTGAAATTGAACTAGGCAGAGGCTGTGAGGTCAGGAAGTGAAAACTGCTGTTGAAAAAGAGCATATTTAAATAGATGTCTTATCTGTGGTAGCTGAATAGCAAATTGGACAGCCTTACTCTTCTGAATATTCACCTGTGAATAAAGCTAGTTGGTTTGGGAACCTGTGTTCTTTTTATGGCCATGCCTGGTCCTTGCAGACAAATTGCAAGACCTGCCTTCCATCTTTGGGAAAACAGATGTTTTACCATGACTTATAATTATCTCCAGAAGCCATTTCTGTCCTTTGCCTCCTTTAGAGAGCAGCTACATACAGACTGTATGGTGTTCCTTTGCTTACTGAATGGTTGTTAATACAAATCTGAGCTTTGCATATTAGATGTTAATATATTCTAAAAGCCTGATATCAAGATGGCATCGTCCATTTTTGCTTTAATAGAGTTAAGAATTGCTTTATCAGGTTCTGAAGGATTTTCCATGAAAATCCTTTTTAGGAACTCTTTGCACAGGAATAGGAAGATGCAAAGAATAATGCATGGTCCCCAGTAATCCTCTAACTCTAGCCATCTTAATGAGGAAAAAAAGTCTGAAACATGGCTGGGCTGTTGCTAAAAGCTACCTCAGAGTACTTGGTATTTCAGAGGAGCTCTGCCATGCTGATATTTCCATATTCTTTTGAGAGCTGTGGTCTAAGAATTTATTCATGAAAATAACATCTATATTTCTGTCCATGGCTCTTAACGGGATAGGACTGTGCTGCCCCCCACCCCCAATGCAGTGGTCCAGGGTTTTTCAACAAGAGCTGTCAACCCCAATTAAAAGTTTATATGGCTGTGCAAGCAAATTACCCCAACACAGTAATTACGGGAGCAATAGCTCCACTGATTAAATCAGCAGAGGCTGAGGTGTACTGCGTAGGTGGATGGTTCACCAGGCTGTTTCCAGGTCAGTGACAAAAACAGTTTTCATTTCTCTCATGTCTAAAATTGTAGTCTGTAATAAATGCCAGTCTGGGTAAAAATGATGTGTATGTGTTTTCTGGGCCATACGTGACTGATAAGAATAAGCCCTATGATATTAGGGTGTATTCCTAATAACACTATTAAGCAAAAGTGGAGGAGGATGATTCTTAGTTGATGAAATGTTATTTCTGTTGAAAGTGTGACTGTGCCTGGCTGTGACTGTTCTTTATGACTTTGTTTTCTTCATATTGTATGTTTTGTTGAATATTTGACATCCCTCCTCTGTGTGAAGAGCAGTGGGATGCAGAATATAGGCTCCCAAACACTGGCCTGCATTTTTTTAGCCTTCACTTAAGGAACCTTCTCTATACAAAAAAGGCATTTTGTTATTTTTTTTCCAAGCCGAACTTCCTCAGTTTAACTTGTTATAAAATGAGTCATGTAAAGAAACCCTCTATGTGTGAGGTGTATCCCTTCTCTGTGAAAACATTACAGACCAAACAACTTGCTTGCAGTTTATTTAAGATGCTTTTGTTGAAAGCTGAGCTAAGCAGAGAAACCTCTTATGTGTGAAGTATTATACAGTGTATGTGAGATAATAACACCTTGTAATTCATTACAGCTGGGTTGTATTTACATAAAAGAAGGCTGAGCTGTGTAGGAATTTGCTGATTAATTTATTTTTAATGGGAGTGAAGTATACCAAGTACCAAAATAAACTTTACTTTGTGTATCTTACTGCTCCTGAAATAGGTGGAAAAATTAATGGTAGATATTTTGGCTCAAAGCTACATACATTAATTCATATACAAAACAGTCATTTAAACTTTAACCCCTTTCCTGCTATGTAATTTAAACCTGGACTCATGTTATTCATGCCATGGGAACACAGGACTGGGTGTACACCACCCAACCCAAAGGACATGGTGCTGCATGCAGGTCAGAGATCGTGCGGTGTCTGTGGCAGTGATGCTGCGGAGCCAGCAAGTCAGTAGCATTCATGGGACTGCTAGTATGTGGATGGCAGTGCCGTTAGGAGCATGGATATGGAACAGCCAAATGGTCAAAACTAAAGCTTTCCTAAGTTTATGGGCAGGAGGCTTCAGAAATATGGTGCCAGACTGTGGTTGTTGGCATCTGTTTTTGTGCTTATTAATATGAGAATAGAAAGACCTATGATCATAGTTCTTTGCTTGCTTCCGAAAATACCTTCAACCACCCCTCTGTTACAGAGCTGAGCCAGCAGTCACGGTGTGTTTTGGACAGAACCACGTGGGGCACATTAAGACATTAGAAGATTGTTACAGACCTAGAAGATAGAAACTGTATGAAATGAGTGATCTCTGTTAGAGAGGAAAAATACGTGGAAGACTACACAGGACTTTGCTTCCCAGACATTAATTACCTGGAGACAGCATTTGGATGTAAAATGACTCCTCTTACTCTTGATGCATGCCAGTAGGCTAGAAATATGCCGTTGCCTACATCTTATGACATCTTTACAACCAGACTTGAGAGTCCTTGAGAGAGTGTACATTTCCAGTAGCAAAATCTGCACCTTGCAAGCATTACAGCAGCAGTGGGTAGCAGTTAAGTGATTCCTGTGTACACAACTGCTCCAAGTGCAGCAAAACACAGTTCTTTTAAACAAATATTGCAAAGGCCATCTTTTCCAGTTTTCAGGGTTTTGCAAAGGGAATAATCAATGGTATTTTGCTTATGGACCATTCTTTTTTGCTTCAGCATGGGGGCACTTACTGAACTTAAAGTTTATATATGTGGAAATCTGCTTCCTCTGAAAGGAGCTATGTTGAGCATTTTATCATCCCACCTGTGATATCCTGAATCATATACGGAATTTGGATGTTGCTGGTTATTCCAAAGGAATTGCTCTCCCAACTGTGGCTAAATATCCTGAGACACAAACTCTCAGAAGCACTCATTATTTCAGGTAGGTTATTGTGGCTTCCTTGTTTCTGCGAGCAGAAAACAAAGGCCAACCCTTGGTGTCCTCTTTTCCCTCTCTGCTCCTGTGCACCAATAGTAATGTAAGTTCATGGTTTTGCCTGCAGGGTCAAACTTTGGAAGTCTCTTACTCCAGAGTGATGTTTGGAGACATTCTGGGGTGCAGAGCAATCATCTGATACCCTTGAATGCCTAATTTGTATTTTTGGTGGTTACATATTTTTCTGCAGCTCATATCATTACCTCTGTTTCTGCGTTCACACCCCTTTTTTTGTATTCATATCTAATAGTTTTCTCTTGCTTCTCAATACAGCTAAAGCACTAAGAGCACAAACATCCTTGATGATGTCCAGGTGTCTCAGCCCTGCTGAAATGTAGTTACCACTTCCCAGATTTCTGAGACCTGTCCTCACCTTCCACAAAGCGTAGTTTTTAGTCATGTTCCTGCCACACCAAACCCTCAGGGCAGAACTGTGGCTCCTGACATAGCAGTGGGACTTAACCACTGACCTGTCTCATTTATACTGCCTTTGGTTTGGCAAATAAGGTAAGCAGAAAGTGGAGACAAAGAGCAAATTTTTCCACTAGAGTTTTATATTGGGTGAATGTAGAGTAGATGAAGAATAGCCATGGGAGGAAAACCATCAGCTGGGAGAGGATGGTGACTGGTTCTGTAAGTGTGGTCCCTGAGGTATAAGCCTCTGCATGACACCACTTTGAGAAGCAGCGGGAGCCATGCCAGTACAGACTTACCCTGGTGACCCACACCCATATTCTTTGATACTTTCCTATCTCCAAAGCCTTACAAAGGAGGTCTTCATTCAGAAATTCTTATCAGCATAGACCTGGTGCAGTTTACTTGTAGCATTCTCTGGGACAAGTTTAATCCTGAGCATGTAACAGGTTCTGTGCATCCCAGAGATGTGCTGAAGTACTGCTGTGAGTGGAGAAGTTTACTGATCCACTGCACAGGTATGCTGAGCAATTCATCACCCATCTTGAGCTCTGAAACTGAACTGTGTGTGGCTTCTTCCAGGAAGGTGAAAATAACAATGTTGGGAGTGGTAAATGTTTATAATAATACCTAGAAATTACCGAGTGTGTTTCTAACTCTTCTTCTTAATACAGTTGTGCCACAAATGTATAGACTTCTGACCTCCCCATCTGCCTCTTCACATTTGCCGCTCTTTGTTTCATCTCTCTTATAGTCTCTCATACAACGAACTTCGACAAAACTTCTGTCTTTATTTCTCAGCTGCTGAACAGTGCTGTGTCAGGCTTGACTGGGCCTTTGGTGATCTAAGGACAGAGTTAACAACTCTTCTAGCAGTTGGGATGACAGTACCAGCACTGTGGCATGCCTTGGGGAGCAATATCTCCACCTTTGGGCATATTGCGTCTGCACAGCCTGGCTTCAGCACTGTCTGTCTTTTCATGAAGGTCCGAGAGGCTGAGGAGAGGTCAGAAGCTTGCACAGGAGCCTGAGAAAATTGGCAAGGACATAGGAGATACCCTGACACAACATGAGAGTGCTAGGCTCTACTGCTTTAGAAAATTGTGCTGTGCTTGTGAAGTCACCACCTCTGTTCTGTGCCTGTAAAGGAGTTTTGCCCACTGGTGCTGGTGGGCCTTCTGTGCTGTGTCGGGCCAGTGGCATGACAATCCTTCCCAGACTCCTCTGGTGAGATTTTCTTTCCTGCTTCCCTTCTTCAGGTGTTTTTAACCGTCCTGCACATCCTACATATGTTCTTGAAGTTGCTGAACATGTTGAGGGAGTACTTGTTTTGCTTACAGTCATTAAACCTGCTCAGCAGCTTGCTCTGCTCATTTGTGGGGCAGAAGAGAAGTTTGGGCCTCATCTTTCCACTGGGAATGCAGAGCAGGAGCTCACATGGGCATGATCCCATGTTTTTCTAGTGCATTTCAGTGGCTGCACCCGGGATGTTTAGGGGATGTGGCGACAGACCTGCTTGAGGGACCTGGGACGGACTGGTGTAAACAATAGAAATACCTACAGCCCTGTTCCTGTGCAGGTGTTTCATGTAAGAGGACCCTGCAACATGTTGCTGAGGCTGGATCCTGTTGGTGTTGGCATGCTGCTGCAGCTCTTCAAGGAGGTAAGAGCCACCTCCATGCATATTTAGGAAGGAAGGAATCTTGCAAATGGAAAGCTTTCATTAATGGTTACGTCACTGACAAAAGGAGTGAGCTGGGCTCATATTCATACCTCATCCCACCTGCCTGTATCCTGGACTGCTCCACATCCTGTCAAAGTGGGGCATCCTGTGTGGATTTGGTCATTGTCTCACATCCTTCCCTTCATATCCTCTTCCTGCTGATAACTAGACCCACTGACATTACAGTGCCCAATTCCATTTCTATGTATTTCCTTTGGAAGGACAGAAGGAAGAGACATCTGAACATGTTTTTTGCCGTGTTCAGCACAGAGCAGCAGTGACCAAAACTCAGACTTTTCCCATCTAGCTGTACTATATCTGGCCACTGAATCCTCCTCAGTGGAACATTTCTGGGTTTTATGAATTTCCAGAAATGCCTATAGATAAATGTGTTTGAACACCATGATGTTTTGTGGTGGAGGATGTGAATTTCAGTGCTGAAATAGAGGTGAAAGAAGGATGTTGGACTTCCTGTGTTCCTGGGTGCGTGGTCTCCAAGACCTGTGCTATTAGGGAGCGAGGAGGAAGGCTCCCTTCCACTTGCGCTTGAAGAGGACGCGGCAGGTACATTTTGTGGAAAGTCCTGGCAAGGTGTTTAAGTTTGGTGAGCTCCAAGAACATCTGTAGTAGAGCATGAGGTATTGCCTAATGCTCGGATCCTGACTGAGCCCAGGTATCAGCCAAGGTACAGCTGTCTAGAGACATTAACTTGGAAGTGGGATTCTGTATGCATGTTTAGCCAGAGGGGAGTTTTCCCCTTTCTCTCTGATTGCAGAAAGTGTGTAGACAACACTTCCAGATAAGATCCTTTTAGCCGGCAGAAATTATCTGATGTGATTCCCACATCCTGTGTTGGCTGATCAGACTGAGGAGTACCAATTATAGACATCTGTTTCCCAGACAGGAACAGGATATATCTCATCTAATTTTAGATGTCTGCATGGTAAACCTCTGTCACTTACTTTGACAACCTGAGCTCTCCTCTTCATCAGAGAGAGAGAAGCACCTTCATGGTACATTTCATCTTAAGTGCTTCAGATGTCTGCTGCAGAGTGAGCTGACTCCCAGGAAAGCTCTGCCTCTTTCCACTGACCAACACTGAAGAAGCCCAAGCTGACAAGCTTGGATGGAGAGGTTTACATCATAGGTACTTTCATGTGCTGAGGTCCATGAGAAATTACTGGAGGGAGAGCATGTCACAACCAAACACTAGCTGGAGACAGTGGAAATCCCTTTCCAGAACCAGAAGCAGTTGCTTATCTAGCAGAAAACACACATCTCATGACCTTTTAATGTATATAAATATCAGAGGGGAGGGTGTTGTGAGCATGGAGTCAGCCTATTTTCAGTTGTGCACAGTGACAGGACAAGAGGCAAGGGGCACAAACCAAAGCACAGGAGGTTCCAGCTGAATATGAGGGGGCACTTCTTTACTGGGAGGGTGAGAGAGCACTGGGACAGGTTGCCCAGAGAGGGAGCAACCCTCCCTGTTGTGGAACCTCCTTCTCTGGAGATATTCAAAACCCATGTGGATGCCATCCTGCACAGTGTGCTCTGGTGATCCTGCTCAGCAGGGGGATTGGACTAAACGATCTTCAGAGGTCCCTTCCAACCTCAGCCATTCTGTGATTCTTTTAAAAGTTTATGCTCTTTTTAGCTCTTTAGAAAGGCAAAAAGAAGGGTGATTTTGCCCTTTTTTATGTTATCACTAGGGCAACGTTATCACCCTGACAGAGCACCTTGAGAAAAAGAACCATCAAATGTTTTCCTTCCTTCCTTCCTTCTTTACTTCCTTCCTTTTCCCCCTAAATTTCCTTACATTTAATTTGACTGTTCACCTCACCATTTTAAGTTAATGTCATTCTTTAAGCTGCTCTAACACTTATTCACACTTATAAAACTTCCTTCCAGCAGCTTTGTTACAATTTTGTCCTAGATCTATTATCCGCAGCAGCAAACTCTGCACCTGCTTGCTGCTGGCTACATTGCAGCACAGCTCTGACAGGCAACTCAAATTTTCTAATCAAATGTGTCTTTGCTTCTGTTGTTGCAGTTTGCGCAGTCCCAGTAGGAGTTTGTTCTGATTTCAGCAGTGTAAGGACCAGACAGCTCATCCAAACTAGTCATCCCACTCTAGCTGCAGTCGATAGGGAGTGATAGTCCTTTGGGACGTGATTCATCCCAGATGACTTAGAACCCAGTGTCTTAATGTGCTGGTTCACACTTAGGCACGGCTGTCTATCTCCATTGACTATAGCCTGCTGATTATTTGAGAGTGGACATTTAGCGTTTTGATGACTTAATTTAGCCTGGATAAATTTAATCTGCAGGGTTTTTGTGACTTGTAGATAAAAGGCAAGCTGATTAGATCAGCTATGCAGCCAGTTCTTCATGCTGTGCTTTAATATCATTCTCTGGTTAGCCTCTGTGGAGTTCAGTAGCTCCAGGGTAAGTGGGATGAGTGGGGTGGGGGAGGTCTGGCCTGTAGTCTGGGGACTTCTGTGCTCCTCCTGTGGACGATTTTTCTGGTGGTCTGGGTGCGTTTCTAACACAGTGTTTTAAATCCCATATTAATGTTTGTATTGTTTTTTTCCAAAAATAACTTAATGGTACTTCTGGGAAAACTGGAATTGACTACTCCCCAACTACACGGCATGTGGACAATATCTTTGTTCACACTGCACCAGACTCAGACTTGGTTTGCACTGTCCCTTCGTTGAGGAATTTACAGGGAGATGCTAAAAGACCATATGAGCTATTGCTCTTGTGGTATCTAATGACGTGAACTGTGCTAAGATTCCTGCTGTGTTTCAGACAAATACCATGGCCTTGTGATAACAAAAAGATGGTGGTTTGGATTCCCTGCTGGGTGCCAGTGTAGCAGAGCCCAGGCTCCCAGGAAATGCTAAACAGGAGCTATGTTTCAAGGATGAATTAGTTTCTTGGCCAAGTCTCATTACCCACTTGGGATATACGTATTTCATTATAACTGCCACTGAGAAGCATGTTTGATTTGGAACAAAATTCAAGCAGGAACAAGTTTCAACATCTGCATTTCTACTGAGAGCACAATGAGAGACAAAACAGGTTAGAGCATGCTTGGCCAAGGGTGGGGACCTGTCAGGAGAGAAAGGGAGGGCAGTGCATGAATCAGTTACAGGAAAAGGGAAGGAGCAGCTTGAAGAGATGATCTTCCTCCCCTTGCAAAAGGGATACTCTAAGTCCCAGTTATCAGGTGTGCAGCTGGCGGAGCTGCGAGAGGGAGCTGAGAGCCTGCTCCTCCCCTAGGGTGGGAGGCTGTACCTCGTGATTAACTTCCAACCAGAGGAGTGGAGCTCATGCTGAGTCCTGAAGGAACCTGTTGGGAGGAACTCAGGAGTGCAGGAAAGGGACAGAAAATACCTGGAATCAGCCAGAGGACTAACACGGCTGGAGAGGCTCTTCTTAGCATCAATAGCTCTGGTCATGTTCAACTACCTGGCAGTAGAGGTGAGACCCCAGTTCCACCGTAACTATGGGAGCCAGCAAGGGGTGTCTGGGCCACTAAGGAACCGCCTGGAGCAAGGGGTGTCTGGGCCACTAAGGAACCGCCTGGAGCAGCTGAAGAAGCCGTGGTGGAGGGAGCCCACCCCCCTGGTGCTCCAGCACAGTGAAACAGCCAGGCTTGCCGTTGATGCCTTTCTTGAGCAGGGGGAACGCGGCTACCTGAGTGCCATCGCCGAGGAACGGGAGCTGCCTTTTCTTTCCACCCTGGACATGGAATATATGAGCCACCAGAGAAACCTAAGCTATCCAGAACTCAATGCAATGAAAGACAAAGAGGGTGACCCTGGTGATGCAGATACTGGAGACAGGTCCTCCCTCTGCTCCGAACTAACGTCTGGCACCTACTTCCCACTCATGTCTGATGTGCACCCTCCTGAGCTGGAGCTGGGGTGGCCAGGAATCCCACTCCTCACAGTGTCTGGCCAGACTCAAGCCACTGTGATTTTCCAAAGAAACAAAGCTAACAGCATTAAGGATTTGTTCCGGTCTCTGATCAGCCGGGCACGGACGGTATGTATAGAGCTGTGTCCCCCCAGCGGGGTCTTCTGCTCCAGCCCCCAAGTCCTGGTGGCTGGTCCTACAGCTGTACAGCACATGCTCCAAGCTGGTGCTGCTGTCTAGATGTCTGGCATGATGTGGTTGCTCTTTCTCTAGCACATCTGTAACTGTTCTACTCCTTTCCTTTCCTGTAATTTCTTTCCACCTCAGATTTCGTGTCATCCAGGCAATATGCTTTAAGGCATTCTACGTCTGTATTTGTGGGTATGCAGAGCGCGGTACCAAAGCCTGGAGCAAGTGGCAGGGCGTACAGTGTTAAAGCTTAGCTGTCCTCAAGCAGCAGTCGTGCACCCGCTGGCCCTTCTGCCCTGCACCAGGGAGTCCGCATGGCCAGGGCTGGCCTTGACCCTTGGATATCATGTCAGGCAGAGCAAGACGATGGCACTGGTGAGTTGCTGTGGGAGAACATAGGACCTGAGTAAACTTGTGGGACTGAAAATCCCTGCCTGTGGTTTGAAATAGTTTAGAATACATCGTCATGTCTTCTAGACTTGATGTCTGTGTCTCTCTGAGAATGAGTAAGATCAGCCCGCTTTGCCCCATCACACAGCTCCTGCTGAGTGGTGATTGCCAGCCCGTGGATGTAATCATGACGGGACAACTACCATACTGGTGTATGAAGCATAATCCTGGCGTGGATATGCTGACGTATGCTTCTCACTTGTTGCTTCTTTTTACTTTGCCATTATACTGTGTACTAAACCAGCAACTCAGACACATTTTCAGCTTTTATTAGCTTTGTCCTCTTCGTGGTTCTTTTCAATTTTTCCACATCATTTTTTTTTTCATGCAATTTCGCTCTAATAGTGAAGGGATATTGAGTTAACTTTCAGTGCAAAGTTCAGTTTTAATCGGTCAGCTCGTAGGTAGTTTCTCTTATCGCTCTTGATAGTCACTCCTTAAATCCATCACTGCCTAGTACATAAAGTAGGAACTAAAGAATTGGTAGGCCTGGACTTTAGCTTTGTCAACACGAGTTATTTCCAGGCAGACTGAAGGAAAGTGTTGTCTTATACCACCATCCATAGAACTGAGCAAACATAGTTATGTTGTCCTCAGCAGATGAAACTGGGGCCATGCAGCAGCTCAAATTGCTGTGTAGCTTTGTAACATTGTTGAACAACCACATATAATTGAAATTCAGGCATGACATGAGGAAAATGAACATCTTCAATTTTTATCCAATAGTAGGCCATTTTGGCTCAGTTGTAAGCTCAGTTGTAAGCAGCTGTTGCTTAATACCTGAATTTCTATTGGGCCTTGTAGGCAAATATGGGAAGTTTTTTCCAGGAAGTAACGAACAAAAAGCTTTGTTTGTCCTTGCAGACAGCCAGCTTATAACATTTTGAATGATCTGATAAATCCTGTCACACTTTTTCAGCAGTGGGGATTAAGACAGTCATGGCAGAATGCACAAAGTAAATGACTACCGAGAAATGTCCCCTTGTTTCTTAGCATGTCCCGGATCTCTGATATTTTGATCCTTTAAACCACGTGAAAAATATTCCTGCTGCTTTTTCGGTTCAGAGGAACTTCCTTGTTGCTGCAGAGAGGCTGCTTGGATATCAGGTGCTTTATTGTGCTCTAAGTACTTTTTGAGCTTTTTATTTTTGCTTGGCTTGAAAAAGCACTGATGATATTCAGCCCTTTATTTTCAAACTGGGGATTTTCACATAGTGTTTTTGACTTTTGTGTGAAATGTGATAATGAGTTTTCAATCATCTTATTGGTTCCCTAATGGTGTTTTACTGGCTTCTGTGTTAGCAGCTCTGGCCAGTGCTTCCCATGATTAACTCTGTGATTGACAGCAGTTCCAGCTCATCCACAACCCCAGTTACACATCTTTAAGTAGTTACTGAGTCATTTTGCTCTTCAAACCAGTCATTTTGCCCTTCAAAACATCCAAAATGATGTTACTTGTATGTTTTTTAATATCAAAAGAGCAACCAAAGGTAAGAAACATCTTTTGCCTGAAATGCCAGTAGCAACTGCACAGAGAACAGCTTCCTATTTTGCAGTAGTTAGCAAATATTTTCTCCACTAGACTTAAATGCTCCTCATATTCCTCCTTCAGAGTGTTTGTTCTCCTATGTGCTTACAGATAGCATGAAAGAGGGGAACAGTGCCGGTGAGATGTAGGAAAGATGCTGAGATCTCTGAATGCTTTTCATGGGTCCTGTAGACCGGAAAGCATGTGTTGAAATGTTATTTGCTGTTTTCTCCTGTACAGTCATAGTGAACAACATCAGCTGAGATATTTTGCAACTGCATATTTGTACTGACAAATTATCAAAATGGGCATTTGTTTTATTGGTACCTTTTCCTGGTGTGGTTTGTTTTTCTACTTTACTGTATTTAACCAGCTGTCTTTGAAGATGTATTTTCAGATTTGAGCTTTTCCCTTTGCAGACATAAGAAGATGCAGTGCAGCCACACCTTAGCCTTCACTTGATAATACTATTATAATTATACTTTAGTTGGATGAGCTCCAAGCTATCCAACTATAGGGGTAGGGTCCATACTTCTGTTGCCCCTCTTGTACAACTCTGACACTGGCTGTGTGTTTGCATTTGCAAGTGATGGTAGAAGGGTCCTTGATGGTCCCCCAGAGAAGCAATGTATTGCTGCAAATGGCAACACTATAGTAATAACCAAAACCACACTGCTATTGGCAAATACCAGTAAAACCAGCTGTGCTGGTTAGAAACCAGACAGATGGCAACCCCAGTGGGGTGCTGTTAAGTGCTGTAATTCCCGAAGTGATGACTGCAGTAATTGTTGAATTGTGAGTTTCCAGAAGCAGATCCAGAAACATCTTGCTTTAACCCTACAATGGCAAGGTGTGAATTTTCTAGAGCTTGTAGTACAGCTGTGTCTTTGTGGTGTTTTGATGAGGAACAGGGAGGTTCTGAGCCAGCCCCAGCTTCGTAGCTCCAACCACTGAGGCCAAGGGGCTGGGCCCTGGACATGCAGGGTCCACTGTAAGCCCAGAGTGGCTTAAATGCTTTTAAACTTGAGATATGAGTTGTCAGGAGCGTGAACTGGAGATGGTATTTAGGTACCTAACTTCCACTGCTGCAGAGAGCTGCTGGAAATTATCTTTGAGGGTTTAGACCTCACTTTTGTGACAATACGTTCTTGGGATGTTTCAAGGGGAAGACTTCCAGTGTCTTCACCCCCCAAGACATATTGTCTTTGGGTTTTAGCTGATGTTATTATTAAAGCTGCCTGTTTTGTTTATCAGGAGGATACGTCAATCTGAGTGGCCCTTACAGTTGTCCTGTGGCACCCACACTTGCTACAAGCAGCCCCTCCACAGGTACCTTCTCCTCCACTGCATGAGGCTGTAGTAGGGCACAACCTCCCCTCTCTCCCCAGTGCAATGCACAGTGCGTGAGGGGCTGCCAGATTTCTCCCCTGACATTGGCTGTGGGGGCACACCAGCACCACCAGGAACAACTCTACCCAAATCCCTCCAGTGAAGGGACTGCGTGGGAGGAGGCCATGAACAGGGCCAGCGCCCATTCTACCTCCTGATGCCAAGTGAAGCCCCACGTCAGAAAACATGAGTCTGACTATCACATGGGGCTCCACCCAGCTTGCACAAGCTGATGTCCCACTGCCTGGGGTGCCTGCTCCCACAACTACACCAGAGCCCTGCCACAACGCTGCCAGGAGATGCAGATCTGCTTGGCAGCTGGCTGCGCCCCAGCCCAGAGCACTGGGTGCCACGGTGTCCCCATGCTGCCATACAAAGCTGTAATAGCACCTGCTCAGCTATATCCCTCTTACAATGAGTACTACAGACTGGCTGTGCTGGTTTGGGGCAGGCAACAACCCCAAGCTCTGCCAAAGCCTGTGAGCACTGGTAGAGAAATGCAAACTGGTGTGGCCTTCTGTGCCCTTCAGGTGCATGTGGTGCCTCTGAGCTTGGAGGGTCTGGAGCCAAAGGAGCATCAGTCTCTCTTGACTCCATCATATTGACTTTTCAAGGCATGTTTAGATTGTCTCCAGAGAGAAGCCTGCCCCAGGAACTATGCCTGAGATGAGCCGGGCTATCAAGATGCAAGTGTGGCTGAGAGGGACTTGCCTGGGGCTCTACACAAGGTTTGGGCTATAGATTTTTTTTTCCTGGTTCTTCCTCATTAAAGAATGAGTGGCCTATCAAAGTCATTTGGCTAAATTGCCTGGTCTTGTAACCCTTGGTCTTTGGCTGAAGGCTACTGTGGAAAAACAGGGTGAAGTCCTGCTCTTTTGTGTAGGTCTCAGCAGTACCTAATGCTGACAACCCAGCAGTAGTTTTGATTTGGAAAGTTGAAAATGCTTCTTGCTAAATTCAGGGTGCTCCCAGGACTGACTCTGCTGGATGATGGGATTTCAGGAAGGGAGAATAGATTGCCAGAGCATTATAAGGCTTCTAAGAAGACAATAGCAACAAAGGCCATGAAAAGTACCTTTTGGAGTCAGGCTCTGAAGCCCATAACTGCCAGGGCGAGAGGGTGGAGGAGACATGATTTTGGCCTGGGCAGTAGGAATGGTTTTTAGTGCGTGTTGAGGAGCTTGTTGAAAGCACTTGTCACTTTCTGACAGCTGTCTCGTGTCCCACGTGGATGCCTGGGATCACACCCTCCAGGAAGGTGCTCCCCCAAATTGTTCTGTGGTGGGCTGGGCCTGAGGTCTCCTGCAAGACAGAGAGGACCAACGTCATTGTGAGGTATGTCACCAAGATGGTCTTTGGGGACAATTCAGATAGAGCCAGAAACCTTGTCCATCCACAAAAGGGCTAAATCCCCAAGAACTCAGACAGCAACCTTTTGGCATTGCTGCCCACCTCTGCTGCAGTCCTGGTGCAGACGGTCTCTCCAATGGCTTGTAAGGACACAGCAGGGCTGAGAGGAACCAGCCTGACAAACTAAATACTGGGCATGAGGGCATGGGGAGGCCAGTGAGACCCTGTTCTGTCTATGGCAGCTGCTTCCTATCAGCACCTGGACCATGAGTGTGGGCTTGGAAAGAGGCCGTTTGTTCATGAAAACACACAGGAGAGCTACTGGGCAGCAGGCAATCTGGGACAGTTTGCCTGTTCTGGGCTTCACAGTACAAGAAACTCAAAATTCAAAACCCAGCTGGATACAGTCTTGGACAACCATCTTTACTTGACCCTGCTTGGGTAGGGGGTTGGACTAGACAATCTTCAGAGGTTCCTTCCAACCTTGACCATTCTATGAGTCTATGAAGCAGAGACATGGGCATGTCCTCACATCCAAGGGTAGCAATAGAGCTCCTCAACTCTTTTCTGTGTCTAACCTGTGAAAGTGATTCAGCCTGCTCCTATTTTAAAGTTTGAACCACTGCACACATGAAAGTCAGCCTCACTGCTGTCCTCTGCGTTTAACTCTTTAAATAAAGAGGAGCAGCTGAGCAGAAGCAGCAGAGGGAAGCTCAGCCTACATGGTCTGCTCCATAGGGTGGTTTGGGCTATAGAGAATAGTATTCATGGCCATGCTCTAACAGAGGCAGAAGAAGTGTTTGGAAACAAGCTTCCCACTCTCCCAGGGTGCATGATTAGCATCAGGAACATGCTATGTTGTGGATTTTGTGTGCTAAGTGTAGTGCAGGGCACAAACATTGAGTAGCAGGGAAAAGAAGGCCATTGGAGAGTCTCTCCAAAACTCAGAGCTTTTGGGGTGTCTATATTCGGGCATCCTTATAATCAGAGGACTGGAGCACCTGTTGTGCAAGGACAGGCTGAGAAAACCGGGCCTATTTAGTTTGGAAAAGAGAAGACTGAGGGGAGACCTCACTAATGCATATAAATATCTGAGGGGAGGGTGTCGAGAGGATGGAGCCAGTCTCTTTTCAGTTGTGCCCAGCGACAGATCAAGAGGCAACGGGCACAAACCAAAGCACAGGAGGTTCTGGCTCAATATGAGGAGGCACTTCTTTACTGGGAGGGTGAGAGAGCACTGGGACAGGTTGCCCAGAGAGGTTGTGGAGTCTCCTTCTCTGGAGATACTCAAACCCCGCCTGGATGCCATCCTGTGCAATGTGCTCTGGGTGATCCTGACTGGCAGGGTGGTTGGAATAGATGATCTTCAGAGGTCCCTTCCAACCTCAGCCATTCTGTGATTCTCTAGTAGGTGGAGAAACTCAAAATTCTACTTAAGCATGCAACTTACAAGTAACAGTTATCTTATTTAGTGCTAAGGTATGGTAAGGACCAAAACTAAAGTTATTGATCACTAATTCCAGTATTTTTTCAGCTTTTGAAATGAAGCTGGCCTGTCTGTATATGTTTCACTACTTTACTTTCTTCAGTGTGATGTCAACTTCCCTGAGTTCTCAGTGTTAACTGTTACTGGTCTAGGTCATGAGATAGCTCTGCAAGCACTCTTGGGTGAAGTGCATCAGGCCTGGCGCTAATCATTCAGCTCAGCAAGTGCTATCCTGATGGTTCCTTTTATCTCCAAGATGTCACCCTATAGTGATGGCCAATGGATGGATCCCAGCAGTCCCTTCCTGATCCAAATAATAGCCTACTTGATGTTGTCTGCAGGCAATGTAATTCTGAGGAAGAGTGGAACAGCTTCTCCAATTACATTTTAGTCTACTTATGGTTGATTTCCCTTGATCCATTGTCCTTGTTGCAGGTCATACTGTAATATGAATTTTCTAGTTCTGGGACAACTCACTTGTACTAGGTTCTTGTAAAGACGTACCTTCTATTTTCTGTGGTTTCCTTCTATTTTTTTCAAGAATGCATTCATCCATGGGATGGGTTGTCATTGTATTCTTTATTCTCTCTCTTTTTTTTTCTTTTTTTTTTTCCATTTTAAAACCCCCTCCCTTACAAATCTTTTTTAAAAATCTGTTTTGTTTTTTTTTTGTTTAATTTTAGTGTTATACCTTCTTTCTACCCTTAGTATTCTCAACTGTCTCTTTATGGTCACTCTTACTAACACGCTTTAAAATCTGCTTATAGGCAGGTCAAATTCAGAAGAGCTCTCCAATTGGTCAGTTTTCTATGTGTTGAAATAGAAATTTTTCATTTTCTATGAAAACACATCAGTAGTGCATTCCAAGGGCTTCATAGACAATATCTGCCCTGCTATGTTTCTTTGCCAAAAAATGACTGGGCAGTTAATGATTTATCTTTGTCACAAAAGCCTGAGATCTGGGCAACTGCCAATTGCCTGTAAAAAGACTATCCACTTGATCTTTCTGACCCAGTGAGGGCAATCCCTGGTATAATGATGTGTATGTTCTTTTCCACATTATTTATGAGACAGATTCTTTCAGCCTGTTGATGTCATAATTAAGGCCACTCTCTGAACATCTTTGAAATGTCATTGCATTTGGGAGTAGTTTTTCATGACTGGAAAAGGGCAAACATCACATCCATCTTCAAAAAGTGCAAGAAGGAAAGTCCAGGGAATTACAGGTCTGTTAGCCTCACCCTACTCCCTAGGAAAAAAGTGTGGAGCAAGTCCTCCTGGAAGGTAAATCCAGGTAAATGAAGAATAAAATATGAATATGAAAGCCATAGTGTGCCTGTCCAACCTGATTCCCTTCTGTGACTCAATGATAGGCCGTGTAGATGAGGGAGGAGCAGTGGACACTGAGTACCTTAACTTTAGCAAAGGCTTTAACGTGGTGTCCCATAGTCTACTTATAGCCAAACTGGTGAGACACGGTTTCGATAGTTGGACCACAAGATAGGTGAAAAAAAATGGCTTTATCACTGCACTCAGGTGGTCCAATGCTAATGGCCCGGGGGGGGGGGGGGGGGGGCCAATACTGGAGCCAGTGCTGCTTAACCTCTTTATTAACGATCTGAATGATGGGATAGAGTGCAACCTGAGGAGGCTTGCAAGCAATACCAAATTAAGAGCAGTTAATGTGCTGGAAGGTGGGGTTTCTGTTCAGAGGGATGTTAGCAGTCTAGAGAATTTGGCTGATGGAAACTGCAGAAAAGAAAGACAAATGCCCAGTCCTGCATGTAAGAGGGAATAACTACATACAGCAGGACGCACTGGGGACAACAGCCTAGAAAGCAGCTTTCTGGAAGAAAGCCCTGGGGTCCTGGGAAGAGGTCACCAATGTGCCTTGTGCCAAAGAAAGCTGACTGCATCCTGGGCTGTGTTAGCAGGACTGCCACCAGCAGGGAAGGGGAAGGATTCTTCCTACACATTATTCTATGATTCTGTCTAGTTGCCCATAGGATGTGATCTTTAAACAAGGACATATACATACTTGAGCAACATACCTTCTCCCTTACCTGTCAGCGTGTACTTCATGAAGAAATGATACTTCTTGAGATTAATATGCTAGTCATCTATGGAATCACTCTTTGAACTGAATCATGATTTTGGTCAGTCTTAGTTCTTCCTGTTTGTATGCTATGTTTCTGACGCATTTGCTTAAGGCAACACATAATTGTTGCACCAATGACATTGATAGTTTGTGCACATACATTACCCTTTCAGCTATTTCTTTCTGTGAATGACATATGGATGAGGCAGGAGGTAGCAGGACAGGGAATGTCTTCATAGTCATTAAGAGTGATTTTATCTGCCATGGTGGGGTAAGGACTATTAAACACAAAGGTCCAGAAGCTATCTCCACTCATGTGGCCATTGATACTCTGTAAGTCTGGAAGTTTGAGTACTTAATTCATGGTTTGAAGTACAATTCACTTGGGCATGAAGTTTCAACACTTGTCTTCTTTTTTTTTTTTTCTCCTCCTCTCTCTCTTACCCCCCCCCCCCCCCCCCCCTTCTCCTGGCTAGGTGATAGCAATTGTGATGGATCTGTTTACAGACATGGAAATACTGTGTGACCTGCTGGAGGCCTCAAGCAGACGGCATGTCCCCGTTTACCTGATCCTGGATGAAGAGTACTTGAAGCATTTTGTGGAAATGTGCAATAAAATGGCTCTTACTCAGGACAGCTTCCCAGTAAGTTTTTAATCACACTCTGAATGTAACAACTGAGTCTTGGAATTGATAAAAACATGAACTCTTTGTTCTGTTCTCTCTGACTGGACTCTAGGACCTGTTTTCCCACTACCCCAGGCTAAGGGACTGCAGTCTGGTAAATTGAGATATTTATGGAAACACAGGGGTTAGAGTGGAAAAGCCCTTCTAGTCCCATGTCTTGATGACTTGTGGTCCTCATTTCAGATTTACACACAAGAGGTGTGAAGTCAAGGCCAGTAAGATGCAACGCATTACTGGAAGCTTTGCTGCACTGGTGCATGTAGGATGAGAGAGGTAGACCAGAAAAATTCTGCTCACATGGACCTCTATCACCTCCTCTCCTTATGCCCTCTTAGTTCCTTCCCCAGGACACTGAGTTGCAAGATTTAAATTTCTCTCAGTTCAGACCCCTCAGCTCAGCTTTAGGTTCTGGCCAGAGCTGCTGTAGTATGTTGCACTTCAGCTGCGTGGGGAAGGAAAATAGCAAGTCCCTTGGGATGTCTTGACGCGGAATATATAATTTTCTCCTAGCCCTATGGCACTGACTCAGTATAAAACCAGATGTTAAAAATGTCATATCAGGATTTACTTTTATGCTTGTGATTCAGTTTGGCACCTGGGTTCATGAGGGATTTGTGACGAGCCTGATTCCCCACTCATTGTGGTGTCCATCTTCAATGCTGTGAAGTACCCCGAGCAGGCAAACACTAAAAATTAATGTGGCAGTGTGACAAGCTCTCTTAGGAACTCCCAGACTCAGAAATTTACCCCAGTGGCATGCTGTCCCCCATATAACTTTTCTGGTTAACACCTACCAATGGAGGATGATTTTTGATATCATTTGTTAGTTCTGCAAGGCCAACACCTAGGGGCTATGCTCTGCATTGGGTGCCTTCCCTAGAATGATGGGGCTGATAGACCTCCAGCCATCCATTTCATAGATTTTCCCCTCATCTAGGGAAAATGCAAAAATAACGTTTTACAGCATTCAAAATAGATACAGTTGCAAATGTCTTAATTTCTTATAATGTTTAACCTGTCTACACAAAGATTAACTTAGACATGCATCCTTTCCTCCTCATGTTGGTGATGCACTGTCCTTTCTTGCTAATCACAAGCCAACCCCATTTCATCCTGCCTGTTGAGATGGCAAGTGTTAGAGAAAACTGCTTCATGCTGGAGCATGTTTGGTTTCATAAACATTTCAACAGCATCACTGAAGTCACCTAGTGGATCCAGGTAAACTCCACCTCTCCAAAATTTATTTTGTTTGCTTCTTATCCAAAAGTATGGCCATTGTTTTTAATATTAACATTGGTTTACAACCACGGAGATGTCTACGTCTCTTTGTTAGACCTGATGTCACGTCTTGTGCTTTAATGGCTAATTAACACTTGCCTCACCCATTCAGTGACTCATCTGCAGGTTTCTATGTCAAGTCCCTCTTAGGCTTCTGCATCTTAAGCAGTACATTAACATACATGATTGATATTCACATCTAAATGGAATGAATGTACATATTTTATTCCTGGTTCTGAGTTGAGACCGGATATGATGGTAAATCTCCATTTGTAAAAAACTGGTGACGATATGGAGTTTAATGAGGATTATGGGACAATTTCTCCTGTAGCTTCTTACTTCTTAGAACATTCTGTGAGCTTAATTGTGTCAAATCTTACTGCTGAGCGTCAACAAATCCTGCAGTAGTTCATCAAGAATTGCCAGTGGTCACAGCAGAAGATTTTTGGATATTTTTTTTTTTCAAATGACCTTCTATTAAACCTAAAACTACTAAGCTGAGTGAGACACATTGTTCTGGCTTTCCTGCAAGACTGCAGGATTCTCATCGTGCCTGGGCAATTCAGGGCCTGGATTGTCATGAGGAAGAAGAGGATGGAAAAAATGAGCCAGGTATCAGAAACTCACCCAGCCTTGGAAAGGAGAGAAGGAGTAAAGATATGCTATGGAAATAAATCTACAGGATAACCCTTACTTGGAGTGGTTTTAACTTCCACAGGGGGAGAGTAGGCTCTTCCCATTGAGAATTATTATTACTAGAACCTCAGCATTGGAAGAAAAAAATACCTGTGTTGAATGGCAACAGGATGTTGAATGGCAACAGGATTAGGTGAACACCTCCTCAAGCATCCAGTGTATCTTCCTCTATTTCAGCAATTTGTGGTGGCATTTCATAGTATCATAGAATAATTCATGTTGGAAGAAACCTCAGGAAGTCATTAAGTCCAACCTCCTGCTCAAAGCAGGGTCACCTGGGAGGTCAGATTGAGTTGCTCAGGGCCTTATCTGGTCTGGTCTTGAAAATTTCCAGGCATGGAGACAGCACAACCTGCCCAGTTAACTTGTTCTAATGTCTAACTGTCCTCATGGGGAAAGATTTCATCCCTTCTAATGGGTGACAAATCAGAACATGTTCTGGGTTGCAAGAAGGTAACGAATGAGAGCCAAGTGCAAAGTGCAAAGACTGTGAAACTTCAGCTCTGTCCCTGCTAAAATTTTCAATGAGCTCAAGAGAAGACTCGACAAATGTGTGGAGAAGAGAACAGGGCCAGGTGGGGTGCCCACTGAGACAAGCCACAAGAGGCTCAAGAATTTCCCTTAGCAGAAAACAGAGGCTTCAGCAATATTAGGGGGCAGTGTCATAAATGATTGCCAGAGTTGCCATGGCCTACAGCAAGAGATAGTGTTGGGTTAGATGGACACCTGCCTAGAGGAGCCCTGAAGGCAATGGTGGACATTGCATGGGCGGTGAGACTTCCTCAGCATGATGTGTGAGTCGAGCCTTTCCTGACCTGCTGCACTGAGCTCCCCAGAAGATGTTTCTGTGAAGCTAACCTCCTGCCTCCAGGGGCTCTGATGGAAGAGGAAGGCTGGCAGGAGCAGAGCTGAGCTGGGCCTCCCGCAGGGTGGTTGCCTCCAGCTCCTCATCCCTGAGGCACAACTTCTGTGCCGTGAGCTACACGTGAGGCCAGAAGCTGGGCAAGCCAGTCCCTGGCTGTGTAGAGGCAACCCCATGAGCCCATTCATGGTCATCCTACTAGGGAAGAGGGGGAGGAGAAGGGAGCACAGCCGTTTTCATGAGCAGCTCCTGGGGAGCAACAGAGAAAGGACATGGGTCTGTGATCTGTGAAGAACGTCTGCAGGCAAATGGAAACTATTTGTGTCCTTTGTTTCAGTCTGGCAGTGGCTGTTAAAAACTGCTGTGTTTGGCCAGACTGAAATCCACAGCATGGTGGAGGAAGGTACCCACCTCTGTGGAGGGGCAAAAGAGCCCCATCAGCTTGTGACACCCATACCTACCTCTGCTGCCATGGGTCTTCACCTTTTGGGATACTGATGCCAAGCAGGGATGAGCTGCCCATGAAGGAATCCACCTGTTCAAATGCAGGTGGGGACAGTTTGTGACAGCTCCTGGTGTGCCAAGGCCACTACAGGTGGCCATGAGCTGGCATGGAAGGGCAGAAGGGATGATCTGGCAGGCCCCTGTAGGTGCAGTCTTGGGGATCTTTCTTTACACTCGAGATGTTTTGTTGGCACTGCATTATATAGACCAGCCCAGTAACTGTTTCCAGTGACTGTTCTCCTCTTCTGCTTGCCCCAGCTGAGGTGCAAATTACTTTTATTATGGGCAAAAATTTCACCTTATGAAAGAGGCTCCTGTTGGACACCAGGAGCCTTGTTTCCTATTTTGAACTGGGCAATCGGTTCTACAGGCTGAAGTTGGATCAGAGAAGTTCTTTGCAGTCTTTAAAAGAGGTGAGGATCAGGTTGGTTTCACCTGAGTACAGCAGCAGAAAGAATACTATTTGAAAAAATACTGGTAAAAGGTCATTCTTAAAACGTAGGTGTACTGTTCTGTAAGTCTTTTATATTGAGCAGTACTTTGGCTTTAAGAAGTCTGTCACTGTATAAAAACAGAAGAGCATATTTAATTTGATTAAAAATATTAGCAATAACCTGGAAGAAACTGTATAGTCTTACATACTTCAGAAATGATCTGTAGGTCTGTAGGATCATAGAATTCTTTTTTTTTTTTTTTTTGAAACAGCATTTGTACCTAAGTGCAGCTTTTTTAATATTTGCCGGAATTTTTATTTTATATAAACAGGCATTATTCCAAAATACTTAATATGTAGAAGTCAGAAAATAGTGTTATGCCTTGCTGCATTCTACCTCTAGGACCAGAGCTTCTGCTTGAGACAGTCTAGTCATTGATGCATAGGGAAATATTTCAGTTTTGTTCAACACACGTCCCCTTACCATCTCTACTTTCTTTGGTTTCAGAACATGCGCATAAGATGTCTGAGTGGAGACACATATTACAGCAAAGCAGGCAAGAAATTTGCAGGCCAGGTTCTGGAGAAGTTTATCCTGATAGATTGCGACCAAGTTCTAGCTGGTACATACAGGTGAGAAAAAACAGTGACTACCAATACAAAGATTGGTGACACTGCAAAAACACGCATTTCCAAAATACTGAGTAACTCCGATTTTATTTTCTGCACGATAAAGATGCACTGCTGTTCCTCTTCATCTCACCCTTATAAACAGCCGTTTTGATTTTAGTGGTTTACCTTCCACCCCATCCTCTTGCCTTTACTTTGCTGTTCGACATTCAGATAGCATTAACTGCCTGTCTGCCAACACTGACGCTTCCTGGACACATCTGTCTACGAGTATCACTTAATTTCTTGAAAATGTAAAAAATGCCCTACCAGGTCAGATGATGCTCCACCTAGGCTAGATTTTGTCCCCAGCAGTAGCAGATGCTTTTTAGGGAGAGCAACCCAAACTGCTATCTGTGGTGCATCCCCCTTGTCCTCCCACAGCACAGACAATAAGGGATGTTAAGAGAGTACTTCTCTACTTCTTCCCTTCTGTATCTGTTTTGGACCTACTGTACATGAATGTGCCGAAACTCATTGTCTATTTTAAACCAATCTCTTACTAATTTCATGAGTACCCCTAGTTCTAGTGCTGTACATTGATAAAATTGCTGTCCTACCTTCAGCGAAGTCACTGTGTTCACAGCTTTCCAAGCCTTCATCTTAGCCCCTTCCCCACCCCTTCTCCTGTCCAAATTGAAGACCTTGGCCTTTTCAGTCTCTCCTTTTAAGGCAGATGCACAATCTCTTGGTAATTTTAGTAGTCTTTCTCCACACCCTCTCAAACATCACTATGTCCTTCTTGAGATGGAGAGACCTCAACTGCACGCAGCCCCCAAGGCAGGGCACCAAGGTGTTACAGACTGTCAAAATGATGCTTTGTAGCCTTGCTGACAGTGACTAGCATTCATTGATTTTTTTTGCTGCTATTGCACATTGGACAGTTTAAATAGTTACCTTTCCTGACATTGAATATCCACGTGCCACATTTATTTAGATGCTCTCTCCCACTACAGGGTTAAAATTGTGTTGTGAGCATTATTACAAAATGGCTCTTCCACTGCTGCCTCTTGAACTGAGTCTCATGCATCATTCCAGACCACATCCTGAATAGCACCTTTTCTTGTGGGTCAAAAAATTCAGACTAGTTAATTCTGGAAAGTAATAATTTATTGCTTCCAATAAGTTTTTCTCCACTGCTCATTCCAGTGAAGCACTAACCTTCTCTGTATATGACTGGATGAAGGATTCTCTCACTATTACTACCTCTCCTAATTTTGCAGTTTCTGTAATCTCACTTAACATCATTGTCTGATCACCATCACTGTTCGGATCAGAGGGTCAGGAATAGCCCTGAGTCAGGTTACTGCTTGAAACACAGATTCAGTTCTCTGCGTCAGTTCTTCCCTCTGCTGTTTTGGAGCAGGGATTAGGGTCTGTGATATGCTTGCTCTCTCCAGATATCTGTAGCTGTAATTTCTCAAGTTCTGGAAGATAATTATTCAGTTGAATAGGGCCTTATATCTGGTTCTCTGCTGTCCCACTAACCATGCGATGTTCTGGACTACAAGAACCAGTTTCTCTCTATGGAATTTGTTTAACAGTGAACAGAAAAAATTCCACAGGAGAAAGTCAGGTATACTGCAGCCTGGTACTCTACGTAGTATAGCAGATATTTAGATTACTCTCCCTGCAGTTGGGAAAGCTAGATTGAAAAGAAGGGTATAATTACTGAGTAAAGCCAAAGGTCCATATATGCCTGTATCTTGGGATGATACAGAGAAGTGGGTGAGAGCGTTCTTACATAGTTCAGCAGCCTTGTGTGTAAGAATCAGAGGTTTCAGGACCTCTGGGGTTGTATGTTGTGTGTTTCTTCGCATTTGGTTTCCCATAGGAGAATTTTTCCCACCTTGGTTGTTCTGTCTTTGGCTTCCACGATACCTTCTGGCAATGGGTTATGCAGTTTAATTTATGATTTGTGTGAAGTGATCCAATTTATTTACATTAAGCCTACTGCTGTACAGTTATATTTGATGCCCCCAAATTTCCATAACCTGGGAACAGTAAATCACGGTTCCCTATTTATTTTCTTGACTGCTTCCATGATTTTATCCTCCTCCATTATAATCCCTCATGTGAATCATCTCTTCTCAGAATCACAGAATATTAGGGATTGGAAGGGACCTTGAAAGATCATCTAGTCCAATCTAGTACAAGCTCTTCTCAACTGAAGTATCCTCAGTTGTTCAGTCATTTCTCATGCAGAACTTCCAGACCTTTAGCCATAATGTCTATCTCTTGTGATATGAATTAACTAGAACTGCATGAAGTGGTCAACATATCCCCACTCACTATATACTTCAGCATAGTGGTGTGACTTCTGTCTTTTCCTTTTTCTCCATTCTGGCAGTTCCTAGTCTGCCATTTGCTCTTTTGACTAGTGCTAAATACTGACATGACTCTTGTTTTGAACTATTCAAGGGAACTCTGACCTCCTTCCTAAGTGTTAATATCTAAGAGCTCGTAAATATTCAGAGATCATCAGGATTTTTACAACAGTTTGCATTTATTGATGCTGGATTTTGTCTATCATTTTGTCACTTATTCACCCTGTACCATAAAATACTCTCATCGTTTCTTATTATCCAGTTTTCCTTTGACCACTCAGGACAATTTTGTTTTGTATGAGCCCTGACATGACTTTTTCCACTATTTTTCAGAACTTTTCTGAATGTGTTGAACTGCACATATCCCAGCACAAAATCTGTGGGATTCCAGTGGGTAAATTAAAACTATTGCTAGCATTTTTTCCCCATCTTTAATCAACTGTTGCTCTTTGGGAAGACTTTCTTTTATACTCATCACTTAAGCTAAGAGTCCTTGGTGAATGACTCTGTCAAAATCTCTTTGTAAATCCAAGCATCTTACATCAAGCAGATTGTATGCAACTGTGTGCTTGCTGCCTCCTTCAAAGAACTGCAACAGGCTTTTGAGGCATGGCTTCCTTCCACAAAAATATGCTGAGTCTTCAGCATTATGAGTAAAGTTCTTTATGCATCTAATCATTTTATTCTCTATTTGCTTCTACCAGTTTGTTCAGTATGGAAATAAGAGTGGCTGGTTGGTATTTTCCAGGAGCTCTTTAAAAGGTTCACATTTACTAATTTCCATTCCTCTGCTACCATGTTGAATTTTAAATTATAGGGTATTCATTGGTTAATAATTGGAAAATTGCTGACTTCCACTTTTTGAAGGCTCTTTATTTTAATATTTTCCTTTACTGTGCCTTTTAACTATGGTGACTTTGGGGATGTTTTTAAATGTCTTTATTTTGTTAGGTATGTTTGCTCTGAGCCTCTAATATAGCATCTTCAAACAATCTTTGTGCTGCCTCAAGCATTTAACCTTTTCGGTTACTCTTTTAAATTTCTTTTTAATAGCATCCCTCACTTTCTCTTATAAATTGAATGTTACTGTTGTGGATTATTTTGCTCCCGAAGGAATATTTGATACTTGTACATCATCGTTATTTTTGCCGACTGGCCTTTCCAAAGGAACTTTCTGAACTGTAATGTTATTTCTCCTTTTTTTTGGTTTTCTGGTTAGTTTCTTCCCCAAAGCCGTCATTTATAGTGTGCAAAATGCCATTTCTGCAACTCTCCTAGTCATGGCCCCTATTCAACATGGATATAACTGAGTGTCTCTTTATTCCTCTGCTTTCTGCCTTCATAGCCCCTTAGCATGCTATATTTACCATCAGCACTCTCCTCAGAAAGTTCACAGGCAAGTCCCAGTATTATGGTTTCCGTATTTGGAAGTGGAATTTTAATCCAACAGGAATATATTTCATTTGATGATATATCATTTACATTGACTTATTTTTCTTTAATGTGTTGTGCAATTGTCCCAGCAACATATCCCTTATTTATTCTTCCTGTATAGTTTCTGCCCTTGCAATTGTTCCTGATTTTTCTTCTACCCAGTAAGTGTCTGAGGTGCCTCCTATGTTAGCCATCATTTCAGCTCAGGTATTCCACAACATCTGTTTCTTTAGTTTAGAAAATCTAGTTGCTTAGTATTATTCTGAGCACCAGAAGAATTAATGTGTTTCCCTGAGTATATTAAAATAACAGAGTGAAGGGTATGAAGACATTTACTAATGCAGATGAGAGAGGAACCTAAGGGCAAATGGGACTAGAGCTAAACAGGATCTTGAATAGGAAAACTTGACTAAATGTTTGCCAGGCTAGGAGCAGAAAAAAGGTGTGTTACTGCCAGCCTGAAGGGCATTTTTTGTACATTTGAGTTGCCTCGGAGCAAGTTTTCTCAGCTCAAAAAGGGAGGCAGTCAAAGCACAGATATACGTCCTGCCACTGGCACAGAGAGGAAGGAGCTCATTGTTTGCTGCATTGTACTGAAAGGAACTCAGTATTTGGTGTTAAAGCTGACATGACAAATGAAACTGAAGAATGAGGGGAGAAAGCTAAGAGATGGTCACAAAAACTCTACATCTGGCTTCAGCACAAAGGCAGAAACTAAGTACAAAAGTGGCAAAGGACAGGTAAAGCTGGGGGGAGGAGGGGAGGGAAGCTGGAGAAAGCTTTGGGTTTCTTCAGAAGAAAACACTCATACTTTCAGGTATCCATGCCCCACGCAAGAAAAAGAGCTTCTAAGAGGGATTTCCAGATCTAACCCAATGAACAGTTACCTTAAGAAAGAAATTATAATGAAGCAGAAAGTGAACATACAAGGAAAGGAAAGACCACTGTATCAGCCAGGAAATCCCAGGCTGAAATGTATAGCAATAAAGTGAGCACTGCCAGACAATAAGTTATATAAAACTTTGCAGAGCACACCAAATCAAAGAGGAGGAAGTTCTCAGGTGTATAAATAAAAACTGAATCCAGAAGGAAGAGACAAGGCATACTGCTGTAAGGATAAATAGGAAATAAGTGATAACTGAGATGGCATGCCCAAATTAACTGAATGCATCGCACTGTTTGTAATGAAAAACAAGATGAAAAAAGAGGAATGGAAATTACTACAAACGCACTGGAAGCAAGCTTAAAGAGCTTACTACAATAAAATCAGATTATCGTCTCAGATATTAGAAAATGTAACATGAAATTAACAGTCTAGTACTGCATTCTATGTAATATCTACATTTAACAATGAGTAAAGTGATACACAGAGGTTTGCTTTGGATCACAGACAGATCAGAATGCCTTGACAGCCAGAGTCAAGCAATAAAACAACAAAAACGAGTAACAGAAATTACTGAGGGAAAAAAAAATCTGCTGCAAACTGGCATGTCATCAGCTGGAGACAGCTGAAGCAGAGAAGCTGAGTGTGAGGAACTGCAAGCCACCTGCACCATGCAGCCATGAAAATATCTGAGCCCTTTTGCGGAGGGGCACACTGAGACCCAGTCCCCAGCACCTCGGGGTGCTCCCGTCACTGCTCGGCCCAGGCCAGGCCGGCGTTGCCGCAGGCCTCCAGAGGGCTGGTGCTGCACCGCCACCTCCTGGGCAAGGGCGGAGCTGCACGGGCGGCCGAGGGGCTCCTGCTGCGGGGGGAAGGGAAGGGAAGGGAAGGGAAGGGAAGGGAAGGGAAGGGAAGGGAAGGGAAGGGAAGGGAAGGGAAGGGAAGGGAAGGGAAGGGAAGGGAAGGGAAGGGAAGGGAAGGGAAGGGAAGGGAAGGGAAGGGAAGGGAAGGGAAGGGAAGGGAAGGGAAGGGAAGGGAAGGGAAGGGAAGGGAAGGGAAGGGAAGGGAAGGGAAGGGAAGGGAAGGGAAGGGAAGGGAAGGGAAGGGAAGGGAAGGGAAGGGAAGGGAAGGGAAGCTCCTATCCTACAGAGAGCCTTACACAGACTCCTGCAATTTGTGCCTCAGAGGGATAAGAAACTGGAGATGGCATCTCTGTATGCAACAGTCCCTTATGGAAAAAACGGAAGGACAATCCTATGGTTTTTGAACCCACATGAACTTTTAGCATCCACAGTGCCCTGCAGCGAAGAGCTCCTGAGCTTGCCTGTGTGTTGTGTTGCATGGGGAAGTGCCTCTTCTTGTCTGTACTGAACTTGTAACCCATTAACTTCATTCAGTGCCTCATTTTTATACCAGAAGAGACCAGGAATGATCATTCCCTAGCTATTTCCTCCATGTGTCCTTGGCATGCAGTCGTCTCTAGGAGGATGGCTTTGGGTAGCAGGGCAGTGTCTGGCCAGGTATTGTCAATGGCTGTCATATTCCCAGTGTTCCTATTTCATATGGAGACACTAGAGCTCAGCTCACATCCCACCAGAGCCCGAAGAACATGTTTTTTGGCACAGGGCTGGGAGGAAGCTGTAATGGTGGCACATCCATGGCTGACAAGGCCATGTCATCTTGCCATGGAAACCTGTATCATGGCTAGGAGGGGAGCTGTGCTCAGCACAAATCCAGAGCTGCTACATCATGTCTTGGGTACTTGGATGCCTCCTTCTAGGTCCTGTTGTGACGTGGACTGGGCAGGGTCCCGTTGGGACAGCATGGGAAATTGCAGCACCCCAGCTGGACTGGGGGAAGAGCCACAAGAGGCATCAGTGGTGGGGACAGTCATAAGGCCAGGGGAGCTCATCGCTGGATCTGAGGTTGCTCTCTTTATGGGGGAAAGGCAAGTTCATATGGTCGAGAGCAGAAAGCTGGGTGTATCAAGGGAGGCAGAACCTGGGCCAGAGGGTGCTTGAGAAGACAGAAGCAGAAGGTGGAAGCCACTGGGTCCATGGAGGGAAGGAAAACCTAAGCAAGACCTGCTGTTTGCCTGTTGCTAAGGTGAGGCCAGAGTCCCTGATGGGTATCTGTTGTGATATTCTTGCTGGACCATGTGAGACTATGAGACATGAAACCTCCTAGCTAGAACAAAGTGGGCAGACGTGGCCTCTTGTCCAGCTCTGTTTCCAGCTCTGCTGACAACAGCAGTTCCAGGCTAGATGAACAGGGATGGCAGGATTTATCCAGCCAGAGAGCTGGCTGGGTCCTCTCCAAATTCATGGGATGATGCTCACGCTGAGAGACATGCAAGCCTGCCCCTCCAGAGAAGTGGGTGCTCAGCCCATAAGTACACTTGAGGTTCTGAGGAGTTCAAGTGAGCACAAATGTTTGTGTGAGCATCCTGTGGCTGTGCTGAACCATCCTCGTGGCCTGTGGTCAGAGCACATAGGCAGCAGCTGATAGACTGCTGAGTACTTGACTCCAAATAGTGTCTGTATCATGCTACAGAGGGGTGCAAAAAGCTGCAGTGTCAGCCCTGGGTTGGCGATACATCTAAGCACTGTGTGGTGTGGACATAGCACTCTTGTGGAGAAGGGTAATAGCTGTAAGCAAATGGGAACACCAGCATCCCTGGGAGCCAGGCAGTGCCCCAGGATAGACTCCTTTGAGGATATAGACATGAGATACATGAAATCTCCACTGTCTGGGCTCTCAGATTTCTTTAAAGAACTTGTATAGCTTTGTGAGAGACGACTTTCCTTTGCAAAAGCCACCTTTCCTATTATATCATATTTACCTATATGGCCATTAATTGTATTCTTTAGAAGAGTTTCTACTAATTTGTACTGTGCAGTTACAAGGCTTAATGGTCTGGAACATTAAAAAAACTATATCTCCTTAGCAACCTTCCACTCTTCTGATAAAGAAGACACTTTCAAGTGAGAGATTATACATCCTAGTTAGCTCATAGAATCATAGAAACACAAGATTGGAAAGGACCGACAAGATCATCTAGTCCAACCATCCTCCTATAACCAATACTACCTACTAAGCTACTAAATCATATCTCGTAGCACCTTGTCTGGGTGCTTCTTGAACACCGCGAGGGACAGTGACTCCACCACCTCCCTGGGCAGGCCGTTCCAGCACCTGACCACCAAGTTGTTAAAATACTTCATCCTTGCATTCCTTTGACAATCTTGAACTAATGTTAAGTGGTCCTGCCAATTTGTTACTCTCTGTTTTGTTGATACATTTTCTAATCTCTTCTACGAAGGTTTCAATATGAGACTGATCCTCTCATGTTCTGTATAAAGGTGTGTTCAGGGCAGGGACCATTCCAAGCTCCTTCACGGTTAAACACCAATCCAAAGGAATTCTCTGAACAAGCCTATTGCACGTGGACCATGCATTAGCCCCACAGAGAGATGAGTATTATTTCTTCCAGCTTTTGCAGTGTGTGACCCAACCTTTTTGAAGGATGCCTTTTCTGCTTTTAATAGCTTCTCTTCTGTTATTTAGCCATCCCAGATATTTTCTTTTTCCCCTCCCCTCCCCTCCCCTCCCCTCCTCCTGTAGTGTATGCATTTGCTTTCAGCCTCCAGTATAGTATTTTTGAATAACCTTCATACTCTTTGGGTAGTGTGTGTGCTGAATGTAACTATACTACTTTCTTCAAAACAACATTATGAACCATAACAACTGTGTACTGCTGAGGACTAAGCCAAAAGCTGCTTTTCCTGTTCTGAGTTCCCAAATACCCGTCTTGTGACATAAACATTGATGAGGTCCCAAAACATAGTGCATACAGAGTCTGGGGAATCTCACAGCAATACTTATGGAAAACATCATTGTGCTTCCTGTCCTGTGGTATCCATGTGGAGCTCTAGATACCTCTTCTGCTCCTCAAGATAGTGCCTGAAATCTCCATACCTCACCCTACTGCATGTCTATGTAGCTCCCTTGAGTCCACCATGCTGCAGCTCTTATGGAGAACAAAGGACCTGCCAATACAAGGGATGAGAGGAGAAGTCCAGGCATGCCTTGATATCCCCCCAAAACAATCTCCTTGTCCTCTATGAAAGGTGATGTTGCAGTGTCCTGTAGTGGCCAAATGCTGTGCTAGGAGATCTGCCACGCAAGTTGGGCAGAAAGAGCCTTTCAATACTGAGTTCAAGAAGTGTTTGGACAAGCTCTTAGACACGTGGTTTGATTTTTGGGTGGTCATGTGTGGAGCCAGAAGTTGGACTCAATGATCTTTGCGGGTCCCTTCCAGTTCAGAATATTCTATGGAAGCCACTTGCACTTGCAATGACCCATAGCTTCTCCATCTTCAGACAACCCATGCATGCTGCAGTGCCCCTGGGCAGACTGACAAACCTGCCGACAGATGTTAGGCTAGTACTCTCCAACACTCAAATGGGAGTTGGAAACGATGCTTCCTTGTCTGTGGGCAGAGAGTGGTGGCAGTAAGAAGCTGGAGAAGAAAAGGCCTGAAACACAGTGCTGTGCTTTTTAGCACAGGAACCATTTGCTGTTCTGCACTTCTCATAAGGCTAAGAAAACCTGGTGTTACTGTATTAATGGTTTCTACACTGACCGTATAGTGTAATTCTTGTCTGTTGTTTATATTTTCATACAGCTCATTACATCACCAAGCCAAAATTAAATGACCATTAAAAAAAATAAATATGTAATGAGTACAGCCATTACTACAAGTAATATCAATTTACATACTTCAGAGGAAGTGTTAATTTAATAACATAAATTGGGTAGTGATAAATCACTCACATGTAATGCCAGGTGTCTCAGTACTCTGTGAACAAAAGTTACACGTGATTTTTTTTTTTCTTCCTTTTTTGCAGTTTCACCTGGCTTTGCAGCCAAGTCCACACCAGCCTGGTGACCCACTTCCGTGGTCAAATAGTTGCAGAATTTGACAAGGAATTTCGGTACTTGTATGCAGAGTCCAAAGCAGTGACCAGCTTCTCTGTGTCGGATCCCTTGTCTCAGAACACCTCAAAAAGTACTGAATCCCTTTTGAAGCCCATCCAGAATGATGCTGAAACCCTGAGTGCCTCCAGCAGCCTCTCCAATGTAAGCATCAGAAGCATAAAAATGTCTCCCTTTATGAAAAACCCCAGCTGCAGTGTTCACCAGGAGAAGCATGATTTGAGCCCTGATTCTGGTGATAAGATGGGGAAGGAAGACACATCTCTGAAGCCCACTTGCCCTGTGCAGCAAGGGGAACCACCAGACTCACCTAACAGTCCTTCAAATAAGTCCAACTTGTATCACAAATCAAATCTCACGACAGCAAGGACATTTTTGCAGCTGGAGCCATCCCCTGTCGTCGGCTCCAACAAACCTAATTATCAAGGGGATGACAAGGCAAACAGCGGTCACTGCTCCCCAGTGACACAGGAGCAGACACCACAGTTCCTTTCAGAGGGTGCCAATTGCACTGTGACAAGCACAAAGCAGAAAGAGCCTGCTGCTACCTCCAGGGAACCAACAGCAGAAAATGATAACTTTTATGGGACAGAAAAAAGACAGGGTCTTGGACAAGGAAAATTGGACCTGTTATTACCGTACAACCAGCTCAAACGCACAAAAAAGCCTGCAGTTCCTTCCTATGATAAACTTACTGAGGACATGTTGATGGAAAAGAGCAGCGCATACGGGGCTGAGAAAAGAATGACTCTTGGACACAGTAAGCTGGATCTGATCACCAAATACAACAAGTTAAAATCTAAACACATACACAGTCGTTTTGAACTCTGACCTGGTTCTCCCGGGCCTCGGTGTGTCCTTTGGTCTTATTTTCAAGTGGTTGCTTTTCCCTACCAATCAACGTATCTGGGGCTTGAAATCAAAGTACAGGTGGCAAATTAGTCTTGTTCCTATCAAAAGGTGTTTGTGCTATGCTGCAATTTCTAATATATGTAGATGACTGATTAAGATGATATTAGTAAGTACAATTCAATTTTTCAATTACGAGTTGATAGCAAAGGAGAGAAAATGACATAAACATAACGCACACTTCTATATATTTTTTACTCATTTGGAAAAGAACTATTTCCCCCCAAACTTACAGGAAAACCACTGCTATAACTGGAAACTGTTTGGCTACTGAGGTTTTCAGGGTGAACCCAGGTTTTCTTTGTACTGAGCAATTCCTCTCCCTGTAGCCATTTCCTGAAAATGAAATGGTCAAATGCAGGGTGATGTTAAAAATAAAGGCACTGTTCTACTGGAAAGAGCTGCGTTGGGTCCCTCCTAGGGTGGTGAGCATCCTGAGCTTGGCCAGGGCCTCTTGCCACCCTGTCCTGGGGCCAGGACCCAGCAGTGCTGATCTGTGCCGTGCCAGGAAGATACGGGTGGTGGCTGCACACGGGTGGCATGTCTGGGGACATGGGTGGCACCTGCGCATGTGTGGTGATGGCAGGTAAGTGGTGTCTGCATGTGGGCGATGCCAGCACATGGGTAGTATTTGCACACAGATTGTATCTGAACACAGATGGCAGCTGACATGGGTTGTGCCTGGACATGGGTGGCATGCCCAGGCACACGGACGGTGTCTGAATCCCTGGGTGTATGCTTGCACACAGGTGACACGTCTGCTCATTGTGCTGTTGGGACACCGGTGGTGGCAGAACAAAGGTGGTATTCAGTCATGCCTGGATGGGGAAGGTATGCCTGCACATGGGTGGCATCTGGACACGTTTTTTTCCAGCACATGGGCAGTGTTGGCCCACGGTGGCGGTCCAGACCATGGTGGTGTGTCCAGGCACGCAGACAGTGATGGCACACAGTGGCACATTTGAGTCCACAGTGTACGTCTGGGCCCATGGAGAGCGATGACACAAGGTGGTGTGCCTGGGCACGCAGGCAGTGCCAGCGCACAGCAGCGTGTGAGAACACAGATGGTGACGGCATGAGGTGACAGGTCCAGGCACAGGGACAGTGCAGCGTCCAAGTACGTGGATGGCAACGATGCGTCTGAGCCCGCAGTGGTGTGCCTGGGCCCACAGTGGCATCTTTGTGTACAAGGCGGCCTGCGAGGGCCCGAGCGCTGTCAGCCTGTGCTGGCGTGTCTGGGCACACCGCGCCACGGTGGGGCCCGCGGTGCCGCGGCCAGGCCCGCGGCGCTGTGTTGCTCCCGCAGCGCAAGGTCGGAGCTCCGCGCTGGCTGCGGAGCCCAGCGGCGCTGCCACACGGACCCGAAAAATCGCGACGGGCCGGGGCCGGGGCCGGGGCCGGGGCCGGGCCGGGCCCCCTTCGTGGCGCGGAGAGCGGCCGCTCCTCCCGGCGGGCGGCGGCGCTGTTCCGCCGGGCGCTGCCGGGGCCGCCCCGCCCGCTGCCTTCCGCCCGCCGCCGGGGTCGGAAGCGGCGGTGCCGCGTGGGGCCGCGCCGTGCTCCCGTCCGCAGCGATGGCCGTCCGCGCCAGCTTCGAGAACAACAACGAGCTGGGCTGCTTCGCCAAGCTCACCAACGCCTACTGCCTCGTGGCTATCGGCGGCTCCGAGAACTTCTACAGGTGAGGGAGCCGCGAGGGCCCGGCCCGGCCCGGCCCGGCCCGGCCCCGCGGCTGACCCCTAACGGCTCCTTCTCCTTCCAGCGTCTTCGAGGGGGAGCTCTTCGGGACCATCCCGGTGGTGCACGCCTCCATCGCCGGCTGCCGCATCATCGGCAGGATGTGTGTGGGTAGGTGGCGGGGGTCCCCGGCCCCGGGGCCCGCAGGTGGGCGTGCTCGGCTGGGGGTCGGAAAAAGTCGCGTGCTGCTGGTGCTGGGAAACGCCCCGGGCTGGGCTGGGCTGGGGAGGCCAACGAGCGGCACCCCTCATCCAGGGTTACGCTGTGTGAAGAGAAGGAGCAAAGCTGTAGGAAGTGAAGCTCACCCAATTAAAAATCATAGAACGGCTTGGGTTGGAAGGGAGCTTAAAGATCACCTAGTTTCAACCCCCCTGCCATAGGCAGGGACGCCACCCGCTAGATCAGGCTGGCCAAGGCCCCATCCAGCCTGGCCTTGAACACCTCCAGGGATGGGGCATCCACAGCTTCCCTGGGCAACCTGTGCCAGTGCCTCACCACCCTTACAGTGAAGAATTTCCTCCTCCTCTGCTAAAAAGCAAACAAACAAAAAAAACCAGCCAGGGTAATAAAGAGCGTCTGCTTTTCAAGGCCTGAAAACAGGTTATGGATGCACATAAATCTGCTTTCTGGTAAACTGGGAGAAGCCATTCCATTTTTTTTCTGAAGGTTAATGGTTCAGGGCCAGTACTGGAGGGGTGAGGGCAAGGGAGGCATTACAGATGTGAAGGTCAAAGAAAATTCTTTCACCTGTCTCCAGCCAGTGGTATACTATTCAGAAAAGCATGCTTTGTGCTTTTTTTTTTTTCCTGGAAAAAAAAAAAAAGAATGTCTTTGTTACCATGTTACCATGGTAACATTACCAAATGTTACCACTTTGTTAAAGGAGAGTAACAAAATCAAGTGGAATCTGTAGGCTTTGTGAGGACAACCAGCATCTACTGGGGGAAATTTCATAACAAAGTGTTTCGTTGAGAACCTTGTGTTTCCTTTAGTTCTCTTAAAAAAGAATAGTGAATCAAAGTATTTTCATTTACCCATTTATATTCTTTAAGTTTGTGCTTCATCCTGGCTTTCCCTCACCTGTGGTGCTGTGTTATTTTCAAGTGGTCATGTTATTTTGTTTGGGCTGATTTGTGGGCTTGAAATGAACAGATGGGGCAGGGCAGTTCCAGCCTTTTTCTGAGCTGCAGTAAAGTAGTAAGCACAATGGAAATAGTTGCTTTTAAAATTACTTTAATGTGGAATTGTTTTTCTTTTTTATACGTTACTTTCCTTTTTTTGGTCATTTTAGGGAACAGGCACGGGCTGTTGGTCCCAAGCAGTACAACAGACCAAGAGCTTCAACATATCCGCAATAGCCTTCCAGATTCTGTACGAATTCAGCGAGTAGAAGAGCGTCTCTCGGCACTAGGCAACGTCACTACCTGCAATGACTACGTAGCTCTTGTTCATCCAGATCTTGACAGGGTATACGGCTCTTATGCTTTTACATTCCTTATGGATGCATCTGAAATTATTCTGAAGCTGCAATTGAAGTTTGTAGCTATTGAGGCATACTATAAGTAGTATGAATTTCAGAAGAGTTATGCTAACAGTTGAGCTAACATCGTGTAGGAAGCTGTGCTGCCTCACGTTTCCTTTCTTCTTGGGAGAGAAATCACAGAATTGGATTTGGGACTTCTGACTCTGTTTCAGTTGATCTCCCTCTTCTCCTATAGTTTTCCTTATTTGTGAATGTGGAGCCTGCTGTGAATTTAGTGTGTGCTCTTGTTTGGCATACTGTAGTTAATGGTAGGAAGCCGTGGGATATGGAAGTTAATTGTCCAGTGCAGTTTGCTATGCATATGTAAAATTGACTGAAAAAAAGAGCATCTATGTGTGTAATAAATAAAGAGCATAACAAATTTTATCAGCACTATAGCAGTAGTTACAAAATGCTGCTGATCAAGTTGAAATTTCTAATAGTTGGAAGAGACCGTAGATGATGCAGCGTGTGTTTACAGTAAGGTAAAAGAAAAATGGAAGCTCCTGTATGAAAGTTAAAAAGAAAGGGCAGGGAAGATGAAGTTGCTGCCAATTTATGTTTGAGAGCTGATACTTTAATAGCACTGGAGAGGTGAGTTGTGTGGCTACAGGTACTGAAGGTCCTGATGTTTTCTTTCAGTTTATGCTAAAGGTGACAGAAATGGTGTAAGGAGTGCAAAGAAAACAAAAAAGGTCAAGGTAAAAGCCTTTGCAGACAATAGTCTTTGCAGCATACTATGTTTTAAGTAAATGTAACAACTATGGTAAGATGGCCAGAAAGGGAGAAATCAAAACCAGTTACAATGAAAACCTGCTGAGCTTTATCTGGAAGGGAAAGAAGTTCTTAGAGTTATGCAGAAGGTTAAGACAGTACTCAGGTCTGGGACAAAAAAGGACTGATTCACAGGGGAATACCTACACAACAGGTGTTGACACAGTTCGTGTACTGCCAACATCCTTCAGAAAAAGGGGAGGAAGAGCATTTCTCAGTGGTGGTGTGTTTAGTTATAGTAGCCTGGCTTCCAGCTGAAGTGTGCACAGGTAAGTGGAAACACCTCTGGAGTACGGAAGTTGGATCGAGAAGAGTAAGAGCATTTTATGATGATTTGATTGCAATGGGTGGTGATACTGTGAGCAAGCCTTCAAAGGGAGGATCGCAGCTAGTTGTTTTTTGCAAGAATAGCTTGACTTCAAATTCTACCATACCATTTTACAGAGGATTTTGTTCTCTTTCTCTGTTCGCAGGAAACTGAAGAGATCTTGGCAGATGTACTAAAGGTTGAAGTATTCAGGCAGACTGTAGCAGATCAGGTGCTGGTAGGAAGTTACTGTGTTTTTAGTAACCAAGGAGGAATTGTGCACCCCAAAACTTCAATTGATGATCAGGATGAACTGTCTTCATTGCTCCAGGTTCCACTTGTGGTAAGGCATTTGTGGGGTGTGTTTTTTCGTGCTGCTCCCTTCCATCTCATTTTTTGGTTTCAAAGATTCTGCAGTCTCCTGGGCTCCTAGGTACTGTTTTCACTGCAAGGCTGTTCCAAAAGGGAGATGAGAAGAAGTCCTGAAGGAGGCCAGTCTTCTGAGACGTTTTCTCCACCTTTTCTGAGTTTGAATAAGCTGCAAGGAGCCTTTAGTTTGCTTCTGAAACATTGCTCTGCTGAGATTATGCAAGATTTGCTGATTCATTCATATGGAATATGAAATTGTCTGGTTTGGCTAAAGGCACCTTTCAAAAAAATCTAGTAATAAAATCCTGTGCTGACTCAGTTGGATTCATTAATTTCAGGATTGCTATGCCTTTTTGCTTGTTTGTTAGATTTGTTACTTTTAACTGAATGTCACAAAATGTTCTTTCCAGATACTGCAGGCTATCTGTTGACTTTTAAGTGTTTAAGTAAAATCTTTGTTGATGGCAGAAGCTTTAATCTTTTCAGGGGTGTGAGTTGAGGCCCTCTGCTTAAGACCTAGTAATAAGGAAGCATAACAAAATGTGGTTATGTCAGTGTGCTCTGCAAACTCCTGCTGATTTTTTTTTTTTTCCTAGGCTGGAACAGTGAATCGTGGCAGTGAGGTCATTGCAGCAGGAATGGTTGTAAATGACTGGTGTGCCTTCTGTGGACTGGACACAACCAGCACAGAGCTCTCCGTCATTGAGAGTATCTTCAGGTTGAACGAAGCTCAGCCAAGTACCATTGCTACCAATATGAGAGATTCCTTGATTGACAGGTAAGGAGGATACAGCTTCGTCTATAATCGTAGTCAAAACAGGCAAGATTTTACCATAAGGAAGCTATAAAACTAGCTGTTTTTCAAAGTTGATTTATCTCTTCGCTTCCTCTTTGCTTTTATTGGGTTATTGACGAGAATTACCTCATTGCAGAAAGGTTTGTTTTATGTAGTTGATAAGCATTCTTGGTCATGCACGGAAAGCATAACAGTTCTTGTTGCAGTTAGAATTGCAAGAATTTTTTTTCTGAGGAAACATAAAAGTAGCCACTTCAACTTCCAGATACTTTTGTTCTAAATGCCAGTGCTAAGCTTATGACACCTATGAATTTTGTATATTTAGTTATTTATTAATGGAAAACAAATCTTGTTTTTAAAGTTAAAATGCCAGTAACTTCGCTTGACATCTTGGCTTTTTTTTGTTTTTTTTTAAGCCTTTATGTCAAAGGTTTTGTCTAAGTTATTGCTTAGTGGAATGCAGGTTTTCGTTTTTTTTTTTTTTTTTCTGCCTGGACTGGTAGTGATAGAGGACCTTCCCCATTTGTTGATGTATGCAAAAAATTTTACAGGGTTTAGGCATTCCTATAGGTGAATGTCCAATGCGAACTTTATTTGGACTTTCAGCTGATTGTAACTCTTATCATTGCTGTAATGCTAGAGGTGTGCTCTTGAGCTACTTAGGCCACTGTAATTTAGTTACAGAGTTCTCAGTTCTCATAAAAAAATGGTTTATGGCATAGAGAAAGAATAAGGAATTCCTTCAATGAAGAACTGTTTGAAAGAGTAATTATTCGTACCTTCACAGTTCCTGTGTAAAGGCCTGGTGCTTCTGAGCACAGCGTAAAACCATAATTAAACTTCTGCTAAGCTTTTAATAACTGCTTAGACAAGACTGATTTTGTTGCCTTTGCCAACTTGAAAGATGTGTTCTTAGAGCTAGCTGTTAGCAGTCACCAGGTCTCCTTCACTCTTTTCACAAACTCACATGTTCTAGGAAGGGCAAATTGCTACTGGTCCTTTGTAACTGGAGGTTGAGAACTGACTATACTGGTGTTTGGAAATGTTTTCTGCACTCTGGCACTCATTTGCTAAATCTCATTTCTGTTTTGTCTTTTTAGCTTGACATGAGCAGTGTTGGTTCAGGAAGCTCCTAAGAAGTGAAGTGTCAAGCAGCACTTTGGATTACAGACATCTAGATCTTCTGTTGTTTCTGCAGGCCCAGCACCAGGAAGAGGCTACCAAAAAAAATTGTAGTGTTTTGTAAACTAAGTATTGTTGCAAAACGTGACAAATAACATATCTAAGTTACAAATATGGAATGCTTTCTAACCCTTTGCTAATGTTCTCCAGTTTTTCTTCAGCTGTGCTTTCTTTGTTTGTGATGCTGACCGAGGCCCTCAATTTAGCCCACAATATTTACTTTTGTCTTTTGGATAATGATCACTAGAGATTGTTTTGCCTTAAATAGCAGATCGGTGTTCTGCTGCACAGCAGGCTGTTTAAGCACGTATATGGCACTGCCTTCTCTTTTCACAGTCTTGCTAAAGAGTGATATTTCTGCTGTAAGTGAACTTAAGAGCCCCATGCGTTTTCTATACCGAAAACATAGTAGTTTACTTGCCAAAAAAGAATTCAGAAAGCATCACCTGCTCTTGTGACCTGACTTGCAGCTATTCTCACAGGGCTGGTGATTCTGAAGTGATTAGCTCAGATTAGAAATGGAGTTTCTCTAAGAAGTCAATACAGGGACTTAACAGCCAAGTGTGACTGCTTCCAAAGCAGTGGTATTTGATCTGTTGTCTGCAGATGTCTGGTGACATATACGCTACTTCAGAGGCATCTGCAAAAGAGCCTTGAAAAATGTGCAGTTGCCAGTAGGCTTAAATGCGCTGTACAGGAGTTGGCCACCTACACTGGAAAACTCTTAGAAGTCAGCACATCAAAAAGGGTTGAAGAACGTCATCTTGAGTTACCTTGGAGACAAAGGTTAAGTAACGCAGTTCTAAACAGTTATTGCATTCAGTAATATGTTTTGGGCTTGGGAGCTTGCTATTGAAGAGTTCTGCCTTTGTCTAGCAGTGACGGTGATGTAAATGCTGCTTTCAGGTAGAAGATAGTCGTTTACTTCTAAACACAGCTGTTGCTCCTTGATCTCGCGTTTCAGTTGCTTTTCTTGTGCTTGCTTGTTACAGGTATGCTGAAGGCATACAAATGCCTCTACATCCTCTCCAAAGGGTATGTGGAAGCTGCCTGCTTGCTTCCATATAGCTGTATTATTCTCAGCTGGATTCTCTTGAGGAGTGCAGTCCTGAAGGCAGTTTGGGCAGAACTCTTTTTTTTTTTTGGCCCTGGTTTTTCAGACTCTGTAGAACATTAAATAAACCTCCACATATGTTGGACTATCTGGATGTTTAGGGAACGATTTATAAGTTTTGGGTTGATTAAAGGTTGTTCTCAGACTTTTAAGTGAGGATTGGCATAGGATTGTCTCTGATCATAGCAAGCCCTGTTATCTAGCTTGTCTAGAATGGTGACAGGCAGGGGCTGCCATTTCCAGACAGCTCACCTGCTCTCTGCCACTGGGGAAGCCTGTAAGCAGGTTATAGCTCTTCGTATAATTCGGCTAACAATTTCTGGTGTGTATGGCCCCTTTAATGCAGTGGACAACCTTTTTTGTCACTGACTCCAGGTCTTTTCCTCTTAGCAAATCTCAGTATTTAGAGTCAGGAACTGGTTTTCTTTGGTCACCTCATAGGGCTCTGATTAGGAATAAATGGTAAAGTCTGACCATCGCTGTGGGTGTTAGCATATATTCATCAAGTGTGAAATGAGTAAGACTGAAGTTTTTGTCTCTACTTTTTTTTTTTTTAATTACAGTCATTATGCGGAAATCCTAGTTTGTGTTAGTGGACTTGATATGTGTTTAAAATTGCTTAGAGGTAAGCAAGAAATAATCCAGTTTCTGTGAAATCAAAATCCTTAAATAAGAAAGATACTGGGACAGTGTTGGTGATAGAAATATGCCAAAGAGTAAGAGACAGACAGAAGAATAGGGTATTGCTAACTGTGATGTATGACCTATGAATATTGCATTGAAACCTGGGAACTGGAAGGTGGCAAACATGTTATCACTTCTAAACAAAGGGTTTGTGGGAATTCTGAACTAGTAAGGTGGACCTGTGTACAAAGAAAACTATCAGAAACTGTATTAAAGAGTGAAAGTAGTAGAAACATGGATACATGATAGCATGCGAGAGCATAAACTTGGTGCTTTAATGCCAAGTCCCACAAAGCCAATGGAGTTATTTAAAGATGAAGTTTCTTCGTAATCTATCTGAACTTCCAAAAGGTATTTGCAAGGTTTTGTGCCAAAGGCTTTTAAAGACCCTGGATAATCCTATGGAATGAGAGGGAGGCCCTTTTGTGTGTTAGAGGATGGGGGAAAAAGAGCAAAAGGCTGAATTTTTCACTTTTTGGATTTTTATAGGGAGCTCAGCTGGAAGCCATGATGTTCAGCTTATTGTGTCCTGTTTAGGACAGGCAGTGGATTAGTGGAGCGAAGTTTACTCAAAATGACTCATTCTGACCAATAGGGATGAGGACTGACTGATGTGGTGATGGAAAGGTGTGAGATGGGAGTTTCCCTTGAGGTTTAATGACTAATTACAAGGCAGAAGCTGATCCCTCTTAGAGTGGAGGTCCACCTCTGTCCTGACTGTAGCAATTGTATAACTGTAGTGATTAATTGCTGATTATATTTCCCTGCATATTTATCTGGAAAAATGAATGTACTTTTACTGGTGATCAAATTATTCACAGTCAAAATGTGGAGGAAAAAAAAAATTGAGTGCAAAAAAATGGGCTGCTCCTCGGAGGAGCTGAAACTGCTGTGCTCAAGGTAAGCATGCCAGGACTCTCTTCTGTACAAATGACCCATACTGCAGGGCAGTGTGTATCAGTTGAGTAAGCACTGATGTTCCCTGCTCCCCTGTGGTGGCAATGTGTCCTGGTGCTGTGTGTCCGGACAAGAACTGGAACATGGCCACCTGTCCCTGGAGGTGCTGATGGAAGGCATGCTGAGTCAGTACTCACGTGATGTGCTTGTTTTGCATTGGACAGGATCTCAGCAAAAAGCTCAGACATGGGAATATAAGGAACTGTTCCCTACATGAATATTAACATTTGTGTCTGGATCCAGGTCACTCCAGGATTGCGCAGGTGTTAATCTAACTAAAAGTGAGATGACAATGGAGTGAACTGGGCTGTACATGCAGAGTAAGTGGGCCAACTGCTCAGCTACCTGCCTCAGCCCTCCCAAGTGCCAACGCTTGCAGCTGTTGAGGGCTGTTTCTCAGCAACTAAAATGCTTACAGAAACATCTTATGCCCCTGGAAATCACGGACAAATATATAACATTTACCTGCACCCAGAGGGTGCACTGAACAAGCCGTTCAGTGTGCATCAGCAGCCAGTTACGAGGTGGTTATAAAAGGCACCAGACTATTTCTCCAGTTCTTTAAAGCATCAGTTCTTCATGGAACACTGGACTCTGGCACTATACGGCAGAAGGCTTACCTTATTGCAGCAGGGTGCCTGATTTTACAGGGCAATATGTAGCTGTCTGAGGAAACAGTTGAGCTTGCTTCATACCAGCATCATGCACACGCTACTTGTACAACTTGGCACTAAGTATAAGATTTTTGAAGAAAAATATCTATAGTTGGGCAGTAGGGAAAAAAAAAAAAAAACAAACATCCCTCCCCCACACCCCCAAAAACAGACATTTCTCTAGTTTTTTTTTTTTTTTTTTTTTTTAATGATGGCTGTTGGAAGTTGCTCAAAGGTTTGGGCTGTCACAGTCCCAGAAGAGATGGCAGCGTACAGATGAGTTTGATGTGCCATGTGGCTGTGGCATTCATAGTGTGCATTCTACCACATATATAGTACACATAGCAACATACAGAGTAGCATGTGGGGGGGAGTGTCTAATTAGTAGCTCTGATTTCATTTGGTCCTTTGCACTCCTTCATCCATCATGAGACATAACCACATTTTTTCACTAAAATTCAGTTTTGCACCTACTAGCTTCTCACTTATTTCATAATATGTTTGTAATACTTTTTAAACACAATAAACAGCGTGGCTATGGAAATTAATTATGAAAGACAAAATACAGTTTGGGACCACATGTTATGTAGTCCTAGCGGGCTTCACTAAGAAGTATCTATTTGTCTATCTGGCTTCATCATAGCAATAGTTGAATCCTAGTTAGAAATTCAGAATGCTTACAATCTTTCTGCTTCTTCATTCCTCATCATTGTAATTACAAATATTTATAGCATGTTTGTCAAGAAAATAAAAATCCTTGAATTTTTTTCCATAGCTGACATGGAGCTGTACTTTTCTATACTACTTGGACATTCTGTGCATTGAACTTCCATTGCACTGAATAAAATTCAGTTACAGGCAGAGGGCTTACACTAATCACCTATTCCCTATAGTGAGCGTGCAAAGCAGTTCATATGCTTACATGAATGGCACTTTTGTACTGGGCAGGACTTCACCATTAGATTGCATTGTAAGAGACTCTTCTGCTCTTATTTAACATGGTAGGAGTATCAGCATCAATAAGAAAATGGACTAAGTTTGTGGTTAGGACACAAAATCCGAAACCATTTACAGTTGTAACAGGAATAAGCAGAAGCTACTGTTGTGGGAAGAGAGTTGTGAAAAATTACTAACTGAAAGTTCAGGTTTTTATTTAGTCTTTACCTGATTTTTATGGCTCTGTCAAATGTGGCTAGTGACGAACTCATTCTACTGTGTAGCATGCTTCCTTTGGTCCTTGCCAAATACTTGCACGTGAAGAAGTGAGCAAAAACAAACAACAAATTTCAAAGGCATACGATGTTTGTAACATCTACAGGGATTGGATTTAGTTTTATAAACAGGCCTAATTCTTACTGTATCTTGACTATTTCAGCAAAATATACTGACGACCTCACTCCAAAAAAAAAACATTTCCATTTTCCTGAAACCCAACATACAAATTCCACAGTCCAGTTACACATGCCACATAACAACAATTCATCTTTTCCCAGCATCTTAACAGGGGCAGAGTGCAGTCTACGTCTGTACATTTTTCTTTATACTGGTAACTATTGGTTCATTGTTTCTGGCTGATGGGAGGTTAAAACAGCATCATATGACATCTAAATATTTCATTAATGGCTCCCAAAACAAAAGCATATTCCCCCCCTTTTTTTTTTAGACTCAATTACTTTTTGTCTTTAGATTGTCCCAATCTAGGACTTGATATCACCAAGTAACATTACGGTGTCTGTTTTGGTGCTTCTTGAGCTTCTGCTCTGCACTCATTTACCTCTTGGAGTACTTAATGGTTCCTCATGCACTGTGCTGAGTGGCAGCATCGATTAGTTATGAATGTACAAAACATCTGACCAGCAGGTATTGGAAAATTGTTTCCAGGTAATTCCCTGTTTTTTGTAATAAACAAAGAAGATCTTTTAGAATGGCTCAGCATCAGAATGTCTTCTTACAGTACTGAATTGTTCCTGTTCATAGATTCCATGATCTTAATTCATTTATGAGACAGCTATTAAAAAAATGGTTCTGTTCAGAGGTGGTTTAGCTACACTGGAGAATGCTGGGTTTAACAGGGAGCACTGATGCAGGGAACTGAAGGAAGTTTCCCAGGTCAGTTGAAACGTTTGAAGAAAATCTGTCTTGAAGTCTCAAGTCTCTGATGTTTGCAGAGTGAGCCTGTGGAGAATGGCACGCCAAGACTGACACGACTGAGGCAGTTAGAAGGAATCAGGCTCCACATTGCAAGGCTGCCTGCATTTTTTCCAGTTTTTCTGCTTCTTTCAGTCCCAGGATGTCCAAAAGTTGTAAGTCACTGAAGTAGTTTTGTTTGGTAGGCTTTTTAATGATTTTTTTTTTTTTGTCCATATCCTCATCAGATTAATGAGTTGAAATGTGCAGCTGACTGTGTCATACCCATTCCTGGACAGGTCTTTTGTAATACACAACATTTTGCTGCACCTCTTTGTTTTTAAACTGGAAGATTGTGTACACCAAGACAAGGATACACAGAGACAAAATGCAAGGGATCACAACTGCAATTGCATTTACAGTGCTAGGCACATCGTTTATTGTCACCATAATATCCACATCATCGTGAGGGAGGCGCCTGTCTTTGCTTCTTTCAACATCCTTCTGGTTACAGCCCATCCAGTCTTTAAGGATTGACCGGGGATAGCCTGGCTCCACACTCAGCCTCTGGTTATCAAATTTCCAATACTCCTTCCCTTTGTAGAAGTAGGTATAAACTAGGAGACAAAACAGAGAATATTTCTCATCACACCATTTCCAACAGGTTAAATTGTGCACATGTGAGGGTGTACAGAGAGCCTGAAAGGCTTGAGGGTGGTAGCTCTCTGGGTCAATAGTGCATTCATCTAGGGCGTTCCAAAGCCATGGAAATAAGATGACATTTTTAGAGCTTGATTAAAAGGAGAAACACACTGGAGGGAAGAGATGTCATCCAGATGGACCTGGAAAGGCTTGAGATGTGGGCCTGTGCAAACCTCATGAGGCTCAAGCAGGCCAAGTGCAAGGTTGTGCGCCTGGGCTGGGGCAATCCCAAGCACAAATACAGGCTGAGTGAAGAATGGATTGAGAGCAGCTCTGAGGAGAGGAACCTGGGGGTGTTGGTTGATGGGATGCTCAACATGTGTGCTTGCATCCCAGAAAGCCAACCATATCCTGGGCTGCATCAAAAGAAGTGGGGCCAGTAGGGCGAAGGAGGGGATTGCCCACTTCAGCTCTGCTCTTGCGAGACCCCACATGGAGTGCTGTGTTTAGCTCTGGGTCCCCCCACACAAAGAGGACATGGACCTGTTGGAGTGCATCCAGAGGAGGGCTGTGAGGATCATCAGAGGGCTGGAGCACCTGTCCTATGGAGACAGGCTGAGAGAGTTGGGGTTGTTCAGCCTGGAGAAGAGATGGTTCTGGGGAGACCTCACAGCGGCCTTCCAATACCTTTAGGGGGCCTACAGGAAAGCTGGGGAAGGACTCTGTCAGGGAGTGTAGTGAGGGGACAGGGGGTAATGGCTTTAAACTAAAAAAGGGTAGATTTAGATTAGATGTAAGGAAGAAGTTCTTTAAGGACAGTGAGACCCTGGCCCAGGCTGCCCAGAGAAGCTGTGGATACCCCATCCCTGGCAGTGCCCAAGGCCAGGCTGGATGGGGCTTTGTGCAGCTTGGGCTGGTGGGAGGGGTCCCTGCCCATGGCAGGGGGTTGGAACTAAAAGATCCTTAAGGACCAGTTTCAACCCAAACAATCCTGATTTTATCTACAATTCTATGATTTGAGAAGCCCTAACTTCTTGTTTGGCTTGTGGGGGCTATGTTGCTCATACAACACCACTCCCCTTGGCCAAGACATGCTGATGACAGGATTTAAGCCGTGAATAACAAAAATACTGACCTCACTTCTCTCCACCTAAATTTTAATGTAAGTGTTCTGCAGTGATTTTCTTTTTACTAAAGCATCTGTAATATTTACTCATCATTACCAAGCCGTTAACAGTCTGAAGAATGACAGTGTTTGCCTGGGTGGGATAGTATTTGGATGGATACACAAGTGTTTCTCTTTACCCCACCTGAGAGCAAATACTGAATAAAACGAGTCCTTTTGATGACAGAATCTGAAAGAGTTGGACTTAGTTAAGAAACAGTCTTGTCCTGCTGCTAATAACAGGCAGATGGTTTATGCTACATGTTGTCTGAAGTATCCCTCATCTCTACAGAGAACTCCAAGATTTCTTTTTTAATCACTCTTAAGTGACTAGGGGTGGGAAGGAAAGGGAAAGGAACAGCGGTGAAAGTGGTGGCTCTCCTTTATCTAGCCTCCTGCTTAGCTGGCTGTCACTGCAGTATTCCAGATGTACTGGAAAGCCCAACCCTAAAGTCCTTGTCTCACACCACAGCCCTCAAGTTAAACAAGGGCTCAATGGACAAACCCCTTCTGTTAGTTCTTCCCCAGTTGGAGGAAGAGGAAGAAATCTTCAAGCCAGAGAAAGAAATGCACTGGAAGGAGCCTCTGGAAACCCAAACCCATGCTCAGGGCATGTCTAACTTCAAAGTACATCCAGAAGGTTGGAGCCTGTAATAGGGAGAGAGCAACTGAGCTAGCTACAGCTAAGAGAACAGGAGGAAAAAAAAAAAATAAGGTATGGCAGCCTCACAGTCACAGCCTAGGAATGCTTGGTTAGGGACTGTTGTGGAAGCAAAACTAGAAAAGTCCTTTTCTCAACCCAAATTGCTAGTATTAGAGTAATGTGGTTTAGTGGCTTGGAGGTACCTGGACTGGGATGAGGGTCAGGAAGAATTGCAGACTGCCTGTGCTTGCAGGTGTCATTGTGGCCTTGGACAGCCTGAGATGTGAGTCCTACCTCAGTGGAAAAATTTGAAATGCCCCAAACGCAACAACCCAACTCCTAAGCTAGACAAGATATTATTGACCTAACTTGTATAATGATTACAGATACATACAGCCTTCTTTGCTGATAAAAGCTCCCTGTGGCGCCTGAGGGATTCCTCTCCACACAGTGATGGGCTTTGGGTATCCTGGGTCCGTTGCTCTCTTGTCCTCGTTGTATCTCCAATATCTGTCTCCTTTGAAGAAGTAGGTTTTGCCTACAGGCTCCCAGCGCAAAGCCGTGTCGATGCCTTCCCGGGGCAGGCAGTTACCCAGCTCCACCAAACTGTGTGGGTATCCTGGCTCTGCTGTCACTTCTTTAAAAACCCAGTATTTATCTCCTGGAGATGAACAGGGACACAAGCAACAAATGAGTATGCCTAATTAGTAGTTAAAGTGATACAAATGCAAAACACCTACACTGAACCACAGCATGGTGATGACTTCTGGGCTTAACTGTATAATGTGAAAAGTTCCTCCTTGGCATTTTAAGCCTGAAACCTCTTGATTTCATTTGACACTCTCTACCTCTTGTTTTGGGAATGTTAAACAATGCTTTCCCATTCACATTCTCTAGGCCAGTCTTGATTTAAAAGGCTTCTCTCACATCCTGCCTTTGTCAGCTCTCATTCAGGCTGAGGAGTTCTAGGATATTTAATTGTTCCTTGTAGAAGGCCAGTCCATACTTTTTGCTAATTTCCATTGCCTTTCTTAGAGCCTTCTCTAGTTTTAATACATTTTACTGAGCTTAGGGACTGAAGCTGCATGCAGTATATTAGAAGACCACATGTACTTTGCCTCTGTACAGGGGCACGGTGATGCTTTCCAGCTACTCTTCCTTGCTTACAATTTGATCATGTTCAGGAACTGTCACAGCGCAAGGAGCTGATATGGGCCTCACATAAAGATGGCCATATGGACTCTTTAGAGAAAGCACCCGTAACACATTTTTCCAGCACCTCGAAAAGATGTGAGCAGATCATGACACAGAAGCTCACATTGCACTGACAGGAAACAATGTGTAGGAAACAGCAGTGTGCCCCTCTTAGACTAGAACAAGGACCAGGACTATAAATCAAGTGCCATCTACCTTCCATAAAAGCCACCAACATGCTTTAAGTCAACTAGCCATATTGATGCCTCACTGATCTCATTATGAACAACCTCTTGTTACAGATGTTTAATGGAAGCCTTTGATTAAAGGGCAGTGGCCACAATTAAAGGTCTTCCTCAAGGATACTGACTACATTCTTCCTAATATTTCCCCAGACTCTTCTGATCAAGGTGTCAAAACCTTCATACTTGTCTAGAAGTGTGGTTTGGGGTTGCCCTGTATCTGGAGAAGCTCCAACACCATGCCACAGTATGTTCAAGGAGACAGCCAGGAGCCTCACATTCCCTGAGAAACAGGAACTATTTCTCGTTACCTGATGGAAGCCAATATCTACTGAACTATATTAGCTTTATACAGAGATTGTCCTGGCAAGGCCAACCCACACTAAGGAATATGTTAAGGATTGGCTATCACACTGGAAGGTGAAAATCAAAGGAGGACTTTTATGTACGGCTCAGTTGTTAGAAGGACTAACAACCATTAGTAAAAATGCAGCAAGAATATGTAAGAAAAAGACAGGTCTGTGCTAACAGCCTCCCTATTCCATTTATTCTTGTACAGCCCACCTTGCTTACTGGACTAAAATGTTTTAGGGGTGTTGTCACAGCAACTATCTTTGCTAGTGCCTCTAGGGTGGAGAAAATGAGCCCTGTGTGCCTCAGCCGCATGGCAAATAGTCACCCAAGCACTTCTGCATGTGGATAGAGATTTTTTCAAGGCTGCAGGAGGTCCTGTAGCTGAACTTTCAACCCAAGTTGCAACTGACTGACTCACTGAACTCCCTTTGTAGCAGACTGTGACCCAGGAGAGCAGATCTGTCCCTGAATACGATGGTATATAGGCTAGCAGTAAAGCCTCAGGAGGCCGCGCAGCACCAGTGATCTGCACTGTTCTGCAGCAGTCTGCACTTGGCAAATGAGCAAGGAGAGGTGCTAGTTCTGCTGTGCAATGACACATCTTTTCTGCCTCTTTGATTTGAAATCAAAGCTGATAAGTTCGTTAGTGGAACAGGAAACTTTGGTTGCTGGAAGTGCCCCCTTGGAAAAGGACAGGGATTCAGTGAACCCATTTTCACCATCTTAATGCTTTAATTGTGTGATGCGAAGCAGGTGTAGCAGGCTCATACTGAAATATACTGTACCTTTGAAGAAAACAAATTTTCCATCAGACCTCTCGTAGGCTGCATCAATCTTTGCGGGAAGGCCTTTCCAGAACTGCTCAATTTGCATGGGATATCCTTCCTGCACCCGGTTGTTGCGCAGACGCCAGAACCAGCGATCCTGAGAAAATCAGAAAGCTCTTCAGACTGAGTACTGTCATCTTGCGATCTGGCATCAAGCACTACTAATCCATGCCTAAGCCTGTAGCCATTAAAGGTAGAAGTCCTGGTTTGGATGAGAGCTCCAATGCTGCCCAACACCAATTCCAGTGAGGGAAGCACTTCATGAGGGAGATGGCAGCCAAAAGGGTAACAAGATGATTATTGGTACTGTGAAAAAGGGTGGACAGAAGGAGAAGAAAAAGAAGCAGGGGGAAGCAAGTTTACAGTTTTAAGTGTAATGACCTCCCAGGAGAGCTGTTGCTCAACTATCTGACCTTAGGACAGCCATACAGTGTATGCCACTCGGTGACTGTGTGAAACACACAACATCCATAGGCACAAAGGAGTTATTAAATATCCCTGTAGATATAAGATCATTAGTTAAAGCCATAGTGGATGCTCAGGGAAGAGTAAGAGGAGGACAGTCTGTGATACTTCTCCAAATACCATCCCGGCCTTCAACAATTTTCAATTCAGACATTTTCTGTGGCTGATGTGTTTTGTGCATTTAATAACCTTCCATATTTCCCACTTCACATTCATACCCAGTGGGCAGAGTGAAAGCTCTGGGTATTTTGGGAGCAGGACCATGGTTTTCCAGATGCAAGGTGATCTAACGTAGGTCTTTGAGCAAAGCCTCTTCTTCCCTGGCTGCACTTTATGAGCAAGGTTGACTCAAAATCCCCAAGAGCTGCAAGTATGCTGAGTATTCCCTGAAGCCCAGGGTTTGGTGTATGCTATCTCTGGAGGCCACGAGGCTTAATCCCTGTCTGTTACTAGCATTGCTTTCTGTCTTTAAGGGTGGCTTCTCTCTCAGATTAATGGTCTCCGAATTTTCTGCCGATGTGTCCAGTTCATAGAATCATAGAATCATAGAATATCTCAAGTTGGAAGGGACCCATAAGGATCATCGAGTCCAACCCCGGCACCGCACAGGTCTACCCAAAAATTCAGACCATGTGAATAAGTGCACAGTCCAAACGCTTCTTAAACTCCAACAGGCTTGGTGCAGTGACTCCTTCCCTGGGGAGCATGTTCCAGTGTGCGACAACCCTCTCAGTGAAGAACCTCTTCCTGATGTCTAGCGTAAACCTCCCCTGCCTCAGCTTGACACCATTCCCGCGGGTCCTATCACTAGTCACTAAAGAGAATAGATCAGTGCCTTCCCCTCCAATCGCCCTCATGAGGAAGCTGTAGACCATGATGAGGTCTCCCCTCAGCCTCCTCTTTTCCAGGCTGAACAGGCCAAGTGACCTCAGCTGGTCCTCGTATGTCTTCCCCTCTAGGCTCTTCACCATCTTTATAGCCCTTCTCTGGACACTCTCCAACAGTTTCACGCCCTTTTTGTACTGTGGTGCCCAAATATCCACACAGTACTCGAGGTGAGGCCGCACCAGCACAGAGCAGAGCGGGACAACCACTTCCCTTGACCACCTAGCAATGCTGTGCTTGATGCACCCCAGGATACGGTTGGCCCTCCTGGCTGCCAGGGCACACTGCTGGCTCATATTCAACTTGGTGTCAACCACAACCCCCAGATCCCTCTCTGCGGGGCTGCTCTCCAGTGTCTCGTCGCCCAGTCTGTACATACAGCCAGGGTTGCCCCGTCCCAGGTGCAGGACCTGGCACTTGCTCTTATTAAACTTTACACTGTTGGTGATCGCTCAGCTCTCCAATCTGTCCAGATCTCTCTGCAAGGCCTTTCCACCCTGAACAGAGTCCACAACTCTGTTCAGTGTCATTGGCAAATTTGCTCAGAACACCTTCTAGTCCTACATCTGAATCGTTTATAAAAACATTGAAGAGGACTGGCCTTAAAATGGAGCCTTGGGGGACCCCACTGGTGACCATCCACCAGCCAGATGTGGCCCCATTTACCACAACCCTTTGAGCCCTATCCGTCAGGCAATTGCTCACCCATCACATGATGTTTTTGTTTAGCTGTATGCTGGACATTTTGTCCAGTAGGATCCTATGGGAAACTGTGTCACAAGCTTTACTGAAATCCAAAAGGATCACATCAGCTGGTTTCCCTTGATCGACTGGTTTCCCTTGATCAACTAGATGGGTGATCTTATCATAAAAGGAAATCAAATTTGTTTTTTTGTTTGAGGACCTACCCCTCGTGAACCCATGTTGGCTGGGACCAATGACTGCATTGTCCCCCAGGTGCGCTTCAGGAACTTCAAGGATCAACTTCTCCATAATTTTACCAGGCACTGACATGGGACTGATGAGTTCACTTTTTGGTGCACAGACACCAAAATTCTGTTTAGTCTGTAAATCCCATTAGGCATCGTTTCAAAATATTACAAAGCCAGTCTGCTTACAGTTCCCTCTAATGTTTCTCATTTATCAGCCTCAGAGGAACAGAGCTACCTTTAGAGACATTTCAAATGTAATGGTAACTACCTTATACTTTTATTCATCTTTTCCAGTAATGAAACTAAAGAAAGCCATCCATGAGATAAGCAAGAATTTTTAGTACCTTGAAAACAAACATTTCTCCTCTAAAGAGAGCCACAGTGTTAAAGTTGCCATCACAGATGTTCGGTTTCATGCCAGGAGGAGATGGCCTGTCACCTAGAGGAGGACTAGGAGGTCGTGGCTGTCTCTCATGTTTTCTTTCCGAAGTGGAGTGAATTCTGCGAACAGGAAGAGTTGGTAAAGGCCTGGTTGGCTCCAAGGGCTCAACAGGAGGACCTAGAATTGAAAAGAAAAATGTTTAGTGAAGTGGGCAGTTTTGGATTTTCTGTGCTTTCCTCAGGTTTTAAAAGGCAACAGGCTGGATGAAGTGTGTTGTGAGGAACGTATATATTCTTTATGAACTATATACACATAAGAGATCATTCCCTAGAAATGGGAAGCAGAACAAGATGTATATACACATGAAAGAGGTCTCAAAACAAACAAGGGATAAGAACTGAAGAAGAGACAGTATGTTTTTGTAGGTCTTTCCAAGGAGGCTGTAGATAAAAGGAGGATGCACACCAATCACATTCCCAAATGAAATTAAAGGTAATAGCCGTTGAACAGAAATGTTTATTAGTCCATAACAACAACAACAACCAGAACAAAGTTATACTGAAGATACTGCTGCAAACTAAGGGAAACTGCAGAAGAATTTAGAAATTAGAAGGCAATTACTTTATTGCAGATTAGTCACTAATCTTCCTCTTCAGAACACCATAGGAACTCCAACGAACAACTGTGATAAGGGCCTTTCCTCTCATTCTGTCATTCAGATGATGCCCGCCCCACCTACAAGCACAGCTCTTCCCTTTGATCCTTACCCAGATTATTCTGGGGATCTTAGAGGGCTGCAAGAATGTAAAGAACTATAATAAATATAAGCAGCTGAGACTTGGAGCTAAGGTCTGCTTTTGAAATGATTGTCCCACAGGAAAATTTCATTAACAGTGATAGAATCTGGTCCATACCTAATTAAGAAAATCATGGTAAGATTTCATGTTGCTTCTCAGAGATAGCACCAAGTTAGCATGACAATAAACAAAAGGCTACAAGAAGCAAGAGATTTGGCAAGTTTTACATTTGATGTAATCAAATAGGATTTGATTTGATTGTTTATTGACATGGATTATGGTTTCCATCTCTTTCTGAAAAGTGATTTTTAAGCAGCTATGTAAAGAGATTGCAGGAAAAAAACTTCCATCACCAGGCAGAACTGGGTCTGACTGCTATCAGTCTCACTGTCTTAGGGGGTTCAAGCACTGATGTGCTTCACATCAGCCATATTATTGTACTGGGTGAGGCTTGTCCTCACAGGCCACTGCAAGAGGAGCTATCCTGTTGTGTATGAGCATCTTGCCCAAACCCAGAGAAGGAATCTACTAGTAAGGATTTAGATACTCATGGAGGCTACGCACCTGTGGGATCAGAACAGTTTTGCAGATGAACATTCTGAACTATGGTGCCTAAAATCATAGTTGGGTCTCCAAGCTCACATATCAACTTAGATCTTAAATGTTACGTTTTCAAAGGGTTCCTATAATGAACGAGTGCTTAACATGTCCTAGAAGGGTGACTGGGTCAGTGAAAATCATCACAGATAGTGACAAAGAAGTCATCAGAGAAAGTCATCACATTTAATTGTTATTAAGGTTCTAACAAGAATTATGTCCATAGGTTTCATGGATGTTGTGTTCGGAAAGTGCCACTCAGATACTATAGCCCAACTTCCTGCAGAATTAGGCCAGAAACCTCCAGCTGTGAATCCCGTGACAAGTCTAGTGTTTTTGGTGCAGATACAGCATATTTTCCAGGAAGAGACATCTCATTTGGGCTTCAAGTCTTCAAACTTTACAAACTTCAAGACATTACATAAAATATGTAACGCACAAATTGTTCCAGTCATTAAGCCCTGTCACTTCTGAAATCTGTCTGACCTACTGTCTGAATTTGTGCAGGTTTAGATTCGGTATTTTTTTTCCTTTTCTATCTCTAGTCTCTCAACATTTAAGTGTTTATAGATCTTGATAAGGATGAACTTTAAAGTTCCCTTAATGAGCTGAATGGACCGATTCCATCTGTTGCTACAATGTCTTTTGGTTTTGAGATCTTGAAACTTAAGTCTTACAGCTGTTTTATAAAGTGTTGCAAATGGATAACTGTATTTCTGTAAGATGACTTGTCCTTACCATGTGGTATTTTGTGCCATATCTAATTTTTAATAACAATTGTTTTTATTTACTTTCACTCCAGAACTGTGATAAAAGACATTGAATATTGCTCATGGAAACTCTTTAGATGAGGATTCTCTGTGTAAAATTATTCTTGGAAAGCTATGAGATAATTTGCCTACATTAAATGAATAAAAATATTACACTGTTACCTTATATTTCTCATTCTCCTCCATTCTTAGCTGGTCAGTGCCCAGTATCTTAGCAGGCCATAAATTTCTCTTAAATCAAGTTCCCAAACTGTGATACTGCTATTGCTGATGATCTGTGAATTTTTCCCCAACTGGTATGCAGCAAAGATTTCCAGGTACTGCCTGTCATAGGAGCCAACAGGATTAGTGCCCCCCCTCTTGTTGGATGGGTCAGTATGGGTGCATCTACACTAGTGTTTCCAATGAGCTCAGGTGTGTACTTTTGAAGAGAATTTCTCAATCATTTTCAATATCTGTGCCTTGGTTCACATCAAAACACATTAAATAAATTATTTTTGGATGAAGCTAAATTTGAAAAATGCATTTCAGGAGCACATCTAGGATACTGCAGCTGCAAATGGGCATCACAGGGAAAGGCTAGAGATAATCCGCAGTAACCCCATTCCCCCCAGTGCTTACAGTGTAAGTGTCAAGTCCTCAGCACTCTATAACACCATCCCTAAATAACTGCTGCATCTACAGATGTGATAGTACTTTTCTTGCTAACAGCCATAGATGTTGTTTGCTAATACAGCCATAGGCAACGTATTGTCATGTGAAGTATGTGCAAAAGCAACTCCGGCAATGAGCTACACACTAGGTGGCACTTCTGATTTAGGCTGGAAAGCTCATGGAAGTAGGACTGAGTTGGTACAGTGGGACATGCTGCCAGAGGAAGGGATGGGAATGCGGAAAGGTCCCAGGCTGATCTCATACACTGAAGGCCAGAGTTCTGGTCTGTTCAGCTGTGACATGGGAACACGGTCTTCAGCTCTTGCTTTGACAAATTAAATGGGCCAGGAAACTGGAGGCCTGTTTTGTCTGCCCAAATATGTTGCAAAATCTTGTTTGGATTCCTGTGCCAGCAGACTGCTGCAAAGTTCACCTTTCTAAACGAGATTGCAGCATGTTGCTACAATAGCGCAACAGAGGTGTAGTTATTTGTTCCTCACTCTGCAAGAGGCTAACGTGCTGACCAAATCAAAGATGCATTTCTATTGCCATGGATGGATCACAAAAGTTTCTCTGGTTGCCAGTTTAATTGATATGGTGGAGTATTTTCTTAAGACACCTATTCGGTAGTTTGTGGAGGACCACCGACTGTTTCAGCACAAAGTCTACACCTGGAAAGATCCCTGTATTTTAAGGAGCAGCTAGAAGTAAATCCACAGCATGACTGTAGGGAGGGCTCCAAGGAGTACTGTTGCCTTTAAACAGGGTGAGATGGGCAGCAGTCTGCAATGCAGAGAGGAACACCTGCTGCCAGAGGGAATTGTCTGGGAGGGACCCAAGAAATCACTGTGTTATGTATGTGTGTGCTGTATTCAAACTGCTTGATGGAAAGACCCATAGCGAGAAAGGGAGCGAATGCCAAGTCTGGGCTGTTCTGCTTCTCAGACACAGCAAATGGACAGAAATGCTGAAATCAACAGCCATTCTGGATTTCCAGAAATAATAAGCCAAAAAATCCACACTTTGAGAGAAGAGAGCAAGAATACAGTTTTATAGAGATGACTGTAATAAGATGAAGAGATGAAAATATTTTAAAACTCTCTTTCAAAGCAAAAAAGGCTGAGACAGGAATAGTATCTAAAAACACTAATGTTAAATGTGTCTGACAGGTCAAAAAGACACATAAGCTGATATATGGTGCGGAATAGGGACTACAGTGTTGTAATCATATACTATAAATTTAATGTCTCATCAATCATTGGAGGTATTCAAGATTCAATGAATTAAAGATACAGTTGTTTGGTTTTTTTACGGCATGTAAATCCTGTTTACAGAGATAATTAAAAAAAAACACAACAAAACAGTCTGTTTTTAGATGAGTATCTCTAAATTGTCAGAACAGTTGAATTGTCATGGAATGAATCAAAACCATAACAAAACAGAGCATTAATGAAATGGATTAGAACTATAGGAGTACAGGCAACACTGCAAAATCAGACAATTTGGGAATGGGATATTCTGGTTCAGCATTCAGACTAGCGATAGGTACTGTGACAGGCAGAAAGGCAGCAAGACAGGATGGTGGAGCAGCACTGGGAAAAATTGCCCAAAGATGTTGGTGGACTCTCCAGCCTGAAGGCTTTCAGGGTTCACTAGAGAAAGCCATGAATGGAGTCAAGTAGTGTTGGCAAAAGTCTGCTACAGGTGGGAGCTCCAACTAGAGACACAGGAGAACCCTTCCAGCCCAAATGCTTTCTATACCACTATGAAAAAGACCAGAAGTGTAACAGAGGAAATAAAACTGCTTCATTTCCTAGAGTAAAGAGAGCTATGTAAGAACGAAATAGCAATGTGCACAATGAGAGGGGACAAGGGGATGTGCAGTGCAGAGAGAAGCTGTGGACTCCAGCTTCAGCAGTTTCAAAGATTTGCAGGGTATACCTGCTGCTGGACACCCGGTAGCTATATTTGTGACTGCAGCTAGTAAAAACAATCTCTTTCTTGTTTCACAGATTTACAGCATCAGGAAGGACTAAGAAACCATCTTGTGTCATCTACTGTGTAGCATGTATCCATACTTCATTCCTGTTCAAACTATGCTAGTTTTTAAGCATATTTAATATTAAAAAGAGAGAAAGACAGAAATGAAAAGCTCACTGCAATTTTTAGTAAAACTGTTCCACCCAAAAGGTACCCCAGGAATTAAAAGTACTGCCTTTCATTTACAGCTGGGGTTTGGAGAACTTGAATTGGTTCATCTTTCCCACTTTCCCAACGCGAGAGGCCATTCTTGTAGTTTGGTTTTCTGAGCAGGTGCTTGGCCTTGATCCACAATCAAATACACAGATGTCAGCACTGACTGCTGCCACACCTAACTTCAAGGTGCCGGGCCCAGGGGTGGCATCCCTGGGCTTCGGTTTTCTTCTCCCTAAACAAGGGACAAGATGAGTGAGATGCCCCACTTAGATGCTTTAAAGGCAGGTCTCTGGAGTACAGAATGTGGCTGGGCAAAAGGATGGCTTGAGGGCCTTCCCATGGGGATGAAGGTTTACATGGGGTGCTTTTTCTTTTACACCAAGGGCTCAGATTCACAAGCAAGGACCACTCGTACACCAGGCTACAGCCTACCCTACCCGTGCTGCAGGACAGCAGTCACATTCAACTCTCTAACGCTTATGTGCCGAAAGTCACAGTCTTCTGTAGTGAAGAAGAAAGTTAAAATAGCACCTGCAACTCTTAAAGGCTTTAATTAAATTCTAAGATGTGACTGAAATTTGGTCTACAGTTAGAGGGATGGAAAGCAGCAGCACAGCCTGCGCACTGCTGAAGAAAGATGCTCTCTTGTAAGATATGAGCCACTTTTGGAGCCCAACCTGGCACAAAAGCAGAATGAATAGACCCTATATAGTTTGCCAATCATTGCTATTACATTAGTGTCATGACTGTAACCTGCCTTCAAAATAGATGGCTAAGGGCAGGATATAACAGCTTTATGAGCAGCAGAGATGACCGTGAACAAAGAGTTACTTAACAGATGCTGGCACGTTGGTATTTATTGTGGAAACTGATTATGCCCACCCTTGATATGACTAACTAGGCAGTATTGCACACAAATCACAGCCTCTATCACTACATTTCCAAGCAACTTCAGAGAATCAGTCAGAGCAAATCTCATTGAGAGAAAATTAAGTGAGAGGCTGTTGCTTGGGTCTGCAATTGAGCCTGAACCCGGTCATCGGGTCTGCACCTAGTTATTGTGTGTGATTCCAGCACCAGGGCCAAACCCTCCCCTGGGGCTGACCCTACGGCCACTCCCACACAAGAAGCAGGCAAGAAACCCCCTGGAGCCAGAAACTCTGCTCTGCAGGGAGGCACCTTGCTGGGAGTTTACAGACACTGTGTGGAGAAGAAGACTTTCTTCCTCTCTATCACAACCAAGGCAAAAAAAAAGTCAGAAAGCTTTTGGGTCACAGCAGATCACCTTCGGAGTGTGACTTCCGCCACTGGCACTTAGCCTCCTCCCTTCATGCTTCCTCTGTCGCAGACCATCTGAATACCAAGGTGACCTGTGAAGATAACACAGAGAGAGGAGGCATTTAGGAGCCACTGTGTCGATAGTTGAGGACAAAATATAATCGTACTGTCCTCCCGGCTATTGACAGAGTGTTCCCTCAACTGCACAACACCCGCCTGGAGGCATCCTGCACGGCTTGGCATCCATCAGGGCCAGCTCTGCGTGAGCCAAGCGGCTCTCCAAGCCTGCCAGTGCAGAGGACATCCTTTATTTCAGGTCAGGGGAGAGAACAATCCACCTGCAAACAAAGGTATTTCTTTATTCTCTTAATATTCACTCCAGGAATAAGACTACCAACAGGACTACAGCCAGGAAGTTAGGCTTTTGAATAAAATACAGGGAAGTTAGGGTTGTAAAACAGTGAGGTACATGTTTTTTCAGGACTTAGCCATCTATGCAGGTACAAAGGAAAGGCTCTTCAGGTGAAAATCAAAATGTATGATCCAAAGGAGCCTGGGAGAGTGAGAGAAACACACTGGGATGCTCTGCAGACCCCACAGCAGTGGAGAGAGGTCCCTGGTCATATTAAATGAGCTAGTTGCCGACGAGCTATCTCAGGGAGGAGAGATGGTCCACCCACAACAGCTCAGCACTCAGGAAGGACTCACTTCCCTTGCTCTCCTAGTAATCCTGTCCATAGAGCACTTTGCTCTTCTGAAGTTAAATTTCAGCAGTTAAAGGGAACTGGATAATTTCAGCTAGTTTGGATGTCTTTGGTAAAGTGCACTACAGTCTGCAGAACAAGCCCCAGCACTCACAGTGTACCCAGCAGCTGGGCAGCTGGGTCCTTGTGAGCATCACTAGGTGGCAGGAAGGGTTCCTCACGCCCTTTCTACAGACGTCCTTTGAATGACCGACTGATACCCAGGTAGGTGACAGAGCACTTGCCTGGAAGACAGGAGTCCATGGCTGAAATCCTTGCTCTAAACAAAAAGAAATGCTTTCCTGGTCTGTGTAACAAGGTGATTCACCTTGCATTCGAGTTCTCTGCTTTGGGGTCAATAAAAGTGGGTCCAAAATTCCTGGGCTGACCTTAGGCAGAAGAAGGATGAGAGTTTAGGGCTCTGCAAGATGCTCCAGATGTGGTGCCTGCAGCCCAGTTTCCCTCTGGAAAAAAAACAAACATTAAGAAGCCTGACATTCACTCCACTTCAAAACAAAGCATTTTTTTGTACTCAGAAAAATCTGTAGGATGAAAGAAGTTTTTCCTGCCCAGCCATACCATAAAGCAGTGCTCCTCCTTTAGCTGAGAAAGCTCCTAAGAAGGGTGCTCCCCGCTTTGCCAGGGGACAGCTAGTCAGTGTGGGCCAGCTCCCTCCTCTCAAGCCCAAGGTGTGCAGCTCCAGGGCCAGCGTGATTGCGGGTGAGTCCCTGCATCATGGCTGAGACCTCCATGGGTCATGTGGGCCTCAGGGATACCACAGGGGACCAGGCGGTTACTCCCTGCCTGCATTTTGGAAGAATGGGAATGGAGAGCTGGTGTATAGCAGGTGAGACTCAGTGGATGCACCAGAGGTGGAATCCGATGTTTTGTTCCGGATCCAACAGAGTCGCTAGAAAGAAGGAAAGGTGAACATAAAGGGAAGCAAAAGAGAGAAAGAATTTGGTATTTCTGTAGCATGCCAGAGATGTGTAACCATGGCAGATCTTTTCAGTTCTCTTATTGACAAATGCTGTCCTTCTCCTGCCCTCTGTGGAGCACGGATCTAAAAGTCCCAGATCTGGGAGCATCCTCTAGCACTTTGTGTTGTTTCAGGGATGCTAGAAGAACACAAGTGGGGCTGTAGAAAGGCTGATGATAGTATAGGAAACCCCTAAGTCCTCAAAGAGATGCTCATTTCAATTGCTTTTCTGGGTGCTGCTGCTGCATAAGTACACGGGATAGAGGGTCACTGGGAATGAGGATACAGTTTGTTTCTATTCTCTGCACTCAACAGAGTGCAAGAGTGCAAGGAGACAGGATTAATCATACCATCAAAAAAAAAAAAAGAGAGAGAAAATAAAAGCAGCACTATTATTTCTACCATTACCAGTCAGTCTTCCAGCACAGATAACACAGGGAGAGATAATACTACCAGCTGATCAGCTGCATGCCTTAGTTCTTTTATGACACAGTGAAAAAAAACTGTTCATCTTCTTTGCTTTGAAAGAAAATAGTATTGTCAGTTTGCCAATGAAGTGGAGAGATGGTAACAGGTTTTCAAAGGAATACTGAGATGAACATTTTTGGAAACCTCTGTACTACTGTCTTGAGGACTAATACCTTAGTATAAGCAGAACATCTCACAACAGTTGATCTCAGTGGCAGCATCTGTGTGGCCTTTGATGTTTCTGAAGCCCACACTGCTGGGACTCTAGGGCTCGCAGTGCATTTGGATTTTGAGAACTGTGTGACCTTGGGCTCACCTGTAAGGTAGCATGCAGTCTGCTTCCAACTCACCTGGACCTTACCACCTTTGTCCCTGCCACTGCTCATCCACCTGCTCACCAAGCACAGAAACTCACCTTCTTTGCCCCTGCAAAGCAGAAGCTCTAGATGGAATGAGCAGTCACAGGGAGAATCACTCTGTCCTCAAGAGCTGGGATCTCTCAGAGTAGGTACTTCATTTCTGCATGTGAAAATTACCCTTTCAAATTCTGTCTTCTGGTACTTGTCCTTCAGGAGATGAACATCCATCACAGTGCTGCAGAGGACTGTCATTACTGATCATTTGGCATGGGGAGATACACTATAGGCATGCAAATCCATCACGCACAACATGCTTCTCTGTCTCACAATCACTAAAATCATCTTCTATACATAGGGGTCTTCGGTGTTACTCCATACTCTTACCACCTGCAGAGGCCATTATCAGAAAATGGTCCTAATACGAATGTTTCTAGATCCTGCATGACAGCAAAGCTTGCTCTGATGGTCCTGCTCACAATGCAGTATGGCCGCATGGAGCTTAGAGCCTTTTGCAACAGGTCTTTCTGCTGTTTCATCACAAGCCATCTCACACATAAATGTAGGTTATATGGATCTAGGATTGCTCTATGGGAAGCCATTGGGAAAAAGGTGAGTTAAGTTGTGAAACCTATGCTTGCTGCACAGGAGTAAAGGGACCAGAAGAAGGTGCTACTTGCTCAGGATCTGCTGATCATCTATACCTGGATGTCAGAGGTGGCACTGTCCAGTGGTGATTAATCTGTTCCTTGGACAGCCACTGGCAGGGTTTTCACTACCACCCTAGACTTCAGCCCTCATGGGATGCAGCACATGCACTGACTAGGAGATCTTCTCTTGGGCTGTGGAAAAAATGTGTGAGGCTAACGTCCTCAGCAGGACTTGGGAGCATTGAGATCCTTGAGGCTGTCTCCAGGCTTAATGATTCGGTCTGTCTTTGAGTGGACAGCAGACCTTTCCTTTGTGACCTTAGGCTTCAAAAAGCCCTTGAAGGTAATGGCCTGGTTTACCAGCTTCAAGTATCCATATAGATACGAGTTTTTTCTGCACCTCAAGTTGACCTCTCTGTACCCCAGGCATGGTGTTAGGAGGGTCACTCCTAATATGAGAGGCTGCTTCACAGCCCACTGCAAAACGGTGCTTAAAGCAGGACATGAAGAACAGAAGAAACAGTGTTGAAAGATGATCAGTTCAGGTTATGTGACAATGCTATGGCTGAGTATGCCTCCTCTCTCCATCCGCGTGGTATCTGCATGCAGCCCTGACTTCAACACTAGAACAAGTAAAAGAGGCAGTCAACTTAACTGAATATCCAAAGGACCTACATACTAGTATTATTTCCAGTTTAATTCCTTCCTGGCCATGCCACTCATAACACAGGCACAAAAGTACAGTGGGAGATATCTTTCTGAAAAAGACATACAAACAACAGTCATGGCATTTCCCTTTTTTTGTCAAGGCACAAGCTTCAAAAAGCACCTGTTAGAAGATGGAAATCCTGCTGACTTGTTTTACAGCCCACTCTGTCACGCATGGTGAGCTGCTGCCCCTTTCATCATTAGCTCATAAATGGAAATAACATTTTAAACATTGACCTTATACCAACCAGAGCAAAGCACAAATCAGATTTCCTATCACCTGCTGTCTCTCCAGGTGAGTTTTGAAATAAATCCATCAGAAAATAACTTAATCATGCAACAGATCATTGTATGAGAGACTTAGACATAATACTTTTCTAATGGATAGAAAATAGAGATACAACATAAAAACACATTTGAAGTGCATCATTGTCAAAAGAAGACAAAGTGAACTTAAATTTCAGTAGAGCCTTGGTCTTTGTTCTAGCAAATTCAGTAGAATGACAAATTGGGAGATTTTAGTTGAATTTATGTTTTAAAAAAAGGATGCTACATGCAATGCATTAGCTCTATGATATTGAATTTTGACTTATGACTTATGACTTTTGCATAGCATGCTCCTACATAATATGTATTGAGCACATGCTGCTGCTCTGTAGAAAATGTCAAAGCATCACATTGTCAAGTGTCAAAGCAGGACATTTTGTTTTTTGGATAGGTGCTTGATAGGCAAGTTTTTGGCATCCTCAAGGCAAGATGAGGCAGATTGGCATTGTGGAAATAAAGCACATTAGTTGAATGTTCCTGCTAAAGCTACAAAGAAAGATATTTCAGCAGGCCCTTCTCAGTTCTAAGGCACTCCGATGAAAGGATTTGTTCTCATATCTCCTGTTCCAGGGAGAAACATAAACCTGCATCTTCCATCTTTTCTTTGTGACCCATAAGAGTAAGACCTAGACTTAAACTAATCTGTAGTTTCCAGACCAGAACTCTGTGCTAAGGGATGAAATCTCTTGCTGGAGAAGCAAAGATCCTAAAGCAGAAGCTGCTCCTTCTTCTCCCTGCAGGGCTGGGTATCTCTACAACTAGCAACACCAACCCCAATGCACTTCAGTTCACAGACCTCAGAGATAAGCCTTTCATGATTTCATGATAGTCAACAAACTCATTCCTGATTACTACTTGCACCAGATAGTAATTCATTCATAGTGTTTTTTTCAACATGAGTTTGAATTTTAAGCATATTATATTGCATAAGGAGAATCTTAAACTTAGTTGTTGGCTAAGGTTTAAAGTCACTAGGTAAGTGAAAACTAATTTGAAGTCTAGTGGTGGCGTTAAGCCATAGGGAGTACAGTGCTGAGCTCTTTGCTCCATTACAGCTATGCACAAGAGGCCATGCAGTGCTCTCACAAACTGTCGGCCCCCAAAGGACACTAATAGGCCTTACTGGCCTTGACCAGCCTCATCCATGATCTCCAGGCCCACCCCATCCATGGGTTCAGGACCCCCATTGCAGCCCAGCCCTGGGCACTGGGGCCCTGCCTGAGCTGTACTGATATTGGCTTGAACCACAAATGTGGAAGAAATACGGCTGTCAATTCCTCATCTGTTTCCTTTCCAAAAAGGTATCTGAAAATAGAGAAACCAGTCATATTTTCTTGATTGCACTTTCATTGTCAGATATTAAGTTTTTTTCCCCCTTTCTAATTCACAGGAAGTAAATCAGTATTTCAAAATAGAAACAGTGTAGTGACATTATAGCAGCTTTCAGAAATGAAAGCTTAGGTATAATATTTAATGAAGCTTTAATGCCTGCTACCCCAGCACTTTATTTCAAACCCATGCAGAGTCTCTGTCATCCAGAATATCTGTGTACCTAGTGTGTGTTAAGTATGCATAATTAAATGACACCACTCGACAATTGCCATACAACCTCATCCTGTTAATGAACATTGAAGAGAAATCTTCAGTTGCACCAATGGAAAGAGCCAGCTCCCCCTGGGTGTACTTCAAGCCATCTTATTTTAAATGTTGGATTTTACTTGAATATCTGCCTTACAGAGAGGATGAACTGCACTCATACAAATGCTTGTTTTTTCCCACTGCCTAGACAGGAGTCAGGGAAACTAGTCCAGACAGAGACATGGCCATATGTCTACGTTTGGATAAATGAATCTCATTCCAGTCACCAAAAAAAAAAACACAACAAAACAAACAAAAAAACAAACTAAAACAATTGACATACAGTTTAGATCTCTGAAGTCTCTCTGTACTTCTTTAGAGTCTTACAGGTCTTGGCACAAATTCTATTAGCAGCAATTTAAAATTCATCAGCAGATTATTCATGTAAAGGCTGACTAGTATTGGGTCTGCTGCTGACCCCAGCAGCAATCCCTTAGAAACACCAGCTTTCTGTGATGATTTCCCACTGACAACCATCTAACAAGTTTTCTTTTTTTTTTTTTTCTTTTTCCTATGTCTAATTCATATAATATCTGCTCTAATGGTACTGGGAGCTAGTATTTTACTCAGCTGTTATACAGCTGTGAATATTGCATAGCTACATAGGGTAAATGTAAGGATAAACTTGTACTTTCCTCAAGGAAAGAAATCAGGCATGTTTGACAAAGCATTGTCCACAAACTACCATGGACTACATAAGATTCAGCGCCTCACAGCCTCACAGCGAGCATCTTCTAGCTCAGCCTGCCCTCAACAGAGGCTCCTCAAACCTGCATCTCCCCCTGTTCCCAGTTTCCTCCAGCCAACCCGCTCTGAAATCCCTGTCCTCATACCTTGATATCCATGATCCTATCACATGGTGCCATATCATCCCCAACCCCTTGGCTTTTTCCCATAATCCCTCCATCTCTTTTCTCTCTCATTTCCTTGACCCACAACTTTGTGGCATGTTGTACAACGATGTTCTTTTATTTCAGCAGGAGACTAAAAGAAGTGTTCCCTGAGTGGATCCAAACTACTTTTCCCTACCTTCTGTATATGGAGAAAAAAAAAGGTGGCATAAATACTTTTTACTTTCCTTGATATTCCAGGCTCTTCACATTCTTCCCCTCTATTTGTGCTGGCTGTTCCTAACAGACAACCCTTGGGTACAGCAATTGGCATTATTTCCCTTTTTACTGGTCCTTGATACTACAGACAGAGTGAGGGATGAAGCAGCAGTGAGATCATTGGTTATCCTGACCTGTGCAAAGATATTGCCACTGGAACAATCATCTGATATTTGTCTGTGGATTAAGGGTTTTAAACAGGTCTCATTAAGCCACAGCAGGAAATCCATCCTGACTGGAAAAATTTTGAGTGCTGCCTGTTTGCATCTGTAAACTACTTGCTACACTCAGGCTCAGTGTAAATAGATGAGTGGATAGTGTTGCTCACCATAGATTTTCTGAATTCCTTGGAGGTCATCCTGGGGCAGTTTGAAGTTGTGTGTTTCCATGTACTGGTAGAAAGGAGCCATGATAGCGCTGGGATCATTGGAGTGTTCCAGACCCAGTGCATGTCCCAGCTCATGGACTGCGACCAGGAAGAGATCGTTCCCTGTGGAAGGAAGGCACAGCTGGTTTAGTATGCAGCCATAGCTCAACACAATCCCAAGCCCTGCTTGCTCATCACGTAAGAAGCAACTGCTTTTCTATCCTACTGCACAGCAAGTCACAGTGTCAGTGTCAACTCCTGGAGATGGCTTTCGTCCTGGAAGTCTGTGTGGCTTTAACAGTCATCATCACAGAATGGGCGGGAGACTCCTAACCAATGGCCACATGGAGCACCTTCAGAGCAGTTAAAACAGGCAGCTGCCTGGAGTGTATGGGTACTGGCTGTAGACGCTTCTGTAGAGTTTACAGAAAATGGCCAATAAAATAGGCAGCTCAGATACTATGGCTTCCTTATCCCAGTGCTGCCAGGAAAGGTGAGAGCGCTGCCAGTCTGCTAATCAGCAAAGGCATATGGCAGGAAGGGAACCTGGTACCCCTTCTGGCTGCTCCCGTGCTGTCCTCTGATCTGATCTGGACCACCAAATCCTAAGGGACATCTGTAATGCACCAGCCAGGCTGATGAAGGGAGGAGGCGGGACACAGAAGACTAGAGCTAACACTCACCACCACATACTTGTGGTACAAGGGACAGCCCCATCTCCTCTAGCACAGGCTTCTCTCAGTGTGCTTTGCTTTGCTAGACTCCTGGCACTGCCATGTCAGCAGGAGAAGGTGAGCACTGGCAGAGCCACACAGGAAAAGGCTGGTGACACTCGGCTGAATCTCAAAGGCAGGAGAGAGAAGGATGGAGAAGAGAAGGAACATGTTCCTGACAGGAAAAGAAAGGGTTGAGGAGCCCTATCTGCTAGAAGGGTGAATTTGGGGTACCTTAAGCTCTCTGTTACAGACATATACTCCTCTTCAGCCCCATGGATCTGGGCCCCCCATCTCCTTGATCTAGAGTGGTCCCTGGATGTCCTGAGGGCATCTTGACATGGGATGTGACACAAGCAATGTCTGTGTGAGGTGGTGAAGACACAGCCGACAATGAAGAGCTTCCCTGTCAATAAAATGCTTGAGCCCTTCCCCCTGCTTGAATTGTTGAATTGGCCTTCTCTGTTTTTTTTTTTTGTTTGTTTGTTTTTGCAAGGCACAGACCAAGAGCATTGGCAATCAGACACAGGAAAACACGGTTGGTGGTGGCAGCTCAGTGGATGCTTTGCAGCATCTCCAAACTGCACATCTCCATTTCATGCATCTTCAAACCACACCTATCTTAGAGAGGCAACAATCTTCAGATTTGTGTTCATGGCTGAGGTGTCCCTGAGACAGGAGCTTTCCCAGTTTCCCCAGAAAAGAGTGTAGAACAGTGATTAGTGTAGAACTATCTCCACTTTTTAAATGCTTTTTGCTTCATGTAATCCAAGAAAATGTGATAACATAGAATCAGGGGCCTGCAAATCTTCAGAGCAGGGTACTTTGCCAGCATCTCAAGACATCTTACCAAAAGTAAATAGCAAATAATGTTTATCTGGTTATACATACCACACCAAAATGGTTAAATCATCAGAACATTTGAGTTGGAAGGAATATGCACTTGCCATGTTAAAATACACATTTCAAATAAATGTTCAAATACATTTGTTCAAATACAAACATCCAAAGAAATAGGTGGGCTAAAATCTAGCCATATATGTATTTAAAATAGCAGACTTTCTGTATTCTAGAAATCCAAATGGGGACTTACTTTTTGTATTTTTTCATCCATAGCTGGAAAATTTGATGTGTGCAGAACAAGTCAATAAAATGTTCAACATCTTAGTTATAAAATTCATTAAGTAGTTTCATAGTAAAGTTTGGAGGACCGATCATTCTTCATGAGTTTTCAAAAATATTCAAGCTTAGAAAATGCGCCCAATGTTCAAAAGTGATTAAAAGACTCAAGGTCCTATTGACAATTAAAAGGACTTAGTTACCTGTATCACTTAAATGCTTGTGAAAACATAATTTTCATTGCCACAACTATTCACACATGGGATTCCAACTAAAGGCCACTCAGCAGAGAGCTGACTTTAATGAGAAGAGGGCTGTGCCCATGCTACGTGCTTGGACACTCTCCTCACCAAACTGGTGGCATTCTATCCCTTGTTGAAGTATCTAAAGAGTCTTTGTAGTGACAGCATGTCTAGAACTTACCTCTCTGTAAGTCTGCATACAAATCTGTGTAAGTCCCTTGCCTCTACATAGACTGCACTAAGCATTATCAGGAGCATAATATCTGATACTATCTTCATTTAAATTCAGTTTTAATAGCCTTCAATTACTCGTTTCTGCCCAAAACAAATACCAGCCCGCTCTACAATTGGAAAACAGAATTGCACAGACTCATAGAATGGTCAAGGTTGGAAGGAACCCCTGAAGATTGTCTAGTCCAAACCCCCCAACTCAAGCAGGGTCAAGTAAAGAAGGTTGTCCAGGACTGTATCCAGTTGGGTTTTGAATTTTGAGTTTCTCGTACTGCGAAGCCCAGAACTGGACACAACACACCAGATGGACACAATGCATCACAACGCCTCCACCACTGTTGAGAAGAGAGGATCACCTTCCTTGACTTGCTGGCAATGTTTTTCCTAATGGAGCCCTGGATGCTGTTGGCCTGTGCTGCAGGGGCACAGTGCTGACTCATGTTCAACTTGGTGTCCACCACGACCCCCACACCCTTCTCTGCAAAGCTACTTTCTCATACATGTATGGGGTACCTGGGGTTATTCCTCCCTGGGTGCAGAACTTTGCTTTCCTCTTTGAGGAAAATTTCATGAAGCTCTGGCCAGCCTATTTCTCCAGCCTGTTGAGGTTCTTCTGAATGACAGCATCACCATTTGGTGTATCAACCACCCCTCAAAACTGTACATCATCTGCAAACTTGCAGAAGTCCTCTTTATCATTGTAAAAGGTAGGGAATTTCACAACATGAAAGAGAACATATTGCTCATTTTCCTTTTCAAAAGGTGGGCTATGATCTACTTTAAAAAGAAAGCATCAAGTTTTGAAATTGTTGCCTGATGGTGGTCCTATCTCCACCCTTAGGTTGGACTTGCAATGTCTCGTTGTGCACTGTTACCCATTACTGTGTGGAAATTTAGCTGATCTGCAGCAGCCTTCAAAGAAGCCTGGACCTCTCAGATTGTTTCTGTCAGTTCTTGAATACACAGTAAGGTCTCTGGCTATGTTCTGCACAGCTTTTGTCTGAATAGTACTCTTTTATTAATGTCCATCTTTTTGGAGCAAAACTCAGGACGGAGGACCATTAGTCTAGCTTGATACTCTTCTGGTCATACAGAAAGATCAGGCAATCAGATAAAGCTCCTTAATTTCCTGTTCAGTCCCTGTCTCCCCAAACCAACAAGAACAAACTAAACTTGTATTCAGTATACACCAGCCACCTGTGTCATAAAGCAGGGTGAAGAAGGAACTGGCTACCCTTAATTTGTATTTGCAGTGAGAGCTTTCCAGAGAAATAAAACTTTTTTTGCTAATTTGTACCATAAAATCTGCTTGGTCAGAGACCTGCCTGAAGTGTCTCCTTCCTGATTCTCAGGAGGCATCCCAAAGTTCACTAAAAATTACCAGATAGAGGATAAACCCCCAAGACTGGGGGCAGTTTTGTAAGTTGGCTCACTGAGTGAAATAGTTTGATTTGCTAGGCTAAAACATAAATAAACACAGTTAAAGTAGCTTTAAAGTTGGTGCGTGTTCCTTACAAAAACCATGCTATCACCAGATAAAGTTATATCTCACCGCCCACCTGCAACAATATAAAAGCATTGCTCATTATCATCATGCCAAAAGAGGTTAAGAAATTGAGTATTATACATTTGGTTTAACAATTCTATTACTCTCCATGCATACACCAGAAAAAGAATACACACAACTTTAGAAGTAAATTTAAGTTGAATTTTCATAACTAGAAGATATCTAAATATATGTTCAGAATAACCCCCTCTTAACTGACTGATTTAAGATAAATTGCAATATAGACACATATCAAAACCAGTTCTCTGGTTAAGCAATCTCCAGTTGTTTATAAGATACCGCCCTTTCCTAAAGAGATAAGAAACCCATGGTTTTATTGCAACAACACAAAAAACACTACAGACACAAACAGATTTGTGAATGATTTATGAATGATCTTCCTTCTAGACGTGTACTCCACCACTCATGCTTCTTTTATTTGCATCTTCAGCTGGAGAAATGGCTATTAAATCAGGTAAGAGACATCCTGGGAAAGGTCTTCATTAAACTGCTAGCACGTGCCTTCTTTTATAGTTTTATTCATTTTAACTACCAACATTCATATAAAAACATTTGCCTACGAAATGCATTGCATATTAGGGTGTTCAAGTTCTGTAGGTCAGCAAAAACCATTTATTTAAATGCCTATCAGTTTACAATAACAGTTCCCAGGGCTACTATTATGCAAATAGTTATATTACTATCAGTATTTACCACTGAACATGATAGCTGTACATATAGCTGTAATGAGCATAGGTAGACTCTGTAGAGCACCTAGCACAATGAAGTGTAAATCCAGAGCTTGTAAGACAGCAGCAGTACTATTTAATAATACTGTACATCTGGTTAAGAATACCAGAGCAACTGTGTATCTCTGATCTTTATCTTGTCAGTTTTATATTTTATCAACTGCATCATCATGCTAACCCTGATCTACTTTTTGCAGTTTACTCAGACAATTAATAGACATACGAAGGTTATATTTTGGGATTTTATTAAAGTAGAAACAATACTGAAGAAGTCAAACCATTGGTTGTGACAATACCATGCATACCATAATTACAGAAAAGATGGCATTAACTTAACATGCTTTTAAAACACATATCAAGTCCAACAACTGTTTTCCAAGCACAACTTAAAGAAGCTTTAGGGCTACTCTAAGCTATGCTTTGGTACTTTCATCTACAGACCTGAGCTGTTAGGTCTGAACTGTCAAACAGAAGAACATGCAATTTGTCTTGTGCTCCTCCATTCACCTCCACAACATGCTCTGCTCGAGAAAAGCTTTCAGTCTTGCACATAAAGACCCTGAAGAAGTGATGATATTGCTCTACCATTTGATTGTATCAGGCGAGGGATGTGAAAAACAGCTCTTCAATCTGGAAAGGAAAAAATACACTTTAAAAAGAAAAATAAGCTTCATTTTATTAATAAACTGTTACAGTTGTAAATTTAGCAATGAATATGATACATCTTAGGGATTTAATGAAAACTTTTAAGACAGCTTCATTGGAGAAAGAATAGAGAGTGATATACAATCTTGAAAGAAATTGCACAACAGTTATCTAACAAACTTAACTAATTCAGATTGCTAAAAGAGATGTCCCCTATAATAAGGACAATTTGACTCTTAACTTTTCTTGTCTGCAGTGTAAACGCATTGAGCAACTGCAGTATTAACTCATACAAGATCTGAGATGCTCTCAGCACAAAAATCAGCACAAAAGAGAGGCAGTTTGCCTTATTGGCTCCAAAAGGGAGTGTGCAAACTATGTTTGTTAGTGGTGTTACAGACCTAATTAATGCTGCAAGCTGTGCTTTATCTGACTTAGTACAGATGAGAACACTCTCCTGTAGAAATTCACAGGAAAAATATAAAATATTTTTCTGGAGTGGTAACACCGTAACTGACCAAAGGATATGAAGGCAAGAGTGGACACCCAGGGAGAGGGGAAGCAGTAACTGCTTTCAGCTGGCTCAGTAGACAGACATGGGAAGAAGAAAGAATGTTCTGCTTAAAAAAATTCTTCCCATATCTTCCACAAGTGCAGATTTATGCATAGCTTATAATTAAATAAACTGTTACTGAAAAATGATTGACCCCAAAGTGAAAGCCCATATTTGCCTTTTGTATCATACAGATCTGTAAATTAATTCTTTCCCGGCCCCCACATCTTTGTAACTCATGAGAAAGGATTTTTTGTCTACTCTGAACACAAATGACCTCTGTTACTCATTAGAAGTCAGTCAGCAGTAGACATTTTATCTTTTTCACTCAGAATTTGTAAATGGTATGGAACACAAAACTTTCAGGTTTTTACCTTTTTTTTTTTTTTTTTAAAAAAGACCTATTCCATTTTATAGAAATTTTATTAGCATAGCATTGGCTAATCTGGTAGAACATATGGTAAAGAAAAGGAAAATACTCATTACTCATAAGAACACAGAAAATGTACATAGAACTTTCACTCCATCAGTACTGAGAAGATGCTATGCTGCTTTTATTTAAAAAAAATGAAAAAATTGTAATGAGTAACAGAACTTTATTTATTTTTCCATTTTTCAAGGAAAAAGGAAATACTAAAAGCTAAGTATGTGTAAAATAATAAAACAAAAGAGTCAAGCTATATTGTTTACACAGTTGTGGCTGATGAAGATAGAAAGTGGAAGTCCAAGGGATGCGAAGTCTACCTTACTGCAAACGGTAAGATCTAGAGACAGTTAACGCAGCTGGGAACAACGAGAACTCTGAAATAGTCAGAAGGCTGGCCCAGTGTGCTCCAAACAGACCTGGCATAGGCAGTATAGATACAAACCAGCCTACACTACTTGGGATTCTTATTGCCAACCAGCCCATCCTGAAATGATTTTAACTCCTGCTGCCGATGCTGTTCTGGGAGTTATGAAAGGAGCTCTTTGCCACAAAGAAGATGTTTCTCTACTTAGGACATGAAACCTCTTATTGTCTTTGTCCTCCCCTGGCACAGAAGGTTCATGATGGAGCTGTAAAGACTGAGTGGGACTGAGAAATAAAACAACTGGGTTGCAAGAGACATTCCCCCTCAAAGTGGTATTTTCGGTAGATTTTGGTGGAGAAGGCTATACTGGTTCAACTGTCTTTGAAATCTTGTGCTCTTCTTCAGAAACAGGAGGAAGAGAAATGTTTAAAAAAAAAAAGAACAACTGCCAACTTTGCTGCTTGGTTGTGATGTCAAGATCTGGAGTATCAGGTGTCACTTCAATGCTGATGAAATCCACCTCTGACTGCAACTAGATTTTTTTTCAAGTCGCCTCTTTTTCCTTTATTGTCTCCCTGAATGCCTATTCATAGAATATCCTGAGTTGGAAGGGACCCAAAAGGGTAGACACATGTCTAGCCAAAAATTCAGACCATATGACTAAGAGCATAGTCCAAACACTTCTTAAACTCTGACACCCTTGGTGCCATGACTATGTCCCTGGGGAGCCTGTCCCAGTGCACAACCACCCTCTTGGCGAAGAACCTTTTCCTGATATCCAAGCTGAACCTCCCCTGTCACAGCTTGACTCCATTCCCTCAGGTCCTATCACAGGTCACCACAGAAAACAGATCAGCACATGCCCCTCCACTCCCCCCCATGAGGAAGCTGTAGCCTGCGATGAGGTCTCCCCTCAGCCTCCTCTTTTCCAGGCCGAACACGCCAAGTAACCTCAGCTGGTCCTCGTATGTCTTCCCCTCTAGGCCCTTCACCATCTTTATAGCCCTTCTCTGGACACTCTCCAACAGTTTCACATCCTTTTTGTACTGTGGTGCCCAAATATCCACACAGTACTTGAGGTGAGGCCGCACCAGCGCAGAGTAGAGCAGGACAATCACTTCCCTCGACCACCCAGCAATGCTGTGCTTGATGCACCCCAGGACACGGTTGGCCCTCCTGGCTGCCAGGGCACACTGCTGGCTCATATTCAACTTGCTGTCAACCACAACCCCCAGATCCCTCTCTGCGGGGCTGCTCTCCAGCGTCTCGTCGCCCAGTCTGTACGTACAGCCAGGGTTGCCCCTTCCCAAGTGCAGAACCCGTCACTTGCTCTTGTTAAACTTTATACGGTTGGTGATCACCCAGCTCTCCAGTCTGTCCAGATCTCTCTACAAGGCCTTTCCATCCTCAGAGTCAACAACTCCTCCCAGTTTAGTCCTCCCATCAAATTTCCTCAAAGTCCTACATCCATTTACTCCAGTCCTACATCCAAATTGTTTATGAAAACACTGAAAAGAACTGGCCGTAAAATGGAGCCCTGGGGAACCCCACTGGTGACTGGCTGCCAGGCTGATGTAACCCCATTTACCATAACCCTTTGAGCCCTATCCGTCAGCCAATTGCTCACCCATCACATGATGTTTTTACCTAGCTGTATGCTGGACATTTTGTCCAGTAGGATCCTATGGGAAACTGTATCAAAAGCTTTACTGAAATCCAAAAAGATCACATCAACTGGCTTCCCTTGATCAACAAGATGGGTGATCTTATCATAAAAGGAAATCAAATTTGTTAGGCAGGACCTACCCCTCATGAACCCATGTTGGCTGGGACCAATGACTGCACTGTCCCCCAGGTGCATTTCAGTAACACTCAGGATAATCTTCTCCATAATTTTACCAGGCACTGACGTGAGACTGACAGGCCTGTAGTTACCAGGGTCTTCTTTCTTGCCCTTCTTGAAAATTGGCACAACATTTGCCAGCTTCCTGTCAACTGGGACCACTCCAGATTCCCAAGACTGTTGAAAAATAATTGAGAGAGGTCCCACGATGATGTCAGCCATCTCTTTGAGCACCCTGCGATGAATCTCATCTGGACCCATGGACTTGTATGGATCCAGGTGGAGCAGCAAATCCCGCACATGTTCAGGGTTGGCTGGGAGTTTATCATTCCCACCATCACAGTCCTCCAGCTCAGGACACCCTGAGTCCCGAAGCCCATCATTGGCACTGAAGACAGAAGCAAAGAAGGCATTAAATGTCTCTGCTTTGCCTATGTCCTTATTTGTAAGGTGACCATCCCCATCAAGTAGTGGACCTATGTTTTCTCTGTTCTTCCTTTTTTTGTTCACATATTTAAAAAAAAGCCCTTTTTACTGTCTCCCACAGACCTGGCCAGCTTCAACTCTAATTGGGCTTTGGCCACACAAATTTTCTCCCTACAAAGGTGAACAATGTCCCTGTAGTCCTTCCATGTTGCCTGACCCTGCTTCTAACAGCCATACACTTTCTTTATGTGCCTACGCTCCAGAAGAAGATCCCTGGTCAGACAAACTGGCCTTCTGCCCCGCCTGCTTGACTTCTGGTATTTCGGAATTGCCTGATCCTGTGCTTTTAGGAGGCACTGCTTTAAGACTGACCAGCACTGATGGACACCAATGCCTTCAAACGCAGTTTCCCAAGGGACCTTACTAACTAGTTTCCTGAGCAGCCTGAAGTCTGCTCTCCCCATATCCAGGGTTGAAGTTTTGGTGGCAGTTTTCCTTCTGTCACCAAAAATTTTAAACTCATCCGCTTCATGGTTACAATGACTAAGACAGCCACCAATTGCCACAACCCCCTCTCTGTTCTCAAGAGACAGATCTATGAGGGCACCTTCCCTAGTTGTCTCCTTTAGAACCTGCACCAAGAAGTTATCATCAAAGTGCTTTAAGAACCTCCTGGACCTGCTTGTGTCAGCTGTCTGATATTACCAGTTAACATCTGGCATATTATTTTATTTATCTCCTCATTCAGTGGAATGCAGGAAGTTTATTAGAGATACTGCTGTGTTTTGGCTTTCTTCACATCATCTGTTTTCACTGGGTCAGAAGACACAAAGATTTTATCTCACCTTGATTCTCATGTTCTGCCTCTTTTATTTTTTTTGTTCTTTTTATGGGAATGACATCATTCTGATCCCTACTGGCTCCTTCCTACAAATCTCAGAGTATCTGATTCTCTGTGGAATGAAGTAAAATATTTTACTTTTGTTATAAAGAAATCAATAGGATTCCAAATACCTACAGAGCTATATTTATACTCTATTATCCAACAACTATTGACAAAAGCAACGGATACTAATTTTCTTTTCACAGAACACTGTGAACATAAGGTATATTTAAAAGTACTTTGCTTTGAAAGTAGAATTTGCAGGTGATCCGTATTCAAGAATTTTAGCTGTGATCAACAACTATCACTGTCAACATAGCAAAGCTTCAAAATCCAGACCGCACTAGCACAGCACTACCATAACGCCACTTCTATATTTGTATAAATGACAGCATATAACACAAAAGAAAGCACTACTTACAGAGATGCTGTCCAGTACGAAGAAGAATCTGTAGACAGAAGTCTTCCATGTGTGTTGGTGGGCTTTCTCTCTTCACTTTACGTTTGTAATTCACACACTAAATGGAACATTTGTTCCATATGAGTGGCTGCGATGACTGACCAGCTTCTCTGGTGGAATTAACTTTAAAAAAATATACTTTTCAGGTCCTTTATTTAAGGCCTTCTATGTTTTGGTGGTTTGACACGACAGGGATGTAATCTCAAACTCTTGCTTACTTAAGCAAGCCAATTTAATGTCTTTTTACCATGGATGGCTGTTTTGAAACCATGCATCTACATGCTTGCTCAAATTCAGTTCAACATTAAAATATGATTTTAGAGAACTCTGACTTACGGGAACAGATCTCTCTGAGAAGTTACAGGATGAAACCAACATTAAGTAGGTATGTTTTAGAGACTAAATACTGAACTGATTTTCTTCAATGAAGAAAAGTACTGACCAACAGCATGATCTGGTGCAGTGAACTACTACAGAAAAGTCTGATAGAGTAAGTTTAAATTTTAATGCAATTTTACACCCCAAAATTTCCAACATCTATTTTCAAGTCTTTCAGATAACAGGTCTTCTGCAACAGAGGATAGGTGAGTAGTATCAAAGCTCTTAATTTTGCTCTGAAAAATTCTGATGCTTACTTTCAACAACGTCAGAAGCCTAAAAATAATGATGGATTCAAAATGCCATTTATTAGAACAAAATTCTCTAGATGTGGAGATGTTCTTTACCTGAGAAATCAGAGAAAGAAAAATTTAAAAGTATTTAACAGCCAAAAAGCAACATTATGGGTGTACTGTATTGTGAGTACATATGCTGTCACGTAGCTCATTGATACTCTGTAGATTTTCTTTGCTGTCCTCAGCATTGCCCCAGAAAACAGATATTAAAATAGTAGTAAAATGAAAAAGAAATAGACAGAAAGCAAGGCAAAACATAGAGGAAACAGGATTAAATTTCAGAATAAATTAAGGATAAATGATTGTACCAAGTTGTGGCATTATGCTGGGTGAAGGGGCAGGGGTTAACAGAAGCTATATTTTCTTTTTCAGCAAGCATGCACTGTACCTGTACAATTCAGGTAACTGGGCTGCAAGCAGACAGTACAGTCGTCCTAGAAAAGTGAATAACAATGCAAATCAAAACAAAAACCAAGAACTGGATACTCTTCATTCCTCCTAGTCCCCTTTCTCCACCTAAAACATTACTATTTTAACTGAAGACATCAAATACAATAAGGATTGTTTAGTAGGCGATGTTTCCAAAGTGATGCCTTTTATAATAAAGAACTACCTGACCAGGTTAGGAAAAAAAATAGCCAAACCTATTTGTACATATCACTTAATACTAGGCAAACTTATATCCTAACTTACATCCAATATATTTATACCATTAATCCGGTGAATGCTTACAGCAACCTTTTACATTCTCGCATTTCAAAAAAGTAACAATAAGACATGGTACTTTTAAAGTACCTGGAAAAAAAACTTGCCAACCACCTTTATGCACCTATATCCATCAATCCTCCTTTGTGGATAATCTTGATATTAAAAAATACCTGTTTTTAAGAAGAGATTTGCTGACAGAATTTTATGAGCTGAATATCTTGTTAGAAGCTCAGAGTTGACGTGAGAAGTAACTGCAATTTACTGAACTTCCAGGTACTGAAATGCTGTCTTCTTAGCAATTATAGAGAATTATGGAAAAAATTAGATTGAAAGGCACATCTGAAGGTCATTAGGCCTAACTTTCTGTTTCAAGCAAGGCTAATCTCAAAACTGTATTAGGCTGCTCAAGGTATCATGCAGTCAAATTTTGAAAATCTCCCAGGATGGAGCGTCCGCAACCTCTCCGGACTATCTCAAAGTTGCACCACTCTCTTGGTGAAGAGTTGTCCCCGTTATGCCCAGGTCAGATCTTCCTTGTTGCACGTTGTGCTCATCACTTCTTGTTCATTTTTCTGTGCACCTCCAAGAAAAGTGCAGTTCTTCTTCTCTATAATCTCTCCACAGGTGGCAGAAGGCTGCTATTAGACCCCCCCCTTCCCCAGTCCTCCTCCTCACTAGGCTGAACAAGCCCAGTTTCCCTTGTTTCTCCTTGTGTGCCAAGTGCTCCAACCCCTTTTCACCTCAGTGCTCCTGCACCGGACTCTTCCCAGTTTGCTGACGCTTTTCTTGTAGTGGGGTCCCCAAACATCATACTTCATTTTTGTTAAACTCAAAATTTGACTGGTTTCAACCATGTAGTACTGACAAAAGGGAAGCTGGCTTTGCAAAATATTTAGCTAAGGAACAAGAAAAGCTTTCTAGAAGAAAATGGTGACAACAGAGAAAGACGAAGAAACAAAGCACAGAATCCATGAGTAATCTGGGTCTCTCAAAGAGTGGCTGTATGTCTTTCTCTGAGCAACTGAATTCCACAGGAGAAGTGGAGATAAGAGGCAGGATCCCTTCTTTAAGAAAGGGGATACAATTGTCACAAAAATCTGGAAGGTTTGGGATATTCCTATTGCCAAGATAGAAAACTGTAAAATTCCAGTGGAAGACACCACTTGAGAAGAGGAGAGAAGAACAGTTCAGTTGGAAGGAACCTGCAAAGATCAGAGTTCAACTGCCTGACCTCTTCACGGCTAACCAGAAGTTAAAGCATAGTAATGAGGGCATTGTCCAAATGTCTCTTGAGCACTGACAGGCATGGGGTTCAACCACTTTGCTAGGAAGCCTCTTCCAGTCTTTGACCACTCACACAGTCCAGAATATTTTCCCGATGCCCGGTCTGACCCTCCCCTGGCACAGCTTTGTGCCCTTCCCACACATCCTGCCATCGGTCCCAGGGGGCAGAGACCGGCACCTCCTCGGGAAGCCGCAGAGAGCAGCGAGGTCGCCTCTTGGCCTCCTTTCCTCCAGTCTGGACAACCCAGGTGCCCTCAGCCTCTCCTCACAGGACAGGCCTTCCAGCCCTTTTTCCAGCTTTGTTGCCCTCCTCTGGATGCTTTCAAGGACCTTAATGTTCTTTTTATTCTGTGGAGTCGAGAGCTCCACACAATATTCCAGGTGAGGCTGCACCAATGCTAAAGGGAGAATCACATCTTTCAGCTGGCTAGCTACAGTGTGCTTAATGCATCCCAAAATACAGTTTGCCCCCTTGGCTGCCAGGGCTCACTGCTGGCTCGTGGTGAGCTGCCGTCACCAGCACCCCCAGGTGCTGCTCCCCCTGCTGAGCTGCCCTCCTGCTATGCGCCTCCCAGTCTGTGCCAGCGTACTCTGAACACACTGGCATTGCAGATTAAATGCCAACTCAAAGCTATGCAGCCCCTCCCCAACAACAGGCAAAATTCTCCCTTACAGGTTGTAATACTCACTTATCCATCAGCAAGATTCTCCTCCAAAATTAGCTACTCTGACCAGAACTTGTTCCTTGAGATCCTTGCTGAACATTTACATCCACCAGCTTTGATGGCTTTTGGCTACCCTGAAAAATCTGCTGAACAAATGTGATGTCTAGATAGCGGCTTTAGGAGTGCTTTGCTCTGCTGTCCAAAGAGCTGTTTACTGAAACAGTGCTAGTTCTTGTGTGGAATCACACAAGGAAAAGTCTGTCCACTTCTCCTCTGTTGCTAACTGAAGCCTTTCTGGGAGCTGGATCAGGTCCTTCTCCTCCAGAATTTTTGCAATAGCTCCTACATTGATTTGTCACCAAATGAGACCCAGGAAATCTCATCTCTTGTATCAGTGCTGGCAGTGGCTTGTAAACGCTGACACTCGTCTGGCTTTTCTTCAGAAGGCTTTAACAGGAAGCTTTCCAAAGAAGCCTCTGGAGGAACCCACTGGGATCCATAGGAACACGTTTATTGTAATGATTACAAAATCTGTTTACTTCCTGTTACCAAAGACCAGCATTTCCTGCCAATAGTTAAGAGAGCGGTCACATCCAGTCTCGCTGAATATAAAACAGTGGTCATCCTACCCTTTCAAAGAGAACTTGATTCAGATGCGAAGCTGTACAGCATGGGAGAATACCTGGAAGAAAGGATGCTGAAAGTGCATCCTGTGAACCGCAAAATGATCAAATGCGATGTGAAGTTGAGTTACACCACAGTGGCTCCAGGAATAACTTGTCAGCTGGGGTTGTTTACTGAGGAAGCCGAAGTGAGTGAACTTGGGCACATTCCCACCTGCATGCCACACAACAAGCAGATGATAGGAAGGATCTTATAATTCAACTCCAGGCTTGCTGAAAGAAAAAACTTCTGGTGATCCCTGGCAGGGCATCATTAACTCAGTACTTACCTTGCTTAAGCATTAAAAAGCTTCTCTAAACTTCTTGCCTAAATCAACCCTGCTCCACTTCAAGCCTTCAACCACTGCTTCGGAGTATTTCCTGACCAGGACAGTGCTTGGTACATATAAGCTTTGGAATGAAATCCAGACTGCACAGAAAAACTGCCAGCGGTATCACCACTGCAGATGGGACGACCCCAGTAATGCTCACTCTGCTCACGGGTGGCAACAGCAGAGATGGTGCCATTAGCAGAGCTGACAAAACACAGGCACTGCCATTTACAGTGATGGTGACAAAAGCAAGTTTTGTCACTACAAACAGAGGATCTAATCGCTGTATACAGCTATACAGCTTTATCTGTATAGCTATAGAGCTAACAGCTGCAACAGGTTGGCGGATGCCTCACATTTAGCGGTATGGTGTTGACACATGCACAAACAGCAATGATCTTTTAAAAGACCATGAAGAAGATTTGCTAGGGATTATTTATGGTGCTATTTATAATGTTAATCTGGGGATTAAAAGTGACTTCCTGTAATCAACCTCGATTAAACAAATGTTTGAGTTCTTAGAGAGATATAAGAGCAGTCATGGTTAGTGTGGATATTTAAACTGACAGAACTTACTTTCAGACACTTGATAGGATATATTTTCAAGCTATTCTTGGAAATATATACATACATACATATTATTAATAGTTTAATATAAAGGCTAGGAAATACTTGATTTAGTCCAGTTAATGGACCATGCACGCTTGATCCAAGTTAGGTAAGATACTGAGACAGCCAAGGGAGAGATGACAGCATAGCCAAATCTGCTTACCCTCTTTTGGGCACAGGCTTTGCTGCCTACAGTGGACAACATATGGCAGCAGCTGTGAGTCTTGAGACAGGTAGTTTGAAGTATACTCATCTGTTTCTACAGCTTATTACAAGTAAAAAATGGTCCAGGACTTGCAGGAAGCATAGCAAAGTCACCTTTTATGTGCCTTCTGGAAATACAAGCAACTGGGACTCCAAGGCTGCCTTCATGAACAGGTAACTCAGTGACCAAATGCTCTAAGCAGCCACCAGGGGTCACCTGGCCCATGAGCAACATACACAATGTACTGTTAAACGACAGTGAATCCCAAAAGGCTTCAACTGCCTCCAAGTGCCCATAGACTGAAGTCTAATAAACTGCAGCCCTTGCTGCTACAAGTCTGGGACAGACTAAGGGCTGAGTGCTGCTTTCATTTCTATTCAGAAGCACTTTCTGGGAAAAAAACTGAGATATTGCCTCCTACTTTGACCACACCAATTGCTCCTCATCATGTTGTTGTGTAGCTGATTTATCTCCAAACGTAAAACCACACCTTCTCTCTCAGTTGCATCCTGTTTGCTATAACGCAGAATCACCAGAATGGTTTGAATTGGAAGGGACCTTGAAGATCACCTAGTTCCAACGCCCCTGCCACGGAGAGGGACACCTGCCCATCACCTCCCTGGTTTGCCTTGGTCCTTCTGAATTCCAATATTCTCCCTCATGCTTGTAGCTGCTCCCATTGACACTCTCATCTGAAAACATAACAAACGAATTCTGCACCCCTTGATCCAAGATAATAAGGACTGCTCCATGAGTTCAATTTCCTACCTAGTTTTACAAATTCTCATCATGATATTAAACAATTAACTTCCATAGCTTGCCTATGGGATTGTCAGAGAACATAGTAGTATTAACAAGATAAACCAGCAATCATTAATTGAAAGTACTAAGCTAAGTACTGGCTAATAGAACGGTATGCATGAGTGGAACTATAATTAAAGTTCATTAAAAAGGAAACTTTGCATTCACTTTTAAAACCTATACAGGATCATTCTTCACAGTAGAAGATAAAAGATGTGCTGGTGCATGTGCCCCTATTACCACAGTCACAACCAACAGGGTGTTTTTACAAAACCAGAAACTTCCATAGGATAGATCGCATTCTCCATGTACAAATCAGAGAGGGCTGTTTTCCCAAAAGGATCTGTTCAAACCATTCTTCATTTTTTTCTGACTGGATGAGACTTCACATGAAATATTTCACTTTTATCCACACAATTGGCACTGCTAGCAAAGACTCCAAAATAGTTCTTCTGTGGGGAGACAGTTGCATCCAATTATGGATTTACTGAAACTCTTCAGATGCCACAACACATAAAGACAGATGTAGACCAACAAAAGCAAACCTTCAAGTCATACTGGTTTTTAACAAAATTATATGGACTAAATAAGAGCTCTCATCAGCCAAATATTCAATTTGGTTTTCCAATATTTGGAATTCAATTTGGTTTTCCAACATTTGGAATTCCAGTTTAAAACTTTTACAAGTCACCACTATCCTCAAAGATTTTAAAATAAATCTGAAAGTGCTCATTGTCATTTGAGAGTAAGACAAAGCCAGAAAGACATAGAAGCTCTACATTGCTTAGTATCACAAAAGCAGTTCTCCTAATCATCAGTCCTCCTTCAGAAATCAGCCAGCCCCATCCTCTGATGGGAAGAATTATGACCACACTCAGTTCACGGGGAAATAAATACAGATTTAAACTATTTGAAATACAAATGCCTTCACTCGTTCAATTTTCTATTCACCACTACAAATGGCTCTATTTACTCATGCTAATAATTCCACAAGACAGAGTTTAAGCTTCAACACCCTCTTGTTCATCTTGACCCTCTAGAGACATTGCTTTCTGCAGCAACAGTGGTCCAAATCTCAAAATATGTATAAGGCCACTAGATACACACTTCTGTTTATTCCCCAGCATTCACACATGTGCACAGAGGCATGCAGAGTCACAAACCTAGTAACGAAATGTTTTATCCATTTAAGATAAAATACATGTTTTAGAAAGCATTTGAACCATTGTATGGGAGGGGAAGGCTCTGTTAACCACTTTCCAGTTAACAGCCTGTCAACGTGTCTACACTCAACTTACTCTTATTCTAAAAAAATGATTCGCACCCTTACCATCGTGATTAGAATTTCCCAGGGTCCATGGCTCATCTGAATCGAAGTGAGTATCTCCTCCTATTCCTGGTCCAGGAAAGTATGCATGAGCTAGGAATCCACCTTCTCCATCAAATGGAGAACTGTCTCCATGGAAACCAGAAGCAAAAAATATCATAATATCTGCCTCCTTCCTGTCATTTTTAATTTCATGGTAAGGGACCTCTTCAAAGGTAAGCGGTGTCACTCTCTGCCAAACATCAAATGCCTGACGAATGGCTCTCCTTGTATCAAGCTCTCCGACCTTGGGGGTATAGTTGTGTACACTGTGTGAATGAGAGAGAAGGGTTGTTTAAAGGTGCAGATTCCATTCAAGACTTCTTATTATAACTCCAATACATAGCCACCTCTACAAAGTTTCCATTTCTGAAATGTATTTATTTTTTGCAGACTCTACTTTGTGCATGCAAAGTTTTGCTGTTACAAATAAAGCTACCAACAAACAACAGCCTTGATCCAGAGAGTACATTTATTAGTAAAATAATCCCAATACTTTGGTTCATCTCATATCGCTTTCTGAAAGCCTGGTGACCTTCCAAATCCTCATGTATAGAGTTAGTTTAAAGAATGTAAATTATTCCAGATTTTGTGTGAAAATATCACACTAAAATGGAATCCAGCGTATGAAAACACCTGGCTACTAAAATTATTTTTGAGAAATAAACTTTTCAGTGAATTATACAACTTTACATAGGTGAGCAGCTTCATTCTCAGAAGACCTTGAATATTTAAGAGCTCATCAGATTGATAGGCCAATATCGTGCATGTCAGTCCATGACGGATTTTGAGAAATAGCTTAACTACACATAAATTTCCCATAATGGTAAACTTTAGGTTAAAAGAATACTGATTTTTTTTTTTGGTGGATATATAATAGACTCAAGACCTACTAAACTTAGCTCGAGGAATATGAAACATCTATGTTATAGAAACAGCTTTCAGCCTTTAATGAAACTTAGCTCAATGTAATAAAATGATGAGAGATGAAATATCCTGTATTATATTTAGTGGTAAAATGATATATCCATCACTGGAAAGTCACTCTACAAATATTGAAATTGGAAAGTTAAACAGCTAACAGCTTGACAATGGCAAGAGTGAAGCCAATAAGCTGTGGTTTTGTACACACGTTAAGTTATGTTTTACACATATGATTATACACTAGCTTTCCCTAAGGTCCAGAAAAGGTCAGAAGCAAGATCTGACTCTTACATTTTCACATATGGAGGGTAAGCCTTTGTAATCTCAGTTAAAGGAGTAAATTGGTGGAAGCTTTGAACTAGTCCCCAGAACGAGTCCCTCCTACCAGTCTCAGTACTACCTTACTGCTCCCTCAGAGCTCTCAGCAGAAGTAATGGAGTGTCCCACACCCTAATTCTCCTTCCCTTTACGCCATACCTCTCCCCACACACTTGGGCATATTCCCCATGTTGGTCACTCAGATTTCTCTCTCTTCATAACAGACTTCTTTCTTTCCATCTAAGCCTTACTTACCGGTATCTTCTCCTTACTGTCTACATTCCTAAGCTTCACTCCTCTGCAATGCCCCCTTCTCCTCTCCAAAATTTAGAAGGCTATTCTTCAGAGACTATCACCAAGAGGGGTTTTTAAATTTATTTTCAATTAACACCCTTAGTGTCAAACTTTCATTGGCATCGTTACTTTTCAAAACCTAAGGACCTAAATGATTCTAACACAAAGGCCTCTTGGGAAAACAATCGTCAGTATGCAACACTCATTTTACACTAGTAGGTCACTTCAGCGTATTGCCTTGGCAGGTCTAAGCCAGGATAAAAGCAAGTGTCTTACTACAGCACTATAAGGAAAAACTGTGCAAAAATAAACAGTAAAGTGTTGCAAATCAGTGGAGGAACAAAGCAACACTCCATTAGACAATGATGTCCCTTCTGCTTTAAGGGTACTATTTGTTAAAGAGGACACAAGATTTAAGGGTTAGAGTCCTGCTGTCTCCATCTGTAGTTCTAGTTGCAAGGGTTAGATTTGATTAGCATTTAGATTTCCCAGGGAACAGAAAGGGGCTTAGTAGGATTTTCCTGCCAAAGTTACACAACTGATGGTTGGGATTTAGGTCTCTTTATTGACCAGTTATTTCCCAATGAATACTCTTCAGTTACTCCAGGGAACTGAAAATATACCGCTCCACCATATCCTAAAGTCTGAAAGCCTTAACTGGGCTTCATAAGGAAAACCCACTTTTTTAAGCTAACTAAAAAATTTGCATACTGAACAAATACAGAACATTTCCCCCCCCCAAAACTAAAAGTGTTAGGGAGTATACTATACCTGTAGGTTATATGCTTCTGCCTCCATTTTTGTCCAGTTAGCGCATAACGCTTTTTCCTCCGGCTATGGCCTAGGTGCGGATGATCTGGAACTCCACATCGAGGCTTCTTCATCCACCTAGGGAGGAAAAGAGTGGAAAAGAAAGCTAATGAGTTTAGAAAAGAAATTAAAAATAACTCAGTGATCAGAAGACCTCCTAGGGATGAGAGATGACCAACACAGACACCAAGAAGGGCTCCACCTCTGTTGACATTCCATGCACCTCTGCACACAAAAAAGGCTTCATTTTTTCCATTTGGAAACACAGATACTGGGCCAGGTAGCCCTTATTCTTGACGAAAGCTTAATGATGATAATGCCAAAAGAGACACAGACCCAAACTGCACATACATATGCTCTGGGATCAAATCTTCTGATCACTTTCTCTTGTTGAAGTGTTCCTATGCTGGTAAAAACAAAATAAAACAAAACAAAACCTTCCAAGCCAGAATTCACTAGATAAGATTGAATGAAAGCAACACAACCCTCCAACCTAAATGGATATGACTTCCTATAACCACCAGAACAGGTAACTGCAATCTGTGAGTCACAGTCACCAAATTCTGTCAGATTCTCCCCATACCCCTTGACTCTTTTGATCTCACTCATGATGTAGGACATTCTTGCTTCTATGGCCATGTAAACTGGGAGAGCAAAGGATGCTGTCCCTTGCAGAGGGATCCATGCAGTGTTATTGGGGAAGTCAGGTCTGCAGGGACAGATTGTACTGGACTTGACAAGAACCCAAGCTTTGTATTATGAAGCTAGCGCTCATCTTCCCCACTTCCTTTACCTTACATTTATTGGTACAGTATACCCACACATCTGCTGCCACCTTCAAAGAAGAGTGGTACATTTGAGATTTGCATTTACAAAAGCCATATTAACTCAATCTCAAAACACTGTTTTTCCAAACATCCTTTACTTGTGCTCTTTTGTGTTGTTTCTACCTAGATATTTCCAGTTTCCTAGGTATCTTCTGAGTTTTTTTAATTCCAGTCATACGATAATTGTACAGAGTTTTTAGCATAACCTTAGAAAAACCTAATTCACACTGCAGTTTGCGTCTCCTGAGCTTCATGAGAACTCATGAATTATCTTCCATTTTATCTTTACGAGTATCACCTAGAAGACAGAGACAGGCTGCAATATCAGTACTCTGGGCTTTAAGGACTTCTTGAGCCAAAGCTTCCATGGCATCAGCATTTTTTGAGCTGTCCCTACTTTCCATATGCACAGCTGCCTAATTCCTCTTTCAAACCCATTATACTTGTTCCAGACCTCAACTACAGAATGTCTGAAATAGGTCTAGTACAAAAAGCCTGATTACCTGGTATCTTGGTTTTGGCTGGGATAGAGTTAATTTTCTTCGCAGAGGCCTGTATAATGCTTTATTTTGATTTTTTTTAATGAAAATAGTGGTGATAACACACCAATGTTTTAGTTCATCTTCTTGTGCTGCCCTGCCAGCGAGGACATTGGGGGTGCACAAGAAGCAGGGGGAGACATAGCCAGGACAGCTGACCCAAACTAGCCGAAGGACATTCTGTGCCATATAATGTCACAGTCAGCAAGAAAAGCTAAGGAGAAAATGGGGGAAGAGAGGGGAACATTCTGAGTGGTGTTTATATTCCCAAGAAACCCTGCTTTCCCAGCAGTGGCTGAATTCCTTGTTTTGCTTTCCTTGTGTGCAGCTTCTGCTTTAACTAGTAAACTGTCTTTATTTCAGCCCACCAGGTCTAACACGTTCACCCTTTTGACTCTCTTCCCCATCCCACGGGGATACGAGTGGCTCTGTGGTGCTTACCTGCCTACCACGTTACACCACAACACCCGCTTACAGCTAGGCAATACCCAGGCCGTCAATAGCCTGTACTAATGTCAAGCTGAGAAGGTTTATCTGGACTGGTTTCCTAGCTCAACTTCCTTTCCAGACACATGGGCCCTAGTCTAATCACAAGAACTATGGTACAATTCCAGCTATCTCTTCTCCTTTTCTCAGCAGGGCAGATTTATGTCAAAATAATCACAGAGCTGTAACTTGCAACCACTGATCTTCTTACATGCAGCTTTTTGCCAGCTGCACTCTACTGAGCACTTTGGATAGCTCCTTCTTTGTTCCAGGGGATTTATAAAAACACATCAGAAATAACAACAAAAGGCAATTACTTGAGGCAGGATTCAAATAAATAAATCACCACTGAAAAAAGTTTTATTTTCAGTAGGGGCGCCAATAGCATTGGACCCTCAAAAGTTTGTGTGGCATTGTTTAGTGCTATTAGACTATTGCATTCCTCCAGCCACTCGGCACGCAGAAAAATAGGTAATTTCCAACAGCAGTGACATCCAGTTCTTGACCAGACACAGCTGCTTCCCCCAGTCAGGCTCCAAGTCCTCCACAAGACTGCTAAACAGAGGAAGCTATCACTCTCAGTTGCCTACCATTGAGCTGGTAGGAGTGGTATCTTTAAAATCCCTAAGTTAAGAAACAAAATTAGACTGTGTCTTGCAACCTGAGGTGGGCAACAGGCTCAAGACTTTGCAAAGACACACAAGGCGCCTTGTCGTGTTAAGGGGTGTAGCCGATTAACCGTTATGGGTCTGGTCGGATTCAGGGTACTGAACTATCACGGTCATGGATTCTCCAACAACTTAACACGCCCTTACGCTAGTTGCATTCAATGAGAACTATTACGGCTAGGAATAATGTAATTAAGTGCAATTTATTACAGCAACAGGTACACAGGTTCTTTGGATTGCTGGTGATAATTTATTGTCTGCAAAAGCAAGCTAGCATGCATGAAATACACAGGTACACAGCCTGGCTATGAAGGCATTAAAAGGCACAAAGACTCTACAGATTATTCAAGTGTCCGAGTCTCACCCAAAGGCATCCCAATGGGGGGAGGGGGAGAGAGGCTCAGCCCATCAACTGCTCCAGAAGTCAGGACGGTATCTTCCTTCGTGATGGTATCTTCCCTAACGTCCCCTCTCTCTTAAGCCAATTTATATTATTTTCTATCCTTAAGGTGGAGCTTGAGTGACTGTAGTCAAGCATACCTTTATTGTGATTGGTGAAAAGTTTTCTTGCCTTTGTTTAAAGGTATAGGCTACGAGAAATTCAGAGCGCATGCTCAGTGAGGGGTGGTCGCACCTTGGAGGCGGGTAGCTTTTGGGATGGAGGTGTGTTTTGGTATTATAATGATATTATAATGAGCAAAAGTGCACTAGAGTACAGCATTTTGTCAAAAACATGACGGGCTGTTGGCTAAGAGAGGCAAACGTGCAGTTTATCAGTTTCGGTGTGCACAAGAACAATTGAGTCCCCCTCTTCTCACAGAGCCTAGCCACAGTGTCTCCGCTCCACTCTACACTCCGTATTGTTTGTTAGAGTTAGCACACCACGTTGCCCTGGTGTGGTAACATCTAAGGTTAAAAGCCTAGGGAACACTCAGGGCATGCAGCTGCACCCTGCCCTGAAAACCTCTTCAATGCTGTACCTTTCTTTAAAATGTGAATAGTAGTTTAATTTTCCTAGTTACTTTAGGCAATCACTCCACACACCTCCAACACAAGACTACTTCCTGGTTCTCCTCAGGTCTATGCGATTATGACAAACATAACGGTGAGCACTTCTGTTAGGCACTAGCATGCCTTCTCTCCCTTCACACTCCCAGGATTATATTTTTGCTTAGCTGTTAAGTCAAATTACTATTCAACCCACTAACTGCAGGCAGACACAAAGTTTGCTGAGGTGATGTTGAATGTGGAGTAGGAGGAGGCTGTTCTAAGTATTCTCTACTACTCTTTACAGGAAATCACATATCCTCAACCTGTTTTCTCAAGACAGACCCCTTTGTCCCTCTGCTGACCCCAACCTTCCCTACAGGTACCAGTAAGCAACAACAGCAATGGTGGTGTTCCTTCCCATTTCACACTCCCACTGTCAGTGCTTGCATGGTAGCTTCCACACACTTGGATACCACTTGTAGGAAAGCCCGAGCTCATGGTTTGGGTATGTGTGGGGAAGGAGATAAAGAAAACTAAGCTTCTATATTAAGTGTAAACAGGAGATGTAGAATTTGTTGCCTAATAAGGAAGCCACAGAAACTAATAACTTTGCACAGACCGATTGCACATTGAAGCTTTAAAGGCAGGGAGTTCACGACACTGACAGAAGTGACAAGAAAATTCATAGTTGGAATCTCCAAACCCATAACATGAACTGAAATAACAACTTAGCAAATGCCTGAGTAACTTGGAGCTCTTAGAGCCAGTCTGCCTTGCCATTTCTTCTCCCTTTCCTCAGCTTCCAGGACAGAGGGAGAGTTTTCACCACAGTATCTGAGAAAGTGACAGAGCCCAACAAGGCCCATGTAGATGCTCCCCTCCACCCAAAATACAGGCTCAATGCTAGCAGCAATTACAACTTTGTTTTCTTTTAATCTGACTCCTAAGCAGGTACTCCTGCTCATCCTGGCCATACAACATATGGACTTATTGATTCAGGACAGGTGGAGGTACAGTAACAGCAAAATCCTGCAAAGCACACACACATTTGGTTTCAAGCATTTGTAGACCTCAGCTTCAGAAGGTGGAACATTTAGCGTTTTCACCATCAGATTTCCATCCACTGAGCAAAACCTGCCTGGACATACACATGGTAAAACAGAGGCACCACCTTTTTTTCCCACCAGAAAAATACTCTTACTTACTAAAGCCCCCAACAGAGCCTAAGTTCTATTCTTTTTTGCTCACCATGAGATGCCTCTCCTCCCCAGAAAACATTACTAAGACCTTATCTGCAGTCTGCTACAGTCAACAGATGCTCTTCTAGTCTAGACTAACAGCAGACATTCAGCCAATACAGGATATTCAGGTAACAGCAACAAACACCACTTCTGCACTACATCTAGCAGTGTGCACTGAACAGCAGGCTAAAGGCAACAGCCTTCAAGGAACTGACTCCCTCCAGCTTAGGCACTTTAGGCCTATGCTTCTGTGCTATTAAGAAACTGATCATGAGCAACAAATAACATACAGCAGATAACATCTGATGTCCAGCAAATATCAACTATTCAACAGCTGAGTAGTCTTGACTGTCCTCATTAGACTGCTGCAACTCCCTTCAACTCAGAACTGCAGCTCTCCACAGGCAGCATCTATGCAGATCCACAACTCCAATTAAGAAATACTACATCAGAAATCATTTCTGGAGTCAGATTTTTACCTAAGTCCAGACAGAGACAGCAATAAATAAAACCCTTGATGTTCACTGCCTTCAGAAACTCATAGTATTCGTGTTTCACCTTTGCACTAGCAACAGGAATGACATTTAACAAGAGCTTCTCACACTTGCAAACAGTGTACTGTCGACAATAAGATCGAGATGGAGTTGTCCACGTGTTCATTAGGGATGCCTTTTCACAAACATCAAGACTTCTCTGACTGGGCTGAGACAGTGAAATCTATCCCTTTTGAGGACTTCTGGCTCCTAGAATAACTACCCAGGTAATAGACAAGGCTTTGAGAATGGAAAGACAAAATTAGTCTAGGATAATCTTACTCAAGAGTTGTCTGGTCCAAAACTCCTGTTACTGGGATCCCATAGAATTGTTGCATAGTGGCCACTGCAGACTGCACAGCTTTTCCCGCCTGCAAGGCGGACATTTGGCTGTCAGATGGAAGCAAGTAGCCATAAGTTTTTAACCAACCCTGAAAAAGAAAGAAACAGATCGTAAGTTTCTGCCATATTAAGCTTTCAACTTCACAGATCACAACATTTCTTCAAAAGAAAGGTGACAAACTAGCCCATGAAATTTAACCACCTATTAACCTCTTTATCAGTTAGGTTTGGTAACACTGGCTGAACTCCAGGAAGACCCAGCGTAATATCCACTGTCCTAACTGGATGATACAGGCCTGCTGATCAAAAATGGCCAGCATCCCCACTGAATATAACTGGGGCAGACATAGGTCTTTGGTACAACAGAAATGCCAAAGAACCTCCATTCTTTGCGCAGGCTGAGCTCCTCTCTTGTTCCTCCTGTGCACCCTATCCCCAGGCCATCACAAGGTTTCTCAGCCCCCACAGCAATACACTCCAAATAACCCACTGCCCACCTACTGCTGCTTCTGGACCATCGCTCCAAGCAGACAGCTTAACAGGCCTGGGTAATTCCCCAGAAACAAAAGTTCAGGTTTACGTTTGCACTAGACACAGAAATATTTCTTTCAAAAACAAACTCAAAGTTTACATAGAACCTTGCTAGGTGGACTTTTCCTTTAATACCAGATATCTAGCAAGTTTTCAGATGAGAAAAGCAGCTAGCTCTCCTCAAAGAGCTTTGTTTCCCCACACCCTCCCCAAAACACAGCTTTAGATAAAACCATCAAACTTACAGGCCAAGGACTGCATTTTCAAAAACAGCCAAGTAATTCAAGACTCTCTTTTGAGTCATTTTAATACCATGAGAAAAAAGGAACATTAATTCACTGTTAAGCGCAAAGACCAAAAAATACCAACCCCTGAATGTAGACTTGCTTTCATGGTAACTTTTAATTCACCTACCCCTGAGCCTTTTTTTTTTTTTTTTCCTGGCCAGTACCCAACAGGAATTAACATAATACGGCTGACAAGCTCCCCAAGCACTGTAAAGAAACCTGGGGTACTTATCATCAAACAGAAAAACATCCAACTGCTTTGGTGTTCTACTACAGGCACAATGTGCTCCATATTCCAAAGACAAATTTATAAAATCTTTATAAAAACCCATTTGTCCAATTCAATGCTTACTACTTAGACCATGATTACTACAAGATCTACAGATAATCCATAAGCTTTTACCAGCCACCAGAACAATCCATCCCACCCACAGGATGCTGCCATCAACACGCAAGTGCTAAAAACCCTGCTCGCTCAGACCAGGCTTGCACACTGTCCCTTAGCCTAACGCAGCAGTGGGAAAAAGGGGCTAAAGCAAGGAGGAGCACAAGAGAGAGGACAATTCCTATTTCTTTGAAGCAGCATGAAGATATCAAACTCCACATGGGAGAGAGAAAGGCTTTGCTTCCAAAGCTTGAAAAGAAGAGTAACGGCACAGGGCTAGCCATGCCAAATCTCGCAAAGTAAACGGACAGGCAGCACTAGCCAACAGAGGCATCACCAACAGCCCAAGTTGCAAAACGGCTGGGAGCACAGACTACGTCTGTCTTGGCAACTAAAGCTCTAAAGCCGGCCTCTAACCAACACAGCATACTGGCACACACAGACCATCAGCCTGACCAAAGCAAGCTGTCCTTGAGCAGCACGGGTGGACCATGCTAACCAAAGCAGCCCCGAGCAGTGCTACCCCCGCGGACCCCTCTCCTTCCCAGCCAGGCTCCAACACGGCGGGCGGTGAGGGAAAGGGCCACAACACGACCCCTGCGCGGACACCAGGAAGGTCCTCCCGGGAGACCGATGCTCGAGAGCACGAAAAAGAGGCACAGCTATCTTCGCGGGCCGGCTCTCCCCAAAGAACCGAATGCGCGCAGAAGAGCTCGGGCGCAGGCAGAGAAGCTGCCAGGGACCGACGCTGCGCGCCTCAGTGCGGTTCGGCAGCAGCAACCGAAAGCGGCTACTTGGGAGAGCAGCCGGACAAGGGCCTAGAAAAGATACCGGGATGCTCCGGGCGGGCCAGCAGCGCCCAGGCGCAGCGACGTGGCTGAAGCCGGGCGCAGCGGGGCCGGGCAGCCGCCGCCCCGCTCCCCAGCCCGCCCCCCGGCCGCTCCGCTCCCAGCCGCGGCACGACCGGCCCCAGAGCCGCCTCGCCCCGTTCCGCTCCGCCCCGCCCCGCTCCCCTCAGCACCCCACCCCGGCCCGGCCCGGCCCGGCCCGGCCCCGGCCCCCGCGCCCCGACACCCACTCGGCCCGTGCTGGTGTCGGCGGCGGCGCGGAGCAGGGCGCAGAGCAGCGGCAGCAGGGAGCCCGCCGCAGCCAGGCCCCGGCACCGCCTCGGCGCCATGGCAGCGCGGCGGGCCTCCGGCCAGCGCTCCGGCCCGGCGGCTCGGGCTGCGGCTGCGCGGGGAGGCCGGAACTGAAAGGCGGCGGCCGGGGCTACGCCTCTTCCTCCGCTGGGACGGGGCAGGCGGCGGGGCTGCCGCTGGGCCACCGGCCGACTGCGATCGCCCTGGTTTCGGCACCCGTCCCGCTGCCGGCAGACAGGGGAGGGTGCAGAGGAGCCGGGGGCCGCTGTGTGTTCCTCTGCAGCACCAAAGCTGCTGCAGGAGGAGTCAGGTCTTTCTCTGCCGACTTCTCACCGAACGGGCTTGTTTCCCGTTGTTAGAGATCCTACTAGCGGGTGGACTCCCCAGGGACATGTGGGGTAGGCAAGGCTGCCTGCTGTGTCCTTTCTTTGGCCACAGTCTGAAGACCTTCAGCAGATGGGTGTAGAAGACCCAGGTGCAGGAGGCCAGCTGCATGCATCAGTTAGAGCGAGCCTGAGGCTAAGGAATCATAGAAACACAATGTTGGAAAGGACCTACAAGATCATCTAGTGCAACTGTCCTCCTATCACCAATACTACCCACTAAGCTACTAAATCGTATCTCGTAGCAACTGTCCAGGCGCTTCTTGAACACCACATGGGATGGTGACTCAACCATCTCCCTGGGCAGGCCGTTCCAGTGCCTGACTGTTCTTTGAGAGAAAAAGATTTTCCTGATACCTACACTAAATCTCCCCAGGCACAACTTGTGGCCATTCCCTCTAGTCCTATCCCTAGTCATCTGCAAGAAGAGGCTGACCCCCTCCTCATCACAACCTCAATTCAGGAAGTTGTAGAGTGCAATGAGGTCTCCCCTGAGCCTCCTCTTCTCCAGACCAAACAATCCAAGCTTCCTCAGCCACTCCGCATAAGACTCGTGCTACAGACACCTCACCAGTTTTGTTGCGTTTCTCTGGACATGATCCAGGGCCTCAATGTCCTTCTTGTACTGAGGGGCCCAAAACTGAACACAGTACTCGAGGTGCGGCCTCACCAAAGCTGAGTATGGGGGGATGATCACCTCCCTGCTCCTGCTGGCTACGCTATTTCTACTACAGGCTAGGATGCTGTTGGCCTTCTTGGCCACCTGAGCACACTGCCGGCTCATGTTCAGCCGAGCATCGATCAACATTCCCAGGTCCCTCCCCACTCTCCCCCCATGGGAGAGTGTCAAAGGCCAAGCCCGTGCCATGGCTGCGTGGAGAATTCCCATGAGAGGGGGGGACTGCTCCCACCGCTTGCCTTTGTGTGAGCACTGGCACGGGCAGACCTTCTGGGGGAGCTTGGTCTAAGGAGAAGGAGCCCTGCAAGAAGGGTCTCAACATTGTCCTCGACACCTGGTAAACACCAGGCTTCCTAGACCTGGTCCGGCCCCTTCCTTAGCCCAGCTGCAACACTTGACGCGACAAGGAAGGCTAAAGCCCACCTAGAGATGAGGTTTGCAAAAGAGATAAAAGATAATAAGAAGGTTTTTTTTAAGTATGTAAACAGTAAAAGGAAGAGTAGGGATAATGTGGGTCCTTTGCTGAACGAGGTGGGTGTCCTGGTAACGGGAGACGCCGAGAAGGTGGAGATACTGAATGCTTTCTTTGCTTCAGTCTTTGCTTCAAGGACTCCCCCCCAGGACTCCTCGACCCTGGCGGGAGGATAAAGGGTCTGGGAAATGGAGGGCTCCCCCCTGGTTGACGAGAGAGTGCTTCGGGAGCGTCTGAGTGGGCACAACGCACACAAATCCATGGGTCCCGATGGGATGCATCCACGTGTGCTAAGGGAGTTGGCAGAGGTGATTGCCGAACTGCTCTCTATCATCTTTGAAAGGTCCTGGAGAACAGGAGAGGTGCCTGAAGACTGGAGGATAGCCACTGTCACTCCAGTCTTCAAGAAGGGCAAGAAGGAGGATCCGGGAAACTACAGGCCAGTCAGTCTCACCTCTGTCCCTGGAAAGGTGTTGGAACAGTTTGTTCTGGATGCCATCTCCAAGCAATTGGAAGAGAAGAATGTTATGAGGAGTAGTCAGCATGGATTCACCAAGGGGAAGTCATGCTCGACCAACCTCGTTGCCTTCTATGATGGCATCACCAGCTGGTAGATGGGGGGAGAGCAGTGGATGTCATCTACCTTGACTTTAGCAAGGCTTTCAATACTGTCTCTCATGGCATCCTGATAGCAAAGCTGAGAAAGTGTGGGATAGAGGAGTGGACAGTAAGGAGTGGGTTGAGAACTGGCTGACTGGCTGAGCTCAGAGGGTGGTGATCGGCGGCACAGAGTCCGGCTGGAGACCTGTGACTAGCGGTGTTCCCCAGGGGTCAGTGCTGGGTCCAGTCTTGTTCAACATCTTCATCGACGACTTTGATGAGGGAATAGTGTCTGCCTTCAGCAAGTACACCGATGACACAAAGCTGGGAGGAGTGGCCGACACGCCAGAAGGCTGTGCTGCCATTCAGCGAGACCTGGACAAGCTACAAAGATGGGCAGGGAGAGACCAAATGAGGTTTAATAAGAGCAAGTGTAGAGTCCTGCACCTGGGAAGGAACAACCAGACATATCAGTACAGGCTGGGGGACGACCTCCTGGAGAGGAGCTCTGAGAAGGACCTGGGGGTCCTAGTGGACGACAGGTTGACCATGGGCCAGCAGTGTGCCCTCGTGGCCAAGAGGGCCGATGGGATCCTGGCATGCATTAAAAGGAGCGTGGCCAGCAGGTCATGGGAGGTGATCCTCCCCCTCTACTCTGCCCTGGTCAGGCCTCACCTGGAGTACTGTGTCCAGTTCTGGGCTCCCCGCTACAAAAAAGACAGGGATCTCCTGGAAAGAGTCCAGTGGAGGGCCACAAAGATGATACGGGGCCTGGAGCATCTTCCCTACGAGGAAAGGCTGAGAGACCTGGGTCTGTTCAGCCTGGAGAAGAGAAGACTGAGAGGGGATCTCATCAAAGTGTATAAATACCTGAGGTGTGGGAGACAGAGGGATTTGGCCAACCTCTTTTCAGTGGTTTGTGGGGACAGGACAAGGGGTAATGGCCACAAGATAGAGCACAGGAAGTTCCGCACCAACATGCAAAAGAACTTCTTCACAGTGAGGGTGACGGAGCACTGGTACAGGCTGCCCAGGGAGGTTGTGGAGTCTCCTCCTCTGGAGATATTCAAGGCCCGTCTGGACACCTACCTGGGCAGCCTGCTCTAAGGAACCTGTTTTTGCGGGGGGGTTGGACCTGATGATCTCTCGAGGTCCCTTCCAACCCCTTCAGTTCTGTGATTCTGTGATTTTGTGACTTCATCAAGGAGCAGAACTGCTGGCTACTTCTCCCCTCCCTAGTTCAGATTGCCTGTTACATTGGCCCATAGTGCTCTAGCCACACAGCCCAAGTTGCAGAAGGCAAAGGCAGGGTCTGGGAGAATGAAGAGCCGCCCACTGTAGGAGAAGATCATGTGCGAGACCATCTAAGGAACCTGAAGGTGCGCAAGTCCATGGGACCAGATGAGAGGCATCCGTGGGTCCTGAGGGAGCTGGTGGATAACGTTGGTAAGTCACTGTTCATCATATTTGAGCAGCAGTGGCGGCCTGGGGCAGTTCCAGCTGCCTGGCAAATCTGGCGGCCTTCTACGATGGGGGTACAACCTCGGTGCATAGGGGAAGAGCAACTGATGTCATCTACTTGGATGTGTGCAAAGCATTTGATACTGTCCCATACAACATCCTTGTCTCTAAATTGGAGAGACATGGATTTGATGGATGGACCACTTGGTGGGTAAGGAACTGGCTGGCTGGTCACACTCAAAGAGTTGCGGTCAACGGCTCGATATCCAGGTGGAGACCAGTGACAAGTGGCCCTCCTCAGGGGTCGTTTCTGGGACCGGTGCTGTTTAACATCTTTAACCAGTTCTGTTTAACATCAGCCCCCACTCCATGTTCCCCTGAACATGGAACAACTGTTCCCCTGAACAGCTCAAGTTCCAGGGCCTCGATGTCCTTCTTGTACTGAGGGGCCCAAAACTCAACAACAGTACTCGAGGTGCGGTCTCACCAAAGCTGAGTATGGGGGGATGATCACCTCCCTGCTCCTGCTGGCTACGCTATTTCTACTACAGGCCAGGGTGCTGTTGGCCTTCTTGGCCACCTGAGCACACTGCCGGCTCACGTTCAGCCGAGCATCGATCAACACTCCCAGGTCCCTTTCCTCTTCACTGTCTTCTAGCCACTCTGCCCCAAGCCTTATTGGTTATTGTGGCCAAAGTGCAAGACCTGGCACTTGGCCTGTTAAACCTCATCCCAGAGCCCCCACTCCATGTTCCCCTGAGCCACTTGGGGGCAGGGTGGATGTAGAAGAGGGTGGAAGGGGGAAGGTGATTTTAGTTTGCTTTTAGTATCTCACTGCTCTAGCCTGTTTTAATAGGTAATAAATTATATTAATCTCCCTATGCTGAGTCTGTTTTGCCCGTGATGATAATTGTTGCGTGGTCTCCCTGTCCTTATCTCAACCCTTGAGCCCGTTTTATCGTATTTTCTCCCCCTTTCTGTTTGAGGAGGGCGAGTGAGAGAGTGGTCGTGGTGGAGTTCAGCTGCCCAGCTGGGTAAAACCACCACACGGTGTAGGGAAAATCCCCAAGCACAGCAAGGCCTGGCGTGGTGGTTTTACCGTGCTAGGCAGTTGAACACAACCGCTCTCTCACTCCCCCTCCTTGGATGAGGAGGGGAAGAAGTAAAGGAAAGAACAGCTCACGGGTTGAGATAAGGATGATATAATTAAAGGAAAAAAAAAAAAAAAGAAATAATTATTAAGGAAAGATTACTATTAATTAAACGATTTAACTAAACAATTTAACTAAACAATTAACAATTTAACTAAAGGGGAAAAAAAAAAAAGGGAAAGGGGAAAAAGGGAGGGGGGAAAGGGAAAACTAAACAAAACAAGTAAAGGCTATGTGGAAGTGCAGAGGAAAGAAATGACTCTCTACTTCCCACAAATGAGCGATGCTTGACCACGTACTTGAAGCAGGGCCTCAACGCACGTAGCCAGTGTTCGTGAGGAGGACAGACGTTTTCACAATGAGAGCCCACCCCTCCCCTCTTCTTCCTTTTTCCACCTTTTATTACTGAGTGTGACATCATATGGTATGGAATATCCCTTTGGTTGGTTTAGGTCAGCTGCCCTGGTGATGTTTCTTTTCTCACATTTTTTGCCCACCCCCTAGGACGGTTAGAGAGAGTCCTGATGCTGTGCCAGCACTGCTCAGCAGCAGACACAACACTGGTGTGATACCACTGCTGTTTTAGCTACAAGTGCAGAGCATGGCACTGTGTGGGCTGCTGCAGGGAAAGTTAACATCCCAGCCAGACCCAGTACACCTGGCTTGAATAAATGTAGGCACAAGCAAGCACTTGGATGTAAACTCTTTATTGTCCGCTGCCGCCTCAGGCTACTGAGGCTTGAATGGGAGAGGCTTGACACGCACACGTGGGCACCGCGCTCCTCCCTGGACAGGGTGCTTTGGAACAGATGGAGGAACGGGCTGCCTGACAAACTGCGGGCCCATGGAAGCGATGGTGCCTGTGGTGCTCTCTGACCTCCGCTGACTGTGGGATTCCCCTGGGGGGGCAGAAGAGCCTGCCATGGGAGCACCTTGCTCAGAGCCTCGCCGGACAGCTTGGAGGAGATCAGGTGGTCTTTGGAGGTGCTCTGAGGGACAGCTCTCCTTCCCTTTGCTTGGCACGGGCTGTTTGGTGACACGCTTTCCCAAGTTCTTCTCCAGGTTCCGTGCAGTCCCAGGCTGACAGCTCTGCTCCGATACAGAGCGCGTCATCCCACTTGCCACCGTTTTGCTGTTTGAAGTGGTGTCTAAGGCCTTGGCTTTCATTTCCCGCTCCATCTTGTCCTTCACTTTTTCAACCACGTTAAGGACAATGGTTCTGGCATAGGCCTGCAGTTCTGTGTGCAGCCGCTGAACTTCGGAGACAGCCTTTTGGGTGCTCTCCCTCACAATCCTGTGACTCAGTCGTGAGACCTCAGCAGTGTCTGGCGCTGGCTGGATCATGGGCAACTTTTCTCTCTGCCTTGCTTCTGGGCTCTGCTCTTCTGACGCTCTTGGTAGTCCCCGCCCTTCCCTCATGCCCTGTCTTAAGAGAGGCACCTGGGATGGCTGTGGCTTCCTGTTAGAGAGGTTGACAGTGGGAAGCGCCAGGATTTCAGAGTATTTGCGGTTGAAGTCTTGCTCAAACCGGGAAGCTACGAAGGATTCCAAAGTGTCGCAGACACTTCCAACAGCTTCTCTGGTGACTTTGTCAAGGGAAGCCTGCGAGGATTCTCCCTCAAAGGCTTCCCTCGATTTCTTTTCTGCCAGCTTCCCCACTTGGAAGGCTGTCCTGGCGACGGGCTGCTCCTTCTGCCTGGCTGCTGGCCTTGGCTCAGATGCACTGGGCGTGCCGGATTCCCAGGACTTCTCAAAGAGCTTCATCACACTCGCCACAACCTTCTTAGCCAGCAGTGCAATTTCCTCCTCTTTATCAAGAGGAGATGTCTCTGAAGGCTCTGCGCTTTTGGCACTTCCACACAGTCTTTCTTGGCTCTTATGGGGAGCCCTCTTTAAGACGCGGGCAGACTGGTCCAGTGCCTGCACCCTCTCAAACACTTGCCGCACCACAGTCCGAGCCATCTCTTCAATTCTCTGGCTTTCTTTAGCAGCCTGTTCTTCCGAGGCAGCTTTGAATACACCGTCTGCGGGGACAGGTGACTTTCTCTCTGACTCAGTCACAGTAGGGATGCACCCAGGGAGCTTGGCATCTTCCCTGCCCAACTCAAGTCCGGAGGGAGCCGCTTTCAGCCTTCTGTACTGGCCAGATTGGAGAAGGTTTCTCCTGCTTTTGCAGGAAGGTGGGCCAGCTGGTTTTTTAGGCTCCAGTGGGCTGGCTTTCTCTCCCATGACCATGTACACATTAGTGGAGGAGCTCTGGCAATAGCTGTCAATCCGTGCCGTCAGTCTGGTGTCAAGTTTCTTCAACTTGGCGAGCTCTTGCTGAAGCTTTTCCTGAAAGGGAACAGCAGGTTTTGGCTCACTCTTGCCTCAGAAATGGCTCGCATCCCTGCGTGCTGAGGCTTCATGCCGCCCGTGCCAGCGCCCTGCTTCTGCCGTGCAACGAGGGCTGAAGAGAAGGGCTTCCCTCGGGAAAGGGTCGTCCTTTCCCCACGACAACACCTGGCCCCCCAGCACAGCCCTGACATCTGCATTCCCCGCCTCCCTCAGATCCATCAAGGAAAGCCCCAGCCTTCTGTACCGTGCCGCTGACATGTGTCTACCAGCGCTGAGCTTTGCCTACCTCTCCTTGCCTCCTGGTTTTCTCAGCCTCCAGCTTGAGTGTGGTCAGATACTGCCTGTACTCATTGAACTCCTTCAGAGTGCAGACCACCTATGGAGAGACAAGGGCAGAAAGCTCCCAAGAACTGTCGAGGTAGCTGCGCAGTGGCAGGGGAGCAGCTCCTCTCCATCCCCTCCCCGTCCCAGCGGTGGGGACGCTGCCTCCCTCCGAGCCAGGGCCGAGTGGACTCCTCGCTCTGCACCAGACCCCACACCGGCTGCCTCCTCAATGCACAGGCAGCGCACGGCAGCCTGAGAAGAGCAGGAGTGGGCATTGCCAGCAGGGCGCTGGGGTGACGTCTGCTCCCTTGGAAGGCAGCGCAACAGCCCTGTGCCCCCCACCAGCAACAAGCGGCTGCAGCAAGCGCGCTGGGAATCATAGAATCATTAGGGTTGGAAAAGACCTTCAAGATCATCTGGTCCAACCATCAGCCTACTACCAATGTCACCCCCTAAACCATGTCCCTAAGCACCAGGTCCAAGCTTTCCTTAAACACCCCCAGGGACAGTGACTCCACCACTTCCCTGGGCAACTCGTTCCAATGCCTGAGTGCTCCTTCTGAGAAGAAATGTCCCCTCCTTTCCAACCTAAACCTCCCCGGCACAATTTGAGGCCATTCCCTCTAGTCCTGTTCCTAGTCATCTGCAAGAAGAGGCCGACCCCCAGCTCCCCACGAGTTCCTTTCTGGTAGTTGTAGAGAGCGATAAGGTCTCCCCTGAGCCCGTTTTATTGTGGCTACACTATTCCTGATACAGGCCAGGATGCCGTTGGCCTTCTTGGCCACCTGGGCACACTGCCGGCTCATGATGGGGCGAGCATCAATCAGCACCCCCAGATCCTTTTCCTCTGCACAGCTTTTGAGCCACTCTGCCATGCAAGCCTGTAGCACTGCATGGGGTTGTTGTGGCCAAAGTGCAGGAACTGGCACTTAGCCATGTTAAACCTCATCCCACTGGCCTCTGCCAGAGGAGACCTGTGCTGGTCAGCGCAACGTCCAAACCTACTTTGCCATCACTGGTGATGTAGCCCTTGCTCTTCAGGCTCTGCAGGTTGTCTTTGCGATTGTAGTAGGCCTGCAGATGCGGGTCGTGCAGGCAGTTGTACTCTGTGCGCAGTCGGCGACAGTACGGATCTCCCAGATTAAATTGAGCAGAAGGCTGGTGAAGCTGGAAGAGAGGTGTTCCAGAGTATGAATGGGGCAGGAGAAAGCAGCAGAGAGACAAAAGCACTTCCAAGCTCCTCATGCACACGGGCTAGCCTTTTCCAACCTCTGAGCTATAGGTTTCTGATTCCTGGCTTACTTCCCGGCTGGACCTTCCTTCTGAAGCCATCAAAAACACCCCCACCAGGCTGAGGGTCCGGCCTGGGCTGGGGAGAGAAGGCCAAACCCCACCAGCAAAGTAGGCATCTTGGGCCACCGGGTAGAAATGCAAGAGCTTTCCATGCCAGAAATGAACCTTCAGATGGAAAACTTCAAGCCCGGTGGTTCACACGTCAACAATGGAAAATCCACAGAAAATGGCCTCCTCTGGGTTAGGCAGGGCTAAGGGGTGGGTAGCCTGCCTCCCTCCTTCCTCTGCCTCCAGGAAGTCTCTGCCTCGGAAGCAGTGCTCCCCCAAGCTGGAGGAAGAGGAGGAGGACACGGCATGCGGTTCCCAAGCAGAGAAGCCTGGGATTTTCTAAATTTCTAAATCTGAGAGGGAAAGCAGGAGAAGGTTGCACCCTCCCCTAAGAGACCCCCAGACTCAATGTTTCTGGCCATGCTGGAAGGCCACCTTGGCCTGGTACCCGGACGCGCTGCCGCCTGCTGCAGGCAGGGCCCCAGCTGCCCGCTTGCCTGGTGCCAGAACCCAGGCTGGCCCTGGTGCTGGCAAGCACGCCCCTGTGGAGAGCCCAGCTGTGGAACACCCTCTCCTGACCTCTGGCCAGTGCAGGCCACTGCTGTTGGCGAGTCCTCCTTTGTCTCCGTGCTGCGGAGCCGGGAGCATCCATCCCTGACTCCTCCACCCGGTTGGGCCAAAGTGCTGTAACTCCCACCGTAGAGCAGGTGGCCACAAGGCCGTCTCGGAATGATGGGGAGGGAGCCCGTGACAGAAGAGACCTTTTCCACCCCTTCCACCCCTTCCTCCTTCTCTTACCTTTTCCCCCAGCTTTGTCCTGCAGAAGACAGGCTTGGTGCCAGGCACTAGAGGGATTTTGACTCCCAGTGGGAGGTCCAGCAGCCCGCTGCCTTTTTCTCCAAGTTGCCATCTGGGCTGGAACTAGAAAGACAGGGACACTCAGACACTCAGGCACTCCAATCCCTTCTGCAGCCCACCCCCGCACCCCCTTGCAGCTCTCTTCCCACTTGCTAGCAATACGCCGGGATGGGCAGAGAGAGGCACGGCTCCCTGCGAGCCTTCTGCGGCCTGACCAGGTTTAGATCCCTCCCAGCTTCCTGGGAGCCTCCTCTGGCCCCAGAGCAGTCCCGCACGCCCCGGGCTCCTGCTCTGAGCCCTCTCCTCGGGCACAGTGCTCACCTCTCTGCTCTTGCCAGCTATGCACAGCAGTGCGTCTGGGTTTTGGAAACCAGCAGTGAGATGCTGCTCCATGGCTCCTTCCAAGAGCTCTGTGGGAGCTGCGACCCTCTGCTAGCACCTCTCACTCCAGAGGCAGACAGCTGCAACTGTCCCAGGCGGTCTCCCAGCAAGCGGCTTTATAGAGCGCTCAAGCATTGTTACATCATCGCGTTGCCATGCCGCCACCTACGCCATGGCTACCTGCAGGCCCTTCTGGTCACACTGGTGGGCAAGCCACTCCAGCCGAGCCTGCTTTGAGCAGGGCGCCTGGACTAGGTTGTTTCCACCAGCCCCTTCCCACCCCAACTCTTCTGTCATTCTTGGAAGGAAAGCTGTCATCCTTGCTAACTGGTGAGAAATGTGCAGATTTTCCACACCAGAAATGCTTGCTTCTTGGCTGAATGTTCAGTGATGGAGCCTTCAGCAGCTCTGTGAGACAGTTTTGGCGGCAGGTCGTGTCTTCACCTATTGCCCTGATTTTCTCTGGCAAAAGGCCTGTGGAACCTGGCTGCTGCCTGCAGCTGCTGGGCTTCCCACTCCCCTTGGCCCTCCCTTCTGCCATACGCCTCCTTTGGGCTCTCCCCATCCCTCCTGTGAGGCGACAGGCAATGCAGGAGGCTTTGCAGCAGTGCGCAAGGGCTTCTCGCCACCGCTCCTAGCTTTTCCCTCTGTCCTGCTGCCTCTTCCCTCCTACCTGTTTCTTCTGCTCCCGTGTGGCTTTTTCACGGCCGCAGTCCCCAAGAGGCACCGCTGCCACCATGGAGAGCCTCCTGCCCAGAGTGCCTTCCCTGGCCTCACTTCTGCAGCGTCCCCTTCCACAGGCCTCCTGCTGTGTCTTCGCTGTCCCCTCCTGTGTCTGCCTCCCTCTGAGTGCCCTCCTGGCCCGGCCCACGTGTCCTCACATTTCTCCTCCTGCCTGCTGCCCGAGCCGCTGGCACCCGTTGTCACACAGGAGAGAGCAGCGGCGCCAGGGGCTCCTCTGGTCGCTCTCAGCTCTGGCTCCACAGGCAGCCCTTGCTGAGCCGGCTGGAACTGTCTGGGACTGGCCCCCATGCCTCCAGGCCTACCCCCCTCTGACGGCCACACAGACAGGCCCAAAGCCACCCGCTAGGCCCAAGCCAGCCCCCGGCTTCCTCCCGTAAAGGGCACAGTTGGTGCTGGGTCACCGGTTGCAGCTGTGCCGCTCACATCTGCTTTGAATTCCAACCTCTTTCTCCATTTCCACCAACTTTCTTCCCCTCTTTCCTTTTCGTTACCTGTTCCTGTGGCTGTTTCCTGCAAGCAACAGGACAGGAGCCGGGCTGCTGGCTCCTGCTGTGCTCACTTTCTACCTCTCCCTCTTATTGGGACCCCTTTCCACCCCTTGTTCCTTCTTTTTTCTCGTTCGTTCCTTTTTTGCCTGCTCTGCAAGATAGGCTTGGTGCTATGGTTCTGGCTGCTGCTATATCTGGATTATTAAGTAGGGAAAGGGTTAGGGCTGTTAGTGTTTGGAGAGAGAGAAAGCACAGAGTCCTGTTGAGTCCGGGATTGTTTAAAGGTCTCTGTGGCAAGAGAGATTGACTTTAGTCACAGGGTGGATTGTGGTGGTGCAGCGCTCTCCATGTCAGCACTGCACTGCACTGCAATAAACATGCTTACTTTATAACTCTCCTTGAGTTGTAAAGTTTGTTTCCGTGCGTCAGTTTGGCACCACAGATGGGACCCTCTTTGTCCAGCTGCAGGACCCACTGAGGACCAGACTCCTAGAGATTTCCCCAAGAAATTTCCCTGAGATTTCTTGGGAGGACTCCCCTTCTCAACCAGATCGCTGCAGAGGTAGACAAGGACCATGACTGGTGGACGAGATATGTTTTAATGGAGTAAGGGGATACCTGTAAGTCGTGAGGAGATGTCCTACATAAGTTAAAGAGTCTGTGTACTCACCCCGGCGCAATGCTCAAGCTTGGGTAGGTGTTTGTGGCAATCTGGGATCCATTGTTTTGGTAACTGTGTATGTAAAGAACACTCTACGTTTGGTTTTGTACTACTAGTCACTGGGAGTCCCCGTGATTTGGTCAGTGCTTTGTTTTGTAGACATTTAATTAATTATGGATTGATAATATGAATTAATGATAATGATATATGATAATATGAATTATATGATAATATGAATATATGATAATATGAATTAATGGATCACAATTTATACTGGGAAATTTGTTGTAATAAGTGATACTATTTGTAATAGTGATTGCTGTTTTGTGTTGCTTGAGTGAAAGGTGCAAGAGGCCTCTTTGACTGCATGATTGTGCTGTGTGAATGAGACACAGCATTGCTGCCAAGCCAGTGTGGAGTTCCAATCCGCGGTTCCATATCCTCCGCGAGAGGAACGGCCAGAGACGAATGAAGCAGATGACAGACCGTAAAGAAGTGCTGTTTTATCCAAGTGTTGACTGGTGGTGCCCAATACACAGGCCCAACGGTTTAACTTGTAATCCTATTTTTGTTCTTAAATGTTTTGAGTGTGACAAGGAGGAAGGCGGGAGCATTATCTAAGTAACAGTTTAGAAGTTCTGGTATATTCGCTGTGGAACTACCACCCCGTTATATAATTTACTGTGGGTCAAGTTTTACTCTTGTCAACTTAATCGGGAAGTGCTTATTAATTAGGAAAACATAAATATGGGTAATAGGGAGGTGCAATAGTAAAAAGGAGCCCCTTGGGCTGAATTTTGGCTCACTGGAAGGATATGGGAGGACCAACTGGCAGGATAGTGGACAGGAAGATTTTAATAAAATATTGTAATCAGTGTTGGCCCCTCTGTAAATTGGACGATGGGGAGAAGTGGGCCCTTAATGGAACACCGAATTATAATACTTTATTGCATCTAATGTTGTTTTTGAGACGGGAAGGGAAATGGGATGAAATATTGTATACTGATATGTTGTTTACATTGAGGCAGCGTCCTGGAGGGAAAAAGGTATGGTATCGAGTTGGCCCGTGACTGAGCCTTTGGTGTTGGCATTAGAAAAGTACAAGCTGGAGAAAGATAAATAAAAATGAATTGTTAAAAGGGTTGCCGAGGCGATCGGCTCCGGGGCAGGCGCGTTCTGCAGCGGAGCGGGGGATCGGGACAGGCAGGGCTTTTTTTCCGACATCGAGGCCGCTCGAGGGAGCCGCCAGGACCCGGCAGCGCTCGCGAGGGAGGCTGACGAGGCGTAGGCGGAGCCAGCAGCGCCCCTTCCCCGGCCGTTTAACGGCAGCCCCTAGGGAGCGCGGCGAAGAAGGCCGGCAAACAGGGAGTGGCACGGCAGTTCGCGCAGGCAGGGCGAGCAGGGAGGGCGGAGAGGGCAGAGTTTCCCCCCCGCCCATAAGAACAACACCCTTAACGGCTGTCGACCACTAGCTAGGCTGCAATGGTCTACACCAGGCAGAGCGCTCTCTCTAGAAAGTCTGTACCCACCCAGACTGACCGCCTGCTCAACAATGCGGCAGTTCAGGTCTCTGGGTGCAGGGACTGTCTGAGCCTGTTGCTGCCATCTGAGGGCGGCAGAGGCACCGTGTGTGTGAGGTGCGAGCAGGTGGATGACCTGGTCCGCCTGGTGTCAGAGCTCAGGGAGGAGGTGGAGAGGTTGAGGGCTATCAGGGAGTGTGAGCGGGAGATAGACTGGTGGAGCGACTCCCTGCAGGGCCTGAAGGAGAGGTACCGGGGTGAGACACCCCAAATGGGGGTGGACCCCCTGCCCTGTCACTGTCGGGCAGAGGGAGGCGACCTAGGAGTTGAGGAGGGATGGAGACAGGTCCCTGCTCGACCTCGCAGGCGGCACCCCCCCCTACCGGCCCCACCTTCCCAGGTGCCCTTACATTACAGATTTGAGGCCCTGGAGCTTGAGAGACCGGTGGGTGAGGACGAGGTAGAAAGTCTACCCAGGAGGATGCCTAGGGCGAGGAGATCTACTCCACGCCTCAAGACTGCCTCCACCAAGAAAGACAGAAGGGTGATTGTTGTAGGCGACTCCCTTCTCTGGGGGACAGAGGGCCCTATTTGTCAGCCTGACCCTACCCGTAGGGAAGTCTGCTGCCTCCCTGGGGCCAGGGTCAGGGATGTTGCCAGAAAGCTTCCCAACCTGGTTCGCCCCTCTGACTACTACCCTCTTTTGACAGTCCAGGCTGGCAGTGACGATATTGAAGAGAGAAGCCTGAAGGCTATCAAACGGGACTTTAGGGGACTGGGACAGTTAGTGGATGGAGCAGGAGTACAGGTGGTGTTTTCGTTTATCCCTGCAGTGGCAGGGAGGGGTACCGAGAGGACACGGGAAGCCCACCTGATTAACACGTGGCTCAGAGGCTGGTGCCAACACAGAAATTTTGTTTTTTTTGACCATGGGGCGCTTTACTCGGCACCTGGCCTGGTGACCACAGACGGGTCCCTATCTCTAAGGGGAAAACGGATCCTAGCCCAGGAACTGGCAGGGCTCGTTGAGAGGGCTTTAAACTAGGAAAGAAGGGGGATGGGGCTGAAATTAGGCTTGTTGGAGCTGTACCAGGGGGAACAATGGCAAAGCCGGGGAAGAAGGCAATGGCCCAACTGAAGTGCATCTACACTAATGCACGCAGCATGGGTAACGAACAAGAGGAGCTGGAAGCCATCATGCAGCAGGAAGGCTATGACTTGGTTGCCATCACAGAAACGTGGTGGGACCACTCTCATGACTGGAGTGCAGCAATGTCTGGCTATAGGCTCTTCAGAAGGGACAGGCAGCACAGAAGGGGTGGTGGTGTGGCTCTCTATATTAGAGAGTGTTTTGATGTTGAGGAACTTGAGGCTGGGAATGATAAGGTTGAGTCTCTATGGGTTAGGATCAGAGGGAAGGCCAACAAGGCAAGCATCCTGGTGGGGGTCTGTTATAGACCACCGAACCAGGATGAGGAGACAGATGAGGAGTTCTACAGGCAGCTGGCAGAAGCCGCGAAATCGTCAGCACTTGTTCTCGTGGGGGACTTCAACTTCCCAGACATATCCTGGAAGCACAACACAGCCCAGAGAAAGCAGTCTAAGAGGTTTCTGGAGAGCGTGGAAGATAGCTTCCTGACGCAGCTGGTTAGAGAGTCTACCAGGGGAGGTGCCCCGCTAGACCTTCTGTTCACAAACAGTGATGGACTGGTGGGAGATGTGGTGGTCGGGAGCTGTCTTGGGCAGAGTGACCATGAAATGGTTCAGTTCTCTATTCTTGGTGAAGCCAGGAAGGGTACCAGTAAAACTGCTGTCTTGGACTTCCGGAGGGCTGACTTTGAGCTGTTCAGGACACTGGTTGGCAGAGTCCCTTGGGAGGAGGTTCTGAAGGGCAAAGGAGTCCAGGAAGGCTGGGCACTCTTCAAGACGGAAATCTTAATGGCTCAGGAGCGGTCTGTCCCCACGTGCCCAAAGACGAGCTGGCGCGGAATTAGACCGGCCTGGCTGAACAGAGAGTTGTGGCTCGAGCTTAGGAGAAAAAGGAGGGTTTCTAATCTTTGGAAAAGAGGGCGGGCTACTCAAGAGGACTATAAGGATGTTGCGAGGCTGTGCAGGGACAAAAATAGAAAGGCCAAAGCTCATCTGCAGCTCAATCTGGCTACTGCCATTAAAGATAACAAAAAACGTTTTTACAAATACATCAACACAAAAAGGAGGACTAAGGAGAATCTCCATCCTTTAATCGATGCGGGGGGAAACTTAGTTACAAAAGATGAAGAAAAGGCTGAGGTGCTCAATGCCTTCTTTGCCTCAGTCTTTAGCGGCAAGACCAGTTGTTCTCTGGATACCCGGTACCCTGAGCTGGTGGAAGGGGATGGGGAACAGGATGTGGCCCTCACTATCCACACGGAAATGGTTGGCGACCTGCTACAGCACTTGGATGTACGCAAGTTGATGGGGCTGGATGGGATCCACCCAAGGGTACTGAGCGAACTGGCGGAGGAGCTGGCCAAGCCGCTTTCCATCATTTATTGGCAGTCCTGGCTATCAGGAGAGGTCCCAGTCGACTGGCGGCTAGCAAATGTGATGCCCATCTACAAGAAGGGCCGGAGGGTAGACCCGGGGAACTATAGGCCTGTTAGTTTGACATCAGTGCCTTGGAAGCTCATGGAGCAGATTATCTTGAGTGTCATCACGCGGCACTTGCAGGGCAACCAGGCGATCAGGCCCAGTCGGCATGGGTTTATGAAAGGTACGTCCTGCTTGACGAACCTGATCTCCTTCTGTGACCAAGTGACACACTTGGTGGATGAGGGGAAGGCTGTGGATGTGATCTACCTTGACTTCAGTAGGGCTTTTGACACTGTTTCCCACAACATTCTCCTCAAGAAACTGGCTGCTCGTGGCTTGGACTTGCGTACACTTTGTTGGGTTAAAAACTGGCTGGATAGCCGGGCACGAAGAGCTGTGGTGAATGGAGCCAAATCCAGTTGGAGGCCGGTTACTAGTGGAGTCCCCCAGGGCTCAGTGCTGGGGCCAGTCCTCTTCAATATCTTTATCGATGATCTGGATGAGGGGATCAAGTGCACCCTCAGTAAGTTTGCAGATGACACCAAGTTAGGTGCGTGTGTCGATGTGCTCGAGAGAAGGAAGGCTCTGCAGGAGGGTCTGGATAGGCTGGACCGATGGGCTGAGGCCAACTGTATGAAGTTCAACAAGGCCAAGTGCTGGGTCCTGCATCTGGGGCGCAACAACCCCAAGCAGCGCTACAGGCTGGGAGATGAGTGTTTGGAAAGCTGCCTGGCCAAGAAGGACCTGGGAATACTGGTTGATAGGCAGCTGAGTATGAGCCAGCAATGTGCTCAGGTGGCCAAGAAGGCCAACAGCATCCTGGCTTGTATAAGAAGCAGTGTAGCCAGCAGGTCTAGGGAGGTGATTGTCCCCCTGTACTCGACTCTGGTGAGGCCGCACCTCGAGTACTCTGTTCAGTTTTGGGCCCCTCGCTACAAGAAGGACATGGAGGTGCTCTAGAGAGTCCAGAGAAGGGCAACGAAGCTGGTGCGGGGTCTGGAGAACAAGTCTTACGAGGAGCGGCTGAGGGAGCTGGGGTTGTTTAGCCTGGAGAAGAGGAGGCTCAGGGGGAGACCTCATCGCTCTCTATAGGTACCTTAAAGGAGGCTGTAGAGAGGTGGGTATTGGTCTATTCTCCCACGTGCCTGGTGACAGGACGAGGGGGAATGGGCTAAAGTTGGGGCTACTGCCCTGACCTGCCAGGCCTTTCCCCTCCCTGTACGCAGCTCCTGCCCCTGCAGGCAGTCATGAGGGGAAAAGAGGCTAAGCGGGGCTCACAGGGCCATACAGAATGGCAAAGGGAGGGCTCTGGGTGGCACCCAAAGGCCCACGGAGGGCCATAGCTGGCACTTGGAAGCATCCAGAGGTCTCACGGTAGGCAGTGAAAGGCAGACGGAGGCCTCTGGGCAGCACCAAAGGTCTGCTAGAGCTGTGGTCAAGCGCAGGGCCCTAGGAGACATGCAAAGAGCAGTGGAGGGCCTTGGGGTCACCAAAAGGCAAACAGCGCCCCTTAGCTGTCCCAAAAGGCCCAAGGAGGGCCCAGGGAAGGACAAGGCAATCAGAGAGGCCTCAAGGAGGCAAGAGGGTAAGCGGAATCCTCTGGGAAATAGGACTGAAAACCTGAAGGTCTGAAAACATGTCAGGCAACCAAAAGACACAGTGAGAGGCCTGGGTGGGAACCCAAAAAAGGCCAGGCTCTGTTTCCCGTCAACAATTTGACTTGTCTCCTTGTGGGACTGAAGGTCTCCCTTCCGCAGGGGATGCTTCATGGGAGAGTGTCAAAGGCCAAGCCCGTGCCACGGCTGCGTGGAGAATTCCCATGAGGGGGCGGGACTGCTCCCACCGCTTGCCCTTGTGTGAGCACTGGCACGGGCAGACCTTCTGGGGGAGCTTGGTCTAAGGAGAAGGAGCCCTGCAAGAAGGGTCTCAACATTGTCCTCGACACCTGGTAAACACCAGGCTTCCTAGACCTGGTCCGGCCCCCTCCTTAGCCCAGCTGCAACACTTGACGCGACAAGGAAGGCTAAAGCCCACCTAGAGATGAGGCTTGCAAAAGAGATAAAAGATAATAAGAAGGTTTTTTTTAAGTATGTAAACAGTAAAAGGAAGAGTAGGGATAATGTGGGTCCTTTGCTGAATGAAGTGGGTGTCCTGGTAACGGGAGACGCCGAGAAGGTGGAGATACTGAATGCGTTCTTTGCTTCAGTCTTTGCTTCAAGGACTCCCCCCCAGGACTCCTCGACCCTGGCGGGAGGATAAAGGGTCTGGGAAATGGAGGGCTCCCCCCTGGTTGACGAGAGAGTGCTTCGGGAGCGTCTGAGTGGGCGCAACGCACACAAATCCATGGGTCCCGATGGGATGCATCCATGTGTGCTAAGGGAGTTGGCAGAGGTGATCGCCGAACTGCTCTCTATCATCTTTGAAAGGTCCTGGAGAACAGGAGAGGTGCCTGAAGACTGGAGGATAGCCAATGTCACTCCAGTCTTCAAGAAGGGCAAGAAGGAGGATCCGGGAAACTACAGGCCAGTCAGTCTCACCTCTGTCCCTGGAAAGGTGTTGGAACAGTTTGTTCTGGATGCCATCTCCAAGCAATTGGAAGAGAAGAATGTTATGAGGAGTAGTCAGCATGGATTCACCAAGGGCAAGTCATGCTCGACCAACCTCGTTGCCTTCTATGATGGCATCACCAGCTGGTAGATGGGGGGAGAGCAGTGGATGTCATCTACCTTGACTTTAGCGAGGCTTTCAGTACTGTCTCCCATGACATCCTGATAGCGAAGCTGAGAAAGTGTGGGATAGAGGAGTGGACAGTAAGGTGGGTTGAGAACCGGCTGACTGGCTGAGCTCAGAGGGTGGTGATCGGCGGCACAGAGTCCGGCTGGAGACCTGTGACTAGTGGTGTTCCCCAGGGGTCAGTGCTGGGTCCGGTCTTGTTCAACATCTTCATCGACGACTTTGATGAGGGAATAGTGTCTGCCCTCAGCAAGTACGCCGATGACACAAAGCTGGGAGGAGTGGCCGACACGCCAGAAGGCTGTGCTGCCATTCAGCGAGACCTGGACAAGCTACAAAGATGGGCAGGAAGAGACCAAATGAGGTTTAATAAGAGCAAGTGTAGAGTCCTGCACCTGGGAAGGAACAACCGGACATATCAGTACAGGCTGGGGGACGACCTCCTGGAGAGGAGCTCTGAGAAGGACCTGGGGGTCCTAGTGGACGACAGGTTGACCATGGGCCAGCAGTGTGCCCTCGTGACCAAGAGGGCCGATGGGATCCTGGCATGCATTAAAAGGAGTGTGGCCAGCAGGTCATGGGAGGTGATCCTCCCCCTCTACTCTGCCCTGGTCAGGCCTCACCTGGAGTACTGTGTCCAGTTCTGGGCTCCCCGCTACAAAAAAGACAGGGATCTCCTGGAAGAGTCCAGTGGAGGGCCACAAAGATGATACGGGGCCTGGAGCATCTTCCCTACGAGGAAAGGCTGAGAGACCTGGGTCTGTTCAGCCTGGAGAAGAGAAGACTGAGAGGGGATCTCATCAAAGTGTATAAATACCTGAGGTGTGGGAGACAGAGGGATTTGGCCAACCTCTTTTCAGTGGTTTGTGGGGACAGGACAAGGGGTAATGGCCACAAGATAGAGCACAGGAAGTTCCGCACCAACATGCAAAAGAACTTCTTCACAGTGAGGGTGATGGAGCACTGGTACAGGCTGCCCAGGGAGGTTGTGGAGTCTCCTCCTCTGGAGATATTCAAGGCCCGTCTGGACACCTACCTGGGCAGCCTGCTCTAAGGAACCTGCTTTTGCGGGGGGGTTGGACCTGATGATCTCTCGAGGTCCCTTCCAACCCCTTCAGTTCTGTGATTCTGTGATTTTGTGACTTCATCAAGGAGCAGAACTGCTGGCTACTTCTCCCCTCCCTAGTTCAGATTGCCTGTTACATTGGCCCATAGTGCTCTAGCCACACAGCCCAAGTTGCAGAAGGCAAAGGCAGGGTCTGGGAGAATGAAGAGCCGCCCACTGTAGGAGAAGATCATGTGCGAGACCATCTAAGGAACCTGAAGGTGCGCAAGTCCATGGGACCAGATGAGAGGCATCCGTGGGTCCTGAGGGAGCTGGTGGATAACGTTGCTAAGCCACTGTTCATCATATTTGAGCAGCAGTGGCGGCCTGGGGCAGTTCCAGCTGCCTGGCAAATCTGGTGGCCTTCTACGATGGGGGTACAGCCTCGGTGCATAGGGGAAGAGCAACTGATGTCATCTACTTGGATGTGTGCAAAGCATTTGATACTGTCCCATACAACATCCTTGTCTCTAAACTGGGGAGACATGGATTTGATGGATGGACCACTTGGTGGGTAAGGAACTGGCTGGCTGGTCACACTCAAAGAGTTGCGGTCAACGGCTCGATATCCAGGTGGAGACCAGTGACGAGTGGCCCTCCTCAGGGGTCGTTTCTGGGACCGGTGCTGTTTAACATCTTTGTCGTTGACAAGGACAGTGGGATGGAGTGCACCCTCAGCACGTTTGTTGATGACACCAAGCTGTGTGGTGTGGTCAACACGCTGGAGGGAAGCGATGCCATCCAGAGGGACCTGGACAGGCTTGAGAGGATGTTGGAGCAGGTTTTCCTCATGCAGCCCAGGGTGTACCATGGCAGAGCAGATCTCCACACTGCAGCCCGTGCAGGAGCCCACGGTGGAGCAGGTGGATGTGGCCTGAAGGAGGCTGTGGCCTATGGAGAGCCCCAGTTGGTGCAGACTCCAGGCTGGAGCTGCAGCCCGTGGAGAGGAGCCCACACAGGAGCTGGAGATCTTGCAGGAGCTGCTGCCCGTGGGGCACCTGTCTTGCTTCGTGGACCCCGTGGTATGGACCTGTATTGGAGCAGTTCTTGAAAAGATGCAGCCTGTGGGAAGCCCACGCAGGATCAGTTCAGGAAGGACAGCATCCCGTGGGAGGGACCCCTCATTGGAGCAGGGGTAGAGAGTGACCATGTAGGAGCATGGGAGGTGAACCGTTAAGGACTGACTGCAGCCCCCACTCCATGTTCCCCTGAACATGGAACAACTGTTCCCCTGAACAGCTCAAGTTCCAGGGCCTCGATGTCCTTCTTGTACTGAGGGGCCCAAAACTCAACAACAGTACTCGAGGTGCGGTCTCACCAAAGCTGAGTATGGGGGGATGATCACCTCCCTGCTCCTGCTGGTTACGCTATTTCTACTACAGGCCAGGATGCCGTTGGTCTTCTTGGCCACCTGAGCACACTGCCGGCTCGCAATCAGCCGACCATCGATCAACACTCTCAGGTCCCTTTCCTCTTCACTGTCTTCTAGCCACTCTGCCCCAAGCCTTATTGGTTATTGTGGCCAAAGTGCAAGACCTGGCACTTGGCCTGTTAAACCTCATCCCATAGCCCCCACTCCATGTTCCCCTGAGCCACTTGGGGGCAGGGTGGATGTAGAAGAGGGTGGAAGGGGGAAGGTGATTTTAGTTTGCTTTTAGTATCTCACTGCTCTAGCCTGTTTTAATAGGTAATAAATTATATTAATCTCCCCATGCTGAGTCTGTTTTGCCCGTGATGATAATTGTTGCGTGGTCTCCCTGTCCTTATCTCAACCCTTGAGCCCGTTTTATCGTATTTTCTCCCCCTTTCTGTTTGAGGAGGGCGAGTGAGAGAGTGGTCGTGGTGGAGTTCAGCTGCCCAGCTGGGTAAAACCACCACACGGTGTAGGGAAAATCCCCAAGCACAGCAAGGCCTGGCGTGGTGGTTTTACCGTGCTAGGCAGCTGAACACAACCGCTCTCTCACTCCCCCTCCTTAGATGAGGAGGGGAAGAAGTAAAGGAAAGAACAGCTCACGGGTTGAGATAAGGATGATATAATTAAAGGAAAAAAAAAAAAAGAAATAATTATTAAGGAAAGATTACTATTAATTAAACGATTTAACTAAACAATTTAACTAAACAATTAACAATTTAACTAAAGGGGAAAAAAAAAAAAGGGAAAGGGGAAAAGGGAGGGGGGAAAGGGAAAACTAAACAAAACAAGTAAAGGCTATGTGGAAGTGCAGAGGAAAGAAATGACTCTCTACTTCCCACAAATGAGCGATGCTTGACCACGTACTTGAAGCAGGGCCTCAACGCACGTAGCCAGTGTTCGGGAGGAGGACAGACGTTTTCACAATGAGAGCCCACCCCTCCCCTCTTCTTCCTTTTTCCACCTTTTATTACTGAGTGTGACATCATATGGTATGGAATATCCCTTTGGTTGGTTTAGGTCAGCTGCCCTGGTGATGTTTCTTTTCTCACATTTTTTGCCCACCCCCTAGGACGGTTAGAGAGAGTCCTGATGCTGTGCCAGCACTGCTCAGCAGCAGACACAACACTGGTGTGATACCACTGCTGTTTTAGCTACAAGTGCAGAGCACGGCACTGTGTGGGCTGCTGCAGGGAAAGTTAACATCCCAGCCAGACCCAGTACACCTGGCTTGAATAAACGTAGGCACAAGCGAGCACTTGGATGTAAACTCTTTATTGTCCGCTTCCGCCTCAGGCTACTGAGGCTTGAATGGGAGAGGCTTGACACGCACACGTAGGCACCGCGCTCCTCCCTGGACAGGGTGCTTTGGAACAGATGGAGGAACGGGCTGCCTGACAAACTGCGGGCCCATGGAAGCGATGGTGCCTGTGGTGCTCTCTGACCTCCGCTGACTGTGGGATTCCCCTGGGGGCGCAGAAGAGCCTGCCATGGGAGCACCTTGCTCAGAGCCTCGCCGGACAGCTTGGAGGAGATCAGGTGGTCTTTGGAGGTGCTCTGAGGGACAGCTCTCCTTCCCTTTGCTTGGCACGGGCTGTTTGGTGACACGCTTTCCCAAGTTCTTCTCCAGGTTCCGTGCAGTCCCAGGCTGACAGCTCTGCTCCGATACAGAGCGCGTCATCCCACTTTCCACCGTTTTGCTGTTTGAAGTGGTGTCTAAGGCCTTGGCTTTCATTTCCCGCTCCATCTTGTCCTTCACTTTTTCAACCACGTTAAGGACAATGGTTCTGGCATAGGCCTGCAGTTCTGTGTGCAGCCGCTGAACTTCGGAGACAGCCTTTTGGGTGCTCTCCCTTACAATCCTGTGACTCAGTCGTGAGACCTCAGCAGTGTCTGGCGCTGGTTGGATCACGGGCAACTTTTCTCTCTGCCTTGCTTCTGGGCTCTGCTCTTCTGACACTCTTGGTAGTCCCCGCCCTTCCCTCATGCCCTGTCTTAAGAGAGGCACCTGGGATGGCTGTGGCTTCCTGTTAGAGAGGTTGACAGTGGGAAGCGCCAGGATTTCAGAGTATTTGCGGTTGAAGTCTTGCTCAAACCGGGAAGCTACGAAGGATTCCAAAGTGTCGCAGACACTTCCAACAGCTTCTCTGGTGACTTTGTCAAGGGAAGCCTGCGAGGATTCTCCCTCAAAGGCTTCCCTCGATTTCTTTTCTGCCAGCTTCCCCACTTGGAAGGCTGTCCTGGCGACGGGCTGCTCCTTCTGCCTGGCTGCTGGCCTTGGCTCAGATGCACTGGGCGTGCCGGATTCCCAGGACTTCTCAAAGAGCTTCATCACACTCGCCACAACCTTCTTAGCCAGCAGTGCAATTTCCTCCTCTTTATCAAGAGGAGATGTCTCTGAAGGCTCTGCGCTTTTGGCACTTCCACACAGTCTTTCTTGGCTCTTATGGGGAGCCCTCTTTAAGACGCGGGCAGACTGGTCCAGTGCCTGCACCCTCTCAAACACTTGCCGCACCACAGTCCGAGCCATCTCTTCAATTCTCTGGCTTTCTTTAGCAGCCTGTTCTTCCGAGGCAGCTTTGAATACACCGTCTGCGGGGACAGGTGACTTTCTCTCTGACTCAGTCACAGTAGGGATGCACCCAGGGAGCTTGGCATCTTCCCTGCCCAACTCAAGTCCGGAGGGAGCCGCTTTCAGCCTTCTGTACTGGCCAGATTGGAGAAGGTTTCTTCTGCTTTTGCAGGAAGGTGGGCCAGCTGGTTTTTTAGGCTCCAGTGGGCTGGCTTTCTCTCCCATGACCATGTACACATCAGTGGAGGAGCTCTGGCAAGAGCTGTCAATCCGTGCCGTCAGTCTGGGGTCAAGTTTCTTCAACTTGGCGAGCTCTTGCTGAAGCTTTTCCTGAAAGGGAACAGCAGGTTTTGGCTCACTCTTGCCTCAGAAATGGCTCGCGTCCCTGCGTGCTGAGGCTTCATGCCGCCCGTGCCAGCGCCCTGCTTCTGCCGTGCAACGAGGGCTGAAGAGAAGGGCTTCCCTCGGGAAAGGGTCGTCCTTTCCCCACGACAACACCTGGCCCCCCAGCACAGCCCTGACATCTGCATTCCCCGCCTCCCTCAGATCCATCAAGGAAAGCCCCAGCCTTCTGTACCGTGCCGCTGACATGTGTCTACCAGCGCTGAGCTTTGCCTACCTCTCCTTGCCTCCTGGTTTTCTCAGCCTCCAGCTTGAGTGTGGTCAGATACTGCCTGTACTCATTGAACTCCTTCAGAGTGCAGACCACCTATGGAGAGACAAGGGCAGAAAGCTCCCAAGAACTGTCGAGGTAGCTGCGCAGTGGCAGGGGAGCAGCTCCTCTCCATCCCCTCCCCGTCCCAGCGGTGGGGACGCTGCCTCCCTCCGAGCCAGGGCCGAGTGGACTCCTCGCTCTGCACCAGACCCCACACCGGCTGCCTCCTCAATGCACAGGCAGCGCACGGCAGCCTGAGAAGAGCAGGAGTGGGCATTGCCAGCAGGGCGCTGGGGTGACGTCTGCTCCCTTGGAAGGCAGCGCAACAGCGCTGTGCCCCCCACCAGCAACAAGCGGCTGCAGCAAGCGCGCTGGGAATCATAGAATCATTAGGGTTGGAAAAGACCTTCAAGATCATCTGGTCCAACCATCAGCCTACTACCAATGTCACCCCCTAAACCATGTCCCTAAGCACCAGGTCCAAGCTTTCCTTAAACACCCCCAGGGACAGTGACTCCACCACTTCCCTGGGCAACTCGTTCCAATGCCTGAGTGCTCCTTCTGAGAAGAAATGTCCCCTCCTTTCCAACCTAAACCTCCCCGGCACAATTTGAGGCCATTCCCTCTAGTCCTGCTCCTAGTCATCTGCAAGAAGAGGCCGACCCCCAGCTCCCCACAAGTTCCTTTCTGGTAGTTGTAGAGAGCGATAAGGTCTCCCCTGAGCCCGTTTTATTGTGGCTACACTATTCCTGATACAGGCCAGGATGCCGTTGGCCTTCTTGGCCACCTGGGCACACTGCCGGCTCATGATGAGGCGAGCATCAATCAGCACCCCCAGATCCTTTTCCTCTGCACAGCTTTTGAGCCACTCTGCCATGCAAGCCTGTAGCACTGCATGGGGTTGTTGTGGCCAAAGTGCAGGAACTGGCACTTAGCCATGTTAAACCTCATCCCACTGGCCTCTGCCAGAGGAGACCTGTGCTGGTCAGCGCAACGTCCAAACCTACTTTGCCATCACTGGTGATGTAGCCCTTGCTCTTCAGGCTCTGCAGGTTGTCTTTGCGATTGTAGTAGGCCTGCAGATGCGGGTCGTGCAGGCAGTTGTACTCTGTGCGCAGTCGGCGACAGTACGGATCTCCCAGATTAAATTGAGCAGAAGGCTGGTGAAGCTGGAAGAGAGGTGTTCCAGAGTATGAATGGGGCAGGAGAAAGCAGCAGAGAGACAAAGGCACTTCCAAGCTCCTCATGCACACGGGCTAGCCTTTTCCAACCTCTGAGGTATAGGTTTCTGATTCCTGGCTTACTTCCCGGCTGGACCTTCCTTCTGAAGCCATCAAAAACACCCCCACCAGGCTGAGGGTCCGGCCTGGGCTGGGGAGAGAAGGCCAAACCCCACCAGCAAAGTAGGCATCTTGGGCCACCGGGTAGAAATGCAAGAGCTTTCCATGCCAGAAATGAACCTTCAGATGGAAAACTTCAAGCCCGGTGGTTCACACGTCAACAATGGAAAATCCACAGAAAACGGCCTCCTCTGGGTTAGGCAGGACTAAGGGGCGGGTAGCCTGCCTCCCTCCTTCCTCTGCCTCCAGGAAGTCTCTGCCTCGGAAGCAGTGCTCCCCCAAGCTGGAGGAAGAGGAGGAGGACACGGCATGCGGTTCCCAAGCAGAGAAGCCTGGGATTTTCTAAATTTCTAAATCTGAGAGGGAAAGCAGGAGAAGGTTGCACCCTCCCCTAAGAGACCCCCAGACTCAATGTTTCTGGCCATGCTGGAAGGCCACCTTGGCCTGGTACCCGGACGCGCTGCCGCCTGCTGCAGGCAGGGCCCCAGCTGCCCGCTTGCCTGGTGCCAGAACCCAGGCTGGCCCTGGTGCTGGCAAGCACGCCCCTGTGGAGAGCCCAGCTGTGGAACACCCTCTCCTGACCTCTGGCCAGTGCAGGCCACTGCTGTTGGCGAGTCCTCCTTTGTCTCCGTGCTGCGGAGCCGGGAGCATCCATCCCTGACTCCTCCACCCGGTTGGGCCAAAGTGCTGTAACTCCCACCGTAGAGCAGGTGGCCACAAGGCCTTCTCGGAATGATGGGGAGGGAGCCCGTGACAGAAGAGACCTTTTCCACCCCTTCCACCCCTTCCTCCTTCTCTTACCTTTTCCCCCAGCTTGGTCCTGCAGAAGACAGGCTTGGTGCCAGGCACTAGAGGGATTTTGACTCCCAGTGGGAGGTCCAGCAGCCCGCTGCCTCTTTCTCCAAGTTGCCATCTGGGCTGGAACTAGAAAGACAGGGACACTCAGACACTCAGGCACTCCAATCCCTTCTGCAGCCCACCCCCGCACCCCCTTGCAGCTCTCTTCCCACTTGCTAGCAATACGCCGGGATGGGCAGAGAGAGGCACGGCTCCCTGCGAGCCTTCTGCGGCCTGACCAGGTTTAGATCCCTCCCAGCTTCCTGGGAGCCTCCTCTGGCCCCAGAGCAGTCCCGCACGCCCCGGGCTCCTGCTCTGAGCCCTCTCCTCGGGCACAGTGCTCACCTCTCTGCTCTTGCCAGCTATGCACAGCAGTGCGTCTGGGTTTTGGAAACCAGCAGTGAGATGCTGCTCCATGGCTCCTTCCAAGAGCTCTGTGGGAGCTGCGACCCTCTGCTAGCACCTCTCACTCCAGAGGCAGACAGCTGCAACTGTCCCAGGCGGTCTCCCAGCAAGCGGCTTTATAGAGCGCTCAAGCATTGTTACATCATCGCGTTGCCATGCCGCCACCTACACCATGGCTACCTGCAGGCCCTTCTGGTCACACTGGTGGGCAAGCCACTCCAGCCGAGCCTGCTTTGAGCAGGGCGCCTGGACTAGGTTGTTTCCACCAGCCCCTTCCCACCCCAGCTCTTCTGTCATTCTTGGAAGGAAAGCTGTCATCCTTGCTAACTGGTGAGAAATGTGCAGATTTTCCACACCAGAAATGCTTGCTTCTTGGCTGAATGTTCAGTGATGGAGCCTTCAGCAGCTCTGTGAGACAGTTTTGGCGGCAGGTCGTGTCTTCACCTATTGCCCTGATTTTCTCTGGCAAAAGGCCTGTGGAACCTGGCTGCTGCCTGCAGCTGCTGGGCTTCCCACTCCCCTTGGCCCTCCCTTCTGCCATACGTCTCCTTTGGGCTCTCCCCATCCCTCCTGTGAGGCGACAGGCAATGCAGGAGGCTTTGCAGCAGTGCGCAAGGGCTTCTTGCCACCGCTCCTAGCTTTTCCCTCTGTCCTGCTGCCTCTTCCCTCCTACCTGTTTCTTCTGCTCCCGTGTGGCTTTTTCACGGCCGCAGTCCCCAAGAGGCACCGCTGCCACCATGGAGAGCCTCCTGCCCAGAGTGCCTTCCCTGGCCTCACTTCTGCAGCGTCCCCTTCCACAGGCCTCCTGCTGTGTCTTCGCTGTCCCCTCCTGTGTCTGCCTCCCTCTGAGTGCCCTCCTGGCCCGGCCCACGTGTCCTCACATTTCTCCTCCTGCCTGCTGCCCGAGCCGCTGGCACCCGTTGTCACACAGGAGAGAGCATCGGCGCCAGGGGCTCCTCTGGTCGCTCTCAGCTCTGGCTCCACAGGCAGCCCTTGCTGAGCCGGCTGGAACTGTCTGGGACTGGCCCCCATGCCTCCAGGCCTACCCCCCTCTGACGGCCACACAGACAGGCCCAAAGCCACCCGCTAGGCCCAAGCCACCCCCCGGCTTCCTCCCGTAAAGGGCACAGTTGGTGCTGGGTCACCGGTTGCAGCTGTGCTGCTCACATCTGCTTTGAATTCCAACCTCTTTCTCCATTTCCACCAACTTTCTTCCCCTCTTTCCTTTCTGTTACCTGTTCCTGTGGCTGTTTCCTGCAAGCAACAGGGCAGGAGCCGGGCTGCTGGCTCCTGCTGTGCTCACTTTCTACCTCTCCCTCTTATTGAGACCCCTTTCCACCCTTTGTTCCTTCTTTTTTCTCGTTAGTTCCTTTTTTGCCTGCTCTGCGAGACAGGCTTGATGCCATGGTTCTGGCTGCTGCTACTTCTGGGGCTACTGCCCTGACCTGCCAGGCCTTTCCCCTCCCTGTACGCAGCTCCTGCCCCTGCAGGCAGTCATGAGGGGAAAAGAGGCTAAGCGGGGCTCACAGGGCCATACAGAATGGCAAAGGGAGGGCTCTGGGTGGCACCCAAAGGCCCACGGAGGGCCATAGCTGGCACTTGGAAGCATCCAGAGGTCTCACGGTAGGCAGTGAAAGGCAGACGGAGGCCTCTGGGCAGCACCAAAGGTCTGCTAGAGCTGTGGTCAAGCGCAGGGCCCTAGGAGACATGCAAAGAGCAGTGGAGGGCCTTGGGGTCACCAAAAGGCAAACAGCGCCCCTTAGCTGTCCCAAAAGGCCCAAGGAGGGCCCAGGGAAGGACAAGGCAATCAGAGAGGCCTCAAGGAGGCAAGAGGGTAAGCGGAATCCTCTGGGAAATAGGACTGAAAACCTGAAGGTCTGAAAACATGTCAGGCAACCAAAAGACACAGTGAGAGGCCTGGGTGGGAACCCAAAAAAGGCCAGGCTCTGTTTCCCGTCAACAATTTGACTTGTCTCCTTGTGGGACTGAAGGTCTCCCTTCCGCAGGGGATGCTTCATGGGAGAGTGTCAAAGGCCAAGCCCGTGCCACGGCTGCGTGGAGAATTCCCATGAGGGGGCGGGACTGCTCCCACCGCTTGCCCTTGTGTGAGCACTGGCACGGGCAGACCTTCTGGGGGAGCTTGGTCTAAGGAGAAGGAGCCCTGCAAGAAGGGTCTCAACATTGTCCTCGACACCTGGTAAACACCAGGCTTCCTAGACCTGGTCCGGCCCCCTCCTTAGCCCAGCTGCAACACTTGACGCGACAAGGAAGGCTAAAGCCCACCTAGAGATGAGGCTTGCAAAAGAGATAAAAGATAATAAGAAGGTTTTTTTTAAGTATGTAAACAGTAAAAGGAAGAGTAGGGATAATGTGGGTCCTTTGCTGAATGAAGTGGGTGTCCTGGTAACGGGAGACGCCGAGAAGGTGGAGATACTGAATGCGTTCTTTGCTTCAGTCTTTGCTTCAAGGACTCCCCCCCAGGACTCCTCGACCCTGGCGGGAGGATAAAGGGTCTGGGAAATGGAGGGCTCCCCCCTGGTTGACGAGAGAGTGCTTCGGGAGCGTCTGAGTGGGCGCAACGCACACAAATCCATGGGTCCCGATGGGATGCATCCATGTGTGCTAAGGGAGTTGGCAGAGGTGATCGCCGAACTGCTCTCTATCATCTTTGAAAGGTCCTGGAGAACAGGAGAGGTGCCTGAAGACTGGAGGATAGCCAATGTCACTCCAGTCTTCAAGAAGGGCAAGAAGGAGGATCCGGGAAACTACAGGCCAGTCAGTCTCACCTCTGTCCCTGGAAAGGTGTTGGAACAGTTTGTTCTGGATGCCATCTCCAAGCAATTGGAAGAGAAGAATGTTATGAGGAGTAGTCAGCATGGATTCACCAAGGGCAAGTCATGCTCGACCAACCTCGTTGCCTTCTATGATGGCATCACCAGCTGGTAGATGGGGGGAGAGCAGTGGATGTCATCTACCTTGACTTTAGCGAGGCTTTCAGTACTGTCTCCCATGACATCCTGATAGCGAAGCTGAGAAAGTGTGGGATAGAGGAGTGGACAGTAAGGTGGGTTGAGAACCGGCTGACTGGCTGAGCTCAGAGGGTGGTGATCGGCGGCACAGAGTCCGGCTGGAGACCTGTGACTAGTGGTGTTCCCCAGGGGTCAGTGCTGGGTCCGGTCTTGTTCAACATCTTCATCGACGACTTTGATGAGGGAATAGTGTCTGCCCTCAGCAAGTACGCCGATGACACAAAGCTGGGAGGAGTGGCCGACACGCCAGAAGGCTGTGCTGCCATTCAGCGAGACCTGGACAAGCTACAAAGATGGGCAGGAAGAGACCAAATGAGGTTTAATAAGAGCAAGTGTAGAGTCCTGCACCTGGGAAGGAACAACCGGACATATCAGTACAGGCTGGGGGACGACCTCCTGGAGAGGAGCTCTGAGAAGGACCTGGGGGTCCTAGTGGACGACAGGTTGACCATGGGCCAGCAGTGTGCCCTCGTGACCAAGAGGGCCGATGGGATCCTGGCATGCATTAAAAGGAGTGTGGCCAGCAGGTCATGGGAGGTGATCCTCCCCCTCTACTCTGCCCTGGTCAGGCCTCACCTGGAGTACTGTGTCCAGTTCTGGGCTCCCCGCTACAAAAAAGACAGGGATCTCCTGGAAGAGTCCAGTGGAGGGCCACAAAGATGATACGGGGCCTGGAGCATCTTCCCTACGAGGAAAGGCTGAGAGACCTGGGTCTGTTCAGCCTGGAGAAGAGAAGACTGAGAGGGGATCTCATCAAAGTGTATAAATACCTGAGGTGTGGGAGACAGAGGGATTTGGCCAACCTCTTTTCAGTGGTTTGTGGGGACAGGACAAGGGGTAATGGCCACAAGATAGAGCACAGGAAGTTCCGCACCAACATGCAAAAGAACTTCTTCACAGTGAGGGTGATGGAGCACTGGTACAGGCTGCCCAGGGAGGTTGTGGAGTCTCCTCCTCTGGAGATATTCAAGGCCCGTCTGGACACCTACCTGGGCAGCCTGCTCTAAGGAACCTGCTTTTGCGGGGGGGTTGGACCTGATGATCTCTCAAGGTCCCTTCCAACCCCTTCAGTTCTGTGATTCTGTGATTTTGTGACTTCATCAAGGAGCAGAACTGCTGGCTACTTCTCCCCTCCCTAGTTCAGATTGCCTGTTACATTGGCCCATAGTGCTCTAGCCACACAGCCCAAGTTGCAGAAGGCAAAGGCAGGGTCTGGGAGAATGAAGAGCCGCCCACTGTAGGAGAAGATCATGTGCGAGACCATCTAAGGAACCTGAAGGTGCGCAAGTCCATGGGACCAGATGAGAGGCATCCGTGGGTCCTGAGGGAGCTGGTGGATAACGTTGCTAAGCCACTGTTCATCATATTTGAGCAGCAGTGGCGGCCTGGGGCAGTTCCAGCTGCCTGGCAAATCTGGTGGCCTTCTACGATGGGGGTACAGCCTCGGTGCATAGGGGAAGAGCAACTGATGTCATCTACTTGGATGTGTGCAAAGCATTTGATACTGTCCCATACAACATCCTTGTCTCTAAACTGGGGAGACATGGATTTGATGGATGGACCACTTGGTGGGTAAGGAACTGGCTGGCTGGTCACACTCAAAGAGTTGCGGTCAACGGCTCGATATCCAGGTGGAGACCAGTGACGAGTGGCCCTCCTCAGGGGTCGTTTCTGGGACCGGTGCTGTTTAACATCTTTGTCGTTGACAAGGACAGTGGGATGGAGTGCACCCTCAGCACGTTTGTTGATGACACCAAGCTGTGTGGTGTGGTCAACACGCTGGAGGGAAGCGATGCCATCCAGAGGGACCTGGACAGGCTTGAGAGGATGTTGGAGCAGGTTTTCCTCATGCAGCCCAGGGTGTACCATGGCAGAGCAGATCTCCACACTGCAGCCCGTGCAGGAGCCCACGGTGGAGCAGGTGGATGTGGCCTGAAGGAGGCTGTGGCCTATGGAGAGCCCCAGTTGGTGCAGACTCCAGGCTGGAGCTGCAGCCCGTGGAGAGGAGCCCACACAGGAGCTGGAGATCTTGCAGGAGCTGCTGCCCGTGGGGCACCTGTCTTGCTTCGTGGACCCCGTGGTATGGACCTGTATTGGAGCAGTTCTTGAAAAGATGCAGCCTGTGGGAAGCCCACGCAGGATCAGTTCAGGAAGGACAGCATCCCGTGGGAGGGACCCCTCATTGGAGCAGGGGTAGAGAGTGACCATGTAGGAGCATGGGAGGTGAACCGTTAAGGACTGACTGCAGCCCCCACTCCATGTTCCCCTGAACATGGAACAACTGTTCCCCTGAACAGCTCAAGTTCCAGGGCCTCGATGTCCTTCTTGTACTGAGGGGCCCAAAACTCAACAACAGTACTCGAGGTGCGGTCTCACCAAAGCTGAGTATGGGGGGATGATCACCTCCCTGCTCCTGCTGGTTACGCTATTTCTACTACAGGCCAGGATGCCGTTGGTCTTCTTGGCCACCTGAGCACACTGCCGGCTCGCAATCAGCCGACCATCGATCAACACTCTCAGGTCCCTTTCCTCTTCACTGTCTTCTAGCCACTCTGCCCCAAGCCTTATTGGTTATTGTGGCCAAAGTGCAAGACCTGGCACTTGGCCTGTTAAACCTCATCCCATAGCCCCCACTCCATGTTCCCCTGAGCCACTTGGGGGCAGGGTGGATGTAGAAGAGGGTGGAAGGGGGAAGGTGATTTTAGTTTGCTTTTAGTATCTCACTGCTCTAGCCTGTTTTAATAGGTAATAAATTATATTAATCTCCCCATGCTGAGTCTGTTTTGCCCGTGATGATAATTGTTGCGTGGTCTCCCTGTCCTTATCTCAACCCTTGAGCCCGTTTTATCGTATTTTCTCCCCCTTTCTGTTTGAGGAGGGCGAGTGAGAGAGTGGTCGTGGTGGAGTTCAGCTGCCCAGCTGGGTAAAACCACCACACGGTGTAGGGAAAATCCCCAAGCACAGCAAGGCCTGGCGTGGTGGTTTTACCGTGCTAGGCAGCTGAACACAACCGCTCTCTCACTCCCCCTCCTTAGATGAGGAGGGGAAGAAGTAAAGGAAAGAACAGCTCACGGGTTGAGATAAGGATGATTTAATAAAAGGAAAAGAAAAAAAAAAAGAAATAATTATTAAGGAAAGATTACTATTAATTAAACGATTTAACTAAACAATTTAACTAAACAATTAACAATTTAACTAAAGGGAAAAAAAAAGGGAAAGGGGAAAAGGGAGGGGGGAAAGGGAAAACTAAACAAAACAAGTAAAGGCTATGTGGAAGTGCAGAGGAAAGAAATGACTCTCTACTTCCCACAAATGAGCGAAGCTTGACCACGTACTTGAAGCAGGGCCTCAACGCACGTAGCCAGTGTTCGGGAGGAGGACAGACATTTTCACAATGAGAGCCCACCCCTCCCCTCTTCTTCCTTTTTCCACCTTTTATTACTGAGTGTGACATCATATGGTATGGAATATCCCTTTGGTTGGTTTAGGTCAGCTGCCCTGGTGATGTTTCTTTTTCACATTTTTTGCCCACCCCCTAGGACGGTTAGAGAGAGTCCTGATGCTGTGCCAGCACTGCTCAGCAGCAGACACAACACTGGTGTGATACCACTGCTGTTTTAGCTACAAGTGCAGAGCACGGCACTGTGTGGGCTGCTGCAGGGAAAGTTAACATCCCAGCCAGACCCAGTACACCTGGCTTGAATAAATGTAGGCACAAGCAAGCACTTGGATGTAAACTCTTTATTGTCCGCTTCCGCCTCAGGCTACTGAGGCTTGAATGGGAGAGGCTTGACACGCACACGTAGGCACCGCGCTCCTCCCTGGACAGGGTGCTTTGGAACAGATGGAGGAACGGGCTGCCTGACAAACTGCGGGCCCATGGAAGCGATGGTGCCTGTGGTGCTCTCTGACCTCCGCTGACTGTGGGATTCCCCTGGGGGGGCAGAAGAGCCTGCCATGGGAGCACCTTGCTCAGAGCCTCGCCGGACAGCTTGGAGGAGATCAGGTGGTCTTTGGAGGTGCTCTGAGGGACAGCTCTCCTTCCCTTTGCTTGGCACGGGCTGTTTGGTGACACGCTTTCCCAAGTTCTTCTCCAGGTTCCGTGCAGTCCCAGGCTGACAGCTCTGCTCCGATACAGAGCGCGTCATCCCACTTGCCACCGTTTTGCTGTTTGAAGTGGTGTCTAAGGCCTTGGCTTTCATTTCCCGCTCCATCTTGTCCTTCACTTTTTCAACCACGTTAAGGACAATGGTTCTGGCATAGGCCTGCAGTTCTGTGTGCAGCCGCTGAACTTCGGAGACAGCCTTTTGGGTGCTCTCCCTTACAATCCTGTGACTCAGTCGTGAGACCTCAGCAGTGTCTGGCGCTGGTTGGATCACGGGCAACTTTTCTCTCTGCCTTGCTTCTGGGCTCTGCTCTTCTGACACTCTTGGTAGTCCCCGCCCTTCCCTCATGCCCTGTCTTAAGAGAGGCACCTGGGATGGCTGTGGCTTCCTGTTAGAGAGGTTGACAGTGGGAAGCGCCAGGATTTCAGAGTATTTGCGGTTGAAGTCTTGCTCAAACCGGGAAGCTACGAAGGATTCCAAAGTGTCGCAGACACTTCCAACAGCTTCTCTGGTGACTTTGTCAAGGGAAGCCTGCGAGGATTCTCCCTCAAAGGCTTCCCTCGATTTCTTTTCTGCCAGCTTCCCCACTTGGAAGGCTGTCCTGGCGACGGGCTGCTCCTTCTGCCTGGCTGCTGGCCTTGGCTCAGATGCACTGGGCGTGCCGGATTCCCAGGACTTCTCAAAGAGCTTCATCACACTCGCCACAACCTTCTTAGCCAGCAGTGCAATTTCCTCCTCTTTATCAAGAGGAGATGTCTCTGAAGGCTCTGCGCTTTTGGCACTCCCACACAGTCTTTCTTGGCTCTTATGGGGAGCCCTCTTTAAGACGCGGGCAGACTGGTCCAGTGCCTGCACCCTCTCAAACACTTGCCGCACCACAGTCCGAGCCATCTCTTCAATTCTCTGGCTTTCTTTAGCAGCCTGTTCTTCCGAGGCAGCTTTGAATACACCGTCTGCGGGGACAGGTGACTTTCTCTCTGACTCAGTCACAGTAGGGATGCACCCAGGGAGCTTGGCATCTTCCCTGCCCAACTCAAGTCCGGAGGGAGCCGCTTTCAGCCTTCTGTACTGGCCAGATTGGAGAAGGTTTCTCCTGCTTTTGCAGGAAGGTGGGCCAGCTGGTTTTTTAGGCTCCAGTGGGCTGGCTTTCTCTCCCATGACCATGTACACATTAGTGGAGGAGCTCTGGCAAGAGCTGTCAATCCGTGCCGTCAGTCTGGGGTCAAGTTTCTTCAACTTGGCGAGCTCTTGCTGAAGCTTTTCCTGAAAGGGAACAGCAGGTTTTGGCTCACTCTTGCCTCAGAAATGGCTCGCGTCCCTGCGTGCTGAGGCTTCATGCCGCCCGTGCCAGCGCCCTGCTTCTGCCGTGCAACGAGGGCTGAAGAGAAGGGCTTCCCTCGGGAAAGGGTCGTCCTTTCCCCACGACAACACCTGCCCCCCCAGCACAGCCCTGACATCTGCATTCCCCGCCTCCCTCAGATCCATCAAGGAAAGCCCCAGCCTTCTGTACCGTGCCGCTGACATGTGTCTACCAGCGCTGAGCTTTGCCTACCTCTCCTTGCCTCCTGGTTTTCTCAGCCTCCAGCTTGAGTGTGGTCAGATACTGCCTGTACTCATTGAACTCCTTCAGAGTGCAGACCACCTATGGAGAGACAAGGGCAGAAAGCTCCCAAGAACTGTCGAGGTAGCTGCGCAGTGGCAGGGGAGCAGCTCTTCTCCATCCCCTCCCCGTCCCAGCGGTGGGGACGCTGCCTCCCTCCGAGCCAGGGCCGAGTGGACTCCTCGCTCTGCACCAGACCCCACACCGGCTGCCTCCTCAATGCACAGGCAGCGCACGGCAGCCTGAGAAGAGCAGGAGTGGGCATTGCCAGCAGGGCGCTGGGGTGACGTCTGCTCCCTTGGAAGGCAGCGCAACAGCGCTGTGCCCCCCACCAGCAACAAGCGGCTGCAGCAAGCGCGCTGGGAATCATAGAATCATTAGGGTTGGAAAAGACCTTCAAGATCATCTGGTCCAACCATCAGCCTACTACCAATGTCACCCCCTAAACCATGTCCCTAAGCACCAGGTCCAAGCTTTCCTTAAACACCCCCAGGGACAGTGACTCCACCACTTCCCTGGGCAACTCGTTCCAATGCCTGAGTGCTCCTTCTGAGAAGAAATGTCCCCTCCTTTCCAACCTAAACCTCCCCGGCACAATTTGAGGCCATTCCCTCCAGTCCTGTTCCTAGTCATCTGCAAGAAGAGGCCGACCCCCAGCTCCCCACAAGTTCCTTTCTGGTAGTTGTAGAGAGCGATAAGGTCTCCCCTGAGCCCGTTTTATTGTGGCTACACTATTCCTGATACAGGCCAGGATGCCGTTGGCCTTCTTGGCCACCTGGGCACACTGCCGGCTCATGATGAGGCGAGCATCAATCAGCACCCCCAGATCCTTTTCCTCTGCACAGCTTTTGAGCCACTCTGCCGCAAGCCTGTAGCACTGCATGGGGTTGTTGTGGCCAAAGTGCAGGAACTGGCACTTAGCCATGTTAAACCTCATCCCACTGGCCTCTGCCAGAGGAGGCCTGTGCTGGTCAGCGCAACGTCCAAACCTACTTTGCCATCACTGGTGATGTAGCCCTTGCTCTTCAGGCTCTGCAGGTTGTCTTTGCGATTGTAGTAGGCCTGCAGATGCGGGTCGTGCAGGCAGTTGTACTCTGTGCGCAGTAGGCGACAGTATGGATCTCCCAGATTAAATTGAGCAGAAGGCTGGTGAAGCTGGAAGAGAGGTGTTCCAGAGTATGAATGGGGCAGGAGAAAGCAGCAGAGAGACAAAGGCACTTCCAAGCTCCTCATGCACACGGGCTAGCCTTTTCCAACCTCTGAGGTATAGGTTTCTGATTCCTGGCTTACTTCCCGGCTGGACCTTCCTTCTGAAGCCATCAAAAACACCCCCACCAGGCTGAGGGTCCGGCCTGGGCTGGGGAGAGAAGGCCAAACCCCACCAGCAAAGTAGGCATCTTGGGCCACCGGGTAGAAATGCAAGAGCTTTCCATGCCAGAAATGAACCTTCAGATGGAACACTTCAAGCCCGGTGGTTCACACGTCAGCAATGGAAAATCCACAGAAAACGGCCTCCTCTGGGTTAGGCAGGGCTAAGGGGCAGGTAGCCTGCCTCCCTCCTTCCTCTGCCTCCAGGAAGTCTCTGCCTCGGAAGCAGTGCTCCCCCAAGCTGGAGGAAGAGGAGGAGGACACGGCATGCGGTTCCCAAGCAGAGAAGCCTGGGATTTTCTAAATTTCTAAATCTGAGAGGGAAAGCAGGAGAAGGTTGCACCCTCCCCTAAGAGACCCCCAGACTCAATGTTTCTGGCCATGCTGGAAGGCCACCTTGGCCTGGTACCCGGACGCGCTGCCGCCTGCTGCAGGCAGGGCCCCAGCTGCCCGCTTGCCTGGTGCCAGAACCCAGGCTGGCCCTGGTGCTGGCAAGCACGCCCCTGTGGAGAGCCCAGCTGTGGAACACCCTCTCCTGACCTCTGGCCAGTGCAGGCCACTGCTGTTGGCGAGTCCTCCTTTGTCTCCGTGCTGCGGAGCCGGGAGCATCCATCCCTGACTCCTCCACCCGGTTGGGCCAAAGTGCTGTAACTCCCACCATAGAGCAGGTGGCCACAAGGCCGTCTCGGAATGATGGGGAGGGAGCCCGTGACAGAAGAGACCTTTTCCACCCCTTCCACCCCTTCCTCCTTCTCTTACCTTTTCCCCCAGCTTTGTCCTGCAGAAGACGGGCTTGGTGCCAGGCACTAGAGGGATTTTGACTCCCAGTGGGAGGTCCAGCAGCCCGCTGCCTCTTTCTCCAAGTTGCCATCTGGGCTGGAACTAGAAAGACAGGGACACTCAGACACTCAGGCACTCCAATCCCTTCTGCAGCCCACCCCCGCACCCCCTTGCAGCTCTCTTCCCACTTGCTAGCAATACGCCGGGATGGGCAGAGAGAGGCACGGCTCCCTGCGAGCCTTCTGCGGCCTGACCAGGTTTAGATCCCTCCCAGCTTCCTGGGAGCCTCCTCTGGCCCCAGAGCAGTCCCGCACGCCCCGGGCTCCTGCTCTGAGCCCTCTCCTCGGGCACAGTGCTCACCTCTCTGCTCTTGCCAGCTATGCACAGCAGTGCGTCTGGGTTTTGGAAACCAGCAGTGAGATGCTGCTCCATGGCTCCTTCCAAGAGCTCTGTGGGAGCTGCGACCCTCTGCTAGCACCTCTCACTCCAGAGGCAGACAGCTGCAACTGTCCCAGGCGGTCTCCCAGCAAGCGGCTTTATAGAGCGCTCAAGCATTGTTACATCATCGCGTTGCCATGCCGCCACCTACGCCATGGCTACCTGCAGGCCCTTCTGGTCACACTGGTGGGCAAGCCACTCCAGCCGAGCCTGCTTTGAGCAGGGCGCCTGGACTAGGTTGTTTCCACCAGCCCCTTCCCACCCCAACTCTTCTGTCATTCTTGGAAGGAAAGCTGTCATCCTTGCTAACTGGTGAGAAATGTGCAGATTTTCCACACCAGAAATGCTTGCTTCTTGGCTGAATGTTCAGTGATGGAGCCTTCAGCAGCTCTGTGAGACAGTTTTGGCGGCAGGTCGTGTCTTCACCTATTGCCCTGATTTTCTCTGGCAAAAGGCCTGTGGAACCTGGCTGCTGCCTGCAGCTGCTGGGCTTCCCACTCCCCTTGGCCCTCCCTTCTGCCATACGCCTCCTTTGGGCTCTCCCCATCCCTCCTGTGAGGCGACAGGCAATGCAGGAGGCTTTGCAGTTGTGCGCAAGTGCTTCTCGCCACCGCTCCTAGCTTTTCCCTCTGTCCTGCTGCCTCTTCCCTCCTACCTGTTTCTTCTGCTCCCGTGTGGCTTTTTCACGGCCGCAGTCCCCAAGAGGCACCGCTGCCACCATGGAGAGCCTCCTGCCCAGAGTGCCTTCTCTGGCCTCACTTCTGCAGCGTCCCCTTCCACAGGCCTCCTGCTGTGTCTTCGCTGTCCCCTCCTGTGTCTGCCTCCCTCTGAGTGCCCTCCTGGCCCGGCCCACGTGTCCTCACATTTCTCCTCCTGCCTGCTGCCCGAGCCGCTGCCACCCGTTGTCACACAGGAGAGAGCAGCGGCGCCAGGGGCTCCTCTGGTCGCTCTCAGCTCTGGCTCCACAGGCAGCCCTTGCTGAGCCGGCTGGAACTGTCTGGGACTGGCCCCCATGCCTCCAGGCCTACCCCCCTCCGACGGCCACACAGACAGGCCCAAAGCCACCCGCTAGGCCCAAGCCACCCCCCGGCTTCCTCCCGTAAAGGGCACAGTTGGTGCTGGGTCACCGGTTGCAGCTGTGCCGCTCACATCTGCTTTGAATTCCAACCTCTTTCTCCATTTCCACTAACTTTCTTCCCCTCTTTCCTTTCCGTTACCTGTTCCTGTGGCTGTTTCCTGCAAGCAACAGGGCAGGAGCCGGGCTGCTGGCTCCTGCTGTGCTCACTTTCTACCTCTCCCTCTTATTGAGACCCCTTTCCACCCCTTGTTCCTTCTTTTTTCTCGTTCGTTCCTTTTTTGCCTGCTCTGCAAGATAGGCTTGGTGCTATGGTTCTGGCTGCTGCTATATCTGGATTATTAAGTAGGGAAAGGGTTAGGGCTGTTAGTGTTTGGAGAGAGAGAAAGCACAGAGTCCTGTTGAGTCTGGGATTGTTTAAAGGTCTCTGTGGCAAGAGAGATTGACTTTAGTCACAGGGTGGATTGTGGTGGTGCAGCGCTCTCCATGTCAGCACTGCACTGCACTGCAATAAACATACCTACTTTATAACTCTCCTTGAGTTGTAAAGTTTGTTTCCGTGCGTCAGTTTGGCACCACAGATGGGACCCTCTTTGTCCAGCTGCAGGACCCACTGAGGACCAGACTCCTAGAGATTTCCCCAAGAAATTTCCCTGAGATTTCTTGGGAGGACTCCCCTTCTCAACCAGATCGCTGCAGAGGTAGACAAGGACCATGACTGGTGGACGAGATATGTTTTAATGGAGTAAGGGGATACCTGTAAGTCGTGAGGAGATGTCCTACATAAGTTAAAGAGTCTGTGTACTCACCCCGGCGCAATGCTCAAGCTTGGGTAGGTGTTTGTGGCAATCTGGGATCCATTGTTTTGGTAACTGTGTATGTAAAGAACACTCTACGTTTGGTTTTGTACTACTAGTCACTGGGAGTCCCCGTGATTTGGTCAGTGCTTTGTTTTGTAGACATTTAATTAATTATGGATTGATAATATGAATTAATGATAATGATATATGATAATATGAATTATATGATAATATGAATATATGATAATATGAATTAATGGATCACAATTTATACTGGGAAATTTGTTGTAATAAGTGATACTATTTGTAATAGTGATTGCTGTTTTGTGTTGCTTGAGTGAAAGGTGCAAGAGGCCTCTTTGACTGCATGATTGTGCTGTGTGAATGAGACACAGCATTGCTGCCAAGCCAGTGTGGAGTTCCAATCCGCGGTTCCATATCCTCCGCGAGAGGAACGGCCAGAGACGAATGAAGCAGATGACAGACCGTAAAGAAGTGCTGTTTTATCCAAGTGTTGACTGGTGGTGCCCAATACACAGGCCCAACGGTTTAACTTGTAATCCTATTTTTGTTCTTAAATGTTTTGAGTGTGACAAGGAGGAAGGCGGGAGCATTATCTAAGTAACAGTTTAGAAGTTCTGGTATATTCGCTGTGGAACTACCACCCCGTTATATAATTTACTGTGGGTCAAGTTTTACTCTTGTCAACTTAATCGGGAAGTGCTTATTAATTAGGAAAACATAAATATGGGTAATAGGGAGGTGCAATAGTAAAAAGGAGCCCCTTGGGCTGAATTTTGGCTCACTGGAAGGATATGGGAGGACCAACTGGCAGGATAGTGGACAGGAAGATTTTAATAAAATATTGTAATCAGTGTTGGCCCCTCTGTAAATTGGACGATGGGGAGAAGTGGGCCCTTAATGGAACACCGAATTATAATACTTTATTGCATCTAATGTTGTTTTTGAGACGGGAAGGGAAATGGGATGAAATATTGTATACTGATATGTTGTTTACATTGAGGCAGCGTCCTGGAGGGAAAAAGGTATGGTATCGAGTTGGCCCGTGACTGAGCCTTTGGTGTTGGCATTAGAAAAGTACAAGCTGGAGAAAGATAAATAAAAATGAATTGTTAAAAGGGTTGCCGAGGCGATCGGCTCCGGGGCAGGCGCGTTCTGCAGCGGAGCGGGGGATCGGGACAGGCAGGGCTTTTTTTCCGACATCGAGGCCGCTCGAGGGAGCCGCCAGGACCCGGCAGCGCTCGCGAGGGAGGCTGACGAGGCGTAGGCGGAGCCAGCAGCGCCCCTTCCCCGGCCGTTTAACGGCAGCCCCTAGGGAGCGCGGCGAAGAAGGCCGGCAAACAGGGAGTGGCACGGCAGTTCGCGCAGGCAGGGCGAGCAGGGAGGGCGGAGAGGGCAGAGTTTCCCCCCCGCCCATAAGAACAACACCCTTAACGGCTGTCGACCACTAGCTAGGCTGCAATGGTCTACACCAGGCAGAGCGCTCTCTCTAGAAAGTCTGTACCCACCCAGACTGACCGCCTGCTCAACAATGCGGCAGTTCAGGTCTCTGGGTGCAGGGACTGTCTGAGCCTGTTGCTGCCATCTGAGGGCGGCAGAGGCACCGTGTGTGTGAGGTGCGAGCAGGTGGATGACCTGGTCCGCCTGGTGTCAGAGCTCAGGGAGGAGGTGGAGAGGTTGAGGGCTATCAGGGAGTGTGAGCGGGAGATAGACTGGTGGAGCGACTCCCTGCAGGGCCTGAAGGAGAGGTACCGGGGTGAGACACCCCAAATGGGGGTGGACCCCCTGCCCTGTCACTGTCGGGCAGAGGGAGGCGACCTAGGAGTTGAGGAGGGATGGAGACAGGTCCCTGCTCGACCTCGCAGGCGGCACCCCCCCCTACCGGCCCCACCTTCCCAGGTGCCCTTACATTACAGATTTGAGGCCCTGGAGCTTGAGAGACCGGTGGGTGAGGACGAGGTAGAAAGTCTACCCAGGAGGATGCCTAGGGCGAGGAGATCTACTCCACGCCTCAAGACTGCCTCCACCAAGAAAGACAGAAGGGTGATTGTTGTAGGCGACTCCCTTCTCTGGGGGACAGAGGGCCCTATTTGTCAGCCTGACCCTACCCGTAGGGAAGTCTGCTGCCTCCCTGGGGCCAGGGTCAGGGATGTTGCCAGAAAGCTTCCCAACCTGGTTCGCCCCTCTGACTACTACCCTCTTTTGATAGTCCAGGCTGGCAGTGACGATATTGAAGAGAGAAGCCTGAAGGCTATCAAACGGGACTTTAGGGGACTGGGACAGTTAGTGGATGGAGCAGGAGTACAGGTGGTGTTTTCGTTTATCCCTGCAGTGGCAGGGAGGGGTACCGAGAGGACACGGGAAGCCCACCTGATTAACACGTGGCTCAGAGGCTGGTGCCAACACAGAAATTTTGTTTTTTTTGACCATGGGGCGCTTTACTCGGCACCTGGCCTGGTGACCACAGACGGGTCCCTATCTCTAAGGGGAAAACGGATCCTAGCCCAGGAGCTGGCAGGGCTCGTTGAGAGGGCTTTAAACTAGGAAAGAAGGGGGATGGGGCTGAAATTAGGCTTGTTGGAGCTGTACCAGGGGGAACAATGGCAAAGCCGGGGAAGAAGGCAATGGCCCAACTGAAGTGCATCTACACTAATGCACGCAGCATGGGTAACGAACAAGAGGAGCTGGAAGCCATCATGCAGCAGGAAGGCTATGACTTGGTTGCCATCACAGAAACGTGGTGGGACCACTCTCATGACTGGAGTGCAGCAATGTCTGGCTATAGGCTCTTCAGAAGGGACAGGCAGCACAGAAGGGGTGGTGGTGTGGCTCTCTATATTAGAGAGTGTTTTGATGTTGAGGAACTTGAGGCTGGGAATGATAAGGTTGAGTCTCTATGGGTTAGGATCAGAGGGAAGGCCAACAAGGCAAGCATCCTGGTGGGGGTCTGTTATAGACCACCGAACCAGGATGAGGAGACAGATGAGGAGTTCTACAGGCAGCTGGCAGAAGCCGCGAAATCGTCAGCACTTGTTCTCGTGGGGGACTTCAACTTCCCAGACATATCCTGGAAGCACAACACAGCCCAGAGAAAGCAGTCTAAGAGGTTTCTGGAGAGCATGGAAGATAGCTTCCTGACGCAGCTGGTTAGAGAGTCTACCAGGGGAGGTGCCCCGCTAGACCTTCTGTTCACAAACAGTGATGGACTGGTGGGAGATGTGGTGGTCGGGAGCTGTCTTGGGCAGAGTGACCATGAAATGGTTCAGTTCTCTATTCTTGGTGAAGCCAGGAAGGGTACCAGTAAAACTGCTGTCTTGGACTTCCGGAGGGCTGACTTTGAGCTGTTCAGGACACTGGTTGGCAGAGTCCCTTGGGAGGAGGTTCTGAAGGGCAAAGGAGTCCAGGAAGGCTGGGCACTCTTCAAGACGGAAATCTTAATGGCTCAGGAGCGGTCTGTCCCCACGTGCCCAAAGACGAGCTGGCGCGGAATTAGACCGGCCTGGCTGAACAGAGAGTTGTGGCTCGAGCTTAGGAGAAAAAGGAGGGTTTCTAATCTTTGGAAAAGAGGGCGGGCTACTCAAGAGGACTATAAGGATGTTGCGAGGCTGTGCAGGGACAAAAATAGAAAGGCCAAAGCTCATCTGCAGCTCAATCTGGCTACTGCCATTAAAGATAACAAAAAACGTTTTTACAAATACATCAACACAAAAAGGAGGACTAAGGAGAATCTCCATCCTTTAATCGATGCGGGGGGAAACTTAGTTACAAAAGATGAAGAAAAGGCTGAGGTGCTCAATGCCTTCTTTGCCTCAGTCTTTAGCGGCAAGACCAGTTGTTCTCTGGATACCCGGTACCCTGAGCTGGTGGAAGGGGATGGGGAACAGGATGTGGCCCTCACTATCCACACGGAAATGGTTGGCGACCTGCTACAGCACTTGGATGTACGCAAGTTGATGGGGCTGGATGGGATCCACCCAAGGGTACTGAGCGAACTGGCGGAGGAGCTGGCCAAGCCGCTTTCCATCATTTATTGGCAGTCCTGGCTATCAGGAGAGGTCCCAGTCGACTGGCGGCTAGCAAATGTGATGCCCATCTACAAGAAGGGCCGGAGGGTAGACCCGGGGAACTATAGGCCTGTTAGTTTGACATCAGTGCCTTGGAAGCTCATGGAGCAGATTATCTTGAGTGTCATCACGCGGCACTTGCAGGGCAACCAGGCGATCAGGCCCAGTCGGCATGGGTTTATGAAAGGTACGTCCTGCTTGATGAACCTGATCTCCTTCTGTGACCAAGTGACACACTTGGTGGATGAGGGGAAGGCTGTGGATGTGATCTACCTTGACTTCAGTAGGGCTTTTGACACTGTTTCCCACAACATTCTCCTCAAGAAACTGGCTGCTCGTGGCTTGGACTTGCGTACACTTTGTTGGGTTAAAAACTGGCTGGATAGCCGGGCACGAAGAGCTGTGGTGAATGGAGCCAAATCCAGTTGGAGGCCGGTTACTAGTGGAGTCCCCCAGGGCTCAGTGCTGGGGCCAGTCCTCTTCAATATCTTTATCGATGATCTGGATGAGGGGATCAAGTGCACCCTCAGTAAGTTTGCAGATGACACCAAGTTAGGTGCGTGTGTCGATGTGCTCGAGAGAAGGAAGGCTCTGCAGGAGGGTCTGGATAGGCTGGACCGATGGGCTGAGGCCAACTGTATGAAGTTCAACAAGGCCAAGTGCTGGGTCCTGCATCTGGGGCGCAACAACCCCAAGCAGCGCTACAGGCTGGGAGATGAGTGTTTGGAAAGCTGCCTGGCCAAGAAGGACCTGGGAATACTGGTTGATAGGCAGCTGAGTATGAGCCAGCAATGGGCTCAGGTGGCCAAGAAGGCCAACAGCATCCTGGCTTGTATAAGAAGCAGTGTAGCCAGCAGGTCTAGGGAGGTGATTGTCCCCCTGTACTCGACTCTGGTGAGGCCGCACCTCGAGTACTCTGTTCAGTTTTGGGCCCCTCGCTACAAGAAGGACATGGAGGTGCTCTAGAGAGTCCAGAGAAGGGCAACGAAGCTGGTGCGGGGTCTGGAGAACAAGTCTTACGAGGAGCGGCTGAGGGAGCTGGGGTTGTTTAGCCTGGAGAAGAGGAGGCTCAGGGGGAGACCTCATCGCTCTCTATAGGTACCTTAAAGGAGGCTGTAGAGAGGTGGGTATTGGTCTATTCTCCCACGTGCCTGGTGACAGGACGAGGGGGAATGGGCTAAAGTTGGGGCTACTGCCCTGACCTGCCAGGCCTTTCCCCTCCCTGTACGCAGCTCCTGCCCCTGCAGGCAGTCATGAGGGGAAAAGAGGCTAAGCGGGGCTCACAGGGCCATACAGAATGGCAAAGGGAGGGCTCTGGGTGGCACCCAAAGGCCCACGGAGGGCCATAGCTGGCACTTGGAAGCATCCAGAGGTCTCACGGTAGGCAGTGAAAGGCAGACGGAGGCCTCTGGGCAGCACCAAAGGTCTGCTAGAGCTGTGGTCAAGCGCAGGGCCCTAGGAGACATGCAAAGAGCAGTGGAGGGCCTTGGGGTCACCAAAAGGCAAACAGCGCCCCTTAGCTGTCCCAAAAGGCCCAAGGAGGGCCCAGGGAAGGACAAGGCAATCAGAGAGGCCTCAAGGAGGCAAGAGGGTAAGCGGAATCCTCTGGGAAATAGGACTGAAAACCTGAAGGTCTGAAAACATGTCAGGCAACCAAAAGACACAGTGAGAGGCCTGGGTGGGAACCCAAAAAAGGCCAGGCTCTGTTTCCCGTCAACAATTTGACTTGTCTCCTTGTGGGACTGAAGGTCTCCCTTCCGCAGGGGATGCTTCATGGGAGAGTGTCAAAGGCCAAGCCCGTGCCACGGCTGCGTGGAGAATTCCCATGAGGGGGCGGGACTGCTCCCACCGCTTGCCCTTGTGTGAGCACTGGCACGGGCAGACCTTCTGGGGGAGCTTGGTCTAAGGAGAAGGAGCCCTGCAAGAAGGGTCTCAACATTGTCCTCGACACCTGGTAAACACCAGGCTTCCTAGACCTGGTCCGGCCCCCTCCTTAGCCCAGCTGCAACACTTGACGCGACAAGGAAGGCTAAAGCCCACCTAGAGATGAGGCTTGCAAAAGAGATAAAAGATAATAAGAAGGTTTTTTTTAAGTATGTAAACAGTAAAAGGAAGAGTAGGGATAATGTGGGTCCTTTGCTGAATGAAGTGGGTGTCCTGGTAACGGGAGACGCCGAGAAGGTGGAGATACTGAATGCGTTCTTTGCTTCAGTCTTTGCTTCAAGGACTCCCCCCCAGGACTCCTCGACCCTGGCGGGAGGATAAAGGGTCTGGGAAATGGAGGGCTCCCCCCTGGTTGACGAGAGAGTGCTTCGGGAGCGTCTGAGTGGGCGCAACGCACACAAATCCATGGGTCCCGATGGGATGCATCCACGTGTGCTAAGGGAGTTGGCAGAGGTGATCGCCGAACTGCTCTCTATCATCTTTGAAAGGTCCTGGAGAACAGGAGAGGTGCCTGAAGACTGGAGGATAGCCAATGTCACTCCAGTCTTCAAGAAGGGCAAGAAGGAGGATCCGGGAAACTACAGGCCAGTCAGTCTCACCTCTGTCCCTGGAAAGGTGTTGGAACAGTTTGTTCTGGATGCCATCTCCAAGCAATTGGAAGAGAAGAATGTTATGAGGAGTAGTCAGCATGGATTCACCAAGGGCAAGTCATGCTCGACCAACCTCGTTGCCTTCTATGATGGCATCACCAGCTGGTAGATGGGGGGAGAGCAGTGGATGTCATCTACCTTGACTTTAGCAAGGCTTTCAGTACTGTCTCCCATGACATCCTGATAGCGAAGCTGAGAAAGTGTGGGATAGAGGAGTGGACAGTAAGGTGGGTTGAGAACCGGCTGACTGGCTGAGCTCAGAGGGTGGTGATCGGCGGCACAGAGTCCGGCTGGAGACCTGTGACTAGTGGTGTTCCCCAGGGGTCAGTGCTGGGTCCGGTCTTGTTCAACATCTTCATCGACGACTTTGATGAGGGAATAGTGTCTGCCCTCAGCAAGTACGCCGATGACACAAAGCTGGGAGGAGTGGCCGACACGCCAGAAGGCTGTGCTGCCATTCAGCGAGACCTGGACAAGCTACAAAGATGGGCAGGAAGAGACCAAATGAGGTTTAATAAGAGCAAGTGTAGAGTCCTGCACCTGGGAAGGAACAACCGGACATATCAGTACAGGCTGGGGGACGACCTCCTGGAGAGGAGCTCTGAGAAGGACCTGGGGGTCCTAGTGGACGACAGGTTGACCATGGGCCAGCAGTGTGCCCTCGTGACCAAGAGGGCCGATGGGATCCTGGCATGCATTAAAAGGAGTGTGGCCAGCAGGTCATGGGAGGTGATCCTCCCCCTCTACTCTGCCCTGGTCAGGCCTCACCTGGAGTACTGTGTCCAGTTCTGGGCTCCCCGCTACAAAAAAAACAGGGATCTCCTGGAAAGAGTCCAGTGGAGGGCCACAAAGATGATACGGGGCCTGGAGCATCTTCCCTACGAGGAAAGGCTGAGAGACCTGGGTCTGTTCAGCCTGGAGAAGAGAAGACTGAGAGGGGATCTCATCAAAGTGTATAAATACCTGAGGTGTGGGAGACAGAGGGATTTGGCCAACCTCTTTTCAGTGGTTTGTGGGGACAGGACAAGGGGTAATGGCCACAAGATAGAGCACAGGAAGTTCCGCACCAACATGCAAAAGAACTTCTTCACAGTGAGGGTGATGGAGCACTGGTACAGGCTGCCCAGGGAGGTTGTGGAGTCTCCTCCTCTGGAGATATTCAAGGCCCGTCTGGACACCTACCTGGGCAGCCTGCTCTAAGGAACCTGCTTTTGCGGGGGGGTTGGACCTGATGATCTCTCGAGGTCCCTTCCAACCCCTTCAGTTCTGTGATTCTGTGATTTTGTGACTTCATCAAGGAGCAGAACTGCTGGCTACTTCTCCCCTCCCTAGTTCAGATTGCCTGTTACATTGGCCCATAGTGCTCTAGCCACACAGCCCAAGTTGCAGAAGGCAAAGGCAGGGTCTGGGAGAATGAAGAGCCGCCCACTGTAGGAGAAGATCATGTGCGAGACCATCTAAGGAACCTGAAGGTGCGCAAGTCCATGGGACCAGATGAGAGGCATCCGTGGGTCCTGAGGGAGCTGGTGGATAACGTTGCTAAGCCACTGTTCATCATATTTGAGCAGCAGTGGCGGCCTGGGGCAGTTCCAGCTGCCTGGCAAATCTGGCGGCCTTCTACGATGGGGGTACAGCCTCGGTGCATAGGGGAAGAGCAACTGATGTCATCTACTTGGATGTGTGCAAAGCATTTGATACTGTCCCATACAACATCCTTGTCTCTAAACTGGGGAGACATGGATTTGATGGATGGACCACTTGGTGGGTAAGGAACTGGCTGGCTGGTCACACTCAAAGAGTTGCGGTCAACGGCTCGATATCCAGGTGGAGACCAGTGACGAGTGGCCCTCCTCAGGGGTCGTTTCTGGGACCGGTGCTGTTTAACATCTTTGTCGTTGACAAGGACAGTGGGATGGAGTGCACCCTCAGCACGTTTGTTGATGACACCAAGCTGTGTGGTGTGGTCAACACGCTGGAGGGAAGCGATGCCATCCAGAGGGACCTGGACAGGCTTGAGAGGATGTTGGAGCAGGTTTTCCTCATGCAGCCCAGGGTGTACCATGGCAGAGCAGATCTCCACACTGCAGCCCGTGCAGGAGCCCACGGTGGAGCAGGTGGATGTGGCCTGAAGGAGGCTGTGGCCTATGGAGAGCCCCAGTTGGTGCAGACTCCAGGCTGGAGCTGCAGCCCGTGGAGAGGAGCCCACACAGGAGCTGGAGATCTTGCAGGAGCTGCTGCCCGTGGGGCACCTGTCTTGCTTCGTGGACCCCGTGGTATGGACCTGTATTGGAGCAGTTCTTGAAAAGATGCAGCCTGTGGGAAGCCCACGCAGGATCAGTTCAGGAAGGACAGCATCCCGTGGGAGGGACCCCTCATTGGAGCAGGGGTAGAGAGTGACCATGTAGGAGCATGGGAGGTGAACCGTTAAGGACTGACTGCAGCCCCCACTCCATGTTCCCCTGAACATGGAACAACTGTTCCCCTGAACAGCTCAAGTTCCAGGGCCTCGATGTCCTTCTTGTACTGAGGGGCCCAAAACTCAACAACAGTACTCGAGGTGCGGTCTCACCAAAGCTGAGTATGGGGGGATGATCACCTCCCTGCTCCTGCTGGTTACGCTATTTCTACTACAGGCCAGGATGCCGTTGGTCTTCTTGGCCACCTGAGCACACTGCCGGCTCGCAATCAGCCGACCATCGATCAACACTCTCAGGTCCCTTTCCTCTTCACTGTCTTCTAGCCACTCTGCCCCAAGCCTTATTGGTTATTGTGGCCAAAGTGCAAGACCTGGCACTTGGCCTGTTAAACCTCATCCCATAGCCCCCACTCCATGTTCCCCTGAGCCACTTGGGGGCAGGGTGGATGTAGAAGAGGGTGGAAGGGGGAAGGTGATTTTAGTTTGCTTTTAGTATCTCACTGCTCTAGCCTGTTTTAATAGGTAATAAATTATATTAATCTCCCCATGCTGAGTCTGTTTTGCCCGTGATGATAATTGTTGCGTGGTCTCCCTGTCCTTATCTCAACCCTTGAGCCCGTTTTATCGTATTTTCTCCCCCTTTCTGTTTGAGGAGGGCGAGTGAGAGAGTGGTCGTGGTGGAGTTCAGCTGCCCAGCTGGGTAAAACCACCACACGGTGTAGGGAAAATCCCCAAGCACAGCAAGGCCTGGCGTGGTGGTTTTACCGTGCTAGGCAGCTGAACACAACCGCTCTCTCACTCCCCCTCCTTAGATGAGGAGGGGAAGAAGTAAAGGAAAGAACAGCTCACGGGTTGAGATAAGGATGATTTAATTAAAGGAAAAAAAAAAAGAAATAATTATTAAGGAAAAATTACTATTAATTAAACGATTTAACTAAACAATTTAACTAAACAATTAACAATTTAACTAAAGGGAAAAAAAAAGGGAAAGGGGAAAAGGGAGGGGGGAAAGGGAAAACTAAACAAAACAAGTAAAGGCTATGTGGAAGTGCAGAGGAAAGAAATGACTCTCTACTTCCCACAAATGAGCGATGCTTGACCACGTACTTGAAGCAGGGCCTCAACGCACGTAGCCAGTGTTCGGGAGGAGGACAGACGTTTTCACAATGAGAGCCCACCCCTCCCCTCTTCTTCCTTTTTCCACCTTTTATTACTGAGTGTGACATCATATGGTATGGAATATCCCTTTGGTTGGTTTAGGTCAGCTGCCCTGGTGATGTTTCTTTTTCACATTTTTTGCCCACCCCCTAGGACGGTTAGAGAGAGTCCTGATGCTGTGCCAGCACTGCTCAGCAGCAGACACAACACTGGTGTGATACCACTGCTGTTTTAGCTACAAGTGCAGAGCACGGCACTGTGTGGGCTGCTGCAGGGAAAGTTAACATCCCAGCCAGACCCAGTACACCTGGCTTGAATAAATGTAGGCACAAGCAAGCACTTGGATGTAAACTCTTTATTGTCCGCTTCCGCCTCAGGCTACTGAGGCTTGAATGGGAGAGGCTTGACACGCACACGTAGGCACCGCGCTCCTCCCTGGACAGGGTGCTTTGGAACAGATGGAGGAACGGGCTGCCTGACAAACTGCGGGCCCATGGAAGCGATGGTGCCTGTGGTGCTCTCTGACCTCCGCTGACTGTGGGATTCCCCTGGGGGGGCAGAAGAGCCTGCCATGGGAGCACCTTGCTCAGAGCCTCGCCGGACAGCTTGGAGGAGATCAGGTGGTCTTTGGAGGTGCTCTGAGGGACAGCTCTCCTTCCCTTTGCTTGGCACGGGCTGTTTGGTGACACGCTTTCCCAAGTTCTTCTCCAGGTTCCGTGCAGTCCCAGGCTGACAGCTCTGCTCCGATACAGAGCGCGTCATCCCACTTGCCACTGTTTTGCTGTTTGAAGTGGTGTCTAAGGCCTTGGCTTTCATTTCCCGCTCCATCTTGTCCTTCACTTTTTCAACCACGTTAAGGACAATGGTTCTGGCATAGGCCTGCAGTTCTGTGTGCAGCCGCTGAACTTCGGAGACAGCCTTTTGGGTGCTCTCCCTCACAATCCTGTGACTCAGTCGTGAGACCTCAGCAGTGTCTGGCGCTGGTTGGATCATGGGCAACTTTTCTCTCTGCCTTGCTTCTGGGCTCTGCTCTTCTGACGCTCTTGGTAGTCCCCGCCCTTCCCTCATGCCCTGTCTTAAGAGAGGCACCTGGGATGGCTGTGGCTTCCTGTTAGAGAGGTTGACAGTGGGAAGCGCCAGGATTTCAGAGTATTTGCGGTTGAAGTCTTGCTCAAACCGGGAAGCTACGAAGGATTCCAAAGTGTCGCAGACACTTCCAACAGCTTCTCTGGTGACTTTGTCAAGGGAAGCCTGCGAGGATTCTCCCTCAAAGGCTTCCCTCGATTTCTTTTCTGCCAGCTTCCCCACTTGGAAGGCTGTCCTGGCGACGGGCTGCTCCTTCTGCCTGGCTGCTGGCCTTGGCTCAGATGCACTGGGCGTGCCGGATTCCCAGGACTTCTCAAAGAGCTTCATCACACTCGCCACAACCTTCTTAGCCAGCAGTGCAATTTCCTCCTCTTTATCAAGAGGAGATGTCTCTGAAGGCTCTGCGCTTTTGGCACTTCCACACAGTCTTTCTTGGCTCTTATGGGGAGCCCTCTTTAAGACGCGGGCAGACTGGTCCAGTGCCTGCACCCTCTCAAACACTTGCCGCACCACAGTCCGAGCCATCTCTTCAATTCTCTGGCTTTCTTTAGCAGCCTGTTCTTCCGAGGCAGCTTTGAATACACCGTCTGCGGGGACAGGTGACTTTCTCTCTGACTCAGTCACAGTAGGGATGCACCCAGGGAGCTTGGCATCTTCCCTGCCCAACTCAAGTCCGGAGGGAGCCGCTTTCAGCCTTCTGTACTGGCCAGATTGGAGAAGGTTTCTCCTGCTTTTGCAGGAAGGTGGGCCAGCTGGTTTTTTAGGCTCCAGTGGGCTGGCTTTCTCTCCCATGACCATGTACACATTAGTGGAGGAGCTCTGGCAAGAGCTGTCAATCCGTGCCGTCAGTCTGGGGTCAAGTTTCTTCAACTTGGCGAGCTCTTGCTGAAGCTTTTCCTGAAAGGGAACAGCGGGTTTTGGCTCACTCTTGCCTCAGAAATGGCTCGCGTCCCTGCGTGCTGAGGCTTCATGCCGCCCGTGCCAGCGCCCTGCTTCTGCCGTGCAACGAGGGCTGAAGAGAAGGGCTTCCCTCGGGAAAGGGTCGTCCTTTCCCCACGACAACACCTGGCCCCCCAGCACAGCCCTGACATCTGCATTCCCCGCCTCCCTCAGATCCATCAAGGAAAGCCCCAGCCTTCTGTACCGTGCCGCTGACATGTGTCTACCAGCGCTGAGCTTTGCCTACCTCTCCTTGCCTCCTGGTTTTCTCAGCCTCCAGCTTGAGTGTGGTCAGATACTGCCTGTACTCATTGAACTCCTTCAGAGTGCAGACCACCTATGGAGAGACAAGGGCAGAAAGCTCCCAAGAACTGTCGAGGTAGCTGCGCAGTGGCAGGGGAGCAGCTCCTCTCCATCCCCTCCCCGTCCCAGCGGTGGGGACGCTGCCTCCCTCCGAGCCAGGGCCGAGTGGACTCCTCGCTCTGCACCAGACCCCACACCGGCTGCCTCCTCAATGCACAGGCAGCGCACGGCAGCCTGAGAAGAGCAGGAGTGGGCATTGCCAGCAGGGCGCTGGGGTGACGTCTGCTCCCTTGGAAGGCAGCGCAACAGCGCTGTGCCCCCCACCAGCAACAAGCGGCTGCAGCAAGCGCGCTGGGAATCATAGAATCATTAGGGTTGGAAAAGACCTTCAAGATCATCTGGTCCAACCATCAGCCTACTACCAATGTCACCCCCTAAACCATGTCCCTAAGCACCAGGTCCAAGCTTTCCTTAAACACCCCCAGGGACAGTGACTCCACCACTTCCCTGGGCAACTCGTTCCAATGCCTGAGTGCTCCTTCTGAGAAGAAATGTCCCCTCCTTTCCAACCTAAACCTCCCCGGCACAATTTGAGGCCATTCCCTCTAGTCCTGCTCCTAGTCATCTGCAAGAAGAGGCCGACCCCCAGCTCCCCACAAGTTCCTTTCTGGTAGTTGTAGAGAGCGATAAGGTCTCCCCTGAGCCCGTTTTATTGTGGCTACACTATTCCTGATACAGGCCAGGATGCCGTTGGCCTTCTTGGCCACCTGGGCACACTGCCGGCTCATGATGAGGCGAGCATCAATCAGCACCCCCAGATCCTTTTCCTCTGCACAGCTTTTGAGCCACTCTGCCATGCAAGCCTGTAGCACTGCATGGGGTTGTTGTGGCCAAAGCGCAGGAACTGGCACTTAGCCATGTTAAACCTCATCCCACTGGCCTCTGCCAGAGGAGACCTGTGCTGGTCAGCGCAACGTCCAAACCTACTTTGCCATCACTGGTGATGTAGCCCTTGCTCTTCAGGCTCTGCAGGTTGTCTTTGCGATTGTAGTAGGCCTGCAGATGCGGGTCGTGCAGGCAGTTGTACTCTGTGCGCAGTAGGCGACAGTACGGATCTCCCAGATTAAATTGAGCAGAAGGCTGGTGTAGCTGGAAGAGAGGTGTTCCAGAGTATGAATGGGGCAGGAGAAAGCAGCAGAGAGACAAAGGCACTTCCAAGTTCCTCATGCACACGGGCTAGCCTTTTCCAACCTCTGAGGTATAGGTTTCTGATTCCTGGCTTACTTCCCGGCTGGACCTTCCTTCTGAAGCCATCAAAAACACCCCCACCAGGCTGAGGGTCCGGCCTGGGCTGGGGAGAGAAGGCCAAACCCCACCAGCAAAGTAGGCATCTTGGGCCACCGGGTAGAAATGCAAGAGCTTTCCATGCCAGAAATGAACCTTCAGATGGAACACTTCAAGCCCGGTGGTTCACACGTCAACAATGGAAAATCCACAGAAAATGGCCTCCTCTGGGTTAGGCAGGACTAAGGGGCGGGTAGCCTGCCTCCCTCCTTCCTCTGCCTCCAGGAAGTCTCTGCCTCGGAAGCAGTGCTCCCCCAAGCTGGAGGAAGAGGAGGAGGACACGGCATGCGGTTCCCAAGCAGAGAAGCCTGGGATTTTCTAAATTTCTAAATCTGAGAGGGAAAGCAGGAGAAGGTTGCACCCTCCCCTAAGAGACCCCCAGACTCAATGTTTCTGGCCATGCTGGAAGGCCACCTTGGCCTGGTACCCGGACGCGCTGCCGCCTGCTGCAGGCAGGGCCCCAGCTGCCCGCTTGCCTGGTGCCAGAACCCAGGCTGGCCCTGGTGCTGGCAAGCACGCCCCTGTGGAGAGCCCAGCTGTGGAACACCCTCTCCTGACCTCTGGCCAGTGCAGGCCACTGCTGTTGGCGAGTCCTCCTTTGTCTCCGTGCTGCGGAGCCGGGAGCATCCATCCCTGACTCCTCCACCCGGTTGGGCCAAAGTGCTGTAACTCCCACCGTAGAGCAGGTGGCCACAAGGCCGTCTCGGAATGATGGGGAGGGAGCCCGTGACAGAAGAGACCTTTTCCACCCCTTCCACCCCTTCCTCCTTCTCTTACCTTTTCCCCCAGCTTGGTCCTGCAGAAGACAGGCTTGGTGCCAGGCACTAGAGGGATTTTGACTCCCAGTGGGAGGTCCAGCAGCCCGCTGCCTCTTTCTCCAAGTTGCCATCTGGGCTGAAACTAGAAAGACAGGGACACTCAGACACTCAGGCACTCCAATCCCTTGTGCAACCCACCCCCGCACCCCCTTGCAGCTCTCTTCCCACTTGCTAGCAATACGCCGGGATGGGCAGAGAGAGGCACGGCTCCCTGCGAGCCTTCTGCGGCCTGACCAGGTTTAGATCCCTCCCAGCTTCCTGGGAGCCTCCTCTGGCCCCAGAGCAGTCCCGCACGCCCCGGGCTCCTGCTCTGAGCCCTCTCCTCGGGCACAGTGCTCACCTCTCTGCTCTTGCCAGCTATGCACAGCAGTGCGTCTGGGTTTTGGAAACCAGCAGTGAGATGCTGCTCCATGGCTCCTTCCAAGAGCTCTGTGGGAGCTGCGACCCTCTGCTAGCACCTCTCACTCCAGAGGCAGACAGCTGCAACTGTCCCAGGCGGTCTCCCAGCAAGCGGCTTTATAGAGCGCTCAAGCATTGTTACATCATCGCGTTGCCATGCCGCCACCTACGCCATGGCTACCTGCAGGCCCTTCTGGTCACACTGGTGGGCAAGCCACTCCAGCCGAGCCTGCTTTGAGCAGGGCGCCTGGACTAGGTTGTTTCCACCAGCCCCTTCCCACCCCAACTCTTCTGTCATTCTTGGAAGGAAAGCTGTCATCCTTGCTAACTGGTGAGAAATGTGCAGATTTTCCACACCAGAAATGCTTGCTTCTTGGCTGAATGTTCAGTGATGGAGCCTTCAGCAGCTCTGTGAGACAGTTTTGGCGGCAGGTCGTGTCTTCACCTATTGCCCTGATTTTCTCTGGCAAAAGGCCTGTGGAACCTGGCTGCTGCCTGCAGCTGCTGGGCTTCCCACTCCCCTTGGCCCTCCCTTCTGCCATACGTCTCCTTTGGGCTCTCCCCATCCCTCCTGTGAGGCGACAGGCAATGCAGGAGGCTTTGCAGCAGTGCGCAAGGGCTTCTCGCCACCGCTCCTAGCTTTTCCCTCTGTCCTGCTGCCTCTTCCCTCCTACCTGTTTCTTCTGCTCCCGTGTGGCTTTTTCACGGCCGCAGTCCCCAAGAGGCACCGCTGCCACCATGGAGAGCCTCCTGCCCAGAGTGCCTTCCCTGGCCTCACTTCTGCAGCGTCCCCTTCCACAGGCCTCCTGCTGTGTCTTCGCTGTCCCCTCCTGTGTCTGCCTCCCTCTGAGTGCCCTCCTGGCCCGGCCCACGTGTCCTCACATTTCTCCTCCTGCCTGCTGCCCGAGCCGCTGCCACCCGTTGTCACACAGGAGAGAGCAGCGGCGCCAGGGGCTCCTCTGGTCGCTCTCAGCTCTGGCTCCACAGGCAGCCCTTGCTGAGCCGGCTGGAACTGTCTGGGACTGGCCCCCATGCCTCCAGGCCTACCCCCCTCTGACGGCCACACAGACAGGCCCAAAGCCACCCGCTAGGCCCAAGCCACCCCCCGGCTTCCTCCCGTAAAGGGCACAGTTGGTGCTGGGTCACCGGTTGCAGCTGTGCTGCTCACATCTGCTTTGAATTCCAACCTCTTTCTCCATTTCCACCAACTTTCTTCCCCTCTTTCCTTTCTGTTACCTGTTCCTGTGGCTGTTTCCTGCAAGCAACAGGGCAGGAGCCGGGCTGCTGGCTCCTGCTGTGCTCACTTTCTACCTCTCCCTCTTATTGAGACCCCTTTCCACCCTTTGTTCCTTCTTTTTTCTCGTTAGTTCCTTTTTTGCCTGCTCTGCGAGACAGGCTTGATGCCATGGTTCTGGCTGCTGCTACTTCTGGGGCTACTGCCCTGACCTGCCAGGCCTTTCCCCTCCCTGTACGCAGCTCCTGCCCCTGCAGGCAGTCATGAGGGGAAAAGAGGCTAAGCGGGGCTCACAGGGCCATACAGAATGGCAAAGGGAGGGCTCTGGGTGGCACCCAAAGGCCCACGGAGGGCCATAGCTGGCACTTGGAAGCATCCAGAGGTCTCACGGTAGGCAGTGAAAGGCAGACGGAGGCCTCTGGGCAGCACCAAAGGTCTGCTAGAGCTGTGGTCAAGCGCAGGGCCCTAGGAGACATGCAAAGAGCAGTGGAGGGCCTTGGGGTCACCAAAAGGCAAACAGCGCCCCTTAGCTGTCCCAAAAGGCCCAAGGAGGGCCCAGGGAAGGAGCTGTACCAGGGGGAACAATGGCAAAGCCGGGGAAGAAGGCAATGGCCCAACTGAAGTGCATCTACACTAATGCACGCAGCATGGGTAACGAACAAGAGGAGCTGGAAGCCATCATGCAGCAGGAAGGCTATGACTTGGTTGCCATCACAGAAACGTGGTGGGACCACTCTCATGACTGGAGTGCAGCAATGTCTGGCTATAGGCTCTTCAGAAGGGACAGGCAGCACAGAAGGGGTGGTGGTGTGGCTCTCTATATTAGAGAGTGTTTTGATGTTGAGGAACTTGAGGCTGGGAATGATAAGGTTGAGTCTCTATGGGTTAGGATCAGAGGGAAGGCCAACAAGGCAAGCATCCTGGTGGGGGTCTGTTATAGACCACCGAACCAGGATGAGGAGACAGATGAGGAGTTCTACAGGCAGCTGGCAGAAGCCGCGAAATCGTCAGCACTTGTTCTCGTGGGGGACTTCAACTTCCCAGACATATCCTGGAAGCACAACACAGCCCAGAGAAAGCAGTCTAAGAGGTTTCTGGAGAGCGTGGAAGATAGCTTCCTGACGCAGCTGGTTAGAGAGTCTACCAGGGGAGGTGCCCCGCTAGACCTTCTGTTCACAAACAGTGATGGACTGGTGGGAGATGTGGTGGTCGGGAGCTGTCTTGGGCAGAGTGACCATGAAATGGTTCAGTTCTCTATTCTTGGTGAAGCCAGGAAGGGTACCAGTAAAACTGCTGTCTTGGACTTCCGGAGGGCTGACTTTGAGCTGTTCAGGACACTGGTTGGCAGAGTCCCTTGGGAGGAGGTTCTGAAGGGCAAAGGAGTCCAGGAAGGCTGGGCACTCTTCAAGACGGAAATCTTAATGGCTCAGGAGCGGTCTGTCCCCACGTGCCCAAAGACGAGCTGGCGCGGAATTAGACCGGCCTGGCTGAACAGAGAGTTGTGGCTCGAGCTTAGGAGAAAAAGGAGGGTTTCTAATCTTTGGAAAAGAGGGCGGGCTACTCAAGAGGACTATAAGGATGTTGCGAGGCTGTGCAGGGACAAAAATAGAAAGGCCAAAGCTCATCTGCAGCTCAATCTGGCTACTGCCATTAAAGATAACAAAAAACGTTTTTACAAATACATCAACACAAAAAGGAGGACTAAGGAGAATCTCCATCCTTTAATCGATGCGGGGGGAAACTTAGTTACAAAAGATGAAGAAAAGGCTGAGGTGCTCAATGCCTTCTTTGCCTCAGTCTTTAGCGGCAAGACCAGTTGTTCTCTGGATACCCGGTACCCTGAGCTGGTGGAAGGGGATGGGGAACAGGATGTGGCCCTCACTATCCACACGGAAATGGTTGGCGACCTGCTACAGCACTTGGATGTACGCAAGTTGATGGGGCTGGATGGGATCCACCCAAGGGTACTGAGCGAACTGGCGGAGGAGCTGGCCAAGCCGCTTTCCATCATTTATTGGCAGTCCTGGCTATCAGGAGAGGTCCCAGTCGACTGGCGGCTAGCAAATGTGATGCCCATCTACAAGAAGGGCCGGAGGGTAGACCCGGGGAACTATAGGCCTGTTAGTTTGACATCAGTGCCTTGGAAGCTCATGGAGCAGATTATCTTGAGTGTCATCACGCGGCACTTGCAGGGCAACCAGGCGATCAGGCCCAGTCGGCATGGGTTTATGAAAGGTACGTCCTGCTTGACGAACCTGATCTCCTTCTGTGACCAAGTGACACACTTGGTGGATGAGGGGAAGGCTGTGGATGTGATCTACCTTGACTTCAGTAGGGCTTTTGACACTGTTTCCCACAACATTCTCCTCAAGAAACTGGCTGCTCGTGGCTTGGACTTGCGTACACTTTGTTGGGTTAAAAACTGGCTGGATAGCCGGGCACGAAGAGCTGTGGTGAATGGAGCCAAATCCAGTTGGAGGCCGGTTACTAGTGGAGTCCCCCAGGGCTCAGTGCTGGGGCCAGTCCTCTTCAATATCTTTATCGATGATCTGGATGAGGGGATCAAGTGCACCCTCAGTAAGTTTGCAGATGACACCAAGTTAGGTGCGTGTGTCGATGTGCTCGAGAGAAGGAAGGCTCTGCAGGAGGGTCTGGATAGGCTGGACCGATGGGCTGAGGCCAACTGTATGAAGTTCAACAAGGCCAAGTGCTGGGTCCTGCATCTGGGGCGCAACAACCCCAAGCAGCGCTACAGGCTGGGAGATGAGTGTTTGGAAAGCTGCCTGGCCAAGAAGGACCTGGGAATACTGGTTGATAGGCAGCTGAGTATGAGCCAGCAATGGGCTCAGGTGGCCAAGAAGGCCAACAGCATCCTGGCTTGTATAAGAAGCAGTGTAGCCAGCAGGTCTAGGGAGGTGATTGTCCCCCTGTACTCGACTCTGGTGAGGCCGCACCTCGAGTACTCTGTTCAGTTTTGGGCCCCTCGCTACAAGAAGGACATGGAGGTGCTCTAGAGAGTCCAGAGAAGGGCAACGAAGCTGGTGCGGGGTCTGGAGAACAAGTCTTACGAGGAGCGGCTGAGGGAGCTGGGGTTGTTTAGCCTGGAGAAGAGGAGGCTCAGGGGGAGACCTCATCGCTCTCTATAGGTACCTTAAAGGAGGCTGTAGAGAGGTGGGTATTGGTCTATTCTCCCACGTGCCTGGTGACAGGACGAGGGGGAATGGGCTAAAGTTGGGGCTACTGCCCTGACCTGCCAGGCCTTTCCCCTCCCTGTACGCAGCTCCTGCCCCTGCAGGCAGTCATGAGGGGAAAAGAGGCTAAGCGGGGCTCACAGGGCCATACAGAATGGCAAAGGGAGGGCTCTGGGTGGCACCCAAAGGCCCACGGAGGGCCATAGCTGGCACTTGGAAGCATCCAGAGGTCTCACGGTAGGCAGTGAAAGGCAGACGGAGGCCTCTGGGCAGCACCAAAGGTCTGCTAGAGCTGTGGTCAAGCGCAGGGCCCTAGGAGACATGCAAAGAGCAGTGGAGGGCCTTGGGGTCACCAAAAGGCAAACAGCGCCCCTTAGCTGTCCCAAAAGGCCCAAGGAGGGCCCAGGGAAGGACAAGGCAATCAGAGAGGCCTCAAGGAGGCAAGAGGGTAAGCGGAATCCTCTGGGAAATAGGACTGAAAACCTGAAGGTCTGAAAACATGTCAGGCAACCAAAAGACACAGTGAGAGGCCTGGGTGGGAACCCAAAAAAGGCCAGGCTCTGTTTCCCGTCAACAATTTGACTTGTCTCCTTGTGGGACTGAAGGTCTCCCTTCCGCAGGGGATGCTTCATGGGAGAGTGTCAAAGGCCAAGCCCGTGCCACGGCTGCGTGGAGAATTCCCATGAGGGGGCGGGACTGCTCCCACCGCTTGCCCTTGTGTGAGCACTGGCACGGGCAGACCTTCTGGGGGAGCTTGGTCTAAGGAGAAGGAGCCCTGCAAGAAGGGTCTCAACATTGTCCTCGACACCTGGTAAACACCAGGCTTCCTAGACCTGGTCCGGCCCCCTCCTTAGCCCAGCTGCAACACTTGACGCGACAAGGAAGGCTAAAGCCCACCTAGAGATGAGGCTTGCAAAAGAGATAAAAGATAATAAGAAGGTTTTTTTTAAGTATGTAAACAGTAAAAGGAAGAGTAGGGATAATGTGGGTCCTTTGCTGAATGAAGTGGGTGTCCTGGTAACGGGAGACGCCGAGAAGGTGGAGATACTGAATGCGTTCTTTGCTTCAGTCTTTGCTTCAAGGACTCCCCCCCAGGACTCCTCGACCCTGGCGGGAGGATAAAGGGTCTGGGAAATGGAGGGCTCCCCCCTGGTTGACGAGAGAGTGCTTCGGGAGCGTCTGAGTGGGCGCAACGCACACAAATCCATGGGTCCCGATGGGATGCATCCATGTGTGCTAAGGGAGTTGGCAGAGGTGATCGCCGAACTGCTCTCTATCATCTTTGAAAGGTCCTGGAGAACAGGAGAGGTGCCTGAAGACTGGAGGATAGCCAATGTCACTCCAGTCTTCAAGAAGGGCAAGAAGGAGGATCCGGGAAACTACAGGCCAGTCAGTCTCACCTCTGTCCCTGGAAAGGTGTTGGAACAGTTTGTTCTGGATGCCATCTCCAAGCAATTGGAAGAGAAGAATGTTATGAGGAGTAGTCAGCATGGATTCACCAAGGGCAAGTCATGCTCGACCAACCTCGTTGCCTTCTATGATGGCATCACCAGCTGGTAGATGGGGGGAGAGCAGTGGATGTCATCTACCTTGACTTTAGCAAGGCTTTCAGTACTGTCTCCCATGACATCCTGATAGCGAAGCTGAGAAAGTGTGGGATAGAGGAGTGGACAGTAAGGTGGGTTGAGAACCGGCTGACTGGCTGAGCTCAGAGGGTGGTGATCGGCGGCACAGAGTCCGGCTGGAGACCTGTGACTAGTGGTGTTCCCCAGGGGTCAGTGCTGGGTCCGGTCTTGTTCAACATCTTCATCGACGACTTTGATGAGGGAATAGTGTCTGCCCTCAGCAAGTACGCCGATGACACAAAGCTGGGAGGAGTGGCCGACACGCCAGAAGGCTGTGCTGCCATTCAGCGAGACCTGGACAAGCTACAAAGATGGGCAGGAAGAGACCAAATGAGGTTTAATAAGAGCAAGTGTAGAGTCCTGCACCTGGGAAGGAACAACCGGACATATCAGTACAGGCTGGGGGACGACCTCCTGGAGAGGAGCTCTGAGAAGGACCTGGGGGTCCTAGTGGACGACAGGTTGACCATGGGCCAGCAGTGTGCCCTCGTGACCAAGAGGGCCGATGGGATCCTGGCATGCATTAAAAGGAGTGTGGCCAGCAGGTCATGGGAGGTGATCCTCCCCCTCTACTCTGCCCTGGTCAGGCCTCACCTGGAGTACTGTGTCCAGTTCTGGGCTCCCCGCTACAAAAAAGACAGGGATCTCCTGGAAGAGTCCAGTGGAGGGCCACAAAGATGATACGGGGCCTGGAGCATCTTCCCTACGAGGAAAGGCTGAGAGACCTGGGTCTGTTCAGCCTGGAGAAGAGAAGACTGAGAGGGGATCTCATCAAAGTGTATAAATACCTGAGGTGTGGGAGACAGAGGGATTTGGCCAACCTCTTTTCAGTGGTTTGTGGGGACAGGACAAGGGGTAATGGCCACAAGATAGAGCACAGGAAGTTCCGCACCAACATGCAAAAGAACTTCTTCACAGTGAGGGTGATGGAGCACTGGTACAGGCTGCCCAGGGAGGTTGTGGAGTCTCCTCCTCTGGAGATATTCAAGGCCCGTCTGGACACCTACCTGGGCAGCCTGCTCTAAGGAACCTGCTTTTGCGGGGGGGTTGGACCTGATGATCTCTCGAGGTCCCTTCCAACCCCTTCAGTTCTGTGATTCTGTGATTTTGTGACTTCATCAAGGAGCAGAACTGCTGGCTACTTCTCCCCTCCCTAGTTCAGATTGCCTGTTACATTGGCCCATAGTGCTCTAGCCACACAGCCCAAGTTGCAGAAGGCAAAGGCAGGGTCTGGGAGAATGAAGAGCCGCCCACTGTAGGAGAAGATCATGTGCGAGACCATCTAAGGAACCTGAAGGTGCGCAAGTCCATGGGACCAGATGAGAGGCATCCGTGGGTCCTGAGGGAGCTGGTGGATAACGTTGCTAAGCCACTGTTCATCATATTTGAGCAGCAGTGGCGGCCTGGGGCAGTTCCAGCTGCCTGGCAAATCTGGTGGCCTTCTACGATGGGGGTACAGCCTCGGTGCATAGGGGAAGAGCAACTGATGTCATCTACTTGGATGTGTGCAAAGCATTTGATACTGTCCCATACAACATCCTTGTCTCTAAACTGGGGAGACATGGATTTGATGGATGGACCACTTGGTGGGTAAGGAACTGGCTGGCTGGTCACACTCAAAGAGTTGCGGTCAACGGCTCGATATCCAGGTGGAGACCAGTGACGAGTGGCCCTCCTCAGGGGTCGTTTCTGGGACCGGTGCTGTTTAACATCTTTGTCGTTGACAAGGACAGTGGGATGGAGTGCACCCTCAGCACGTTTGTTGATGACACCAAGCTGTGTGGTGTGGTCAACACGCTGGAGGGAAGCGATGCCATCCAGAGGGACCTGGACAGGCTTGAGAGGATGTTGGAGCAGGTTTTCCTCATGCAGCCCAGGGTGTACCATGGCAGAGCAGATCTCCACACTGCAGCCCGTGCAGGAGCCCACGGTGGAGCAGGTGGATGTGGCCTGAAGGAGGCTGTGGCCTATGGAGAGCCCCAGTTGGTGCAGACTCCAGGCTGGAGCTGCAGCCCGTGGAGAGGAGCCCACACAGGAGCTGGAGATCTTGCAGGAGCTGCTGCCCGTGGGGCACCTGTCTTGCTTCGTGGACCCCGTGGTATGGACCTGTATTGGAGCAGTTCTTGAAAAGATGCAGCCTGTGGGAAGCCCACGCAGGATCAGTTCAGGAAGGACAGCATCCCGTGGGAGGGACCCCTCATTGGAGCAGGGGTAGAGAGTGACCATGTAGGAGCATGGGAGGTGAACCGTTAAGGACTGACTGCAGCCCCCACTCCATGTTCCCCTGAACATGGAACAACTGTTCCCCTGAACAGCTCAAGTTCCAGGGCCTCGATGTCCTTCTTGTACTGAGGGGCCCAAAACTCAACAACAGTACTCGAGGTGCGGTCTCACCAAAGCTGAGTATGGGGGGATGATCACCTCCCTGCTCCTGCTGGTTACGCTATTTCTACTACAGGCCAGGATGCCGTTGGTCTTCTTGGCCACCTGAGCACACTGCCGGCTCGCAATCAGCCGACCATCGATCAACACTCTCAGGTCCCTTTCCTCTTCACTGTCTTCTAGCCACTCTGCCCCAAGCCTTATTGGTTATTGTGGCCAAAGTGCAAGACCTGGCACTTGGCCTGTTAAACCTCATCCCATAGCCCCCACTCCATGTTCCCCTGAGCCACTTGGGGGCAGGGTGGATGTAGAAGAGGGTGGAAGGGGGAAGGTGATTTTAGTTTGCTTTTAGTATCTCACTGCTCTAGCCTGTTTTAATAGGTAATAAATTATATTAATCTCCCCATGCTGAGTCTGTTTTGCCCGTGATGATAATTGTTGCGTGGTCTCCCTGTCCTTATCTCAACCCTTGAGCCCGTTTTATCGTATTTTCTCCCCCTTTCTGTTTGAGGAGGGCGAGTGAGAGAGTGGTCGTGGTGGAGTTCAGCTGCCCAGCTGGGTAAAACCACCACACGGTGTAGGGAAAATCCCCAAGCACAGCAAGGCCTGGCGTGGTGGTTTTACCGTGCTAGGCAGCTGAACACAACCGCTCTCTCACTCCCCCTCCTTAGATGAGGAGGGGAAGAAGTAAAGGAAAGAACAGCTCATGGGTTGAGATAAGGATGATTTAATTAAAGGAAAAAAAAAAAGAAATAATTATTAAGGAAAGATTACTATTAATTAAACGATTTAACTAAACAATTTAACTAAACAATTAACAATTTAACTAAAGGGAAAAAAAAAGGGAAAGGGGAAAAGGGAGGGGGGAAAGGGAAAACTAAACAAAACAAGTAAAGGCTATGTGGAAGTGCAGAGGAAAGAAATGACTCTCTACTTCCCACAAATGAGCGATGCTTGACCACGTACTTGAAGCAGGGCCTCAACGCACGTAGCCAGTGTTCGGGAGGAGGACAGACGTTTTCACAATGAGAGCCCACCCCTCCCCTCTTCTTCCTTTTTCCACCTTTTATTACTGAGTGTGACATCATATGGTATGGAATATCCCTTTGGTTGGTTTAGGTCAGCTGCCCTGGTGATGTTTCTTTTTCACATTTTTTGCCCACCCCCTAGGACGGTTAGAGAGAGTCCTGATGCTGTGCCAGCACTGCTCAGCAGCAGACACAACACTGGTGTGATACCACTGCTGTTTTAGCTACAAGTGCAGAGCACGGCACTGTGTGGGCTGCTGCAGGGAAAGTTAACATCCCAGCCAGACCCAGTACACCTGGCTTGAATAAATGTAGGCACAAGCAAGCACTTGGATGTAAACTCTTTATTGTCCGCTTCCGCCTCAGGCTACTGAGGCTTGAATGGGAGAGGCTTGACACGCACACGTAGGCACCGCGCTCCTCCCTGGACAGGGTGCTTTGGAACAGATGGAGGAACGGGCTGCCTGACAAACTGCGGGCCCATGGAAGCGATGGTGCCTGTGGTGCTCTCTGACCTCCGCTGACTGTGGGATTCCCCTGGGGGGGCAGAAGAGCCTGCCATGGGAGCACCTTGCTCAGAGCCTCGCCGGACAGCTTGGAGGAGATCAGGTGGTCTTTGGAGGTGCTCTGAGGGACAGCTCTCCTTCCCTTTGCTTGGCACGGGCTGTTTGGTGACACGCTTTCCCAAGTTCTTCTCCAGGTTCCGTGCAGTCCCAGGCTGACAGCTCTGCTCCGATACAGAGCGCGTCATCCCACTTGCCACTGTTTTGCTGTTTGAAGTGGTGTCTAAGGCCTTGGCTTTCATTTCCCGCTCCATCTTGTCCTTCACTTTTTCAACCACGTTAAGGACAATGGTTCTGGCATAGGCCTGCAGTTCTGTGTGCAGCCGCTGAACTTCGGAGACAGCCTTTTGGGTGCTCTCCCTCACAATCCTGTGACTCAGTCGTGAGACCTCAGCAGTGTCTGGCGCTGGTTGGATCATGGGCAACTTTTCTCTCTGCCTTGCTTCTGGGCTCTGCTCTTCTGACGCTCTTGGTAGTCCCCGCCCTTCCCTCATGCCCTGTCTTAAGAGAGGCACCTGGGATGGCTGTGGCTTCCTGTTAGAGAGGTTGACAGTGGGAAGCGCCAGGATTTCAGAGTATTTGCGGTTGAAGTCTTGCTCAAACCGGGAAGCTACGAAGGATTCCAAAGTGTCGCAGACACTTCCAACAGCTTCTCTGGTGACTTTGTCAAGGGAAGCCTGCGAGGATTCTCCCTCAAAGGCTTCCCTCGATTTCTTTTCTGCCAGCTTCCCCACTTGGAAGGCTGTCCTGGCGACGGGCTGCTCCTTCTGCCTGGCTGCTGGCCTTGGCTCAGATGCACTGGGCGTGCCGGATTCCCAGGACTTCTCAAAGAGCTTCATCACACTCGCCACAACCTTCTTAGCCAGCAGTGCAATTTCCTCCTCTTTATCAAGAGGAGATGTCTCTGAAGGCTCTGCGCTTTTGGCACTTCCACACAGTCTTTCTTGGCTCTTATGGGGAGCCCTCTTTAAGACGCGGGCAGACTGGTCCAGTGCCTGCACCCTCTCAAACACTTGCCGCACCACAGTCCGAGCCATCTCTTCAATTCTCTGGCTTTCTTTAGCAGCCTGTTCTTCCGAGGCAGCTTTGAATACACCGTCTGCGGGGACAGGTGACTTTCTCTCTGACTCAGTCACAGTAGGGATGCACCCAGGGAGCTTGGCATCTTCCCTGCCCAACTCAAGTCCGGAGGGAGCCGCTTTCAGCCTTCTGTACTGGCCAGATTGGAGAAGGTTTCTCCTGCTTTTGCAGGAAGGTGGGCCAGCTGGTTTTTTAGGCTCCAGTGGGCTGGCTTTCTCTCCCATGACCATGTACACATTAGTGGAGGAGCTCTGGCAAGAGCTGTCAATCCGTGCCGTCAGTCTGGGGTCAAGTTTCTTCAACTTGGCGAGCTCTTGCTGAAGCTTTTCCTGAAAGGGAACAGCAGGTTTTGGCTCACTCTTGCCTCAGAAATGGCTCGCGTCCCTGCGTGCTGAGGCTTCATGCCGCCCGTGCCAGCGCCCTGCTTCTGCCGTGCAACGAGGGCTGAAGAGAAGGGCTTCCCTCGGGAAAGGGTCGTCCTTTCCCCACGACAACACCTGCCCCCCCAGCACAGCCCTGACATCTGCATTCCCCGCCTCCCTCAGATCCATCAAGGAAAGCCCCAGCCTTCTGTACCGTGCCGCTGACATGTGTCTACCAGCGCTGAGCTTTGCCTACCTCTCCTTGCCTCCTGGTTTTCTCAGCCTCCAGCTTGAGTGTGGTCAGATACTGCCTGTACTCATTGAACTCCTTCAGAGTGCAGACCACCTATGGAGAGACAAGGGCAGAAAGCTCCCAAGAACTGTCGAGGTAGCTGCGCAGTGGCAGGGGAGCAGCTCCTCTCCATCCCCTCCCCGTCCCAGCGGTGGGGACGCTGCCTCCCTCCGAGCCAGGGCCGAGTGGACTCCTCGCTCTGCACCAGACCCCACACCGGCTGCCTCCTCAATGCACAGGCAGCGCACGGCAGCCTGAGAAGAGCAGGAGTGGGCATTGCCAGCAGGGCGCTGGGGTGACGTCTGCTCCCTTGGAAGGCAGCGCAACAGCGCTGTGCCCCCCACCAGCAACAAGCGGCTGCAGCAAGCGCGCTGGGAATCATAGAATCATTAGGGTTGGAAAAGACCTTCAAGATCATCTGGTCCAACCATCAGCCTACTACCAATGTCACCCCCTAAACCATGTCCCTAAGCACCAGGTCCAAGCTTTCCTTAAACACCCCCAGGGACAGTGACTCCACCACTTCCCTGGGCAACTCGTTCCAATGCCTGACTGCTCCTTCTGAGAAGAAATGTCCCCTCATTTCCAACCTAAACCTCCCCGGCACAATTTGAGGCCATTCCCTCCAGTCCTGTTCCTAGTCATCTGCAAGAAGAGGCCGACCCCCAGCTCCCCACAAGTTCCTTTCTGGTAGTTGTAGAGAGCGATAAGGTCTCCCCTGAGCCCGTTTTATTGTGGCTACACTATTCCTGATACAGGCCAGGATGCCATTGGCCTTCTTGGCCACCTGGGCACACTGCCGGCTCATGATGAGGCGAGCATCAATCAGCACCCCCAGATCCTTTTCCTCTGCACAGCTTTTGAGCCACTCTGCCGCAAGCCTGTAGCACTGCATGGGGTTGTTGTGGCCAAAGCGCAGGAACTGGCACTTAGCCATGTTAAACCTCATCCCACTGGCCTCTGCCAGAGGAGGCCTGTGCTGGTCAGCGCAACGTCCAAACCTACTTTGCCATCACTGGTGATGTAGCCCTTGCTCTTCAGGCTCTGCAGGTTGTCTTTGCGATTGTAGTAGGCCTGCAGATGCGGGTCGTGCAGGCAGTTGTACTCTGTGCGCAGTAGGCGACAGTATGGATCTCCCAGATTAAATTGAGCAGAAGGCTGGTGAAGCTGGAAGAGAGGTGTTCCAGAGTATGAATGGGGCAGGAGAAAGCAGCAGAGAGACAAAGGCACTTCCAAGCTCCTCATGCACACGGGCTAGCCTTTTCCAACCTCTGAGGTATAGGTTTCTGATTCCTGGCTTACTTCCCGGCTGGACCTTCCTTCTGAAGCCATCAAAAACACCCCCACCAGGCTGAGGGTCCGGCCTGGGCTGGGGAGAGAAGGCCAAACCCCACCAGCAAAGTAGGCATCTTGGGCCACCGGGTAGAAATGCAAGAGCTTTCCATGCCAGAAATGAACCTTCAGATGGAACACTTCAAGCCCGGTGGTTCACACGTCAGCAATGGAAAATCCACAGAAAACGGCCTCCTCTGGGTTAGGCAGGACTAAGGGGCGGGTAGCCTGCCTCCCTCCTTCCTCTGCCTCCAGGAAGCCTCTGCCTCGGAAGCAGTGCTCCCCCAAGCTGGAGGAAGAGGAGGAGGACACGGCATGCAGTTCCCAAGCAGAGAAGCCTGGGATTTTCTAAATTTCTAAATCTGAGAGGGAAAGCAGGAGAAGGTTGCACCCTCCCCTAAGAGACCCCCAGACTCAATGTTTCTGGCCATGCTGGAAGGCCACCTTGGCCTGGTACCCGGACGCGCTGCCGCCTGCTGCAGGCAGGGCCCCAGCTGCCCGCTTGCCTGGTGCCAGAACCCAGGCTGGCCCTGGTGCTGGCAAGCACGCCCCTGTGGAGAGCCCAGCTGTGGAACACCCTCTCCTGACCTCTGGCCAGTGCAGGCCACTGCTGTTGGCGAGTCCTCCTTTGTCTCCGTGCTGCGGAGCCGGGAGCATCCATCCCTGACTCCTCCACCCGGCTGGGCCAAAGTGCTGTAACTCCCACCGTAGAGCAGGTGGCCACAAGGCCTTCTCGGAATGATGGGGAGGGAGCCCGTGACAGAAGAGACCTTTTCCACCCCTTCCACCCCTTCCTCCTTCTCTTACCTTTTCCCCCAGCTTTGTCCTGCAGAAGACGGGCTTGGTGCCAGGCACTAGAGGGATTTTGACTCCCAGTGGGAGGTCCAGCAGCCCGCTGCCTCTTTCTCCAAGTTGCCATCTGGGCTGGAACTAGAAAGACAGGGACACTCAGACACTCAGGCACTCCAATCCCTTCTGCAGCCCACCCCCGCACCCCCTTGCAGCTCTCTTCCCACTTGCTAGCAATACGCCGGGATGGGCAGAGAGAGGCACGGCTCCCTGCGAGCCTTCTGCGGCCTGACCAGGTTTAGATCCCTCCCAGCTTCCTGGGAGCCTCCTCTGGCCCCAGAGCAGTCCCGCACGCCCCGGGCTCCTGCTCTGAGCCCTCTCCTCGGGCACAGTGCTCACCTCTCTGCTCTTGCCAGCTATGCACAGCAGTGCGTCTGGGTTTTGGAAACCAGCAGTGAGATGCTGCTCCATGGCTCCTTCCAAGAGCTCTGTGGGAGCTGCGACCCTCTGCTAGCACCTCTCACTCCAGAGGCAGACAGCTGCAACTGTCCCAGGCGGTCTCCCAGCAAGCGGCTTTATAGAGCGCTCAAGCATTGTTACATCATCGCGTTGCCATGCCGCCACCTACGCCATGGCTACCTGCAGGCCCTTCTGGTCACACTGGTGGGCAAGCCACTCCAGCCGAGCCTGCTTTGAGCAGGGCGCCTGGACTAGGTTGTTTCCACCAGCCCCTTCCCACCCCAACTCTTCTGTCATTCTTGGAAGGAAAGCTGTCATCCTTGCTAACTGGTGAGAAATGTGCAGATTTTCCACACCAGAAATGCTTGCTTCTTGGCTGAATGTTCAGTGATGGAGCCTTCAGCAGCTCTGTGAGACAGTTTTGGCGGCAGGTCGTGTCTTCACCTATTGCCCTGATTTTCTCTGGCAAAAGGCCTGTGGAACCTGGCTGCTGCCTGCAGCTGCTGGGCTTCCCACTCCCCTTGGCCCTCCCTTCTGCCATACGCCTCCTTTGGGCTCTCCCCATCCCTCCTGTGAGGCGACAGGCAATGCAGGAGGCTTTGCAGCAGTGCGCAAGGGCTTCTCGCCACCGCTCCTAGCTTTTCCCTCTGTCCTGCTGCCTCTTCCCTCCTACCTGTTTCTTCTGCTCCCGTGTGGCTTTTTTCACGGCTTTTTAACCGGTGCTGTTTAACATCAGCCCCCACTCCATATTCCCCTGAACATGGAAAAACTGTTCCCCTGAACAGCTCAAGTTCCAGGGCCTCGATGTCCTTCTTGTACTGAGGGGCCCAAAACTCAACAACAGTACTCGAGGTGCGGTCTCACCAAAGCTGAGTATGGGGGGATGATCACCTCCCTGCTCCTGCTGGCTACGCTATTTCTACTACAGGCCAGGGTGCTGTTGGCCTTCTTGGCCACCTGAGCACACTGCCGGCTCACGTTCAGCCGAGCATCGATCAACACTCCCAGGTCCCTTTCCTCTTCACTGTCTTCTAGCCACTCTGCCCCAAGCCTTATTGGTTATTGTGGCCAAAGTGCAAGACCTGGCACTTGGCCTGTTAAACCTCATCCCATAGCCCCCACTCCATGTTCCCCTGAGCCACTTGGGGGCAGGGTGGATGTAGAAGAGGGTGGAAGGGGGAAGGTGATTTTAGTTTGCTTTTAGTATCTCACTGCTCTAGCCTGTTTTAATAGGTAATAAATTATATTAATCTCCCCATGCTGAGTCTGTTTTGCCCGTGATGATAATTGTTGCGTGGTCTCCCTGTCCTTATCTCAACCCTTGAGCCCGTTTTATCGTATTTTCTCCCCCTTTCTGTTTGAGGAGGGCGAGTGAGAGAGTGGTCGTGGTGGAGTTCAGCTGCCCAGCTGGGTAAAACCACCACACGGTGTAGGGAAAATCCCCAAGCACAGCAAGGCCTGGCGTGGTGGTTTTACCGTGCTAGGCAGCTGAACACAACCGCTCTCTCACTCCCCCTCCTTAGATGAGGAGGGGAAGAAGTAAAGGAAAGAACAGCTCACGGGTTGAGATAAGGATGATTTAATTAAAGGAAAAAAAAAAAGAAATAATTATTAAGGAAAAATTACTATTAATTAAACGATATAACTAAACAATTTAACTAAACAATTAACAATTTAACTAAAGGGGAAAAAAAAAAGGGAAAGGGGAAAAGGGAGGGGGGAAAGGGAAAACTAAACAAAACAAGTAAAGGCTATGTGGAAGTGCAGAGGAAAGAAATGACTCTCTACTTCCCACAAATGAGCGATGCTTGACCACGTACTTGAAGCAGGGCCTCAACGCACGTAGCCAGTGTTCGGGAGGAGGACAGACATTTTCACAATGAGAGCCCACCCCTCCCCTCTTCTTCCTTTTTCCACCTTTTATTACTGAGTGTGACATCATATGGTATGGAATATCCCTTTGGTTGGTTTAGGTCAGCTGCCCTGGTGATGTTTCTTTTTCACATTTTTTGCCCACCCCCTAGGACGGTTAGAGAGAGTCCTGATGCTGTGCCAGCACTGCTCAGCAGCAGACACAACACTGGTGTGATACCACTGCTGTTTTAGCTACAAGTGCAGAGCACAGCACTGTGTGGGCTGCTGCAGGGAAAGTTAACATCCCAGCCAGACCCAGTACACCTGGCTTGAATAAACGTAGGCACAAGCAAGCACTTGGATGTAAACTCTTTATTGTCCGCTGCCGCCTCAGGCTACTGAGGCTTGAATGGGAGAGGCTTGACACGCACACGTGGGCACCGCGCTCCTCCCTGGACAGGGTGCTTTGGAACAGATGGAGGAACGGGCTGCCTGACAAACTGCGGGCCCATGGAAGCGATGGTGCCTGTGGTGCTCTCTGACCTCCGCTGACTGTGGGATTCCCCTGGGGGGGCAGAAGAGCCTGCCATGGGAGCACCTTGCTCAGAGCCTCGCCGGACAGCTTGGAGGAGATCAGGTGGTCTTTGGAGGTGCTCTGAGGGACAGCTCTCCTTCCCTTTGCTTGGCACGGGCTGTTCGGTGACACGCTTTCCCAAGTTCTTCTCCAGGTTCCGTGCAGTCCCAGGCTGACAGCTCTGCTCCGATACAGAGCGCGTCATCCCACTTGCCACTGTTTTGCTGTTTGAAGTGGTGTCTAAGGCCTTGGCTTTCATTTCCCGCTCCATCTTGTCCTTCACTTTTTCAACCACGTTAAGGACAATGGTTCTGGCATAGGCCTGCAGTTCTGTGTGCAGCCGCTGAACTTCGGAGACAGCCTTTTGGGTGCTCTCCCTCACAATCCTGTGACTCAGTCGTGAGACCTCAGCAGTGTCTGGCGCTGGTTGGATCATGGGCAACTTTTCTCTCTGCCTTGCTTCTGGGCTCTGCTCTTCTGACGCTCTTGGTAGTCCCCGCCCTTCCCTCATGCCCTGTCTTAAGAGAGGCACCTGGGATGGCTGTGGCTTCCTGTTAGAGAGGTTGACAGTGGGAAGCGCCAGGATTTCAGAGTATTTGCGGTTGAAGTCTTGCTCAAACCGGGAAGCTACGAAGGATTCCAAAGTGTCGCAGACACTTCCAACAGCTTCTCTGGTGACTTTGTCAAGGGAAGCCTGCGAGGATTCTCCCTCAAAGGCTTCCCTCGATTTCTTTTCTGCCAGCTTCCCCACTTGGAAGGCTGTCCTGGCGACGGGCTGCTCCTTCTGCCTGGCTGCTGGCCTTGGCTCAGATGCACTGGGCGTGCCGGATTCCCAGGACTTCTCAAAGAGCTTCATCACACTCGCCACAACCTTCTTAGCCAGCAGTGCAATTTCCTCCTCTTTATCAAGAGGAGATGTCTCTGAAGGCTCTGCGCTTTTGGCACTTCCACACAGTCTTTCTTGGCTCTTATGGGGAGCCCTCTTTAAGACGCGGGCAGACTGGTCCAGTGCCTGCACCCTCTCAAACACTTGCCGCACCACAGTCCGAGCCATCTCTTCAATTCTCTGGCTTTCTTTAGCAGCCTGTTCTTCCGAGGCAGCTTTGAATACACCGTCTGCGGGGACAGGTGACTTTCTCTCTGACTCAGTCACAGTAGGGATGCACCCAGGGAGCTTGGCATCTTCCCTGCCCAACTCAAGTCCGGAGGGAGCCGCTTTCAGCCTTCTGTACTGGCCAGATTGGAGAAGGTTTCTTCTGCTTTTGCAGGAAGGTGGGCCAGCTGGTTTTTTAGGCTCCAGTGGGCTGGCTTTCTCTCCCATGACCATGTACACATCAGTGGAGGAGCTCTGGCAAGAGCTGTCAATCCGTGCCGTCAGTCTGGGGTCAAGTTTCTTCAACTTGGCGAGCTCTTGCTGAAGCTTTTCCTGAAAGGGAACAGCAGGTTTTGGCTCACTCTTGCCTCAGAAATGGCTCGCGTCCCTGCGTGCTGAGGCTTCATGCCGCCCGTGCCAGCGCCCTGCTTCTGCCGTGCAACGAGGGCTGAAGAGAAGGGCTTCCCTCGGGAAAGGGTCGTCCTTTCCCCACGACAACACCTGGCCCCCCAGCACAGCCCTGACATCTGCATTCCCCGCCTCCCTCAGATCCATCAAGGAAAGCCCCAGCCTTCTGTACCGTGCCGCTGACATGTGTCTACCAGCGCTGAGCTTTGCCTACCTCTCCTTGCCTCCTGGTTTTCTCAGCCTCCAGCTTGAGTGTGGTCAGATACTGCCTGTACTCATTGAACTCCTTCAGAGTGCAGACCACCTATGGAGAGACAAGGGCAGAAAGCTCCCAAGAACTGTCGAGGTAGCTGCGCAGTGGCAGGGGAGCAGCTCCTCTCCATCCCCTCCCCGTCCCAGCGGTGGGGACGCTGCCTCCCTCCGAGCCAGGGCCGAGTGGACTCCTCGCTCTGCACCAGACCCCACACCGGCTGCCTCCTCAATGCACAGGCAGCGCACGGCAGCCTGAGAAGAGCAGGAGTGGGCATTGCCAGCAGGGCGCTGGGGTGACGTCTGCTCCCTTGGAAGGCAGCGCAACAGCGCTGTGCCCCCCACCAGCAACAAGCAGCTGCAGCAAGCGCGCTGGGAATCATAGAATCATTAGGGTTGGAAAAGACCTTCAAGATCATCTGGTCCAACCATCAGCCTACTACCAATGTCACCCCCTAAACCATGTCCCTAAGCACCAGGTCCAAGCTTTCCTTAAACACCCCCAGGGACAGTGACTCCACCACTTCCCTGGGCAACTCGTTCCAATGCCTGACTGCTCCTTCTGAGAAGAAATGTCCCCTTGTTTCCAACCTAAACCTCCCCGGCACAATTTGAGGCCATTCCCTCTAGTCCTGTTCCTAGTCATCTGCAAGAAGAGGCCGACCCCCAGCTCCCCACAAGTTCCTTTCTGGTAGCTGTGGAGAGCGATAAGGTCTCCCCTGAGCCTCCTCTTCTCCTGACTAAACAATCCCAGTTCCCTCAGCCGCTCCTCATAGGACTTTTGTTCCAGGCCCTTCACCAGCTTCGTAGTCCTTCTCTGGACAAGCTCCAGGGCCTCGATGTCCTTCTTGTACTGAGGGGCCCAAAACTCAACACAGTACTCGAGGTGCAGCCTCACCAGAGCAGAGTACAGGGGGGGACGATCACCTCCCTGGCCCTGCTGGCTGCACTATTCCTGATACAGGCCAGGATGCCGTTGGCCTTCTTGGCCACCTGGGCACACTGCCGGCTCATGATGAGGCGAGCATCAATCAGCACCCCCAGATCCTTTTCCTCTGCACAGCTTTTGAGCCACTCTGCCGCAAGCCTGTAGCACTGCATGGGGTTGTTGTGGCCAAAGCGCAGGAACTGGCACTTAGCCATGTTAAACCTCATCCCACTGGCCTCTGCCAGAGGAGACCTGTGCTGGTCAGCGCAACGTCCAAACCTACTTTGCCATCACTGGTGATGTAGCCCTTGCTCTTCAGGCTCTGCAGGTTGTCTTTGCGATTGTAGTAGGCCTGCAGATGCGGGTCGTGCAGGCAGTTGTACTCTGTGCGCAGTAGGCGACAGTATGGATCTCCCAGATTAAATTGAGCAGAAGGCTGGTGAAGCTGGAAGAGAGGTGTTCCAGAGTATGAATGGGGCAGGAGAAAGCAGCAGAGAGACAAAGGCACTTCCAAGCTCCTCATGTACACGGGCTAGCCTTTTCCAACCTCTGAGGTATAGGTTTCTGATTCCTGGCTTACTTCCCGGCTGGACCTTCCTTCTGAAGCCATCAAAAACACCCCCACCAGGCTGAGGGTCCGGCCTGGGCTGGGGAGAGAAGGCCAAACCCCACCAGCAAAGTAGGCATCTTGGGCCACCGGGTAGAAATGCAAGAGCTTTCCATGCCAGAAATGAACCTTCAGATGGAACACTTCAAGCCCGGTGGTTCACACGTCAGCAATGGAAAATCCACAGAAAACGGCCTCCTCTGGGTTAGGCAGGACTAAGGGGCGGGTAGCCTGCCTCCCTCCTTCCTCTGCCTCCAGGAAGCCTCTGCCTCGGAAGCAGTGCTCCCCCAAGCTGGAGGAAGAGGAGGAGGACACGGCATGCAGTTCCCAAGCAGAGAAGCCTGGGATTTTCTAAATTTCTAAATCTGAGAGGGAAAGCAGGAGAAGGTTGCACCCTCCCCTAAGAGACCCCCAGACTCAATGTTTCTGGCCATGCTGGAAGGCCACCTTGGCCTGGTACCCGGACGCGCTGCCGCCTGCTGCAGGCAGGGCCCCAGCTGCCCGCTTGCCTGGTGCCAGAACCCAGGCTGGCCCTGGTGCTGGCAAGCACGCCCCTGTGGAGAGCCCAGCTGTGGAACACCCTCTCCTGACCTCTGGCCAGTGCAGGCCACTGCTGTTGGCGAGTCCTCCTTTGTCTCCGTGCTGCGGAGCCGGGAGCATCCATCCCTGACTCCTCCACCCGGCTGGGCCAAAGTGCTGTAACTCCCACCGTAGAGCAGGTGGCCACAAGGCCTTCTCGGAATGATGGGGAGGGAGCCCGTGACAGAAGAGACCTTTTCCACCCCTTCCACCCCTTCCTCCTTCTCTTACCTTTTCCCCCAGCTTTGTCCTGCAGAAGACGGGCTTGGTGCCAGGCACTAGAGGGATTTTGACTCCCAGTGGGAGGTCCAGCAGCCCGCTGCCTCTTTCTCCAAGTTGCCATCTGGGCTGGAACTAGAAAGACAGGGACACTCAGACACTCAGGCACTCCAATCCCTTCTGCAGCCCACCCCCGCACCCCCTTGCAGCTCTCTTCCCACTTGCTAGCAATACGCCGGGATGGGCAGAGAGAGGCACGGCTCCCTGCGAGCCTTCTGCGGCCTGACCAGGTTTAGATCCCTCCCAGCTTCCTGGGAGCCTCCTCTGGCCCCAGAGCAGTCCCGCACGCCCCGGGCTCCTGCTCTGAGCCCTCTCCTCGGGCACAGTGCTCACCTCTCTGCTCTTGCCAGCTATGCACAGCAGTGCGTCTGGGTTTTGGAAACCAGCAGTGAGATGCTGCTCCATGGCTCCTTCCAAGAGCTCTGTGGGAGCTGCGACCCTCTGCTAGCACCTCTCACTCCAGAGGCAGACAGCTGCAACTGTCCCAGGCGGTCTCCCAGCAAGCGGCTTTATAGAGCGCTCAAGCATTGTTACATCATCGCGTTGCCATGCCGCCACCTACGCCATGGCTACCTGCAGGCCCTTCTGGTCACACTGGTGGGCAAGCCACTCCAGCCGAGCCTGCTTTGAGCAGGGCGCCTGGACTAGGTTGTTTCCACCAGCCCCTTCCCACCCCAACTCTTCTGTCATTCTTGGAAGGAAAGCTGTCATCCTTGCTAACTGGTGAGAAATGTGCAGATTTTCCACACCAGAAATGCTTGCTTCGTGGCTGAATGTTCAGTGATGGAGCCTTCAGCAGCTCTGTGAGACAGTTTTGGCGGCAGGTCGTGTCTTCACCTATTGCCCTGATTTTCTCTGGCAAAAGGCCTGTGGAACCTGGCTGCTGCCTGCAGCTGCTGGGCTTCCCACTCCCCTTGGCCCTCCCTTCTGCCATACGCCTCCTTTGGGCTCTCCCCATCCCTCCTGTGAGGCGACAGGCAATGCAGGAGGCTTTGCAGCAGTGCGCAAGTGCTTCTCACCACCGCTCCTAGCTTTTCCCTCTGTCCTGCTGCCTCTTCCCTCCTACCTGTTTCTTCTGCTCCCGTGTGGCTTTTTCACGGCCGCAGTCCCCAAGAGGCACCGCTGCCACCATGGAGAGCCTCCTGCCCAGAGTGCCTTCTCTGGCCTCACTTCTGCAGCGTCCCCTTCCACAGGCCTCCTGCTGTGTCTTCGCTGTCCCCTCCTGTGTCTGCCTCCCTCTGAGTGCCCTCCTGGCCCGGCCCACGTGTCCTCACATTTCTCCTCCTGCCTGCTGCCCGAGCCGCTGCCACCCGTTGTCACACAGGAGAGAGCAGCGGCGCCAGGGGCTCCTCTGGTCGCTCTCAGCTCTGGCTCCACAGGCAGCCCTTGCTGAGCCGGCTGGAACTGTCTGGGACTGGCCCCCATGCCTCCAGGCCTACCCCCCTCTGACGGCCACACAGACAGGCCCAAAGCCACCCGCTAGGCCCAAGCCACCCCCCGGCTTCCTCCCGTAAAGGGCACAGTTGGTGCTGGGTCACCGGTTGCAGCTGTGCTGCTCACATCTGCTTTGAATTCCAACCTCTTTCTCCATTTCCACCAACTTTCTTCCCCTCTTTCCTTTCTGTTACCTGTTCCTGTGGCTGTTTCCTGCAAGCAACAGGGCAGGAGCCGGGCTGCTGGCTCCTGCTGTGCTCACTTTCTACCTCTCCCTCTTATTGAGACCCCTTTCCACCCTTTGTTCCTTCTTTTTTCTCGTTAGTTCCTTTTTTGCCTGCTCTGCGAGACAGGCTTGATGCCATGGTTCTGGCTGCTGCTACTTCTGGGGCTACTGCCCTGACCTGCCAGGCCTTTCCCCTCCCTGTACGCAGCTCCTGCCCCTGCAGGCAGTCATGAGGGGAAAAGAGGCTAAGCGGGGCTCACAGGGCCATACAGAATGGCAAAGGGAGGGCTCTGGGTGGCACCCAAAGGCCCACGGAGGGCCATAGCTGGCACTTGGAAGCATCCAGAGGTCTCACGGTAGGCAGTGAAAGGCAGACGGAGGCCTCTGGGCAGCACCAAAGGTCTGCTAGAGCTGTGGTCAAGCGCAGGGCCCTAGGAGACATGCAAAGAGCAGTGGAGGGCCTTGGGGTCACCAAAAGGCAAACAGCGCCCCTTAGCTGTCCCAAAAGGCCCAAGGAGGGCCCAGGGAAGGACAAGGCAATCAGAGAGGCCTCAAGGAGGCAAGAGGGTAAGCGGAATCCTCTGGGAAATAGGACTGAAAACCTGAAGGTCTGAAAACATGTCAGGCAACCAAAAGACACAGTGAGAGGCCTGGGTGGGAACCCAAAAAAGGCCAGGCTCTGTTTCCCGTCAACAATTTGACTTGTCTCCTTGTGGGACTGAAGGTCTCCCTTCCGCAGGGGATGCTTCATGGGAGAGTGTCAAAGGCCAAGCCCGTGCCACGGCTGCGTGGAGAATTCCCATGAGGGGGCGGGACTGCTCCCACCGCTTGCCCTTGTGTGAGCACTGGCACGGGCAGACCTTCTGGGGGAGCTTGGTCTAAGGAGAAGGAGCCCTGCAAGAAGGGTCTCAACATTGTCCTCGACACCTGGTAAACACCAGGCTTCCTAGACCTGGTCCGGCCCCCTCCTTAGCCCAGCTGCAACACTTGACGCGACAAGGAAGGCTAAAGCCCACCTAGAGATGAGGCTTGCAAAAGAGATAAAAGATAATAAGAAGGTTTTTTTTAAGTATGTAAACAGTAAAAGGAAGAGTAGGGATAATGTGGGTCCTTTGCTGAATGAAGTGGGTGTCCTGGTAACGGGAGACGCCGAGAAGGTGGAGATACTGAATGCGTTCTTTGCTTCAGTCTTTGCTTCAAGGACTCCCCCCCAGGACTCCTCGACCCTGGCGGGAGGATAAAGGGTCTGGGAAATGGAGGGCTCCCCCCTGGTTGACGAGAGAGTGCTTCGGGAGCGTCTGAGTGGGCGCAACGCACACAAATCCATGGGTCCCGATGGGATGCATCCACGTGTGCTAAGGGAGTTGGCAGAGGTGATCGCCGAACTGCTCTCTATCATCTTTGAAAGGTCCTGGAGAACAGGAGAGGTGCCTGAAGACTGGAGGATAGCCAATGTCACTCCAGTCTTCAAGAAGGGCAAGAAGGAGGATCCGGGAAACTACAGGCCAGTCAGTCTCACCTCTGTCCCTGGAAAGGTGTTGGAACAGTTTGTTCTGGATGCCATCTCCAAGCAATTGGAAGAGAAGAATGTTATGAGGAGTAGTCAGCATGGATTCACCAAGGGCAAGTCATGCTCGACCAACCTCGTTGCCTTCTATGATGGCATCACCAGCTGGTAGATGGGGGGAGAGCAGTGGATGTCATCTACCTTGACTTTAGCAAGGCTTTCAGTACTGTCTCCCATGACATCCTGATAGCGAAGCTGAGAAAGTGTGGGATAGAGGAGTGGACAGTAAGGTGGGTTGAGAACCGGCTGACTGGCTGAGCTCAGAGGGTGGTGATCGGCGGCACAGAGTCCGGCTGGAGACCTGTGACTAGTGGTGTTCCCCAGGGGTCAGTGCTGGGTCCGGTCTTGTTCAACATCTTCATCGACGACTTTGATGAGGGAATAGTGTCTGCCCTCAGCAAGTACGCCGATGACACAAAGCTGGGAGGAGTGGCCGACACGCCAGAAGGCTGTGCTGCCATTCAGCGAGACCTGGACAAGCTACAAAGATGGGCAGGAAGAGACCAAATGAGGTTTAATAAGAGCAAGTGTAGAGTCCTGCACCTGGGAAGGAACAACCGGACATATCAGTACAGGCTGGGGGACGACCTCCTGGAGAGGAGCTCTGAGAAGGACCTGGGGGTCCTAGTGGACGACAGGTTGACCATGGGCCAGCAGTGTGCCCTCGTGACCAAGAGGGCCGATGGGATCCTGGCATGCATTAAAAGGAGTGTGGCCAGCAGGTCATGGGAGGTGATCCTCCCCCTCTACTCTGCCCTGGTCAGGCCTCACCTGGAGTACTGTGTCCAGTTCTGGGCTCCCCGCTACAAAAAAGACAGGGATCTCCTGGAAAGAGTCCAGTGGAGGGCCACAAAGATGATACGGGGCCTGGAGCATCTTCCCTACGAGGAAAGGCTGAGAGACCTGGGTCTGTTCAGCCTGGAGAAGAGAAGACTGAGAGGGGATCTCATCAAAGTGTATAAATACCTGAGGTGTGGGAGACAGAGGGATTTGGCCAACCTCTTTTCAGTGGTTTGTGGGGACAGGACAAGGGGTAATGGCCACAAGATAGAGCACAGGAAGTTCCGCACCAACATGCAAAAGAACTTCTTCACAGTGAGGGTGATGGAGCACTGGTACAGGCTGCCCAGGGAGGTTGTGGAGTCTCCTCCTCTGGAGATATTCAAGGCCCATAGGGGCCTTGCATAGGGGAAGAGCAACTGATGTCATCTACTTGGATGTGTGCAAAGCATTTGATACTGTCCCATACAACATCCTTGTCTCTAAATTGGAGAGACATGGATTTGATGGATGGACCACTTGGTGGGTAAGGAACTGGCTGGCTGGTCACACTCAAAGAGTTGCGGTCAACGGCTCGATATCCAGGTGGAGACCAGTGACGAGTGGCCCTCCTCAGGGGTCGTTTCTGGGACCGGTGCTGTTTAACATCTTTGTCGTTGACAAGAACAGTGGGATGGAGTGCACCCTCAGCACGTTTGTTGATGACACCAAGCTGTGTGGTGCGGTCAACACGCTGGAGGGAAGCGATGCCATCCAGAGGGACCTGGACAGGCTTGAGAGGATGTTGGAGCAGGTTTTCCTCACGCAGCCCAGGGTGTACCATGGCAGAGCAGATCTCCACACTGCAGCCCGTGCAGGAGCCCACGGTGGAGCAGGTGGATGTGGCCTGAAGGAGGCTGTGGCCTATGGAGAGCCCCAGTTGGTGCAGACTCCAGTCTGGAGCTGCAGCCCGTGGAGAGGAGCCCACACAAGAGCTGGAGATCTTGCAGGAGCTGCTGCCCGTGGGGCACCTGTCTTGCTTCGTGGACCCCGTGGTATGGACCTGTATTGGAGCAGTTCTTGAAAAGATGCAGCCTGTGGGAAGCCCACGCAGGATCAGTTCAGGAAGGACAGCATCCCGTGGGAGGGACCCCTCATTGGAGCAGGGGTAGAGAGTGACCATGTAGGAGCATGGGAGGTGAACCGTTAAGGACTGACTGCAGCCCCCACTCCATTTCCCCTGAACATGGAACAACTGTTCCCCTGAACAGCTCAAGTTCCAGGGCCTCGATGTCCTTCTTGTACTGAGGGGCCCAAAACTCAACAACAGTACTCGAGGTGCGGTCTCACCAAAGCTGAGTATGGGGGGATGATCACCTCCCTGCTCCTGCTGGCTACGCTATTTCTACTACAGGCCAGGGTGCTGTTGGCCTTCTTGGCCACCTGAGCACACTGCCGGCTCACGATCAGCCGACCATCGATCAACACTCTCAGGTCCCTTTCCTCTTCACTGTCTTCTAGCCACTCTGCCCCAAGCCTTATTGGTTATTGTGGCCAAAGTGCAAGACCTGGCACTTGGCCTGTTAAACCTCATCCCATAGCCCCCACTCCATGTTCCCCTGAGCCACTTGGGGGCAGGGTGGATGTAGAAGAGGGTGGAAGGGGGAAGGTGATTTTAGTTTGCTTTTAGTATCTCACTGCTCTAGCCTGTTTTAATAGGTAATAAATTATATTAATCTCCCCATGCTGAGTCTGTTTTGCCCGTGATGATAATTGTTGCGTGGTCTCCCTGTCCTTATCTCAACCCTTGAGCCCGTTTTATCGTATTTTCTCCCCCTTTCTGTTTGAGGAGGGCGAGTGAGAGAGTGGTCGTGGTGGAGTTCAGCTGCCCAGCTGGGTAAAACCACCACACGGTGTAGGGAAAATCCCCAAGCACAGCAAGGCCTGGCGTGGTGGTTTTACCGTGCTAGGCAGCTGAACACAACCGCTCTCTCACTCCCCCTCCTTAGATGAGGAGGGGAAGAAGTAAAGGAAAGAACAGCTCACGGGTTGAGATAAGGATGATTTAATTAAAGGAAAAAAAAAAGAAATAATTATTAAGGAAAAATTACTATTAATTAAACGATTTAACTAAACAATTTAACTAAACAATTAACAATTTAACTAAAGGGAAAAAAAAGGGAAAGGGGAAAAGGGAGGGGGGAAAGGGAAAACTAAACAAAACAAGTAAAGGCTATGTGAAAGTGCAGAGGAAAGAAATGACTCTCTACTTCCCACAAATGAGCGATGCTTGACCACGTACTTGAAGCAGGGCCTCAACGCACGTAGCCAGTGTTCGGGAGGAGGACAGACGTTTTCACAATGAGAGCCCACCCCTCCCCTCTTCCTTTTTCCACCTTTTATTACTGAGTGTGACATCATATGGTATGGAATATCCCTTTGGTTGGTTTAGGTCAGCTGCCCTGGTGATGTTTCTTTTTCACATTTTTTGCCCACCCCCTAGGACGGTTAGAGAGAGTCCTGATGCTGTGCCAGCACTGCTCAGCAGCAGACACAACACTGGTGTGATACCACTGCTGTTTTAGCTACAAGTGCAGAGCACAGCACTGTGTGGGCTGCTGCAGGGAAAGTTAACATCCCAGCCAGACCCAGTACACCTGGCTTGAATAAACGTAGGCACAAGCAAGCACTTGGATGTAAACTCTTTATTGTCCGCTGCCGCCTCAGGCTACTGAGGCTTGAATGGGAGAGGCTTGACACGCACACGTGGGCACCGCGCTCCTCCCTGGACAGGGTGCTTTGGAACAGATGGAGGAACGGGCTGCCTGACAAACTGCGGGCCCATGGAAGCGATGGTGCCTGTGGTGCTCTCTGACCTCCGCTGACTGTGGGATTCCCCTGGGGGGGCAGAAGAGCCTGCCATGGGAGCACCTTGCTCAGAGCCTCGCCGGACAGCTTGGAGGAGATCAGGTGGTCTTTGGAGGTGCTCTGAGGGACAGCTCTCCTTCCCTTTGCTTGGCACGGGCTGTTTGGTGACACGCTTTCCCAAGTTCTTCTCCAGGTTCCGTGCAGTCCCAGGCTGACAGCTCTGCTCCGATACAGAGCGCGTCATCCCACTTGCCACTGTTTTGCTGTTTGAAGTGGTGTCTAAGGCCTTGGCTTTCATTTCCCGCTCCATCTTGTCCTTCACTTTTTCAACCACGTTAAGGACAATGGTTCTGGCATAGGCCTGCAGTTCTGTGTGCAGCCGCTGAACTTCGGAGACAGCCTTTTGGGTGCTCTCCCTCACAATCCTGTGACTCAGTCGTGAGACCTCAGCAGTGTCTGGCGCTGGCTGGATCATGGGCAACTTTTCTCTCTGCCTTGCTTCTGGGCTCTGCTCTTCTGACGCTCTTGGTAGTCCCCGCCCTTCCCTCATGCCCTGTCTTAAGAGAGGCACCTGGGATGGCTGTGGCTTCCTGTTAGAGAGGTTGACAGTGGGAAGCGCCAGGATTTCAGAGTATTTGCGGTTGAAGTCTTGCTCAAACCGGGAAGCTACGAAGGATTCCAAAGTGTCGCAGACACTTCCAACAGCTTCTCTGGTGACTTTGTCAAGGGAAGCCTGCGAGGATTCTCCCTCAAAGGCTTCCCTCGATTTCTTTTCTGCCAGCTTCCCCACTTGGAAGGCTGTCCTGGCGACGGGCTGCTCCTTCTGCCTGGCTGCTGGCCTTGGCTCAGATGCACTGGGCGTGCCGGATTCCCAGGACTTCTCAAAGAGCTTCATCACACTCGCCACAACCTTCTTAGCCAGCAGTGCAATTTCCTCCTCTTTATCAAGAGGAGATGTCTCTGAAGGCTCTGCGCTTTTGGCACTTCCACACAGTCTTTCTTGGCTCTTATGGAGAGCCCTCTTTAAGACGCGGGCAGACTGGTCCAGTGCCTGCACCCTCTCAAACACTTGCCGCACCACAGTCCGAGCCATCTCTTCAATTCTCTGGCTTTCTTTAGCAGCCTGTTCTTCCGAGGCAGCTTTGAATACACCGTCTGCGGGGACAGGTGACTTTCTCTCTGACTCAGTCACAGTAGGGATGCACCTACTGCAATGCAGGAGGCTTTGCAGCAGTGTGCAAGGGCTTCTCGCCACCGCTCCTAGCTTTTCCCTCTGTCCTGCTGCCTCTTCCCTCCTACCTGTTTCTTCTACTCCCGTGTGGCTTTTTCACGGCCGCAGTCCCCAAGAGGCACCGCTGCCACCATGGAGAGCCTCCTGCCCAGAGTGCCTTCCCTGGCCTCACTTCTGCAGCGTCCCCTTCCACAGGCCTCCTGCTGTGTCTTCGCTGTCCCCTCCTGTGTCTGCCTCCCTCTGAGTGCCCTCCTGGCCCGGCCCACGTGTCCTCACATTTCTCCTCCTGCCTGCTGCCCGAGCCGCTGCCACCCGTTGTCACACAGGAGAGAGCAGCGGCGCCAGGGGCTCCTCTGGTCGCTCTCAGCTCTGGCTCCACAGGCAGCCCTTGCTGAGCCGGCTGGAACTGTCTGGGACTGGCCCCCATGCCTCCAGGCCTACCCCCCTCTGACGGCCACACAGACAGGCCCAAAGCCACCCGCTAGGCCCAAGCCACCCCCCGGCTTCCTCCCGTAAAGGGCACAGTTGGTGCTGGGTCACCGGTTGCAGCTGTGCCGCTCGCATCTTCTTTGAATTCCAACCTCTTTCTCCATTTCCACCAACTTTCTTCCCCTCTTTCCTTTCTGTTACCTGTTCCTGTGACTGTTTCCTGCAAGCAACAGGGCAGGAGCCGGGCTGCTGGCTCCTGCTGTGCTCACTTTCTACCTCTCCCTCTTATTGGGACCCCTTTCCACCCCTTGTTCCTTCTTTTTTCTCGTTCGTTCCTTTTTTGCCTGCTCTGCAAGATAGGCTTGGTGCTATGGTTCTGGCTGCTGCTACTTCTGGATTATTAAGTAGGGAAAGGGTTAGGGCTGTTAGTGTTTGGAGAGAGAGAAAGCACAGAGTCCTGTTGAGTCCAGGATTGTTTAAAGGTCTCTGTGGCAAGAGAGATTGACTTTAGTCACAGGGTGGATTGTGGTGGTGCAGCGCTCTCCATGTCAGCACTGCACTGCACTGCAATAAACATACCTACCTTATAACTCTCCTTTTGTTGTAATGTTTGTTTCCGTGCGTCAGTTTGGCACCACAGATGGGACCCTCTTTGTCCAGCTGCAGGACCCACTGAGGACTGGACTCCTAGAGATTTCCCCAAGAAATTTCCCTGAGATTTCTTGGGAGGACTCCCCTTCTCAACCAGATCGCTGCAGAGGTAGACAAGGACCATGACTGGTGGACAAGATATGTTTTAATGGAGTAAGGGGATACCTGTAAGTCGTGAGGAGATGTCCTACATAAGTTAAAGAGTCTGTGTACTCACCCCGGCGCAATGCTCAAGCTTGGGTAGGTGTTTGTGGTAATCTGGGATCCATTGTTTTGGTAACTGTGTATGTAAAGAACACTCTACGTTTGGTTTTGTACTACTAGTCACTGGGAGTCCCCGTGATTTGGTCAGTGCTTTGTTTTGTAGACATTTAATTAATTATGGATTGATAATATGAATTAATGATAATGATATATGATAATATGAATTATATGATAATATGAATATATGATAATATGAATTAATGGATCACAATTTATACTGGGAAATTTGTTGTAATAAGTGATACTATTTGTAATAGTGATTGCTGTTTTGTGTTGCTTGAGTGAAAGGTGCAAGAGGCCTCTTTGACTGCATGATTGTGCTGTGTGAATGAGACACAGCATTGCTGCCAAGCCAGTGTGGAGTTCCAATCCGCGGTTCCATATTCTCCACGAGAGGAACGGCCAGAGACGAATGAAGCAGATGACAGACCGTAAAGAAGTGCTGTTTTATCCAAGTGTTGACTGGTGGTGCCCAATACACAGGCCCAGCGGTTTAACTTGTAATCCTATTTTTGTTCTTAAATGTTTTGAGTGTGACAAGGAGGAAGGCGGGAGCATTATCTAAGTAACAGTTTAGAAGTTCTGGTATATTCGCTGTGGAACTACCACCCCATTATATAATTTACTGTGGGTCAAGTTTTACCGTTGTCAACTTAATCGGGAAGTGCTTATTAATTAGGAAAACATAAATATGGGTAATAGGGAGGTGCAATAGTAAAAAGGAGCCCCTTGGGCTGAATTTTGGCTCACTGGAAGGATATGGGAGGACCAACTGGCGGAATAGTGGATAGGAAGATTTTAATAAAATATTGTAATCAGTGTTGGCCCCTCTGTAAATTGGACGATGGGGAGAAGTGGGCCCTTAATGGAACACCGAATTATAATACTTTATTGCAACTAATGTTGTTTTTGAGACGGGAAGGGAAATGGGATGAAATATTGTATACTGATATGTTGTTTACATTGAGGCAGCGTCCTGGAGGGAAAAAGGTATGGAATCGAGTTGGCCCGTGACTGAGCCTTTGGTGTTGGCATTAGAAAAGTACAAGCTGGAGAAAGATAAATAAAAATGAAGTGTTAAAAGGGTTGCCGAGGCGATCGGCTCCAGGGCAGGTGCGCAAGGAAGGCTCTGCAGGAGGGTCTGGATAGGCTGGACCGATGGGCTGAGGCCAACTGTATGAAGTTCAACAAGGCCAAGTGCCGGGTCCTGCACCTGGGGCACAACAACCCCAAGCAGCGCTACAGGCTGGGAGATGAGTGGTTGGAAAGCTGCCTGGCCGAGAAGGACCTGGGAATACTGGTTGATAGGCAGCTGAGTATGAGCCAGCAGTGTGCCCAGGTGGCCAAGAAGGCCAACAGCATCCTGGCCTGCATAAGAAGCAGTGTGGCCAGCAGGTCTAGGGAAGTGATTGTGCCCCTGTACTCGGCTCTGGTGAGGCCGCACCTTGAGTACTGTGTTCAGTTTTGGGCCCCTCGCTACAAGAAGGACATGGAGGTGCTCGAGAGAGTCGAGAGAAGGGCAACGAAGCTGGTGCGGGGTCTGGAGAACAAGTCTTACGAGGAGCGGCTGAGGGAGCTGGGGTTGTTTAGCCTGGAGAAGAGGAGGCTCAGGGGAGACCTCATCGCTCTCTATAGGTACCTTAAAGGAGGCTGTAGAGAGGTGGGGGTTGGTCTATTCTCCCATGTGCCTGGTGACAGGACGAGGGGGAATGGGCTAAAGTTGCGCCTGGGGAGGTTTAGGTTGGATATTAGGAAGAGCTTCTTTACTGAAAGGGTTGTTAGGCATTGGAATGGGCTGCCCAGGGAAGTGGTGGAGTCGCCATCCCTGGAGGTCTTAAAAAGACGTTTAGATGTAGAGCTTAGTGATATGGTTTAGTGGAGGTCTTGTTAGTGTTAGGACAGAGGTTGGACTAGATGATCTTGGAGGTCTCTTCCAACCTAGATGATTCTGTGATTCTGTGATTCTGTGGGTTATTGAAGGTGATAAAAGTGTGGCATGTGGTACTCAAACACATAGATGTTTGAAGTTGTATGAGCATGGAAAGGGGATGTAGGAATGTTAGTAGCCCCAGGGTTGAGGCAGAGACCGCAAAATCATGGATGTGAGCCGTCCGGGGCAGAGGGATCATGATGAGTCCAAGAGAGTTGTCATGGGAACAACACCAGTGGCAGGGAGCTGGGTTGCAACCCTGTTGAGACAGGCAGTTGAGAGCCATGGTGTGGCTGTGGTTAATAGTGCTCTTTTCAGTCACAGATTTAAGTAACTAAAATAGAGCCTCAGAATCAGAGTTCTTATCTGAACTCAAGTGATGAGGACCTGTGGAGTCTATCCTAGCAGATCCACTGGTTAAAATAAAGCTAGGGAATGAAGAGAAAGACAAGATTTATTTAATTATTATTTTTTTAATTGGATACAGGAGCTTCTTTCTCTGTGTTAAACCAAAAATTGATTCTGGAAAGCACTGAGTCTGCAAATGTAATAAAAGCAACTGGCTAACAGGAAAAGGTGTCCTTTTTGCAACCCTTGAAATTTAAATTGGGAAAAATGATTGGAATACATCAATTTTATACTTACCCAATTCGCCAAGGCCCTTCTTAGAAAGGGACTTGCTGGAAAAATTGGACACGAAAATTTCTTTTGAATGAAGGAAAATGGAAATAAAAGTCAAGGATGATGAACATATTAAACTCTCAAGTCTATCCCTGGTGAGTCCAGAGGAAGCTCCAGACAGGACTCCCTGAATGGATGTAATTATGAACCAAGTGTATCTAGGAGTTTGGGCTACAGGAATACCTGGGAGAGCAAAGAATGCAGTACCTTTAAAAACTGATTTAAAGGAAAATAGAAAAAATGTTAAAGCTGAGAGACCTGGGTCTGCTCAGCCTGGAGAAGAGAAGACTGAGAGGGGATCTTATTAATGTTTACAAGTATCTTAAGTGTGGGAGACAGAGATTTGGCCAACCTGTTTTCAGTGGTTTGTGGGGACAGGACAAGGGGCAATGGCCACAAAATTGATCACAGGAAGTTCCGCACCAACATGCAAAAGAACTTCTTCACGGTAAGGGTGACAGAACACTGGGACAGGCTGCCCAAGGTGGTTGTAGAGTCTCCTTCTCTGGAGATATTCAAGGCCCGTCTGGACGCCTACCTGGGCAGCCTGCTCTAGGGAACCTGATTTGGCAGGGGCGTTGGACCCGATGATCTCTTGAGGTCCCTTCCAACCCCTACAATTCTGTGATTCTGTGACAATGCTCCCAGGGTATGCCAAAAGCAATACCCACTAAAGGTGGAAGGCAGAAAGGGAGTGGAAGGAATAGTCAATAACTTTCTTAAATACGGACCGTTAGTAGAATGTGAGTCAGATTATAATACTCCATACAGGCCCAGTTAGAAAGGCAGATGGAACCTAACATATAGTCCAGGATTTAAGGGCCATCAACAGGATCACAAAAGATTTATACCCTGTAGTAGCCAACCCCTATAACCTTTTGACAAAATTAGGAAACAGTCAAGTTTGGTTCACAGTACTAGATTTAAAGGATGCCTTTTCCTGCCTGCCCGTGGTGACTGAAAGCCAGAAACTCTTTTCCTTTGAATAGGAAAATCCCAATAGAGGACAAAAAACTCAGTTTACGTGGACTGTGTTAACACAGGGTTTCAAGAATAGTTCCACCGCATTCAGGAACTAAATAGCTTGTGACCTTGAGGCTTGGAAAACCCCTCCAGGAAAGGACACACTATTGCAATACGTAGATGACCTGTTGATAGCTATTGAGGAAGAAAAGGAGTATGTAGAATGGACTATTAGTTTACTAAATTTTCTTGGATTAATTGGATATCGAGTTTCTCAACAGAAAGCCCAGCTGATACAGCAATGAGTCACTAATATTGTGAACCCAACCTCTTTCTTCAGTTCACAGTTGTACTGAGATCATGGAAACAGTATACTCCAGCCGACCAGATTTAAAGGATACACCCCTAGAAGATGCGGAGGATTGGTATGTAGATGGCAGCAGCTTCATTCACCAGGGAGTTCGCCTTGCAGGATATGCAGTAACAACACTTGATAAGGTAACTGAGGTGAAGCCTCTTTCCCCTGGAACATCAGCCCAAAAGGCAGAAATCATCGCCTTGCTACGAGCTCTTGAGCTGGCAAAAGGGAAAAGAATTAACATTTGGCCAGACTTGAAATATGCCTTTGGTGTGGTGCATGCACACGGGGCAATTTGGAAGGAGAGAGGACTCTTATCATCCCAAGGGAAATCAATTAAACATGCAGAAGAGATACTGAAGTTACTCCAAGCGGTATACCTGCCTACTAAATTTGCCATTCTGCGCTGTAAAAGACATCAAACAGGGGAAACTGATATTGAAAGGGGAAATAGATTAGCTGATGCAGAGGCCAAAGGGGCAGCAGAACGGGCATCTTAGAGTCAAATTTTGACACTAGTACCGGGAAGAGAAAACCAAGCATTAGCAAAAGCATTAGAGAATGAAATAGAATATTCTAAGATCTATAAGTTATTAATTGAAGATGTAAATGAAAAAAATATTACCAACAGGTTTAGGACAAAAAAAGGATGGGAGAATTGTGATACCCTCCAAACTATTATATGAGATGGTAACTGAAGACGTAATTTGTATACCATTGTCTGACAGGTATTGAAACAGTGTGTTATATGCCTTAGAAATAACCCACAGACAGGAATCAAACCCCAAAACAGGGCCTAAAGCCCAGCTTGGGCAAATAGAGAAAGGAAATTATCCAGGACAGCAATGGCAAATTGATTTTTCAGGTCTCCCAAGAAAAGAGGGGTTTCGATATCTGTTGGTCTTGACGGATACCTTTTCAGGATGGCCAGAAGCATTCTCTTGCCAGACCAATAAGGCAAGAAAAGTAACTAAGATATTACTGCAAGAGATCATACCCAGATTTGGGGTTCCTACAGTAATCTCATCAGATCATAGACCCTATTTCATTGTGAAGACTGTCTCAAAAGTGAGTAAACTACTGGGGATAGATTGGCAGCTTCATACTCTATACAACCCACAGTCAAGTGGCCAGGTAGAAAGGATGAATCATCTAATCAAGATGCAGATTGTAAAATTAGGTCAGGAAGCTAATCTAACATGGCCTCAGTCATTACCTCTGGCCCTCCTCAGGATAAGAGCGAAGCCCCAAACAAAAGAGGGATTAAACCCCTTCAAAATATTTTATGGAAGGCCCTATAGCATGCAGGTAAGAGTATCGACTGAACTTGGGAACGAGATATTGACAGATTATATAATAAGCCTGCAGAAACTGCTTCAGGAATTCAAGAAGCTAGTCCTAGGATCTAGGACCCAAGGTCTTGATGGGCCTGTGCACAATATTGAACCTGGGGATTATATATATATGCTAGATTTCTTGCAGATACACCATTACAACCAAAGTGGGAGGGCTCTTTCCAAGTGCTACTGACCTCTCACACAGTTATAAAGATCAAGGAACAAGTATCCTGGATTCACCATACCAGAGTCAAGAAGGCCCCTAAATCGCAATGGAGCTCAACACCATCTGAACCTTTAAGATCTCATTTGCAAAGACATTAGTTTGGTTCTTTGTAATTACAGCTTTAATTAGCGTGTCTGATGTGGTTTTTGATGCGGCTTTTGATGCTAACATGTATGTTTCACTTGTGAAAAGCATTGTAAAATATACTAATATTAGTGATTGTTGGGTATGTGGAAAAGCCGGCGACTTTACCTCCCCACTTCTTGGAGTCCTAGTAAGTGATTGGACTGAATTGGACCCATCAGGTATCTCAGGATGGAGCTACTTGGGGACTCCAACAGTTGTGAGATAAACTACTGCTACCTTGATAGCAGAACTGTGCAATCTGGAATTGTATGGTTGGTGAGCAACACAAGAATTACCTAACCCAAATTGTGGCCAGGATGGAAAATTACTGACTAAAGCCAATCATCTCATGGTCCTATAAATATTGGTCCTAAGTGAAGAGCGTCTGGAGCTCTCCAGGATCACAGTGGGCTAGGATCTCCCCCTGTGGTAGGATGCCTCTCAGGGCAAGACTCCTTGAGGTTCAATGATTTTCCACTGTATATACCAACATGGAGAGAAGAGAGTAGTTCACTAGACGCCTGACTTATCAAGATTCAACAATCATCTGCTGAATATGCCAACACAGAGAAGTGTAATGAACCAAAAGAGGGAATGTTTTTGAGTGCACAACTGAGTTTAGAAACCTCAATAACTTGCTGTACAGAAATCCCTAATCTCTCACTGTATAGAAATCTCCAATCCCTTGCTGTATAGAATCTGCTAATACCTCTCCTGAATCTTTAACTAAGTTGTTTTGATTGTAGCAGACACTATTGAATTATTGTGTTAATTAGGGTAATGATTAACTGATGATTAAGTGCTGTTAAGGAAAAAGTACAAAAAACTAATTTGTGATTGACAATAAAATTAATAAACCTTAAATTGCTGATACATCAGACCTATGTAAAAATTTCATCTGTGACAATGGACCCATGCTGGAGTAGTCTGCTCCTGAAGGATGGTATGGGCCCATATTGGAGCAGTTCTTGAAAAGCTGTTGTCTGTGGGAAGCCCATATAGGATTGGATGGCATTTCATGGGAGGGACCACATTGGAGCAGGGGAAGAGAGTGACCATGAAGGAGTAGAAGAGGTGAAGTGCTGTTGACTGACTGCAGCCCCCATTCCCCTGCACTGCTCAGGGGAGGATGTAAAAGAGGGTGGATGGGGGTGGAGGGAAGGTCTTTTTAGTTCACTTTTATTTCTTACTGCTCTAGCCTGTTATCTATAGTTAATAAATTACTTTAATCTCCTTTATTCTGAGTCTGTTCTACCTGTCATATTAACTGATGAGCAGTCTCCCTGTCCTTATCTCAATCCATTAACTTTTTTTTTTTTTTTTAATCATATTTTCTCCCCCTGTTCTTTTGAGGAGGTGGAAAGAGAGAATGGCATGGTAGAGCCAAGCTGACTGTCAGTTGTTACACCACCACACTGGTTTACGTAAAACATATTAGTGGATTAAATGCAATTTGACTAGTTGAGCAGTTTACTTAATGGTACATAGAACAAGTTTACAATATTTCTAGATTTGGATCCCTTAAACCACTGGGACAAATATCTCATCTCACAAAATGGAGTTAGTATTGTGGAGGAGGAACTTCCAGCTGACGTGAAACTAATGTAGCTTCCACAAAGACCAGGTAGCAAAGATTTGAGAATAAATCACTTCTCACGTACAGATGTGCCCTGGCCAGTCTTGGCATAAATCCACCATATTCCATTGACAGATAAGGTATCAAGGACAGGCTGCTTTACAAGGCAAGGTGAGCCAGGAACTGAAGACAAGGGAGGAAGAGCAGCAACATCACCAACACGGAGCCAGGAAACCAAATCAGCAAAGTCAGAGTCAGAATCAGGTCTGGAAATGACCAGAGTCTTCCAAGAGCCCAGTGATCACCCAGCAAATCTGAGGTGAAAAGTCAAATCCAAAGGTGTTTTGGCCAGTCAAGCCAAAAGGGACAGGATTAGTGTCAGAAATGAGGAAGTACAAGACTTGCCACTGACTTAGCTGCAATATAGCTCCTATGTAGCTCAGAGGGGTGTCAAGGGCAAGACTCACAGTTAAAAGCATCTCCCAAGTGAAGGTAGAAGGATGACTAAGGCTTCCTACCTTTCTTCATGACAGCTGTTATTAGCTAGCTAGCCTTGAGCTAAGCTAAAAAGGTGGAATTGTGTTCCAGGCCCTGTTATATGTGGTTTGTTTGTGTTGTGTTTTTTTTTTTTTCCTGCTTTGGTGAATATACGCAAACTGCAATATAATCTCAGCTAAATAGTCACCCAATTCAAGTCATTGTAGTTTAACTGCAATGAAGAATTGTACTGTACATACATGGCAAGATTTATGCATCAGGGGGAGAGAGGGGGGGGGCTGCAGGGGTGATGTCTGTAGAAGGAGATCAGGAAGTGCCCTGTCCTGGTCATGGCTGGTTCCACTTAGCTTTCCTCCTTCTAACCACAGGAGTTTATGGCACTTCTGTGACCCTATATTTCAGAATGGGTAGTAAATACCTGGAAAAAGGAACAGCAAAGCCAGAGCAGTGGGAGGTGCTCCACAGCAGAGCAAATACACCCCAAAGGGACTGTGGACCATGACTAAGCCCATGCCACAGAAAGTACTTTCCCAAAGGGACTGTGGTCTGTTGAGGGCCCATTCTGGAGCAAAGAAAGCAAGTAAGAAGGAAGAAGCAGCAGAAGAAAAGATTAAGGAACAAAGTGGCATAAAAAAAAATGAAACAAACAAACAACAACAACAAACAAAAAACAAACGAACAAACAAACCAACAAAAACATAGTGCACTGAGCCCAACCTTCCATGCTGCCATCGTCTTCCCAAAATGACTATAACCTGTGGTGACAGCAGATACTGGGAAGCAAGACGAGATGTGTCAGGAGTGAAGCTTGGCCTGGGAAAGGGAGAGGAGAGGTGTTCTCCCTAAATATTGAAATATTTGTCTTCTTTGTTTCCCAGCACACAAATCAGTAATAATGTTTATCTTAATTGTCACTAAATTAAATTAAATTTCCCGTGTCACATCTGTTCTGCCTGCAACAAGAGTAGAGATTTTCCAGCACTGCAGTACATTAACAGCTCAAGAGAAGACAGTAGACCCAAACACTTGCTGCATATATACGTTTTTTACCTGCTGAATCAAATAGCCAGATTCTTGAAGAAGTGTGAACTACTTTGGTTATGAAAAGCAGGAGGAAAGCCCTCTAGCTCTTAAATAGCAACCTAAGCCTGGATAGAGACAATCTCCCAGGGCTTACCTGGTCTCAGTTAGTATTCCTTCATGGAACCCCTTCAGATGAAGTCAGCTAAAACATCCTGGAGTTGTGCTATCTCCAGAGGTAGGTAGATACTGCATAAGCATGCAGTAGCCTGGAGTATCCTGCAAGGTATCAGCTCAACAGTTACAACAGAAGACAGTGGAAATAATTTGCTGACCAAAAGAAAGTGAAAACAGCACGGAGAAAGAAGTTGTGGCCTCTTCTACAGCTAGTACTAAGATAATGTAAGCGAGCAATGAAAACATGAGAACAGGTACACTGAATGGAGATGAGGGAGAGCTAAAGCAGAACTTCTGGTCCAGTGCACTAGTGAGAGACATTTGGAGAAAATGCAGAGGGCCTTGAACAAACCATGAGCAAATGCAAAGGCACGTATGTGCCAACTGCCCTGTCAGATACCCAGCAACAAGTGACCACAAAATAACCTGCATGAGCCCTGGGCTTGCTCCTGCCATACCAGCTACTCAGCTACCAGTGACCAGCACTGACAAGAGGGGGAAACTGTGAGGACCAATGGTCACCTTGATAGGACTGTACAAACAAATGTCTCGCTGCCCCTTCCCTCACTGGCCACCCAATGGCTGCCCTTTCCCATCCAACCAGCTGAACTCTCTCATCCGATCCTGATGCCAGGATGAATGGGAATGTCCAATTTGCATGGTGTCCCCTGGGAGATGCCAAGGTGAGCTGCAGAGAAAGTGGAGTTGTCAGAGCCATGTCTGGTCCCACCACACCACCACAGCATCCCCACGTCTCTGTGGAGCAGCTCCAGGGAAGGGAAGGGGTTTGGTGTCCTTGTCTCCCTGTGTCTGTCTCAGCATCTTGGGGTGCCAGGGCTCAGACTGCAGTGTTCCTGGATGGGCCTTCTTCACCTCCCCACCACAGCTGGGGGCACCCATGATGAAGACATGGAGGAGGGACCCCTTGTCCTGGTTGTGCTTGGAGAGGTAACTGGACACACTGCATCAGGATAGGGGACGGACACCCTGGCCCTACTTGTGCTTGGACGTTATCGGAGTGCTCTATCTCCAACTTCCCCTTAGCTGTGGTTTCGGTTCTGCCTTCAACCCCAGTGTGGTCCTCCCCACCCACCATGAAAGCAGAAGAGAAACTGCAGTGTGAGGGGACGTGCAAGGGGACAGCTGGGGAGGATTAGTGAGTGGGTAGAGGACATTGTGGAGGTAAGGTTGGGCCTAGGTACTTTGTCATCCCTACACCCAGCACCCAGCAGGTGCTGTGAAACACTGATTTAAGACCTGGTGCTCAAACCTAAGCAGAAACACTCTGCCACCCCTTCCTGGTGCTGCCCTCCATCCTGCCATTGTTCTCCCTGGACCTGGCAACTCTGCTGAACTGTGACTGGATGCTGGTGGCAATGGAGAGATGGAGTGGAGAGGGGGGGTGGCTCCTGCCATTTCCATTCCCAAACCCTGGTGGCAGCTGGGGAGGGGGAGAAGGTTTCCCTGCCAAAGATGGTGGGAAGGGAAGGGGAGCACCAGGTTGCAGCCCAGCCCCAAGCCCTCTCCTGGTGGGTGTTTAGGGGAGAGTCAGAGCTCCACAGCGCCGTGGGGTGCAGGGAAGCAGAGAGGTGGCCTGACATACTATGGCATGGAAGGAGAATCCCTGGAAATGGCGTCGGCTCATTTACTGCAACTTCCTAGCAATGGGACCTGTGTTACATGCATTGGGGCTAGGGGGTCATGGCCAAAGGTGCCCCATCCCCATCCCAGCTCTGGGATCCTGCCCAGCTGAGTACTGCCACTCCAGAGGTCCTATGATAATGAGGAATGGTCTTCCCCTGGACCTGCATAGCGCTTTGTCTCTCACCAGCTGGCTCAGCCACAATGGGGGTGGGGGCTGTCTCTGCTTGGGGTGCTGGAGACCTGCACCCCAGAGAGGAGCTCCTGGAGGATCCCTTTCCTCCAGCCTGTGTCTGGCCCAAAGCCAACAGCTGTGGGGCAGCCTGGAGATGCTTGCCACCTCCTCCCTGGGCAGCCCAGGGTCAAGCAGGTGGCATGGTAGTTAGCCCTTGTCTTTGCATTCAGAGGGTGCAGGGTACCCCATAGCAGCTCTTCCCTAGTACAGGGCCAGGAGGATGGAAGTTGTTATCCTCTTGGGACTGAATACCAAAGGTGTCATCACCTCTATTGGAGCTAATGTAGCCCACAGTGATGGAGATGAGGTGCCATCAGTAAGGAGAGGGAGACACAGGGACAAGGCTTCAGGTCTCATGCATCTGTTTTCTCCCAGCATCATTTTCTGGGCTGTCCTTTCCCTGCCTATTCACCCTCTTCTACCTGAGCAGGTTGACCCCAGTCTGTTGCAGCACCTTTTGCCAGCAAAAGTGACTAAGGGCTTGCAGGGTGTACTGGGGCTCCCCAGAGCACATCCTAGTCACCTGCTGCCCATCGTGCCCTGCTGCTCATTGCACTCTGTGTGGCTCTTGTGGCTGTCAAGTGTCTTCCCTCTTGCAGGGTCCCCACAGGAAAATCGCCAGTACATGGCGGAGACCCTATGTCATGGCACCAGGAGGAGTCGTCCATTTCCTGGACAGCAGCCAACCTTTTCTGGCATGTCAGAAGAAGCGATTTCCACCTCCACCACCTACTCTGGCACATTTATGACCAGTGTTGGACTCCTGAAGAAAGGTAGTGAAAAACTCGTGCGACTATGTTGAACGGGTTGGGGGACAGGGATAGCCACAAAACAGGGAAAGATGAAGGGATTTAGGGCTGTTTGGCTGTAGAGAAGAGAGAGGGAAGGACCCAAGCGACATCTCCAACCTCTGACACAGGAAGATGTTTCCAGTTGGTGCAAAGCTGCTCTGGCTGTGGGACTTGCTATCACTCGCTCTCTGGGCTGGTTTGGGGTCCAAATCTCCTCCATGCCCTACTGCTGCCCCCTTGCCCATCTCCTGCCCTTACAAAAAACAGAAAGATAGAGGACAGTAACCCCCACAATGCAGCTGATGTCTGGAAAAGAGCTGTGCTGGACCCTGACTCTGAGTGATGTGCTACCAGGAAGGGCAGTCAGAACAACCCCAGTGCTCTCTGCCAGGGCATTGCAGGGTAAACCCTATTACAGACCACCACAGGCCAGGCTCAGCTGACATCTCCCTGGGTTTTGCAGCCATGAGGGTTAACCCACTGAATTTCCCCCACTACTCACAGCCCTGGGCCAGCCTTCCACCACATCCTCCTGAATGACTGTAGCGTGCAAGGACCACCCCAAAACCACAATGCAGACCCCATTGGCTGCTGATGCCACCAGCACTGCTGGAACTGCCCAGGCAGAACAGCAACAGAAAGAAGTGTGCAGTTGTGGCTCCTGCAGCCCTTTCCTCCTTGTGCTGCACCCACTTCTGAATACTTGGGGCTTCACCACTGGCAGCATGCAGCTCCCTTGCCTTCTTCTCTTCATCCTTCCCGGGATGTGGGCACACCCAGAGAGTAAGTGGCACACTCCTATCTGCTCCATTCTCTCTACTGTGGGACTCTACAGGGGTGGCAGGGAGTGAGACCCAGGGAGATGAAGATGCATGGGGAGATGATACCCACCACTTAAGTGCAGCACCCAAAGGTGCCCTATCTCTGCCCACCCCCTCTGCTCCCATGTCCATCTCTGGGCTCACTGCCCTGCACCATCCTGACCAGACCAGTGCTGATAGCTCCAGCACAAGGGCCAAGGGCTCCCAGACAGGCTTGGGGTGCTGGTGTGTCCCCAAAGGTGCCTTTTTCCTCCTGGCAGACCATGGGCATGGGTGGGAGGGTATCTTTTCCCCTCATGGCACAACAGTCCCGCACTGGGCTCTAACTGCTTGAGCAGATCCTGGGCACTGCCCTGAGCATGTGGGATCATTTCTTTTGCCATTGAAAGGTTGCTGGATCCTTTGCATGCTCCCCCTGTGGTTAAAGGTTTCTTTTGCAGCCACAAGGAGCCTCCACCTTTGTCCCAGCCTGCATTTTCCATGCTGGGGTCAGGTGCTCATTGCACTCCAGGCAGGGGGGCTCTTACTGTCCCAATTCAGGCTTTGCTTTGTGCCATCAGTTCTCAGGGCTTCATTCAGCTCGACAGGAATCACTGTGTGAGTGTTGGACTTGCTCTCCTGCCTCCTGTCAGGATTTGGTTTCCCATGTGTGCTGCCCAGCAGCCCCCCCTCACCACAAACCTAGGCGAAATTCACCTCCCCCCCTTCCCCCTTGACAAGATTTCCTGCACTGTGAGCAGGTCTCTGGTGGACCTGGGTCCCTGTATGAACTGGTGGAACTGTTGTTCCCAGCCACAGACAAGATCACCCCTGCTGTCCCCTCCACACAGCCAAGTGATAGCTCTCAGGTGGTCACATCAGGGTGGTGAAGGGGTAAAAAGGGAATTAGAGAAGAAGCAGAGAGAGAGGCTCATCGAGGCAGTGGAAGGAAATTGCAAATTACGTGAAAGCAGCTAGACAAGGGGATTTCCCCTGCCCTGCCCACCTGCCCCATCTCACCCTGCCCATCCCTGAGGACCCCGTGGGCCACTCCTCCTCTTGGAGCCCCCTGCCCTTCTCCTTCATCCTTGTGCTCCTCAGCATGACCTTCTCTCCCTTGTCACCCCACAGGCTCTCAGAAACTCCACCTATTCCAAAGCTTTATCTTCTACAATAGCAACTTTGTGGACTTTTCAGGCTGGGCCACCTTGGAGGACATAGTCTTCGCTGCCCTGCAGAAATACACCTGGGACATCATTTACCTCCAACCATGGGTCTCCCCAGCCCTGCCCACAGATGAGTGGGAAAACCTGCAAAACCTGTTCAAGATCTATGTGCACAACTTCATTCTGTCACTTCAGGACGAAGCTAGGCTGCACCAGATTCCCTGTGAGTACTGGGTGATCCTCCTTTTCTTACTTAAATGGCAGGGGAGATACCACGATTAGGCAGGTGGTTTTCCCAGGGTGAGGCTCATCCCCTGCACTTTGGGTGTGCTAATCCCGCAAATTCTGCTAATTTCTGCAAATGAGGGAAACTTGACTGCGTAATTTCTGGTAGTGGAGGAATGTGTTCACACTCTCCCCCCCCCCCTTTTTTTTTTTTTTGACGTGGCTAAGTGCTGGGTCTAGCACTTGCAGTGCTACAGGGTTGAGGCAGAGTGGCTCAAAAGCTGTGCAGAGGAAAAGGATCTGGGGGTGCTGATTGATGCTCGCCTCATCATGAGCCGGCAGTGTGCCCAGGTGGCCAAGAAGGCCAACGGCATCCTGGCCTGTATCAGGAATAGTGTAGCCAGCAGGGCCAGGGAAGTGATTGTCCCTTTGTACTCTGCTCTGGTGGGGCCGCACCTCAAGTACTGTGTTCAGTTCTGGGCCCTTTCACTACAAGAAAGTCATTGAGGCACTGGAGAGTGTCCAGAAGGCTGCGAAGCTGGTGAAGGGCCTGGAACACAAGTCCTACGGGAACTGGGATTATTTAGTGTGGAGAAGAAGAGGCTCAGGGGAGACCTTATTGCTCTCTACAACTACCAGAAAGGAAATTGTGGAGAGCTGGGGGTCACCTCTTCTCACAGATAACTAGCGATAGGACAAGAGGGAATGGCCTCAAGTTGTGCCAGGGGAGGTTAAGGTTGGAAATGAGGAGACATTTCTTCTCAGAAAGAGCAGTCAGGCATTGGAACGAGTTGCCCAGGGAGGTGGTAGAATCACCGTCCCTGGGGTTGCTTAAGAAAAGCCTGGATGTGGTACTTAGGGATATGGTTTAGTGGATAATATTGGTGGTTGGGGGATGGCTGGACCAGATGATCTTGGAGGTCTTTTCCAATCTTAATGATTCTGTGATTCTATGATTCTATAATTTTCCTGAGGACAGGCATAGAGCTGAGTAGGAGCTCAGAGCCAATGTCAGTGGCTTTCCTAAGCAAGGGCTAGCAGGAGAGCAGGAGATAGGCCCTATCTTGGGGCAACGAGCCCCCTGAACTGCCAGTCCTGCACCAGGATGTCCTGGTCCCCAACATAACCTTTACAATCAGAGAATCAAAGAATCAGAAAATCCCAAGTTGGAAGGCATCCACAAACATCACTGAGTCCATCTTTGGCTGTGTTTAGCTCCACTTATGCCTTATGCTGTTAGCGTTCATGAAGACACATAATCCACAAAGTGATTATATGAAGGTGCTTTATTAGGCACCGGAAGTTAGGGGCATGCCTGCCCAAATCTAACTTCGTCTGATTTGTTTTCTTAGTTCTCTTTTATCTCCTAAGATACTACATATGCATTAGGTTTCACAACTCATCTATGCATATTCATTTCCTAGCTCCACCTAGCCTTGCTTCGTATGCTAATTATCTTATCAGTCCTTCTGCGCTTGCATACTACTCTCTGGTGGTCGTCCGGGTGGTCGTCGGGATGAAGTAAGATGTCTTCATCAGAGTTGAACTTTTTAACCTTTCCTTTTCACGCATGCTCTCTGAGCCCTTGGTCTCAGTCCAAACCGCAAGGTTGGTTTGACCCAGTTCCCAGAGTCCAAGAAGCCCCAGTTATCTAGATGTCTTGCAAATTGAGCATTCTTTTAATCCTCCTTACTCCTCATCATGAATTGGTGCATTCTCATGTTACCCTTGCACATATATTTTGTATCTTCCAAGCGCAGCCTCGGAACAGTACATCGCAAATGTAACATACTAAACAATATTGTATTATTTCTTCTTCTATTACTAACAATGCCATCCTGCATATTCCTCTCTGGTCACCCCAAATCCCACCAGCGAAGTCCTCCAGGACTGTGGAGTATAAGGTCATCCTGCTCTGTTCTCCTTTGTGGGATGGGAAACAGAGCAAGTGTCTGGCTCTGCACGCCATTCCAATGCTGGTGTCCTATGGGCAGGGTGCAAGGCAGAGTGGCAACACCCCTGTTACCACAGCCACATGCCTGCACCCCATGTCCTGTCATGCTCCCAAGGTGGTGGTTCCCCCTTTGCTGTGCTCCTGACCCAGCTGCAGGAACAAGTGGCTTGAGGAGAACGAGCTCCAGGACTCACAGGCAGGTTTCTCATTCAGAGCAGTTCTACCCAGCACAATGAGCAGTGACATGCGTGAATAATTTGGGGTGCAGAGGGAAGGGGGGGAAGGGGGAAAGGCCTGTGCCTAAAGAAGTGAATGTTGAACTGCAATTTCAAGCTCTGGCTCCAGCTCAAGGTATACTCCTGATACCCACCCTCTCCTCCAGACCCTTTTGTGTTCCAGTGCATGACTGGCTGTGAGCTGCACCCCAACGGCTCCTACACAAAATTCTACCGTCTTGCCTACAACGCTCACAACTTCCTCAGCTTTGATGCGGACAGCAGCCACTGGAAGAGGTGGCAGGAGAGTGAGCTGGCAGTGCATGTTGAGAGGGAGTTCAACAGCTTCACTGACATTTCCGCAACACTGCAGCACCTCCTCAACATCACCTGCATCGACCACATGAAGAGATTCATTGAATATGGCAGGGCGGCTCTGGAGAGACGAGGTGAGAACACCCAGACCCCAGCATGGCCCACTTCAAAGCTCCTCTGCTGGGGCTCCCCTTACTCCTTCACTCTTGCCCCCCAGAGCCACCTGTGGCCACTGTCTTTGCCCACATGCGCGACCCAGCTCAGCTTCTGCTAGTCTGTCGTGTCACTGGCTTCTACCCACGACCCATCAGTGTGGCCTGGTTGCGGGATGGCCAGGAGGTGCTGCCAGGCCCAGCACTCAACACCAGCACCATCCTGCCCAATGCTGACCTCACCTACCAGCTCCGCAGCATCCTCGTCGTGGCCCCTGGCGATGGGCACACCTATGCTTGCCGCGTGCGCCACTGCAGCCTGGGCACCCGCAGCCTCCTCATCCCCTGGGGTAAGTACCACCCACAGTGATGGGGTGTAGGCAGTGACCCAGAGCCTGGTACAGGAGATGGTGAGCCCAGCTCCAACAGCAACTCTGGCCATGGCCATCTATGCACTTGCAGCCCCACTCTCTCTTTTCTCCTTCAGGCAGCTCCAAGGTGGCCCTGGGCATTGGTGTTGCTTTTGTGGTGCTGCTCACTGTGGCTGCGGCCCTCATTGGGACTGTCTGGTACTACAGGCACAGGTGAGATCTCCTTGCCAGGCCATGCTGGTCCTCTCTGCTTGGGGTAGGGGTTGAGAACTCTCAACTAGCCCTGCTCACTGCCATCTCTCCTGCAGGTGCTGAGAGTGTGGGATGCACCAGCCCCAGGGATACTCAGAGGCCATGCCAACCCCCTCAACTTCCTGATAATAAACTGCTATTTTAAACCCTCAAGCCTGCACTACCCCACTATATGCTGTGCCAAGTACCAAGGAACACTTGGCATCACACAGCTCTGTCCCATGCTGGGTGGGCCAAGCAGAGACCTGGGGCAGTGCAGGGCCCACACTCCTTACCACAGGGAGAAATGAAGGGAAGCCTCCTGAGACCGACAGTGAGTACCCGGCCCTATGCCCCTGCCCCATGGGTACAAGGCTCCCCATAAAGTGGCAGGACTCAGTCAACACCAACACTCATCCCTGCTTGGAGCCAGCAGGGGGTTGGCACCTGTAGTGGTTTTACCCTGCTGGGCAGCTGAACTCCACCACAACTGCTCTCTCACTCCCCTGCCTCAAAAAAAAAAAAAAAAAGGGGGGAGGGAAATACAATGGAAAAGGTTCAAGGGTTGACATAAGGACAAGGAGATCACCCACCAATTATTGTCACAGGCAAAACAAACTCGGCAATAACCTAGTTTATTGCCCAAAAGCAGACTAAAAACACCTTCCATCCCCATCTAGCCTCTTCTACATTGTCCCCCTGAGCAGGGAATGGGGACTGCAATCAGTCTGTAATGAGAGAGGGAGTTAAGAGAATTTTAGTAGACAGGGTGCTGACTAATGAATACCTAGGTGATTGTATTAAAAATAGATGTTGCTTAATGTCTTTACTTACTACTGTGCAAATTAAGCGAAACAAGAAGTCTTGGGGCCCCTCACAAAGGATGGTTCCTGATAAAAACAGGGAACCTGTCTCAAGAACCGGCTGAGACTGACCCTGTGGTTTGGACAAGAGCCAAGGAGCAGCTGAGTTTGCACAAAGGCAGGAGGTCAACTAGTGGTGATGAAGAAGAGTTATCAGCCTTCATCCCCACAACCCCCGGCAACCACCACCAGGAGACACTGTGCAAGTGCAGATGGGAGGAGTTCATGGAAATGACTTCTTGGAACCAATTTTAATATGAAGTGGGGATAGGTCATGAATATGTATAGGAGCATTGGGAAACTTCATGCATATGTAACTCTTTACCGCATATAACTAAGGCAAGTTGCCGTGTTGGGGTGCACACGACTTTGGTGGGACTTCCCCCCATGCTGTCCAGCGCTGAATAAACATACCTACTTTACAATCTTACTGATTGTGGAGTCTGTTTTCCGCACATCAGTAACACTTAGTTTCCACTGCCCCTTCACAGTCATGCCCCAGCTCCAGTGTGGGGTCCCTCCCACGGGATGCCGTTCTTCCTGAACTGATCCTGCGTGGGCTTCCCACAGGCAATAGCTCTTCAAGAACTGTTCCAGTATGTCTCTGTACTATGGCGTCCATCCGTCAGGAGCAAACTGCTCCAACCTAGGTCCCCCATAGGAGGCAGTTCCCTCCAAATCACCTGCTCCTGCATGGGCTCCTTTCCGCGAGCTGCAGCTCTGGCCCGGGGCCTGCTCCTGCGGGGGCTCTCCATGGGCCGCAGCCTCCTCCAGGCCACATCCACCTGCTCCACCGGGGGCTCCTCCACGGGCTGCAGTGTGGAGATCTGCTCATCCATGGTACCTATGGGCTGCAGGGAGACATCCTGCTTCACCATGGGCTTCTCCACAGGCCGCAGGAGAACTTCTGCTCTGGTGCCTGGAGTACCTCATGCCTTCCTGCTCTGACCTTGGTGGCTGCAGGGCTGTTTATCACTCCTCACTCTCCTAGCTGCTATTGCGCAGCAGGTTTTTTTTCCCTTTCTTACGTATGCTCTCACAGAGGTGCAACCAACAGCAGCAGGTCCCTTTTGGAGCTGTCTGAAACTGGCTTTTATCTAACATGGAGCAGCTTCTGTAGTCTTTTCACAGAGGCCACCACTGCAGACCCCTGCTACCAAAACCTTGCCACATAAACCCAATACATTCCACTCCTTGCTTCTGTGAAGAGCATATTTAAGAATTATCACAATATACTCTTACATTGCAATCATTACAATCTTCACAAGGCTCTCTTCCCTCAAAAAAAAAAAAAAAAGAATTCCCCACACCAAAATAAACATATCATCACAACACTGACAAAAAGGACAATTTACACACATTCCACCCTTCGTCCCTTCACTATATTATTACAAACATATTCCACACAATTATTACTTTCTTAAATGCTTCACAACTATTACATTCTTAAACAATATCTAATCCATGTTTTACTCATGACCATAACTGGTGGGTGATCTTCCTGTCCTAATCTCAACCCTTGAGCCCTTTCCATGGTATTTTCTCCCTCTTTTCCTTTGAGGAGAAGTGAGAGAGCAGTTGTGGAGTTCAGCTGTGTAGCAAGGTAAAAACCCCACACCCCTCCGCTTGCTCTTGCTCTTTGGTCACTTCTCATATATCCAGTTGTTTCTAGGAACTTCAGGGAGTTTAAGCATGCTCATCTTTCAGTAGTCTCTCTTATCATCCCTATAGCCAACTCTGTAATTGTGTTTGTGTTTATCATTTCCAGTCTATCTATGTCAAACATTTCTTGTGCAGTCATCCCTTGTGGAATGTGCACCTCATTGGAGGCAACAACTTGAATTTGACTCACAGTGGAGTAATGCTTTTTTTTTTTTTTAATAAATATGTAAAGCAACACAAAACAAAAACAGCAATCCTCCCCCCCACACACAAAAGAAGTAAAATGATCCATTCTCTCCTGCTCCCCCCCAGCTTCTGTTCCTGTGTGTAGCCAGTTGTCTGAGGAAAGCAGATGGGACTTGGTGTAAAAGAGCTTTAACATCCTGCTGGAGCCTTTAGTGGAGAAGTCTCATGTAAGGAAAAGTGAAGTGAGTGGATGTATGTAAGACCTTATGGGACTGCTTTTCCTACTTGTCTAGACCTCTTTAGGAAACACATTGGATCAATGTCAATTGGAGAATGCTGCTATAAATTCTTCTCAAAACTCAAAACTCAAAAAAAAAAAAAGCTTAAGTATGGAAAATCCTTTTTAACAAGTGTCCATTGAAAATTTCCCATTTAATTATGCTCTTGAAACCTCACTAATTAACTACAAGTCTTGAAGACTTGATGAAAATTGCTGAATTGTAATGAACCTCATGGTATATTTGGTGCTGAGTCCATGAAACTTAGGTAGTGAGAGGAAAATGAGGTTATGGAATGAACTGTTGGAAAAGGTTTCAGAAGGAAATGTGGAAGTGTTCTGGAGTTCTAACGGGTCTCCATGTGGGCTGTTACTGACAAAGCCTCTCCATGGGCTTGTTAGAGCAGATAATTGGAGGCAACGATTACAGCTACTCAAAGGCACTGTGCAAGCGACTCTGATGCTGAGTGAAGCCCTTGGTTTGTTTGATGAAGGAGCAAGTCCAAGTCCTGGCCCCTAGCTCCTGGGAAAGGAGGTTCTGTACCTCACAAATGGCTCAGGGGTTTTCCTGGGCTGTGTGATGTGGGGAGTGCCATGTTGTGTGAAGGACAATGATATACGACACCTCCTGGCCTCCCCAGAGGATTTTAAGGAGGCAAGAGTACACCAGTGTCATGAGAACAACAGCTGTTCATGAACCTCAGTAGTAGAGACAACTGCCATAGCCACAGGTGTGTGAACTACCTCAATAATTTTCTCAGACAGAGTCTTCTGTGAAGCCAATTTATTTGTGATTGCAATAGCGGGCATCCTGCAAGCAGGAGCACCCAGCAAAATTATATCATAACCTTATATTCCCAATTACCATTACCCGACACTTGATTCCTCCCGTTTCCTCATTGGCTGAGTACTGCAGGTTCACAAACTACTTGACACTTACTACTATCCCATATATGTATATACTTTTTTGACCAACCATTAATTTCTCCTTTTTTTTTTTTTTATCCTTCTTCTCTCTTGACTAGAGGGCCCGTGATTTTTTGTTTTTACTGATTTTGCACTGCTCATCCTGTTTTTCTTAGCTATCCTCCTAATTTTGGGACAGCAGAACCTTCCCATTATCTTCTTAACATACTCCCCACTGCTATGCCACTGTCATGCCTACACAATCACTTTTGAATATGCATAGTGGAATTTTCCACTGCAAAAACACATTCTACTGCAAAAACATAACTTTGATGTTCACAATTCTCCTGTCCTCTTTTCTTACTACTATTTTTGTTTTGTACCTCTTCACATCTCCCACTCTTAAGTTTTTAGAACAGTAGGGTTCAATATTTTTCTTCAGATGTCATGGGAAATGATAGAAACACAATGCCATTGTTACTAGAATACTAAAAATATGGTGCTGGAGCCAATCCTATTCAGGCAACCAAGAGGTCAATTTTTGCAAATGTATCTATATTCCCAGAAGGTGTCATCTTGGGCTGTCTCATATAAGATCTCGGTATTCTTCAGGCGTCTTGCCTTCAGGAGTCTAGCAGGGCAGACTCGGCAGATCGAGCAGCGCCGCTTTGCCAGGGGCTTGGAGCCCTTTATCCCAGCAATGCATCTGTGCACGACTTGCGGTGGTGGGCGCCTTTCATCCCACCCACAGCTTGCCCTGGGCAAGAGCTACCACTTGCAAAGACTGCACCATTCGTAACCTGGGGGAAGCTGTTCCGAAGTTGGGACTGTGAGCTTTTAATGGGAAAGTGGCAAGAACCTTACAGTGCACTCTGAGAGACCTGAAATTCCCTTGGCAAGCTTTACAAAACCCCACTCCTGACAGGACTCTGCACTTACTCTCCTTCCCAACCCTTTCCCTCCCCTAATTCTTACCATAAGCTTGGACTAAAGCTACCTAAGTCTCCCATGAATTAGTGCTCCCAAGGGAAGCATTTTGGGAGACCTGAACACGCAGCCTTTATATAATCCCACTCACAGCAGGACTCTGAGCTTTGTTGCTCCGCAAAACCTAACTCCTAAACAGAACCCTGACTCCCTAGGCAAAGTGCACTCTTGCTAGCCGCCAAGGAGCGCTGGAGCTCAGCTCTTCTCCCCAAAATGTGGATTGCGCCCAGCCAGAGAACCGCGGGGACTCCAGGTCGGCTAGAGTATAGGCGTCTTGCTAGCGGGCAGACTTGGCAGCACCGCTTTGCCATGGGCTTGGAGCCCTTTATCTTGGTGATGCAGTTGCGCATGACTCACTGTGGCGGGCACCGTGCATCCCGCCTGCAGCTTGCCCCACCATTCTGTGCTAGCGCTGTTTTCCTGGAACCTAGCAGTACTGTAGTGTTTTGTCAGCGCTAGGTGGTTTGTCAAACACCATGGTTTGTTCTTTCCTTGTGGCATGGCCAGGCTGGGACAGCCACAGATCCTGCAGAGTGCACATTGGCCCCGGAGCCGGGCAAGAGCTACGGCTCGCAAAGACTGCACCATCTGTAACCTGGAGGAAGCTCAGGGCCTGGCTCCTGTTGCTGCGACTTGCCAGTCCACTTCAGCAAATACTGGTGTTTGCTTCGCTCTGGCATTGCCAGCCTTGGATTTTCTTTATGGATTCTGCACTTGTTCAGGAGTGATGTTCTAGTAAATCCTTTCCAGCTGCGTATGGCTCATGGTGTTAATAGTTGCATAGTGTGTCATCACTACAGCAGTTGGTACGTGTCACTGCAATGGTATTATAGTAAGACTCCAGCACCACTCACCGTCTCTGCTGCCCTGAAGGACTATTCTGACAAATGGAGCCCAAAGTCATGCATGAAATGAACTCAACAGACATTTTAGAGGGATGGCCCATAGACTAAAGGAATGATACCTCTGTGTATGTTATCAAAAGGCCAGAAAGGTGGTGATTATTTAGGATGTCACAGAAAGTGTGAGACCTGAGCATGCTGTAAATGGTATGAAATAAGAGGTGGATATTGTCCTGGATATTTCAGCTGAAGCAGTGTCAATTGTCTTCATTGTGGCTGGTGTTACGCCACGTTTTGGATTTAGGAGGAAAATAATGCAGATAGTTAACACTGATGTTTCGATTGTTGTGTTTACACAGAGCCAAGGACTCCTCAGCTTCTCATGCTGCCCTGCCAGCAAGGAGGCCGGGGGTGCACAAGAAGCTGGGAGGGGACAGGACCAGGACAGCTGATGCAAACTGGCCAAAGGGATATTCCATACCATATGACATCAGGCAGGAGAAAGAATACTGTAAGGGCTGGCCAGGGGGGACACTGCTGCTTGGGACTGGCTGGACATCAGTCCATTGGGGTCTTTCAAATGGACAGCCCAAAGTACACTTTATTTTAGGGGCTTGCTCAGAAAGGAAGCAAGCCAACATGTCAAAGAAGGGCTAGGTCCCATTGCTGCAGTCTGCTCCAACACCTCAATTCAGTAATTCATCTCTTAATTCCTTCCAGACCTTGGTTTGGAGCATCCTTTTTCCTCCATTTCCTTCATTTCCTTCCTTTCTTGGGCAGAGTGACCATGAAATGGTAGAGTTCTCTATTCTTGGTGAAGTCAGGAGGGGGATCAGTAAAACTGCTATCTTGGACTTCCGGAGGGCAGACTTCGAGCTGTTCAGGACACTGGTTGGCAGAGTCCCTTGGGAGGCAGTCTTGAAGGGCAGAGGAGTCCAGGAAGGCTGGGCACTCTTCAAGAAGGAAATCTTAAAGGCTCAGGAGCTCAGCCTGGCTACTGCTGTGAAAGATAACAGAAAAAATGTTTTTATAAATACATTAATATGAAAAGGAGGACTAAGGAGAATCTCTATCCTTTACTGGATGTGGGGAGAAACTTAGTGACAGGAGATGAGGAAAAGGCTGAGGTGCTCAATGCCTTCTTTGTCTCAGTCTTTAGCAGCAAGACCAGTTGTTCTGTGGGTACCCAGCCCCCCGACCTGGTGGAAGGAGACGGGCAGCAGAATGTGGCCCTCATAATCTACGAGGAAATGGTTCACAACCTGCTACAGCACTTAGATGTACGCAAGTTGATGGGGCCGGATGGGATCCACAGAAGCGTACTGAGAGAACAGGCAGAAGTGCTCGCCAAGCTGCTTTCCATCATTTATAAGCAGTCCTGGCTATCAGGGGAGGTCCCAGTCAAGTGGCGGCTAGCAAATATGACGCCCATCTACAAGAGAGGCCGGAGGGTGGACCTGGAAAACTATAGGCCTGTCAGTCTGACTTTGGTGACGGGGAAGCTCATGGAGCAGATTATCTTGAGGGTCATCACGCAGCACTTGCAGGGCAACCAGGCGATCAGGCCCAGTCAGCATGGGTTTGTGAAGATCCTGCTTGATGAACCTGATCTCCTTCTATGAAAAAGTGATGCGTTTAGCGGATGAGAGAAAGGCTGTGGATGTGGTCTACCTTGACTTCATTAAGGCTTTTAACACTGTTTCCCACAGCATTCTTCTCAAGAAACTGGCTGCTCATGGCTTGGACTGGCGTATACTTCGTTGGGTTAAAAACTGGCTGGGTAGCCGGGCCCAAAGAGTCGTGGTTAATGGGGTTAAATCCAGTTGGAGGCTGGTCACTAGTGCCCCAGGGCTCAGTATTAGGGCCAGTTCTCTTCAATATCTTGATTGATGATCTGGATGAGGGGGTCAAGTGCACCCTCAGTAAGTTTGCAGATGACACCAAGTTAGGTGCGTGTGTCGATGTGCTCGAGGGAAGGAAGGCTCTGCAGGAGGGTCTGGATAGGCTGGACCGATGGGCTGAGGCCAACTGTATGAAGTTCAACAAGGCCAAGTGCTGGGTCCTGCACCTGGGGCACAACAACCCCAAGCAGCGCTACAGGCTGGGAGATGAGTGGTTGGAAAGCTGCCTGGCCGAGAAGGACCTGGGAGTACTGGTTGAGAGTCGGCTGACTATGAGCCAGCAATGTGCTCAGGTGGCCAAGAAGGCCAACAGCATCCTGGCTGTGGTGGCCAGCAGGGCTAGGGAAGTGATTGTCCCCCTGTACACGGCTCTGGTGAGGCCGCACCTCGAGTACTGTGTTCAGTTTTGGGCCCCTCGCTACAAGAAGGACATGGAGGTGCTCGAGAGAGTCCAGAGAAGGGCAACGAAGCTGGTGCGGGGTCTGGAGAACAAGTCTTACGAGGAGCGGCTGAGGGAGCTGGGGTTGTTCAGCCTGGAGAAGAGGAGGCTCAGGGGAGACCTCATCGCTCTCTATAGGTACCTTAAAGGAGGCTGTAGAGAGGTGGGGGTTGGTCTATTCTCCCATGTGCCTGGTGACAGGACAAGGGGGAATGGGCTAAAGTTGCCCCAGGGGAGGTTTAGGTTGGATATTAGGAAGAGCTTCTTTACTGAAAGGGTTGTTAGGCATTGGAATGGGCTGCCCAGGGAAGTGGTTGAGTCGCCATCGCTGGAGGTCTTTAAAAGACGTTTAGATGTAGAGCTTAGTGATATGGTTTAGTGGAGGACTTGTTAGTGTTAGGTCAGAGGTTGGACTAGGTGATGTTGGAGGCCTCTTCCAAGCTAAATGATTCTGTGATTCTGTGATTCATTCTTAGTCATAACTGGTGACCGTGACTCTCCTTTACTGGCTTGTGGAAAGGCTGCTCCACCCGTAACTTGCAAGGCTTGTGCTCCCTGATATGAACTGGTTGGAAAGCCCTGGCTCTTTCAGAACCTGATTTGCCCATTAGACCAACGGCTCAGGCGTGCTCGGAGTGTGGGTCTGTGACGGAATTCACACCATCACTGCTTCTGGAAGCCTGCTGCATGCCCACCAAGGCTGCTGCCATCATTGTGCACCCAGCTCTGCCACAAGCACCTTATTTCTCCTCAGGTGCGGCCTCGGGCAAGGTGTCCCCTCCTGGCTCCCTGCGGGAGAGCTTTAGGGGCTTCAAAGAGAAGGCTCTGCTGGGCTGTGCTGTTGCTTTGCCCTTTGGAACAAAAGCACAAACCTGTGCTACAACACTGCAGTCGTGCAGCAATGCTGGAGCACAACCAACAGGCTGCCCTGAGAAGCGCAACCCCCTGCCCCCCTGCGTGCCCCCCATTTTCACTTGCGTGTGACTCCACTCCCATATGACTCCCTTTCCCTCCACCATTTCCACCCCCATATGTCTCCCCCCCCCAAATTTTCACTCACGTGTGCCCCCCTGTGTGCAGCCCCATGTGCCCCCACCCCGATTTGCACCATCAGTGTCCCTCCCCAGATTTCCCCCCTGACTGCACCACAGGGTGCCCTCAGCCCCACGTGTCCCCTTGTGTCTCTTCCCCCCTTTCCCCCCCAGCATGCCCTGTGGCACAGAACCTTCCAGAGCGGCCCCACACAGCCACCCCTGCCCTCGCTCAGCTCTGCCTCGCACCTGCCCTGGCTGTGAGCAGCTGCCAGCCCTGTCCGACACCAGCCCGGAGCCGTCCCCATTGGCGACCCAGAACTGGCACTGCCCCAGAACCGGGCCCCTCAGCGATCCCCCAGCCATGGCCACCCTCAAGTTTGCCGACCTGCCCGGCATTGTGCGTATGGGGCTGGGCCTTGGGGTGTCTGGAGAGGGTCAGGGGAGAGAACGTGGGGCCTGTGGGGAGGTTGGGGATGCCAGGGTCAGATGGGGGAGCTGAGGGGATTGGGGTTGGTTTTGGGTTCCCGGGGGGATCTGAGGCAGCAGGGCAGTAAGTGGGGTGTTTGGGGAGATGGTGGGTAGTCGGGGCTGTCTGGGGTTGGGGGGGAGAGAGGGGGGACAGACAGGCATGTCAGGGCATTGGGACTTGCAGGGGGGTCAGGGCAGCTGCAGGTGTGGGGGTGCCTGTAGGGTACCAGAGCACAGGGGGTGTCAGGGCCATGGGGGCAGGAAGTGGGGGCTTGGGGATATTGGAGGTGTCCAGAAGAGCTGAGGAGTCCTTGGGGAGATAAGGTGAGTGGGGACAGGGAACTGCCGGGGGGGGGGGGGGTGGGCAGAGGCACCATCTGAAGGTGTTTGGGGCAGTTTGGGGGTGCTTGATGAGAAATAGCAAATAGCTGAGCCTGTTTGTGTCCTAGGCCTGGAATGAACCAGAGGTCTATGAGACCAGTGACACACCCGAGGGTGACCAGGCCAAGTTTGAGATGGTAAGGCTTTGCTGGGGCCCCATGTGTGGTAGGGGTGAGCAAGGGTGCCGGTGCCCCCATCCCGCAGGCATCTGGCTCAGCGAGATCATCTCTGGGAGAGGGGAGCGGCTCCTTGCACATGTCCCCGCAGTGACACATCCCCAACATGGTCTGCTGGCCCTGTCTCAGCCTGATATTGCTGCAGGGCAGCAAGGAGCAAGGGAAGGGCTCAGCACCATGCTGGGTGGGTGTCCTTGCCCCTGTCCCCTGGCTCCATGTCCTGTGTAATGCAACAAGGGCAGTAGAAGCGGGCAGGGCTGGCCCCTGCCATGTCCCAGTGGCATTGCGGGAGGACCCATGTCCAGCTGTGGGCCAGGCTTGAGGAAAGGCCAGCTGGTGTCACATGGAGGATGACAGGGGCCACACTGCAGTGATTTCCCTCCCAACAAAGTTAAAGGGGGCACAGCTCATGGACTACAGACAGATGCCTCCCTCCTACCCCTGGAAGCCACAGGGACCTGCGAGGCATTTGGCTTCTGTGTCCTATCATGGCTTCTGCTCTCAACTCTCCCCAGGGAAAGAACAGGAAAAGAAGAGATGGAGCTGGAGAGAGGTTGTCAGAATGGGGGCACAGCCATGTTGTAGGCACTCACCTCGTCCCCAGGGTGACTGGCTCCGCTCCATGCCCTGAACGCTTTGCTGAGCCCTCATCCTGCTCCCATGCTTTCTCTGTGTTCCATGGTGATGTGGGAGCCCTTCACAGTGCCCACCACGAGCACGACCCTGGATACCTCAGGGTGCCCAGTGGAGGTGCCCATCCTGTTGCTGCCCCTGCTCTCACAGCCGGTGCCCCTGCTGCTACCCTTGCCTCTGTGCTGGTGGCCTCTGTGTCCCACATGGCTCGTAAGCCCTCACGTAGGATTAGCAGGTGGCCCCAGGGGCAGGCCGTGGCAGAGGGACATGGGTGACATTGGGCCATGCATGGGACAAAGCTTCTAATGACATTTTTTTCTCTCTCCTCCTAACCTTGCTCTGACTTTCTCACCTCTGGGGAATGCAAGTAGCTGGTAAGAGCCCGTCTGTCAGCCACTGTAACACTGTGCTCTGCTCAGTGGCACTTGCTGTCTCCCCACAGCTGGACAGCCACCCCAACCATGCTGGAGAGCTGCCCCCACTGCTCTCACTCCTTCTTCTCCATTTGTGCTGTGCCAGAGCTCCCTGAGAGTGCTTCAGGCCATCGTCGGGCACTGGGGCCAGAGAGGGGAGCAGGCAGGGTGTCCTTGGGGCACCTCCTGCAGGGCCCTGCTGTGTCAGAGGGTGAGAAGCACCCCAAGTTGGTGTCTGCATGCGCCCCTCAAGGGGACATGTCCAAGTTAGGCTGCAGGCAAAGCCTTGGAGAAGTCTTGGAGGAGTCGAAGTCCTCTCACAAGTTGCAAGCACCCCAGAGCCCGCGGATGATGGAAGCCACCCTGAAACACAGCTGTGGGACTGGGGCCACCCCGACCGTACATAGCACGTATGGTGGGGCTCCCAGAACCGCCAAAGGATGTTGAGCCTCACTGTGCCCTGGCCCTGCTGCCAGGCCCTTGTGGGGTTTTTCCAGTCGGCCAGGCCAGGCCAGGGGTCTGATTTCCATGGGCCGTGTCCTGGGAAATAGTGCATCATGGAGAGTCCTTGCTGCCCAAGCAGAGCCTTTGCTGGGTCTGACCGCTGCACCTGCCCCCGTGTACCTGTTGCAACCTGAGGGCTGCCCTGGGGGTTTATGCACCATCCTGGGGCAGTCAGGGAGGATGGGGCCACCGTCGGCCCCATTTCCACCCATCTGGTCCCCAGCACTGGCCCTCAAAGGCTGCCAGGGCTACAGAGAGCAGAGAGACGGCAGCCCTGCTGACAAACCCTTGAGTCTTCCTTAGCGCTGTGTCCTGTGTGCAGGAGGAGCTTACCAGCACCAGTGTGGAGCACTTCATCATCAACCCCAACGCTGCCTTTGAGAAGTTCAAGGACAAGCGCCTGGGCACCAAGGGAGTGGGTGAGCCAGGGGGACTGGGGAAGGGTGAGCTGTGGTCCCTGGGTTGCTGAGATGGACCCAGGTTCCCCAGGTATTTTGGGGTGACCGTCTGCTCTTCTCTTCCAGATTTCTCCGACAGCACAAGCAAGACCAGTACAACAGGCTACAAGTCTGGAGAGCATGAAAACGTGAGTCCAACATGCGCAGGGATGTCCCCTTAGTGTGAACCACCCTAGTGCATGGTCCCTTGTCCCTCCTCAACCCACAGTTACATCCCTGCCCAGCACCACAGCTCTCCCACAGCCACAAGTTTTCTTGCCTGTCTGTGAAGGCACGGCTACTACCAAGGGGTTTTGGATACTGGTGTCCCAGCACCACCAGATCCCTGGTGCCATGGGCAGGCCCTGAGTCCCTCTGTTACCCTCATCCCCTCCATCCTCCCCCTCCCCGACGTTCATCTCTCTGCAGCTCAGTGAGGGTGTTGGTGCCAGAGACACCTCAGCAGCAGTACCAGTGGCTGCAGCATGAGGTGCAGGATCTCATTTGTGAGATGGAGCAGATCCAGGTGATCATCACCCCTGCCATTGGGACCTGCAGGCAGCCCATCCTTGGGGCTAACATGGCCGCCTGTCCTCCCCCTGCACAGAGCGTATTGAAGGAGTCGGAGGCCGAGGAGGAGCTGATGCCTGTGGCCTTGGCCAGGCAGGTGGAAGGCCTGAAGCAGCAGCTGGTCTCCAGCCACCTGGAGAAACTACTGGGCTCTGCTGCAGCCACAGACTTTACAGACCCCGAAGGCATGCTGGCCAAGTGAGTGTGGTCCCGAGGCCTCACGCCTTCAGCTTGGGAAGTGGGGGGCAGCAGGGGGAGGATGCCAGCAACCTCGTGAGGCAGTACCAGAGCAGCACGCTCACCTTTTCCCCTTTCCCAGGCACCTGTTGCAGCAGCTGGAGGTGGTGAAGTGCAAGAAGGCAGTGTCAGGAGAGAGACCCGGCAAGGCCCCAGCCCCCCCTGGAGACATGCTCACCTTTGAGCTCTACTGGAGGCCGGAGCAGGACCAGTTCTCCCAGGCTGCTAGTGTGAGTGTGTGGAGGGGGAGTCACAGAGTTTGACCCCAAAATGGCCTGTCCTGCCTTCTCAGCCCTTGTTTCCCCCCCCAGATTGCAGAGCTGGAGAAGCGGTTGGCACAGCTGGAGGTGATGGTACAGTATGAGCCTGACAGCCAGGTAAGGAGACAGGCGCTCCAGCCCTGCCACTCTCCTGCTCTCCATCCTGCCCCACTGATGTGATTTACCTCCCCACAGAACCCACCGCTGGTTGGGCTGAAGGGCACCAGCCTTGTGGTAAGTCCTAGAATCCTAGAATAGCCTGAGTTGGGAGGGACCCATGAAGATCATTGAGTTGAACTCTTGGCTCTACACGGGGCAATCTGGTAGTTAAACCATATATGTAAGACCATTGTCCAAATGCTTCTTGAACACCAGCAGGCTTGAGTCCATGCTCCCCTGCTTGGGGAGCCTGTTGCGCTGCTCAGCCACCACACCGATGAAGAACTTATGTCCTAATACCCAACCTGAACTTCCGCTGGTGCAGCTTTAAGCTGTTCCCTCACGCGCAGTCACCAGAAAGAAGAGATCAGCACCTCCCTCTCCACTCTACGCCCTGAGGGTGCTGTAGACAGCAAAGAGGTCGCCCCTCAGGTTGCTCTTCTCAAAGCTGAACAAACCAAGAACAAACCAAGCTGCTCGTCCTAAGTCATGCCCTCTAGCCCTTCCCCCATCTTTGTTGAACACCTCTTTTGGGACCCATTCTAGTATTTTTTATCTCCTTCTCATACTGGGGAGCCCCAAACTGTACACAGTACTCAAGGTGAGGCCACACCAGCGCTGAGTGGAGTGGGACTGTCACTTCTTTTGACCGGTTAGCTCTGCTGTGCTGAATGCACTCCAGGGTATGGCTGGCCATGGTGTGGGTAGCATGGAGGGACACTTTTCACCATCCCTGCACATGGCACTGGGGCAGCCATGAGGCACTGCCTGGCCCCTCCTCACTTTGTTCTCCATCCCCAGGAGACCGTGCAGATCCTCCAAGCCAAAGTGAACATCCTGGACATGGCTGTGCTGGACCAAGTGGAGGCCCGGCTGCAGGTTAGGGGGGTCAGAGAGAGGGAGGTTGGGGGTGAGTCCTGCAGCCCTCAGCCAGCAATAGTCCCACCTGCCCCACGGAGGGTGGCACAGGGCCGTGGGAGAGCCAGGGGAGGGCACCAGCAAAGGCTATGAAATTGGGGTAGGGGACACTGCTGGATTTGGGGTCTCACATCTGCTTCCCCCTCTGCAGAGCGTCCTGCAGAAGGTCATTGAAAACACCGAGCACAAGGCAATCGTGCTAGACCCTGAAACCCAGAGCAAAGTAAGAGGAGCAGGGAGGGCCCCTCAAAGCAACGCCAGCATGGGGGGGCTTTTATGGAATCCCCCTGCAGACTGTGCTTACACCCTTCTTTCTTGCTTTCCACCCGTTGCCCCAGATACACCAGGTCCATGAGATGATGCAGCACTGGGACCCTGTGGCTAGCAGTCTGCCTGATGTGGTACAGCGACTGCTGACCCTCAGGGACCTGCATGAGGAAGGTGAGGGGCTGGAGGAGATGCTGGGGACAGTGGCGTGGCATGACAAAGAACATGCTGGGGGGGGGTGGGGTGCGGTCCCCAGCAGCACTGAGCTTTTACCTCCCTCCCAGCCACGTGGTTCATGCAGGCCCTGGTATACTGGGAGACCACGCAGCAGGAGATGGTTGCTGCTCTCAGGAGCAAGGCCTTGCTGCTGGTGGAGGTGAGTCCTGGAAGCATGCACTGGAGAAGGAGTGGGTCCCATCCTGCCTTTCCCACTCATCCCCTGCCCCTCTGACTCCCCTGCAGGTCCAGAAGATGTTAAAGGAAAATCTGGCCATTGTAGAGGACAATTTTTTAACTCTAAAAGCCCGCATCAAACAGTTGCAGCAGTGAGAGAAACCCAGAGTCCCTTCGGGCATTGCTGCCCCCCCCAGACTCCACAACCCCCTTGGAATCCTTCCCGACCTGGAAGGCTTTTTTTCCACCCCGTTCCTAAATAAACGTTTTGTCTAAAAGTGTGTCCATGTTGGCATCTCCTTTGGTCTGTGGCACATCAGCAGCGCCCAGATGCAGCATTTTGAATGCATATTTTATTGCATTCATAATGCCCCCCCCGCCTCAAGTTCCCCTCTGACTGTGCACCCCGGGTACCCCCAGCCCCTTATGTCCCTTCATGTCTCCCAACCCCTCCAGCCTCCCCCGCGCCCCCCCCCCCCCCCCCCGAGAATGCCCTGTGGTGCAGAACCATGCAGAGCAGCCCCATCCACCCAGCCTGGCCCAGACTTGGCTCTTCCTTGTGCCTGTGGGTGATGAAGGCTCTGCACCCACACAAAGGGAGAAAGGCCATGGGGGGAGCTTTGTTCTCCTTTAACAGGGAAGAAGACAACAACAAAGGGTTGAGGAGGGGCATTTTTTTCCCCACTCCAGCATAGAATGGGAACTGGGGAGGTTTATATCCCCCAAATGGAAGAGAGCAAACTGGGGAGCTCATTCATCCCTCTGAAAAGAGAAGGGCGATGGTGGAGTTCTTTCCGCCTCGGCGAAGTGAAGGGGCTCTGTGGGGGAATTATGTCCCCACCCAAAAGATAGCTGGGCAATGGGAAGAGGGTGAAGCGGTGGAGTTTTTCTTGGTCATATAGAAGGAGGGTAAATGGGGGGGGGGGGGGGGCAGGGGGGGAGTATGTACCTCTCCAAAAGGAGGAGAGCAATGTGGGAAGATATTTCGTAGAATCATAGAATCATTGAGGTTGGAAAAGACCTCTAAGATCATCTAGGCCAACCTTTAATCTAGTACTGAAGTCCATCACTAAACCATGCTACTAAGTTCTACATCTACACGTTTCCTGAAGACCTCCAGGATGTTGACTCAACCACTTCTCTGGACAGCTGATCCCAGACCCCTGATCCCGGACCTCTGATCCCAGAGCCCCCCACCCCAGAGCTAACTGTGAGCCCCGGACCTGAGCCCTGGACCCTGGAGCTGACCCCAACCCCTGAGCCCAGACCTGACCTTGAGCCCCCGAACCCGAGCCCCAGACCCCAAGCCCCCAACCCCGGAGCTGACCCTGAACCCGAAGTTGACCCTGACCCAGAGCCCCAGTCCCAAGCCCCAACCCTGAGCCCCAACCCCAAACCCCAACCCCGAGTCCCAACCTGGAGCCCCAACCGCAAGCCCCAACCCTGAACCCTCGAACCCAGAGCCCCCACCCTGGAGCTGACCCTGAGCCCCGACCCTGGAGCTGACCCCGAAACCCTGACCCCCAGAACGGACCCTGGACCCAGACCTAACCTTGAGCCCCAACCCTGAGCCCCGACCCCAAGCCCCGACACTGAGCCCTGAACCTGGAGCAAGCTCCAACCCCAGAGTGAGCCCCAGCCCTGGAGCTAACCCCACAATTAACCCCGGACCCGAACCCCGGACCTGAAACCCGGACACTGGAGCTGACCCCGATACCCCGACACTGATCCTGATTCTGATCCCCAACCCCGGAGCAAGCCCCAACCCCAGAGCAAGCCCAGATCATGGAGCTAACCCCACAGCTAACCCCAGACCCAAACCCCACACCTGAACCCCACATCCAAACCACGCACCTGAACCCCTGAGCTAACCCCGACCCCCAACCCCGGACCCCGAACCCAAGCCCCTGTCCTGAGCCCTGAACCCAGAGCTAACCCCTGACCTGAACCCCAGACACGAAGCATGGACATGAACCATGGACCCCAAACCCCAGACCCCGAGCCCCAGACCCAGAGCTAACCCCAAGCCCCAACTCCAAGCCCCAAATGTGAACCCTCAAACCTGGACCCTCAACCCTGGACCCTCGTCACTGAAGCCCCCGATCTGGGCCCAACCATGGAGCCCCCGACCCGGGCCTGACCACGGAGCCCCCAACCCTGAGCCCCGACCCCAGAGTTGACCCCCCTGCACAGACCCTGAAGCTGACCCCAAACCCTGACCCCAGAGCTGACCCCAAGCCCCCGATCCTGGAGCTGATTCTGTCCCCAGAGCTGACACCGACCCTGGAACTGGCCCCGACCCCCAAACCCCGGAGAAGACCCTGGAACTGGAGCTAACCCCAAGCCCCAACCCTGGACCCTTGAGCCCAGACCCTTGACCCCCGACCCTTGACCCCGAGCCCCAACCAGGAGCCCCAGCCCTGAGCCCCAGCCCCGGACCCTCAACCCTCAACCCCGGACCCTTAGCCCCGGACCCTCGACCCCAGACCCAGAGGTAACGCCGAGCCCCAGACTCGGAGGTGACCCCCAAGCCCCGGACCTGAGCCCCAGACCCTGAAGCTATCCCCGAGGCCCAACCCCAAGCCCCAGCACCGGCCCTCAACCCTGGAGCTGATCCTGGACCCTCAACCCCAGAGTCCCAACTCCAGAGCTAACCCCAAGCTCCGCACCCAAGCCCTGGACCCTGGGGGTGATCCCAAGCCCCGACCCCAGAGTTGACCCTGAGCACTGACCCCAGAGGTGACCCCGAGCCCCGATCCCGGAGCTGACCCCAGACTGTCAACCTTGGAGCCCTCACCCCAGAACTAACCTCAAGCCCGGGACCTGGAGGTGACCCCAAGCTCACAACCCTGGAGCCCACCCTGGAGCTAACCCCAAGCCCCAGACCCAAGCCCTGGACCCCAGAGCTAACCCTGAGCCCCAGCCCCCAGAGCTGACCCCAAGCCCCCGACCCTGGAGCTGACCCTGACCCCAGAGCTGACCCTGAGCCCCCAAAAATCAGAGCTGACCCCAGACCCGGAACTAAGTCCGTGACCCAACCCTGAGCCCCAACCCCGGACCCTTGACCCCAAACCCTCGACCCTGGACCCTTGACCCCGGAGCCCCCACCCTGGAGCTGACCCTGAGCCCCAGACCCTGAGATGACCCCGAGCCCTGGACTGACCCAGAGGTGACCCCAAGCCATGACCCCGGGCCTCTGACCCCAGAGCTGACTCTGGGTTGTTGACCTTAAAGTCCCCCCTCTGAAGCTAACCCCGAGCCCTGGACCTGAGCCCCAAACCCCGGAGCTCACTCCAGACCCTCAACCCCAGAGCTGACCCTGGAGCTGACACTGAGCACCCACCCCGGAGCTCACCCTGAGACCTGGACATGAGCCCTGGACTTGGGAGCTGACGCCAGCCCTGGAGCTGACACTGACAGAACGACCCCTGGAACAGACCACAACACCTGACCCCCAGAACAGACTCTCGACCCTGGAGCTAACCCCGAGCCCCAACCCCAAGCCCAAACCCGCAGACCCTCGACCCCAGACCCATGAATCCAGAGCCCTGATCCTGGACCCTCGACATCAGACCCTTGACACCAGACTCCTGACCCCAGAGCCCCGACCCCGGAGCTCACTCCAAGCCCTGCACCCGAGCCCCAGACCCTGGTGCGGACCCCGATCCTGGAGCTGACCCTGAGAAAACAACCCCTGGGACAGACCACAACCCCCAACCTCAGGAACAGACTCCGGACTTGAGCTAAACCCAAGCCCCAACCCCGAACCCCAACCCTGGATGCTCGACCCCAGACCCTTGACTCTGGACCCTCGACCCTGTGCCCCAGACCCTGAGGGACCAGAACTGAGCCCTGATCCCAAACCCCCAGCCCCAGATTTCCCACCCTGGACACAACCACGAGCCCCTGACCTGGACCTGACCCAAAGACCCGGACCCAAGTGCCAACCCCGAGCCCCAGCCCAGAGCCCCAGCCCCAAGCCCCAGCCCTGAGCCCCAGCCCCAGCCCCTCGACCCCGGAGCCCCCACCCCAAAGCTCACCCCAAGCCCTGGACCTGGAGCTGACCCTGAGCCCCGACTCCGAGCCCCGACCCCAAGCCCCTGACCCTGAGACCCCGAATCCGGAACTGACCCTGGACCCACAGCTAACCCTGAGCCCCAACTCCGAGCTCCAACCCCAAGACCCAAACCCAAGCCCCAAACCCAAACCTGAGCCTAATCTCTGAGCCCCAACCCTGGACCCTCAACCCCAGACCTTTGAACCAGGAACTACTACCCCAGATCCAATCCCGGAGCCCCCACCCCAGACCAGACCCCGAGCCCTGGACCCAGACCTGACCCAAAGACCAACTGCTAGGGCTCTGAAAATCTTCCCTAGGTTACGCTCAAACCCCAGTAAGAAAGATCCCACAGCTAGAATTATGCTAGCATTTCTGTATATGAGGCCTAGTCTAGAAAACATCTGTTTTCCCCTAGCTGAATTGTACTCATGTTTCAATGGCCACCTGTGATTGTGCTTATTTGGGAAAAAGAGGAGACTACCGATTATCTCATTTTTTTCCTACCCTTCCTATAAGATACTCAGGCAGGATGGAATTTTCTTGCAATTCTTTTTCATAACTTCCTCTTGACTGGTAATAACTACAACTGATTAGGAAAGTTTGCAACATCTGTGCAGAATGATCTTGTACAATGGGTTTTAGGAAAACCGTGCTTACAGTATAGCTTTTCAGATTTCCTATGTTTGATATGGTCAAGCTGTGCTTCTGGGAGTTAACTTCTGACAGATAATATTTGATAATATCGGTAATACTTTTTCATATTCTTTCTCAGTCTGAGCCAGATTTCAGAGTCACCAAGGCAGAGATTTTTTCTTGTGACAAAATATGTGTAGTATTTATTTACTGTCAGGCTTCTAGATGTTATTTTTAGTAATACTATTCAAATCACTAATGCAATCTTAACCAAGTTCTTTCAGTCAGGACTAGCACATTGAGTTAGTACCATTGATGCTCGGAGTTGACTGGGAAGCCACTGAAGTTAAGGGTCTGTGTGGCAGAGTTGTGTAAATCACTTCCATGTTTGAATCTTTCATGTTGCGTTAATAAAAAAAAAAATCATAGAATTATAGAATGGTTTGTGCTGGAAGGGACCCTAAAGACCAGTTAATTCCACACCTCCCTGCCAAAATCCTACAGTATCTCTAAAATATTGCAATTCCACTAGGCTTTTGAACAGGAGCCTATAAATGGATATTGCTCTCTGAAGCCTCAAAGCCCTAGGCTCCCTCAGCTTCGGGGCTGGGACTGGCCCACATAACAGAAGCAATGGACACCCAGGTTGTTCTGTTATCCTGAGAGTGTGAGAGCCCCTTTCCTGAAACAGACCCTGCATTCATTCATTCCCATGTTCCATTCTTAGCCAACAGGTCCCTGTTGGCCTCACAGATGACAAACTTATTTTTTCCAAGATTACCTAACTTACTGAAGGTGGCACAGCAAGTCACTGTCAGAGATAGAAACTGAGCTGGGTTTCTCAGTTCCTTGACAAGTGTTTAATGATTTAGGATTTGTGATTTTCTGGATTTTTGTACGAAAATACTAGCCAAGCACACAAAAATCCAGACAATCACATAAATATAAAGGATTTAGGTGGGCCTCTAGGTCTACCTCCTGCTTATACCAGGACTAACTAAGGTTGCACAGAGGGACTTGTCTAGTTGAGCTAAAATCTTTTTCAAGGCTGGAGATCCCACAGCCTCTTCACACCCCTGGTTGAGCATTTGACACCCTGCATAGTGATTTTTTTTTTCTTAAATGTAACCAGAATTCCATCTATTGGAACTCTTGCTTCTTGCCCTTCATACTGTCCCTGTGTACCTCCACAAAAGAGTACGGCTCCATCTTCTTTACGCCCTCCCATCACGCAGTTGCAGACAGCAGTAAGATGCCCCTTTGCTTTCTCTTCTCCAGGCTGAACAGAACCAGCTCACTCCTGTGCTCCTGTGCTTTGTCCTGTGCTCCGTTTCTATTGGGTCTTGGTGGTGTCCCCTGAACTCTGGTACATCAGTGCCTGTCTTACATGGTGGAGGTCAAACTTGACTCAGTAGTAGCAGATGGGGCCTTACCCATGCTGAATAAAGGGGAAAGGTTCCCTCTCTCACCTTCCTGGCTGCACCCTTGTTGACACAGCCCAGGATGCAGTCACCCTTCCTTGCCACAGGGGCACTTGCTGTACTCCTTCTCAACTTGTTTTTTACCAGGACCCCAGTCCCAGCAACTCTTCCACCAAATTGCCTTCTAGGCACTTGCCCCAAGCATCTCCAGCTGCATAGGGGTTACTTCCTCCTAGAGGTAGGACTATCTTGGACTACCTGTATTTGTTGAGTTTCATGAGGTTTTGTCCACCATTATTTAGGACCTCACTCCACTAACGCTATATAAGTAAACAACATAAAGCCAGTCCCGAAACTGAAGAGACCACAGTGTCCATGGAAGCAATTTTGATAGTGTGAATGCTTACCCATTTGGGGCAAGACACAGCCCCATGCACGTATCACACAATGACTGTTGAGTAGTCAACAGATGTCATCCACATCCATTAGCTGCTAAGCTATTTTAAATCTTTAATAGTGGCTTAACACTTCTGCCTGACTTAAGGCTTTGTAAAGATGATGATTTATATATGCAGGAATATTTCATTTTCACATAATTTTTATTACTGAATTTCAAAGTACTTTACAAACAACTATAAAGTAAGTCTTCTCACAAATAAGTCTTCTAGAGTGTTTGTTAACTAGGCAATTATTGTAGCAAATGATTTATAATTTTAAATCAGACAGTTTGAAATTGTCATTCTTAAAAAGAGATTGTTTTGTGCTGCTTTGTTATCAGTCATGTTTTCAATCATGAAAGTTAACTGTGGTGAATGTGGAATGTGTTGAATTTAACATCACTGGGACAAACAGTATTGTTGTTAGAATGCTCATGCTTACAGTAATATAGCTGTGGATTGAGATAGTACAACTCAAAGCTGGACTGGATCCCCAGTGCTGTTATTCAGTACTGCTGCACAAGGTGAGGTGAAACCTCATGGTAAAGTGTGGGAAAGGAATTCTCAGGTGGCTTTGCGCTGTTTCACATGTCCCTGAATTAGAGATAATGAGGAAACAAGTGGTAGAAACAAAACTTGAGCAAGGTTGAGATAAAGTAAACTGGCTGCAGCGTTAAAGATGAGCTTTGGGCAGTGGACAGTTGCTGGCTGGCTTGAGGCGTGTGTCTGAGGGTCTCTAACCAATTGTATGACAGATTTGGGCGTGTGGACAGCGCGTGGGGCTACGGGAAAAGTAGTGTGAAAAAGGACAATAAACGTCTCCTGTTCAAGAGCCGTCAGGAGTCCGTGTCTTGCATCCCTTCAATGGTGACCCCGACTTGGGAGGAGCAGCGCTGCACAAGTGTCTGAAGGGAACCCAGCCGAACGAGTCAAGCTCGCAGCTGGACTGCAGCTTCAACCCCGGGACATCGCCTGAAGGACAGGTGAGCGGCTGGGCATTGATCATGGGAGCTAGCCTTTCGGCAGAGGAGAAGGCTATAGTGAAACTACTAACGCAACTCCTAATAGACAGGGGAGTAAAATATGATCCGTTTAAGATAAAGCTATTACTGAAATTTTTGCAAAAACAAGGGTTCCCCTCAATGGCTTCCGCAGTATTTGAGGTAAAAACTTGGGACCAAGCGGGGGAAAAAATATGGGAAGCAGCGTCCAGTGGGGATACTAATGCTGCTGAGGTGATGACTACGTGGTGGCTGGTGACTGAGACGTTAAGATCGTGGCAGTCAGAAAAGGAAGTACAGAACGCCGCTGCCCAGGCAATAACAGCAGCCGAACCGAGATCAGAGCCTGCAAGGTCACCAGAGCAGTGCAATTTGATAGACCCGGGGGATGACAAGGAAGAGGGCTGCGGACCGCTGCCGCAGAGCCCTTCCCTGCTGACCCCCTCGGCTCCCACCTTGCCTACCCCCGACAATGCCTCCCCGGGGGCCCGAGCTTTCGACCCGCGGGAACAATGGGAAGCGCTAAAGGACGGGGACCCGGAAAGAATGGCTTTCTCGGTGCAGGTGCGACCCAACGGTCCAAATTAATATAATGCCTTCCCATGGGACCTAATTAAAGAATTAAGAAAGACTGTGACTACATATGGGTTACACGCACCATTTACTCAGTCATTGTTAGAAAATGCTATGACTGGTCAATTGTTGGTGCTGTACGATTGCCGTCAGATAGCTGCGATGATTTTAACGCCAACACAAAAAAATTACTCTGGGAGCAAAAATGGAAAGAAGGGTGCGAATTAACCGCCCTGGGTAACACAGAACGGCAGCCTGGCGATCCCTCCGGGGAGCCGGGATCCCACAGTTGGTGGGGACCGAGCCGTTACTTGATCCGAGACTGCAGGCTAGGCTCAACGATGCCATCCTGCGGCAGTCCGCCTCTCCGGCTCTCCAGGATATGCTGAAGCTGCCTGAAGTTGGAAAAGTCCAGCCGTCATTTACCAGCATTAGGCAACAAGTTACCGAGCCTTATATGCAATCCATTGATAGATTGCGAGACGCTTTGGACAAACAAATTGACAACCGCGAGGTCAAAGAGGCCCTTATACTAAAACTGACAGTGGAAAATGCAAACACTGACTGTAAGAAAATACTCCAAGCCCTGCCTGCTAATACTACATTAGTACAAATGATAGAGGCTTGCAGTCGAGTTGGATCCATAGAACATCACACTGCCGCTTTGGCCGGAGCTTTTGCTGCTGCGCTTAAAACCGAGGGTAAACGGTGTTTTCGCTGTTGAGCCATGGGGCATTTTGCCACCGAATGCCCACAGCAAGGAGCGGGGGGGGGAACGCAGTAACCCTGCTCCTCCCACTCTTTGCCCACGGTGCGGCAAGAAATGGCACTGGGCTAGCCAGTGTCATTCGAAGTATAAAGCAGAGGGACAACCTTCGCAACCGCGGCAGGGAAACGGGAAGCGGGGCAGGGCCGCACGACGACACAAGTGCCCCGGTTGCTGAGTGCCCAAGGTTGCTGAGGAGTTGCAGTTACCTGCTCGAGAGACTCCGAGCGCATCGGGTATGGCCCAGGCGTGCGGCACCACTGGCCAGGCTCAAAAAAACACACAAGCTGCAATAAGGACGGGGTGGGCTGGAGACATCCGTGGGTGCCTGCATCACCCTCGGTGCCTGGTGGGGGTGTTGTTAACCCCATCCCAAACGGGCCTTTTGGAGACCACCACGCTCCTGTGCCCACAGCTCCAGGTACTGAGCCTTGTCCACGCAGCCGAAAGCCTTGTGGAAAATCAGGGTTTGGGTTGTTTCTTCTTCCCTAAAATGAGAAAAAACAGGTTTTAAACAAGCTCCCTCCTGGCAAGCTCCATAATCCCTGCAGTGCGGGGAAGGACCAAGCCCAGGAGCTGGCAGCATCCCGATGGGACATGGGACAGGACCAGGGCCACCACGTCCACAGCTGGGGCCTGGTGGCTGTGGGGGGGGCTCAGGGCAAACAGAGCCATGCTGTGGGGCTGGAAGTGGCTCCCAAAACTGGCCCCACGCCGCTGCATGGCCAGGGGAGCCAGGCTGGCGGGGCAGGATGGAGGGAGCTGGTAAACTGCTTTAATCCCCGTCTCGGAAGAAACACCCTAGTGGTTTTCTCAGGGTTCACTGGGAAGGGAAAGTGGGTTTTTAGACAGTTCATATAAACAACCGGGCTTGAAAAATGCAGACCTAATTTCCATGCACTGTTGCTGTAATTATGCGTGCAAACCAGCAGACAATTACAGAGCGGGTAGGCTCAGCGCTGAGAAAGAAATCACGGGGTGCAGCTCCTGCCTGGGAGCCCGTGAGGACTCGGGGAGGGAGCTGCGGGGTGCCTGGCTGGGACCCCACCAGGCTGCGGGCACGTGCCCCACACAGACCTGCAGCAGCGAGCACAGGGTGTGTGACTGGGGACCAAAATCTGAAAATAGACTGGTGTCTGGCCCTGCTTTGTGCTGGGGAGCTGCAGGGGGCACAGCCCCAGGCAGACATCGGTGCCCCTCACCTCTGCATCGGGGCCAGCCACGAGAGCCCACCCCAGCTGGTTCCTGCAAAGGAGCCGGGGGTCTGGATGGGTGCTGGGCTCTTCAGGATGGTGCTGGAGGAGAAGCAGCAGCAGCAACTGGAGGGCTTCAACCCACAGGGATGCGTCCTTGCTCCCTGCAACCAGGACAAGTGCTGGCACAGCAAGGACAGCTGGGCAGCGCCAGGATTTCGGGGTGTGGGCTGAGCGGGAGACACGGACCAAAAAAAAAAGAAAAAAAAAATAAAGACAGAGAGAATTAATTTCTACAGCTTTGATGTGTGAGTGCAGCTCAGTCAAATGCAAATCTGCTCCCAGAGAGGGACCTGGCCCTGGGAAGCCCTGGAGAGCTGGGCTGGGGGCCAGCAGAGGTGCCCGAGCTGGCCCCCGCCTGTCCCCACTGCAGCATTCCCAAGGAGCCAGGCAGCTTCTGCTCCCCATGGGGAGGGCTCAGCCCCTGGGTCCAGGGCAGAGTGGAGGTGCTGGGCTTGTGCCTTCACCCCAGGCACCTGGGCACTAACAGCAGATGAATTTCCCCCCCCCAAAAAAATGCCTCCTGCCTACCTCAGCATCCATTTATGCTGCTGCTCTGCTTCACTGTGTGCTGTTGGTGACTGCAAGCAGCAGGGCTCAGCCTGGGGGCTCTGGGCTCTGAGGCTGAAGGCAAAGGATGGGCAATGCCAGAACCACCCCCCTTGGGGTTTTACAGACCTGCACATTCAGCTTCTGGCAGGGCACGGGGGTGGCCATCATCACCTAAGGGGCACCCGGATCCTCACCTCCCGGACTGCACAGGGCTGATGCCAGGAGCACGGCGCCACGAGGGACTTGTGGCAGCTCCCGTGCACGGGACGGGGCAGAAGAAAAGGGGCTTTATTAAACCCGCTGCAGGTCACAGCGACACCTCCACCAAAAGGCAGGCTCGGAGCAGAGAGGCAGGAAGAGGAATTTGTTCTTTGCTTTCTGCCCTGGGGCTGCACAGACCCGAAAGGAGCCAACCTGCCTGTGGAGCTGGGGATGTGCCCAGGGTTTGTCCCCATGCCACCATCCAGTGTCACCGTCCCTTTGCCGACGTGCACGGCCATCCACCTGGTCACCGTCCCCTCACACCCCGCTGAGAGCTGGCACACGTGTGTGCGTGCGTGCACGCAGCCCCCCAGGGCTGTGCTGGAGGGAGCGGGCAGGGCTGAAGGGCTCTTTGTTCCCCGGTGTAATTATACCTGAGCAGGGAATCGAAATGTGCTGAAAACTCCTCGCCGGGCATTTCTGCAGGGAGCCGCGGCGCTCTGCCCAACACTGGCCCCATTGTTCCCTTGGTGTGCTCCGGGCCCACCTCCACTCCCGCTTCCCTGCCTTTCCTCGAAATAATCAGTCGGTGATTAAAAACCAGGCCTTTTCCCTCGGCAATGTCAACATCAGGCAAAACGCCCTGAAACTCCCTCCTGCTGTGGCTCCCTGCGCTGGGAGGGTGGCAATGTAGGGACAAGGGCAGCACCCCTGGGTGAGATTTTTGGCACTGGGAGGACCCCGGCTCCCCCGGGGCAGTGTGAGCTCGCCGAGGTGGGGAACACCCCTCTCTGCCACTGCGGGAGCCTCTCCACACTGCCTGTGCGGCGGTGACCTGCCTTATTACAGCTAATCCCTTCCCGGGACCAACGAGCCTTTAAAGCTTTTCCCACCCACACTTTTCCCAAGCCACCAAAATTTCAGCGGAGCAGAAATCCCTGCCCCTTCTGGTTTCCCTTTCCCTCGCATGAGGCAGCCTGCCCCAAATCCCACCCCGCTGCTTGGGACCCACGGTCGGGCAGGGCCTCGCCAGCCCCTGCTCTTCTCCTGCCTTCTGCAGAGGGACCGATCCTGTGGGTCCTGGGCAGCTTTCAGAGCCCAGGCCCTACCTCTAACTGCGACCAGGAGCTTTGGCATGTGACAGCTAAAGCCTCGCTGCTGCCCTTCTCTGACTCCTGCCCACGACCCACGCTCACCCCGCTGGGGTCACCCCGATGGTGCTCATCCCACCTGGGTGTTCGGGAGCTCATCGCACCCCCAGCTCAGCACCTCTTCCTGCTGAGGGCTCAAAGGCTTCATCTAGGGTCGAGATTCTTGCAAAGCACTGAAGAAAAAGAATGAATAAAACAGTAATAGTAATAATAATCATAATGACAAGAGTAAAAACCCTCTTGCCAGCTGCCTGGACTGCAGAACAGCATCAGCACGACCACAATTAGCTGCCCTGCGCTGGGGGATGCTGTTGCCGAGGAATTCCCCAATCTCTGCCAGGGGTGCGATGAGCACAGACACCCCAAAAGTGCCCGCGCCCGGCTCTGGGGTGCCGGGGCAGGGAGCGGGGTGCCGGGCGCCGGCCGTGCCAGGAGGTGGCAGCAGGCACACGGCGAGCGGCGGGGAGAAGGGCGCTGGGGAGCCCTGCCGGGGGGCTGGGGCGGGATGGGTGGCCGCTGGGCACCACAGGGGGGTTGGGGTCGGGATGCCCGGTGGGCGCCAGCACCAGCCCCCGGGGAGCCACCTCCAGGAGCCCACCCCAAACCCGCCCCCATCCCAAACCTGCTCCCACCCTGCAGGGAAAAGCACCCGCAGCAAAAGGGTGCTGTGCCCGAGGGTAGCGAAGAGCAAGGGCTCTCTCCTGGCAGGGCTCACCCCAGCACAACCCATGCTTCCCCCCCTGCCCCATCCAGGCGCCCCATCCCAGGCAAAGCAGCTCCTTGGGTTCTGGTTTTAAAACCAGAGCAGTGCCAGGAGGAAAAACAACTTGGGGGCAGAACCAACGGCTTAGTGCATGTCCCCCCCTCACCAAATACCCTTGGGCAGGGATGGGGACAAGGCAGCTGAGGGGGACAGGGCACATCCAGCCCAGGAAGCCAGGTCCTGGGAACACGGGCAGGCAGCCAGGATCGTGCTCAGGGGGTTGCAGGAGACCCATCGGGATTGCTCCACAAAAACAAGGTGCTTCTGCACTGAGGGTGTTTTTTGGAAAGTACACGGGCTTCTTGCAGCTGAAACAAAGCCCGGGAGAAAGGAAAAGATAAACACACACTGTTCCAAGGAGCAAGTCCAAGAACCTGTCACAGCCCTTGGCGGCACGAGAGCCCGAGGAATGCAGGCGCACGTCAGCAGCTTGCTGGCACACAGCACCGCCAGGGGAGCAGAGGTCAGCCCCGAGGGGGCTCGGTGCTCGCATGTCTCGGTACCTCGGCACCAGAAGCGGGCTCTCAGGGGACCCCCCAGAGCACCAGCACTGGACCAAGCAACTGCACGGAGCACAGCAAGCACTGCTGCTCCCTCAACCCTGAGGGAGCCTGGAGCCTGCCCCCAATGTGTTCTCTTTATACCTGCTAAATCTAAGCATCCTGAGAGGAGCTTTCAGCAGGGAGAAGTTTCCACCAGGGAGAAGGGAACTGGATTTTCTCCAGGAGGAAAATCTGTTTAAATACAGCACTTCTTAGGAGGCTCAGCACTTGTCCCAGCGAGCAGCCTGGGGATACCGAGAGGGGTCCCAGCCCTCGAGAGCACCAAGCTGTCAGAGCAGAGTGGCTTGGAGAAGCAGCAGCAGCTTCCTTCAGGGCTTGCTAGAGAGAAAAGCTGCCTTTGGTGGAAGCAGCACAGAGCCACCGCAGCCTTGCTCCCAGAGCAGCCGACCCCAGGGAGGCTGGAGCAGCCCTGCTCCCACCTCAAGGCCCACGTCACTCAACCAGAGCTGGCTTCAAACTTGGTCAGGCGAGGCTCTGTGCACCTTGCTCTACACCTGCGGGCATGGGCACGTCCTGCTGTCACCGGGGGACAGGCCCAAGCCTGCCTTTACCTCCCTCTGGCCCTTCTGGCTACAACCCTCCAAGTCCCATCACAGAAATAGGACATCAGAGGGGACAGACTCACCGCCCCATGCCATGCTAGGTGTGCTTTGCCTGCCTGGAAAAGCTTCAGTACCAGGGAGCTCCAGCAAGCCAGACGTGCTGGTCCTACAGGAGTCCCTTGGGGGGTCAGACGCTGCAGAGGGCACGGGGGCAGCTGACAAAGCCCCTGTGAGCTGCAGGCCACCACCGGGCCGGCTCCCCGCACGCCCTCCCTTCGGTAAACCAAGCAGTTACACAAACACGAGGTCCCTGCTATCCAGTTCCCAAAAGTAATCCTGGATCAGAAACAGTCCAAAAAGCCAATTTTATAAAGTACCAGTTTATTTGAGGGGAAAATAAAAACAAAAACGTAACAGTGGAAAATCCAAGAGCAATTAGACAAGAGAATCCAAGTACCCAGCGGAGCAGACACCTCTCCTGCCTTCCCCGTAGTGCTGCCCATAGGCACTGCGTGTCCTCCCCCTTCTTCCCAGTCTACAATGAGCTGTGCCTGGCTCTTAGAGCAACCCCAGAGCCTGCAGTTTCCAAGAACACACACGTACTGGGACCAAGGGAGCCAGCCTGGAGGAGAAGCCTCAGGGAAGTCCTCTCGCCCTCACATCTCAGTGCATCACCCCCTCTGCCCCGCTGCACCGGTCCCGCACCGAGAAGCGGCTGCCACCAGCTGAAGCCAAATTTCTTTGTGCTATTGCCTCTACAGATTTGGCCTCAGGCCTACAACAAAGTCCCTGTAAGGAGGCTTGAGAAGCTGGTGAGATTCCTAAAAAATATTCACAACAGTCTGGTTCTGGGCTGCCAACCCTGTTGCTCAGTTTGAGGACCCCACAGCGAAGGTGCCTTGAGCCAGAGCAGGTTCAGACAGCTGCAACAGGACAGGACCTGCACGGAGTGCTCCTGCACCGCCCTCCTCCATCGGAGACCTGGGACCTGCAGCCACCCGTTGCTCTAGGGGGACTGGCGTGACTCAGAAGAGGTAGGAGCTATGTACACAACACGTTACAGAGGACCACCACAGGAGGTCAGAGCGAGCCACCTGTGGCTCTGTGGCGACCAGAGGCAGCCTTCTGCAGGAGGTCAGTGCTTGGCCCAGGACCACCGGGGCTCCGCAGCACAGACATGCACCAAAAATCAAATTATTTTCCCTGTACTGTAAGCTCTCAATGCCTGCATCAAAGAGCAACCCCAGAACGGAGATGGGGACCTCAGCTGCACCTTAGAGGATCCAGCCTGACATCCCCTAATGCTGCCAGCCCCCGGGCGCAGCAGGGATGGGGTGGCACAGCCCTGGGCATGGCTACCAGCCCCCCAGCTGCCTTCACCAACCCACCTGCACTCTAGAACAGACACTGGACAAAGAGCAGTACAAACTAGACCCAGGCTCACAGCGAGGCTGCTGAAGAATTAACTCCAGCCTTTTCACTCTGAACTGTGTATTTCTCAGTAAAATATAATATATAGCTCTATAGGACTGATTATAATATATTACAGACTAGAAATACTCTCATCTTTTCCCTACTTCAATCATATATAATGAATCCAATTTTGCATACAGATTAATTCTAGAAGTTATTGCCTTGAATTCATAATTAAAATTCACAGAATAAAGCTTAAATAGTTTTCACAGAGACTCATTATATTAGCGTTTTACATAAAAAGGATAAAAGTTACCAGAAGAGAAGAGCAGCCATTTCAGAAACTATAAATAATTCTATTTTTAAAAGTTTAAAAAAAAAAAAAATCAAAACCTAAGTTACAAGAAAACCATAAATATCTTTACCCTCTCCAGTAGCTGCTATAGAACTAAAAAGAAATCTGTAACACACTGTAGCTAACCCTGCTGCAGTTCAGAATATGAATCATACAAAACATCTCTAGAGAAATGCCCAGCCAAAGGAAACACAAAGGGATTGAAAAAATAAATCTGAGGAAATTAAAAAAGTAGATTTTTTTTTTATTTCAAAAACAATTTCTACAAACTTTATATAAACATTAGTCTATTTTCTTTAAAATTTTGTTATAAAAACCCTACAGGCAATCCTAAAAAAAAAAGGTAAGAGAGTAAAGGCAAGGAAAGGGTGTCACCATAGCCAAGAGAAACAGGGCTGTCCTGATTTCATGGACTAACGACCCTTGCCTGGGGCCAGCAGGAAGAGACAGAAGTCTCCAGGGGAAGACATTCCCATAGGCCCTTTATGGCATTCATGGATTTTGAGCCCTATGGGCCTTTTACTCCCCGATAAGGCAACATTATCTGTAGTGTAAGAGATTCATAAATAGTTCTCCACAAAAATGCTTCACATCAACAGCCTGCTGCAAGATGTCTGTTAGCAAGGTTAATAAAAAAAAAGTCATCTTCTGTAGAAGCAGCCAATCTGAACACCACACACTGGATGCAAACACATAGTGTTTACTTCCATACAGTCTGTTTTATGTTTACATACCCTCTATAAAAACAAGCAGAAAGTTTGGCTTTTTTTTTATACTAGCTTTAGATAAAGTACACTGAGGTTTGTTGTTTTGTTTTTTCAGACTCTTTGTATTTCATTGGGCCCTTGTTAGCTGAGTGGGGTGGAAAGGGTCATATAGAAATTTTTCCCCCTCAAAGTCACTTTGAAATTCAATCCAAAAAGAACATTTGTTCAGCACGTCTCCTTGGAGGGCACAGTGTTTCCATACAGTCCATTTGTCCCTTGATGGGCACAAAGTGCTGCTGAGCTTTAAGCGTAGAACTCGTTTGTAGGGGCTTTCTTGTAGATCGGTTTCTTTCCAAGGTCGTAACTGCCTTCGTCCTTTTTCTTCATGCGATAGACTAAGAGAAGGATCAGGAAGACAGCAAACAGGAGGCCAACTGCCCCTCCTGCAATGAGGGCTGGGGAAAAAAATAAACATGGAATTAAGTCTAAACTCCTGGACAAGTCCAAACTGTCAGCTAAATTTTGAGATCTGCTTCATAAGTACAAGTTCCCAGAACTGCCTCCGGAATCAGTTCTGCCCATGTGCCTATCACCATATGTACTGACATTTTCAGCAACAGCAGATGTTACTGGAAAAAGCCACAAACTGATTTTCATCCAACCATAGAATAATCACATGCTCCACATTAACCAGTTGTGCTAATCTTCCAGTTAAGTGCAAGAAGGAACTTTCATCAAAAAGACAACCTCCCTGCTTTGGTACGGTTCCCTTTTTTCTTAGTCTCCAAGAGAGCCCTCCCACAACCCACAGTATCAACTCCAGGAAAATGGTACAGCTTTGATTGCATGCTTTATTGTTTATATATACTCACATTTATGCGTGAGCACACATAACTGAGTATTTCAATTAAACAGCAACAACTCCCCACACACACCCAGATTTTTCCCTCTCCTCACACCAAGGGTGGCCGTAAGACTTCAATCAAGTTTATCTTTTGCTGTGACACCTTCTCACTGCACTAATTCAGCTACTTTGTTAGGTGGCTTTGCAATCCAGTCTCCCGTCCCTCCTCCACGTGGAAGGATGGCTGCACGTGGGCACAACGCGCTGAGGTCTGTACTCGGACATCAGGCTAAGTGCTGGATGAAGTTTGCCTTGATATAGATCTGTCCCACATGCTGAGGGGGAGCCAGCTGCTTGGTTCTGCTCTAGACAGAGCCGCTTAGATTTGTAACAGCTGACTAGGTGCTCAAACCCCCTGGAGGAGTTGTTGGGTTCCTGGCAAGGCTCAGGAAAAGCAGGCCTTGGGCAGAGGTTAGAAGGAAAATGCCTGCATTCGATTTAGAAGTTTATGACATTGCTGATTTATGGCTAGATATGCCTCTGGCTGAGGAAGGCAGGTGCAGAGCAGCTGCCACATGACTTGTGTGGCACTTGTTTAAGCCAGCAGTCAGGTGACACGCTCAAAAACAAGCAATTTACCCCCAGCAAGGCAAGCCCTAGGCTCTCCTGCCATGTAAGGACTAGAAGGCAGAAGTGATCTGGTAGAGGCAGGCACAAAGGTAATGCAGGGAACTGCTCCTCAGAGAACAATACAAGCCATTTTGATGTACAATATTAATAATTTGTCATTAAAGTTTAAGAACAATGTGGACTATTACCTGTAAGAACTTCTGTTCTTTCAAAGATGCTGCTGTTGGCTGTGCTTGCCATGGAGATCTTGTTGGACAGGTTCTCTTCAACAGGTAAAGCTTTGTCTGGAATGATTTCATTGTCCAGCATCGTGTTTTTCTTCTCACCTTCTATCTTTCTCTCCATATCTCCAGGGATATAGTTGTCAGATATCTACAGAGAATAGACAAACCACACCCGTCAGTAAGCAGCACCCAGCCTACCTACAATTGAAAGTAGGAGGGTGTGCAGGGAAAGGAAAGTTTGCTTAGTGCATTGCAAGCATGCTGTTCCTGCTCATGCAGGTAGATTCCTCTCACTGCCACGTCTTGCAGGGGGAAGGGTATTCAGAAAGCTTCAGAGATGGGCCAGAGTAGCTACACGTTGTTTAAAAAAATATACATGCAAAGGCAATACCTACCAGAGGAGTATCCATGGTGGTCGGATATATAGCACCTTCAGAATCTGGGTAGTCTGCAGGGGGGAAAGAAGAGGACGCTAAGTTTTCCTCTAATTACAGGCTGGTTTTCCACAATTCGGACACTTCAGCAACTTCAGTCTAAATAGCACTCTTGCTCTCCTGAATACCGTTCCCTCTTATCTACTCGTGCATTCACCACTTCGTGGCTTCGATTGCACAAGATCATGAGATGTAATCTCCAGACCAACACCTCTTGCATGGGAGGGATCTTCAGCTGCATCCATTGGCCCCTGCTGCAGATTATCAGGAGTCGCTCCGCAAAGCAGGTCTGCCATAGCTTGCTAAACTAATGCCAAGGGAGGGCAAAGCTCTCACCACCCACCCCTAAAGGATAGTTTGCTAACCCTCTAGTCACCAGATCTGCCCAAACATGTCAGGTACTGATTTCAGTACTTGTTCTTTTCCATTTAGAGAACAAGTGTTCACATAAAGGGGACAAGGAGCTGCTGAAACTGGTTTGGGCAGGGAGCTTTGCATGTCACAGAGAGTTCACTTCAACATCAGTTAGTCCTTCACCTTGTTTGGCCTCAGCTAAGACACCAAACTTTAAGCCCTTTAACACTACCTCAAGATTAGAATTAAAAAAAAAATCTGCCAGAAGTTCTTTGGAGTTCAGTGGGACAGAGACCCAGCTAGCACGACGCCTTTTTGCTTGCAGTAAGGCAAGTTAGGGAGGACAGATGGAGTCTAGCCAGAGTGATTCAACATCATGGTACAACCACTTTCACTGTTCTCATCTCTGAGTGCCTACAGTCCGCACGGCTTTCTCATCTTCACCTGACACTCTGCAGTTCCCCCTGGAGCTCGAGCTGTACCCTTAGCCCATCATTCATGATTGCTGGCACTAGGAAGAATTTCAGTATCAGCCGAGGGAGATCCATTCGCCCCCTTCCCTGCTTACCTCCAGAACCAGACGTCTCATCTATATCTAACCCATCAGAAGTTGAGGGAGGTTTGAATTTGCCAATGTCTTCATCATCTGGCAGGTCTCCAGAACCAGGGTAGTCGAGCCATCGTGCATCCATGGTCTCGGTTTCTCTCACCTTAAGACAGGGGAAGAGAAGTGTTAAGTCTCAGGCAACTACTCTGAAGGGTTTTTCAAAAGGGCAGTTCAGGGCTGAACACAACAATTCCATCACAAGAACATTAAATGCTGAACTTCCTCTCCACCAAGAGCATTATCTTCACTGGCCTGGCAATAGCTGAATTCCCCTAGAATTTCTCAGAACAGAAGTGAGAGCCAGTCTGGGATGGGAATTTCCTGAGAACTGCACATTCAGGAGGTTCACCAAACAACCACAGGGTGAAAATAACACAACACAATCTTGGTCAGGAGTTCAGAGCAAGAGCACGTGGGGAAAGACAATGCCTTCAGTTTGTCAGAAAGGGGCATTTGGAGGAACTTGCTATTCTCAGAGAAAGCCTGGCACCTATATGTCAGACTTTTTTTTTTGCACAGCACAGAAGCTTCACAGCAAGGCAGCTCATTGTTTCTTGCACTGAGACCAAATCTATTTTATTACCCAAGGGTTAAAAACTGATCTGTCAGTTCAGCTGATCTGAAGTGCAATGCTGCGATGTTCAAGAGCATTCGCTATCAGCAGTAACTCGCCTGAAGGAAGAGCTTCCCCGTCTCACCTATTTAATCACACGTAAACAAACAAGTCTATAAAATGAAGCCCAGGATCCCAAGGTTTGGCAACTGCGGCTGCAGACGTTCGGGAGCAGAACAGCAGCGCAGAAGGGCAGGCTGCCCAGCCTGCACAGCAGCTAGGCCGGGAGAGCCTCGCAGAGAATCAGCTGCGTGGCCACAGTGGCAATTTCTACACCAGAGCTCATTTGCACTTGGACCTTGCCGGAGCCACAAGCGCAAACCTCCTGCCCTCACCGAGGTTGTGCAATTCCCCCAGAAGCCTCGGAGCTCTCCCAGCAGCCTGGGGCCAGGTGAGGGTGCCGCAGAGGCAGCTCGCAGTTGCCCAACAGCAGCCCGCAGATTCCAGCGCTCCCTGCCTCTGATTCCACAGCCATGAAGTCATCGGTGTGGTGGGGGACTTCACCCCTTCCCCCAGGGCAAGGAGCGCGACACAGACGACGCAGACGGACGGGTCTCATAGCTGGGAGCTAGGCTGTCACATTTTTTCATGCTGTCCCCGTAGAAATACTGGATGCACACTTCCTGGGCATCACCGTGGTTTAAGTCCTGAAGGTTTATCTACCCAGGAGTGTCTTTGTAAATAGCTGCAGCAGAACACATGCTTTTAGTCCACAGCCCTGCGCATCTGAGGGCTCTTCTTATCATGCAAGTTTATCATGAGTAACTATGGCATTACTGGGGGGAGAAGAGCAGAGACCCATGGAGCAATTAGCCCTGGGTCTCACCACCCAAGCCCGGCTGCTTTATCAGGATAGCAGCGAGCACGGGGCAGTGGGCTCTGCGCCTCCAGTGGCTCCCATCAGCTCCCCTGGTAGCCCAGGTGCGACCCTTCCTGCAGCCCCGCAGTGACACAGCCTGACGAGTTATCCCCACCTCTGATCCTACAGGTGAATGCTCACAACCCGTCATAAGCCATGAGTCAGCTTCCTCTCGGCCCTGCTCGCCGCCCAGATTTCCCTACCATTAGGGTACTGGTTTTGCCACAAACAATGCCTTGTGGTCAGAGCAAGATGCTTCTCATTTTGCATGAGGAGCAGCGGCTACTTGATGTGCTTTTCATTAGCTTATTGAGGCATCTCTGGTTTCCCCTGCAACTCTGCTGGAGGATAAGCAAATGAATAGCCGCGGGGCACGGAGCACTGGGGCCAGCTCTCCTCCCAGACCCGTCTCCTCTCCGTCCGAGCTGGCACGGAGCAATGGGAAGGGGGCTGGGGAGGAAGGACAGCTGGGAAGAAATCCCCTCGCCTCCTGGAACCAGGCGTTCCTAACATTACGCATCACTCACTCCAGGGCAAATTCATTTTGAGATATGTGAAACCCAGCCAAAGCCAGACCTGCGATGGGAACCGCTGCCAGCAGGCGGTCGCTGCTCCCACTACAGCTCACGGCGACTCCATGGAGGCGCGGGAAGGGTCGGTTCCAGTCTGCCCATGCCAAGACAGCGGGGCCGGGCAGCGCACTTGCTGCGATCCCTACAAGCGGGCTGCCAAGCCGGGGCAGACCGATGCTGGCAGGAGCACCGTGCCGAGCCGCACCCGTGCCAGCTCATGCTGCACGCTGTCATGACTCACGGCCAGCGAATGTCCCAGCGAGGGAGGCTGAAGGAAAGCCGCCTTTGGGCCACCGAGTGGCTGGACAGCAGGCTGGCCTTATCAGATCAGCCCAGGCATGAGCAGCGCCATGGCAGCCAGCCACGGCGATTAGTACATACTGTGGAACGCACCAGGTTCAGCTATCAGAAAGCCCTATTTACATCAGGACAGACAGTGTTTACAAGCCAGAGGACATAACAAGGAAATTACTGACTCACAAGCGTAAATAAGATTATATGGGAGCGTTCCCTGAACTCACTCTTCATCATCCTCTTGAGCAAGGACAGGGAAATTCCTGGAAGCCAGGAGAGCTCCTCGAGCCTTGCAGAAAGCTTTTCTTGTGGGCAGCGAGGCTTGTTTTTTAACAGATTCATCTGCCAGCTTCTCCCCGAAGCACAGGGAAGTTAGAGGGCTGCCGGGCATCTCCATATCTGCCCTCTAGGTTCCAGGACACGCTCTCCCAGGGAGCAGGCTCCTTCCAGGAGCTGGGCCCTGGGCAGCCGGGAGCGCTCCGGCCGGGAACAGTTAACAGCCGAGTGCCCTGCTCTCAGGGCAGGTCTGCAGCAGGCACATTCCTAGCATGCACACCTGTGAGAGGGCACTTTCCCAGGCTTAAAAGCAAAGGCTCAGGGCTTCCTGAGTGCCACAAACAGCTCCCTGCAGAACTGCTCATCCCAAGGAAGGCTCAGTCCTTGCCGCAGCCATGACAGCAGGCTGAGAGACACCACAGGCAGGTGCCGCTGCTCCCTCTGGGCTGGCAGGCCACGGCCAAGAGGAAAAAGCTACGAGACAGCAGCACAGCACCAGGCAGCCCTTGCCAAGTCGTCTCTGGCCACGTCCAGCTTAACACCCTCCACAACTGCCAGCTGGAGGAGGGCACCCGCTGCTCAGAGCCTGCTTTCTGCCACCTGTTATCCCACACTGGAGCCGGGCCAGGGACTTGCTGGGAGAGGCAGACTGGACGGCTGCGCCACCCCACCTTGCCCTGGCAGCTGAAGTCGAGCCCTGCTATTAATATGCTCCTTTCCAGGAGAGGTCTGCACAGAAAACTACCATTTCTGCTGCTTCCAGGATTTCTTCCTCATGCTAAGCAGCTTTGATCCCCAGCAAGCACCGAGGGGGATTAACCAGTGTGCCGGGGATGGAGCAGAAGCTTTCCCTTCCTGCCAGTGGCAAAAATTAAGAGCCTATTCCCTGCTGGACAAGCAGCACGTCAGGCACGTGAGCTATGAGTGCCATTCCTGGAAAAGCTGGGCACAGAGGTCTCACGTGAGCCCCAGACAGGCTGTGGGTGAGGCTGGACACGGCTTGCCCTGCTCCTGCCCTACAGCACAGGAGTCACAGCCAGCACCCCGAGCAGGGCGCAGGCTGCCTCAGCCCCAGCCCCAGCCCACCCCACTCCATCCCACGCTCCCGGGCCCAGTGTATCGCCAGGCTCTTCTGAGAGCAGGAGCATCTATTCACCAAGGCAGCGAGCAAAGGGCCTGGCCGACGTGCGAGTTTCCCCAGCTGCTGGCTAGTTCTGGGAAATACCAGACCCAGGCAGCTCACCTACCCCAGCCCACACATCCTCACCGCAGCTTTTGCAAACCCCATCAGAAAGAAAAACAAATTATGTTCTGGAGAAGGGACAAAGCTTTTCAGACATGGGATTTGCTTTTGTGGCCACTGCCTCCGATCAACCACGCCAAAGTTCGCTAAAGGCTTCTTTCGAGGGCTGTAGCCAGCGAGCAGCAGAGGAGTCAGACCTGCAGAGACTCCGGCACCTGAAGTGCAGGGCGCTCTTTATCTCCTTTTACGACTCCGTAATGGGGAGCTGAGCTCTGTGCGTCTCCCTTCCCAGCACTGTGTACACAAGTCTAGGAGTAAACAGGAGCAAGGTGAAAGTCAACCCTTCCTAGACAAAAGCAGGTGGACCTGGGCCAGCCTGGGAGGTGGCAGAAGTGGCAGAGGTGCAGATCTGTTAACTCTTTATAGCCTGCAGGGACAGATAACATAAGTAGCTCCTGCAGCTTTTGTTTGGTGCTCTGTATGGACAGCTGTATGGATCACCTCGTTTCACTGCGGTGACCAGGGTTGAAGGACGGGGTCTCAGACCCCCAAATAAATCCATGACGTGAGCCCAGGTGCACTGAGGAATGTGCCACAGTCAGGACTGGGGCTCCAGTCAAGCAGATCCAAGGAAAATTCCTGTGCTGAGGGGAGACAGCCACAGAAGGAGGGACATCGGGGTATGTATGTGCTCTTGGGAAGTCTCTAGGCAAAGTTTTCCCATTCCCTGTCACTAAGGAGCTCGCTGGACACCACAGCGTGCCTTGCTGTCGGGTGCTCGGGTGAAGCTGTCGGGACTCTCCTGGGTGCCGATTTGGGCGTTTGTTCCGATTGCCCCCTGCCCCACCCAGAAACCCCAGCTGAGCAGTATCACACAGACAGACCCCTTTCCCAGCCCCGTGCTGTCATGAGCTGCTGCCCACCCGGCTTTCCCGCAGCGCTGCCCACATTTTTGGCCAAAGAGCACCGAGCCTGGTGGGGCCTTCCCAGTGCGGGGAGGCGAAAACTCTGCAAACCACCCGGCCTGAGTCGGGGGATTTCCATACAGCTCACTTCCACCGCGCTCTTGCAGAAGCTCAGAGACAGAACCAGGAAGGTTTTAAGCTCATGCAAAGCACGCAGAGGAGCAGAGCTCGCCTCACAGCCCCAGCACGGCCAAGCCTGCCCTCTGAAACCGGGGGGGGGCGAGGAGCCGCGCGGGTCAGCTCAGCAAAGCTGCCCCCCGCGGGAGGGAGGCCTGTAGAGAGGTGACAGGCGAAGACAGCTCTATCCTCCCACCTTACAGCCCTTACAAGTAAAGCTATTAGGAGTGGCAGGAGCTTCCCGCAGAGCCAACTCCTGCCGCAGCAGAAAGAGAAGGGCCTACACTTTCCCTCAAGCCACCCTTGACTCCCTCCCCAGGGAGGGAAAACCGAAGTTTCAATCACTTCTGTACTGAGAGCAAAACAAATACCATTATTTCAACCTAGGTCGCACCTAACTCCTTCAGCACTCGTGCTAACTCCTTGTGCCCGTGCCTGGAGGGTACCGATCTACCTCTGGTCACGCTGTCCCATGTAGCACAGCGCACACGGCCCGCAGTGCCCTCTGTGCCAAGGGACAGAAGGTAAGGCACGCAGGCATACGTGTGTGTTTTGTTCCACGACAGGCTCACCCCCAGGCTCACAGACGCAGTTAAATACCACTGTGCCTACGCTCAACTCTTTTTAAGCAGTCCTGGAGCAGGCCCACAGGCTCAGCCCATCTTCCCACTAAGTCACCCTACACGTGCACCCCATCACAGCGAGCTGCAAAGATGAGCCCACAACGTCTCTGAGAAAATCAGAGACAAGCACAGGCCAGTGCATTCAGAAAAGGCTTTATATTTTATATATATATTTTTATGTACATGCATATACATAATTGTGCTTGGTAATAGAGTCCAGGAGCAGCGACTCGCTCAGTAAGACAGAACAAGAGGAACGCAGGGGCTGACAGAGCGCCACTCGCTCAAGGTCATTACGGGAAGCATCCCCAGTCCCTGTCCAAGCAGGTATCCGTCTCCCTGCAGCCACAAAACCAGTCCTGTGTGCTCGAATCCGGCGGGCCACGTGCTCCATGGGGGCAGGTACAGCAGCACGTGGCCAGCGCTAAGCACAGCCCCAGCGCGGGTCACCCCCCTCCTGCACGTCCCCCCGGGATCCTGTAAGCCGTGTCGCAGCAAGCAGCAATCCTGGGGGCTCATGCGGCAGCGGAGTCATAATCCCTGTGACAATGACGCCGTAATCCCGGGCTCGGCGGTGTGACCCGCTCCCACGGGGCGATCCCTCCGCTGCAGCAGGGATGAATCCCTCCCAGGCTCTGCAGGCACTGGGGAGCTTGCTCAAAATAAGCTTCCCTGCACTTACCCAGGCAAACCTCGGCTACCTCTTAACTGACATGCGTTTGCCGACACGCGGCCTGCTCTCTTCAGGCCACGCTGCACGCTTGTGCCTTTCAGGCCGTGCTGGAGCAGCAAACAGGAGGAGGATGGATAGATTACACAGGAATGGATTCTGGTTTAACTGCTCTTGCCTGATTATCAACCAAGAGCAAAGCCGTGAAGATCCCCGTCCTCTGCCAGACAGGCACATGCTGGGATCTGTTTACTGCAACGGTGGCAAAATAGGTGCTCTAAGTAAATACTCAGCGCCCAGCTCCATGCACCAGAGTGGGGAGGAGATGACTGCTTGCCCCTCCAGCTAGACTAGATAAAGCTCAGCAGGCAGTTGCAGATGGCTGCGTGTCAATCACTTGCCCCGAAGCAAATAAAGATAAGGTTCAGAGGAAAACTGCAGGAGGGAAAAGCAGGAGCTCTCATGTGACTTGAGGAGGAAAACAACCACAGCAGAGCCATGGCGAGCCCCTGAAAGGTACTCCCGGTCAGGGACAGGAATTCAGAGTTCAAAGGTTGTTGTGTTTTTTTTTTTTTTCTTAAATGCTAGCTACAAATCTTATCATAAGTAGTTCAGATACTTCACTACCAAGGGCTTAGCTCAGAAGTAGGAGAAATCTGTTCAAGGTCAGAAGGGGGATTCGGTTTTGAGGGTTAAGACTCACTCTGAGTTGTCTACTCTAACCCGGGAAGCTCCTCTTGTATCTCTGCCTGGGGATGGGGGGGATAAATAAATAAGGATATAAAGGCCACAGCAAGGCAGCTCGTCCATCAGGGATGACTTCTCATGCTGCTACTTCACGCTTGGAATACTTCACATATCACCTTTCTCCCTCACCCAAGGGCAGTGAGGGCACGCCTCGCTCTTCCTAGAAGACGACGATACCCCGATATTTCCCAACACACACACGAGCAGAATTTCCACTTGGCAAGAAACGCACAACGTGCATTTTCAGGATCTTTATTCTCCCTCGTGCCAGAGCGTTAGCGAGATTAAGGCTGGCAGACACCAACTTCAAAGGCTCAGAAGCACGGTGCCTTTCCTAGCCGGCTCGCCGGGCAGCTAATCGCAGCTTGTTTGTGTGATCAAGATTCCTAGTGCTGCGCCCTACAAAAGCCTCCCTTCCCACAAGCCATTTTAATCTAATCAGAAGTAGTAGCCCAACGATTTAGGCTTAGCCCAGGCTGCTGAGCGCTGCCAGCAGTTACACTATGTAGAGCTTTGCTTTTGGCAAAGCCACCAGTGAAAGCTATCAGTATGGAAGCACTCAAGATGAAGTACTCGTGCCACTACACTATCAGACTATACCTACGTAAGAATTTATATAAACAATAGATGCAACAGCAGGGATTTTCCCCTAGCTAGCTACCACTGTAAAGACGGAATTTCTAGTGCCTGGGATTTTGGTTGTGTCTTTTTTTTTTTTTTTTTTTAAAAGTATTCTTGAATGTGCAGAGCTTGCCCCAGCTTGGGACCATCAAGCAGCCCCAGCGTGTGCTATTGCAGACCACGCAGCAGCGTTACAAAGTCCTGTCCTTCCCCCAGAGCTCCGGACTCCAGGCCAGATCTCCTCCCCCCTCTGAGCAGAGGGCAGGAAGCTGGCAGCAGTTTTCCAGCACTCCCTGACCACTTCTCTGCGCCCTCACTGCCGCAGCCAGGAGCAGAGGGACCGAGTTATTGTTTTGCTCACTCCTTCCTTGGCTCTGCAGAGCCTGCGCTGGGCCAGGCTAGCAAGTCATTTAGTAACCAAGGCATGGTACCAGCCTCTCGTACTCAGCCTCAGGAAACTTGGAATTAGCGCCAAGAACAGCTCACACATAAACAGACTCCTGCTCCAGAGTCGGCCCCGCCGCGCGCCGTGGACTTGCAATAAATATTTATCTCGCTGGGAACACAGTCTTCCAAGCAAAAGCTCCTGACATCAGTAAGGATGATATGTATTTCCAGTTGAGGGGGGGATAGCTAGAAGCTGCTCTGTTCTTAGACGGGGACACCAGCCTCCAAAAGCTCAGCAGCCCTCCTTGTGCCACATGGGTCAGGATCCGTCCCTGCCCCGTGGGAGCCCAGCTCAGCGTGGCAGCACCCATCACACCAGGCGTGCGCACCGTCAGGAGCAGAGCCAGACCCGAGATCATCGAGACTTCTGGCCGCTGCGCACCTGGGACTGTTTTGCTGCAAGTCCAAGGCAGGCACTTTCCCAGTGCGGTCATTAATGTGCATTAACAGCTCTTTTTATTGCTGCAGTTTGACTGTAACTGCAGCTAAAGGGCAGGAGGCAGGGTTAGCCTCCCAGCAAGGTAAACAAGGAACGGCCGTAGTGCTGTCTTTGGGGTTTTAGAAGAGACAGGCAGCACAGTTTTAGTTGCACTGGGACGGAGACACCTTTTCCCCCTCAGCAGCTAAGGCACAGCAACATGAAAAGAAATCCTTCCCAAGGCACAACTTGCTTTGACCGACAGATTGCAATTTGTTTAAGCAAGAAGAAACCTCGTTTTTGCTACACAACACGAGCTGCTTGGGTAACAGGACTACGTGCCTAGCAGTCTCCTTCCCACCCCAAGGAGTGTCTCACCAAGGTTTTAATTAACTGCTTTGATTTTTAAGTTATCCCAGTTATTTGTCTAACAAGAGCCACTTGATGTTTTGTGAGCAGAGTCTCAGCCTCAAAGGACTTGAGGATAAAACTGACAAGAGCAGATATTTCCAGCAAAACAAAATAAGACTTTTACAAGAAGGGTATTTTTGAAGTCAGCCAACCTTTAGAAATCGAGAGGGACTTAGCTGTGTCTTGCGTGTTTCCCCCTCCTACGCTGACATTTTCTCCAGATTCAGGATTAGGTATTTAGCCTCCCCTTTATGACTTTCCACTCCTTTGCCCTGCTATGAACACTTTCAATTGCTCCAGATAACACCGCGCTTTTCCTCTGTCCCCGCGCAATTCTCGTTTCCAGCAGTATCTGCCTGAAGAGGCAGCACCCCCGGAGCTGCCAGAGCAGGTTAGCAGCTGCTCGAGGCGAGGCAGTTTTCTCATAAACCTCTGCCACTGGCAGCAAGGAGACGGCAGGGACCAACAGCTTTTTACCCACCACGGACACAAACCGAGGTGGATGAGACCGGCGGCGGCGGTTAGGGCACAGCCTGCTGAGGAGCAGCACTGACCCCGCATTCGCCCCTTTCCTTCCCCCCGTAAGAAGAGACCCGGGGCTGCAGGCGGTGCCAAGCACATCTGAGTCACGGCTGCGAGGCCGGGGGCAGAGCCGTTACTCAGATGGTGACAGCAGTCTCGGGGAGCTGCTACGCCAGGCGAGTGCCAGAAACCCTGAGTCAGACTGCTGCTGCGGGGCTGACGGCCACGCACAGCAGACCTGGTCGGACAGAAGCCTTTACTGGGCAACCGAGTGCGTGCTCAGAGACAAAAAGTCCCACGTAATCCAAAAGCGCAGCCCTAACAGCTCATTAACGTAGGAGTTCCTGTAGCCCCTCCGTGCAGGAGCTCGTTACAACCCTTTAACCAGGCTGCCCTGTCTGTTCGGAGCCACCAAGCCAAGCCTCCTCACAAGAGTCTCACTCTAGTGCAAATCATTTGAATCCTTAATCTGAAGCGTTTGCATTCCACCCAGTCTCAACAAACAGCCACACACGCTCCACAACAGCAGCCCAGAGGTCAAACGTGTGCCGGGTTCATCCAGTTTTGTAGTGCTGCAGCTACAGCAGCTTCCAGCTTGAGGCTGCAAAAGCAGCAGGACCCTCCTGTTGTTGTAGGGCATAAAGGAACAAGCTGTGCCGAGCAGCGAATGCAGCTGCAAGGATTTAAGAGCAAGCCAAAGAGGCGAAATGTTAACTCAGGAGCAAAGAAGTGTTTTGGAGGATGGATGCTCCATGTTGTCTAGCTGAAGTGATGACAGGGGAGTTGTGATCAGCGAGCCAGCACGTTTCCAGAGTATTTACCAGCAACAGCCTGAAGGTAAGGGAAAAATAGCTGCGGGAACTGTGCTGAAGTTTGCATGCTGAGCAACCAGCCGGACTCCCTCCTTCCTCTCCATTATCGCTTGAAGCCAGGCGAGCAGCCTCTAGCCTCGTGGTGGAAGCAGGACAAGCGTGTCAGGAAGGCAACAGCCACCCAGAGCACCAAGGCAAAGGGGACGTCAGGCTCCACTTCAGGCATTTTGAGAAGAGCAGGGACTGGTCTCCTGACCCCAAACATCCAGGCAGCGCAAGGCAACAGCAAAGTCATTAACACAGGCTCGGAGAGGAGGGGAGAGGTGAAGACATAGGAAAAAACATTTCCACAGTTGTTGGACTGCATACAGGCGTTTGCAGGACCTTGAAGTGCCAAGGCCTTGGAGACAACAGCAGGAGGGGCAGGAAAGAGCAATCCCGTTGCCTAACAGCCTTAACTTCCTAGAATGAACGAGCCTCTGGTATCATCAGGTCTCTGAAAGTCCCAAGTTCAGCCCCAAGCTGCCTCTTGTGCAAACTGTTTGGAAACCAGAACCCTAAGAAAGATCTCCCCAGCACGGGAGCCAGCAGGCACGTGGGGCAGGGGCAGCAGCACCCCAAGTTCTGTGGGGTCACTGCTCCCACCCACATGCACCCCTCCGTGCCCGCTTTGCTCGGTGGGGTACGAGGTGCTGGAGAGGCCACTGCTTCCCACGCGTTACAGGCACCGCACCGTGACAGCCAGCTCTGGGGTCGAGTACCCAAAGCCACGGGCTCCCCTTCAGGAGCAAGGGACATCTCCTCAGACTTGCTGCTCGGTGTTTTAGGGAGGCCGGGATTTGTTGCAGACGTTCAGCTGCCCCCTGGGTTTGCCAAGTCGGGAGGCAGAGTAAGACGCTGATCGCTGCGTCTTGATGTGATTGGGAGGGACAGATGAGAAACTGGGCAAAGAGCAGAAAGAACAGGCCTCGGGGATCGATGGCAGCAGGACGAGCCCAACCGGTTCTCACATTAATAACGCTGCACTACTTTCCTAACACGGCTATCCTCAGCAAGACACCAGCTTTGCCAATCAGGCAGCCTCCGAGCGTGATTGCTGCTAACCAGCAGGCAGAGCCCACGGACAGCTCAAAGCCTCCCCCCTCTCCCCGAAGGCTCCTCAGCTTTGGGGATGGATTTCTGCTTGCCTGCACTGCTGGGGATGCACAAACACAGCACGGTGCTGGGGGGAAACTCTCTGCTCACTTCAGGGCAGCGAAGCAGGACTGCTGCATCCAGCTCGCGGCCCGTTAGCGCTGCTGAGGACCTGCTGAGCTCGGGGCAGTCACAGCCAGGAGCAGCCCAAGCCTCCAGCAGGCAGAGACATCCCTCTGACGCCGAGGAATACCTGCTGCCTGTGCTGCCAGAGGCCAGCGAGGTGCTAGAGGTGCAGGCAGAGCTCTGCAGTTCCACGCTGCCCCTCCTCAACTCCACTGATCCCACATTTTAGCTACACCGGGGGCTTTCTGCCCGTCCCCAGCCACAAGCCCTTATAGCACCTCCTGTGGGAACCCCTTACTGGCCCCGCACAGCCCTGGCTTCCTGCGGCACTGGATGGAGAGGGCTGGGGACCGCCGGGGGACGGCAGGCTCCAGCCCCAACCTCCCCCAGGGCACGGGGACGAGGCGGTGCTCTCGCGCCAAGCCACACCGCGGGTGTAACGCAAGCCACCCCCAGCCCGGGCGCAGACGTCACGCGTCGGCACCCCGCTAATATCCCCCACCCTCTTACACAGCCCGGATTGCTTCACGCGGAGAAATCCCGTCCGCGCTGAAGAGGGGAAAGGAGCCAAGGCGTTTTTGTTTGTACAGGCTCGGGGAAATATTCGAGCACCAAATCGCTCTCAAAAGCCGTGCTCTTACATAAGCGCGAGAAACACAATCCCCGTCTTGTGAAGGAACGGCTACCTGTCTTCACCCCGCCCGCACGGAGGAGCTGGGAGCCGCGCGCTGTGCAGCCCTGCACGTTTTGGCAGGGCTATAAAAAAATAAAAAAAAAATGAGGGGAGGAGCACCCGCAGAGCTCTGCCAGATACTGTGTCATCCCATCTCCTCCTCAGCAGTCCGTAGCCTGATTTGTTTGGATAGGGCTCTGTAGTAGGTTAGTATTACCGCTCAGGCGCACGGCTTGCCTTACGTAGCTGGGAAGACACTGACAAACACTCCGCACGGGCTGCGCGCAAGGGTTTACAGAACCCATCTGTTGGAAAGCCGTCGTCTTTGCAGAAATCCGATGCTTGCAGTCCACTCGGCTCCCCAGGGGCACCCAGTTGCATTTCATACCAAACATGGGCAGCGCAACTTCCAGATGCTGTCTGCCCCAAAGGTCTGCCCCGCCGGCTCGGGCCACTTCTCGGACGAGCAATTCACAAACTTAACAGCGGGGAGAGAGACGCTAGGCTAGGGCGGATTTGGGCTTGCTGGTCTGGGCAGAGCGGGGCAGCCAAGCTCTACAGACGCCCTCTGCGGGAGTTTCCCACCCCACAGCCCCCTGCCCCTGTCGGGGAGCACAGCACAGCACAGCAGCGCTGACCTGCCCGCACGGACAGCCTTCTGTCCGAAATACCCGACGGGGATAACCAAACCTAGCTTTGAGATCCTCGCGGTTACCTCAGGCTCAGCAGCTCCCTCAGACCAGCAGAGGAACCTGCCCTGACCGCACCACCAGCGAGGCGTCACGGGCACCCAAACCCAGACACCGGGGAGGCAGAATCCCCAAACCTCCGCCTCGCCGGGGAGGTCACGCACGTGCCCGACTCGAAGCATCCCAACTCTTTCACCTCGTCGGATTTACGCCCTTCCGAAACCAGCCGGGCCCCCTTTCCCTCCCCCGTTGGAGGCGAGGAGGGTCCGACCCCCCGAGGAACCGGCACGACCCCGCTCCGGCGAGGCAGGACAGCGCGCCCGGACACCGCAGCGCGCTGCGCGCCCCCGACCCACCGGACACCGGCGATAAAAGAGGGGTGCAGGGGCTCGGCCCCGCGCCCAGCAGCCCCCCGCTGCCCTGGCTGCGCCGGACCCGGCTCGGGGAGGGCGAGGGGGAGAGGCTGAGCGGGGAAGGGAGGCGGACGGCACCCGGCGGAGCCCCGCGGGGCCGGCACTCACCGACTCGGCGGCGGCGGAGGCCAGGAGGAGGCCGAGCAGGAGGAGGGCGACGCGGGGCAGAGGCATGGCGAGGCCGGGCCGGGCTGAGCCGGGCTGAGCTAGGCTGAGCTGTGCTGGGCTGAGCTGGGCTCGGCTGTGCTCGGCTGAGCTGAGCGGCGAGGCTGTGCGCGCTCCCCGGCGCCGCGCCGCTTATAGCGGCCGGGCAGCCTGCGGGGCGGGGCGCTGCGGGGGGGGGGGCACGGGCGGCTCGGCGGGGGGGTCGGGCACGGGGAGCCCGGAGGGGTTGGGGGGGGAAGGGGGAAGGAAAAGGGGGGGAAGGGGGGAAAAAAGGAGGGGGGAGAAAGGGAAATGAAGGGGGGGGAGGGAAAAGGGGGGGAAGGGAAAAAGAAGGGGGGGAGAAAGGGAAATGAGGGGGGGGAGGAAAAAAGGGAGAGAAAAGGAAAAGGGAGGGGGAGGAATGGAAATGAACGGGGGGAGAAAGGAAAAAAGGGGGGGGAGGGGAAAAGGAAAAAGGGGAGAAAGGGGAAGGGAAAAGGAAAAGGGGGGAAGGGAAAAGGAAAAGGGGGGAAGGGAAAAGGAAAAAGGGGGAAAGGGGAAAGGAAAAGGGGGGGAGGGAAAAGGAAAAGGGGGGTAGGGAAAAGGAAAAGGGGAAGGGAAAAGGAAGTGGGGGGAGAAAGGGAAAGGAAGGAGGGGCAGGAAAAAAGGGTGAGAAAAGGAAAAGGGAGGGGGAGGAATAGAAATTAAGCGGGGAGAAGGGAAAAAAGGGAGGGAAAAAGGGGAAAAGGAAAAAGGGGGAGAAAGGGGAAGGGAAATGGAAAAGGGGGGAAGGGAAAAGGAAAAAGGGCGAGAAAAGGGAAGGGAAAAGGAAAAGGGGGAAGGGAAAAAGAAAAGGGGGGAGAAATGGAAATGAAGGGGAGAGTGAAAAAAGGGGGGGGAGAAAGGCAAAAGGAAAAGGGAGGGGGAGAAAGGAAAAAAGGGGAAGGGAAAAAAAAGGCAGAAGGGAAAAGGAAAAGGGGAGGGGAGAAAAGGAAAAAGAAAATGGGGGGAGAGAAAGGGAAAAGGAGGGGGAAAGCAAACACACGGTATTTGTTCTCGTTTTCGCAGCATTCCACAAGTGACAGTGTTACATTTCCAGAAAGCCGAGCGGGACTTTCTGTTTGAGTCTCTGCCACCGCTGCGGTTATCGGGCGGCGTGTTACATCACGCAGTCCTTTTTGGAGACAGAAAATGAAACCGCTCCATCTATTTTCTGTGTAAGCAGCATGTGCAAAAAAACCCGGGTAGCTAAAAAAAAAAAAAAAAAAACACGACAGCAGAGTTTAACTATTTCAGGTTTTTCTTGCCATTAATTACTTTGCCTGATGATGGGTATTTGGTTGTGTTTGTTGACGGCATCAGTTCCTGCCCTGTAACAGCCTGGGGTGCACCTGAACTACCATCCTGGCATGCCCTTTGTCCCTTGTTCACACTGCAGGTCACCCTGGATTGCACTTTTTTTATTTTATTTTATAGAGAATACAATATATTCTTAACGAGGAAGCAATGCCCAGACTACAAAGCGCATGTGCCACGACCCCATCAGCCTATTATGGATCCAAACTCTGCTAGATCTGGTTCTCAGCCCGCTCCACCGCTCCTGTGCTGCCCCATGAGACCTTGTGGCCTCCCCGTCCCATGTTTACACGCTGACCCTCAAAGCAAAGACATCTCTCAGGTGAAGCAGCCTTCCCAACTGCCTTTGGGAAGAAATATATACGGAGGGTGCGAGCTGAGGCCACGAGGTCTCGTCGTGTTGTGTTAGGACTGTACCTGCACGGTGACTTTGCTGGCAGGAGACCGTCCTTGCAGCACTGTCCTGAATTGGCTGCGGGGCCGGTTCCATATGAACTGACAAGGAGCGCTGCTCTGAGCTTGCAAACATAAAATCTGAAGACGGCACACAGCCAGGTAGGGGCAGGAACCGACCTGGAGGCGGGGATGGAGTTTCCTGTAGTAACTGCCCCCCTGTGCTCAGGACAGCGATTTATCAGTGAACCTCTAGTTCACCTCAGCACCCAAGGCCGTTGAGGACGTCAGGGAGGGCTCTGCGCTGGGGGCTGGATTACTCCCCTTCCTTATTACCCTTGTTTCATCACGCAGAGTAGCTGATCAAAGAGCCACTCCTGGCGCGGCGGGGAGCCCAGCTCTCGTCAGCCTCCAGCTCTGGACACCCCACAGAGGTGGGCAGCAGAAGGCAGGAAGGAAAAGGCACATAGGATGGGGTGAATGTGCAAAGGCTGGCCCCTGCTACGACAGCATCTGTCAGGCAGGGACGGCCTCAGCAGCACAAGGTGGGCAGAAGCCGTGTACTCCTCCCTAACCCGCTGCATGAGGCCCGCGTTTGTGTGCTGTGATCCCTCCACACCTCTTTCCAGGTAAAGCAGCAACCACAAAAGTGCTTTCGAAGACAGCTGCCTGTACTGTGGCTACGAACAATGCTGACTTTCCTGTTAACTTCCTCTTGCAACAAGCACAATACACCTCCTGGCTTTTATACCCCTCAACACACATCCGTCCACTACAAAATCCCTCTGCGTGGCACCAGACCCCATTTTCCCTCGTAGGGAAGTTCTGATCACGGCGGGCATTCCTGCTCTGACAGAGGGGACAGGAGCCAGCCTGCCTCCCTGGCCCTGGGACCACGCCATCGTCCATCACAGTCACATCTGCGTGCACAATCCTGCAAATAACCTGAAAGAAATCTTGGGCTTCTGGAAAACAGGAGAGAAAATTAAACTAGACCCTAATGTATTTTCCAACCTCGAGAACAAATTTATATAACTCTACCGATGACATTTTCAAAGTTCATTCTGTAGTTCTACCTCCCTACCACACACACAAAACGTTCAGTGTCTCAAAAACAATCATATGAGAGGAAATGCAGCCACAAAAATCGTAACACGGTTCTTTAAAACCATGACATAAAGTAGCCTGTTTCATTTTGCCCTTCAAATGTCTCTTCTTAAAACACTGCCGTTCTCCTCTCTCTGGAACAATGCAGAAAAATCGTGGGTATATGACATTCACCAAGAGTGACAGGACAAATGGACCCAGACAGAAAAATGCTTGACTGAACTGTACTCTCCTGAAGCCTCACTAAAAGTGAGGGAAGCAGAAGGAAAAAAAAAAAAACAAAAGAAAAAAAAAACACACGCCAAGCCTCATATTTGTTCCAGGCAGTGAATGCTCACATTCAAGGTGTATCGGTTCCCTTCTCCATTTAAAATTAGTTGGCAGAGAAATAACATAGGCGAGCCACAATTGTTCCTAACCCCGTGTTCCTTAGTGAGCAGTTAACTAACTCTTACACTGAAAATAAACATAAATGCCTGCCAGTTCCCAATACATGACACAAACACACTGGAAGTAGAATGCAGTGTCCAACTACATTTGGAGAGAGGGGAATTGCATTTTTATACGACATACGAAGAAACGACTAGATAATCCTGAGGCCATATGCTGAGCCATCTTAGACAATTCTAGATCACAAATGCTACTGCACTGGGCAGGAAAAGATATTTTTCTCAAGCACTGAGAAACCCTAGGTAGAGTTTAAAAAACATCCTACCTTCCAAGGGGTAAATGAACCCCAGCAAAGATCAGTTCAGATAGCAGCACTGCCCTTTGTACGTCAGTTAGTAAAATGTAGATGATCTAAACAAATAACTTCCTGTTTTAGGACATGATTCCTGAGGAGGCAAAACAATACTGTCCTATACAGCCGTTTCTTATGGAAAGAATCCCTGGCTAAATAGGGCATTCTTATTCCATCCCCCTGATAGAGAAGTTACATGTGATCCGGGTACATTCTCAGGGCATCTGCTGTGTCCTGGGCATATCGCCATTTCTTCTTCCACCTGCTGCTCTTCATGACACGCAGGTGTCACGCACAAAACAGTCAGCTGGTTAGAAAAGGACATTCTAATCAGAAGCCAGGCAAGCAACATGTACTGTGGTAAGCTAGAAAGCATAACCTCTGTGCTTCGACATCCCTTTCCCCCTTAACACATCTTTCCTCCACAGCTGTGTGCGACTTTCGTTTCATCTAAGAAGAAGAAAATGAAAACTGAAAATGCACTTATTTCCCCCAAACTTTTCCTTTCCAGGTCCACTTTAACCCTTCCCGCAGAGAAGAGGTGCGAAGCGAGGCTCCCCTTGGTGAGATCTTCTCTTTCAGGAGGAGGACACGGCCCTGTAAGCAGGGGCAGCTTGGGGAGGAGGAAGAGCTGGACTCGGGGGATGAACAAACCCAACCACACCGTGTGCCGTCACCATGCCAGCCAGGATCTCGCGAGATGGGCTGCAGCTGACCCCCAGGACTGAGCGCGGAGCTTCGTGCCGCGGCACCTCGCTGCCTCTGCATGCGACTGTTCCCCCTGCAGCGCAGGAGGGATCCGAACTCGCGTGTCTGACGTGACTGCTGCCACACTGACAGCTTCAATTATGGGGCAGCAACCAAGCAGGGAGGACACAAATCTGGAAGGAATTCAAGCAGGTACCTCCCAAAACACTATCTCGTACCGTGTGATCCCAGGGGCTATCGGATAAAGCAGAAATATTGTTGCTGATGACTGAGGCTGAGGAAAGATACCCAGCAATTACACCAACAGCCCTGCCAGGACTTCTGTTACACAAGCGTGGAGTTTTAGTCAGCTCTGACGAAACAACCAGAATTTTTGCTGGCAAAGGAAATTTAGTCCTACAAAGCTTAAAAAGGAACCAGGGAAGTGAAAGTTAGTATGTATGTGATGGCTTGCACATCTCAGAGAGGCAAGCGCAGCAGACTTCAGGAAAGGAAACCGATTTCTACCAAGAACTACCAGAGGATGTGTTGAGCCTCACAATTCATGCTCGGCAATGTGCTGCCAGCAGGCAGCTTTGATAGGGCCCGGGATTTTCCCATGCTCACTTTTACACTCACTAAAGTTGGTAAGTTTCAGCAGAGACAAATTCTCTGAAGGCCCATGTGAAAGCTCAGCAGTCAGGGCCCACATCCGCAGCGTGCAGCCTTGCATAATCCTTCCTAGGAGCAACAGGTCCGGGAACAGGGAGGGAAACATGTCAAACGTGCATCGGCGCAGTGACATCCACAGAACAAGGAGAAACACGCAGCAAAGCAGCATGTGGAACTTCCCTTACTGGGAAGTGGAAAAAACGTCACGAGAGAATACCAGAGATCGTAATCTGAGTTCCCATAGCCAGAAATATTCCACGCCCACGACTGATGCTCACCCACCGCCTCCCATGAAACTGCCTTCCTCCTTCAGCCTCCTCCTCTCTTTTGCAGCCACTGAGAGCTCTGTGGCCGCCCCTCGCCCTCCTACACTGAAGTCTTACCTCTGGATGGCTCCGCTGTCCCGCAGCCTTGGCGACACGGGTGTGCGGGCAGCGATGGCTCTCATGCCAGGAGCCATGTGGGCAGGGAAGCTCGTTCAGGCCCCAAAAATGAGCTTCGGCAGCCAGAAGCGGGTCACAGAGCGGGCACAGCAGGGCAGGAGGGACTCCGGCACCTGCCCCTTGTGTGAGGCATACAAAGAAGAAAACACTGTGTAACAGTAGAGACCCTCCCAAAAAACAAGCCGAGCCCCACACATGAGCAGCCTTGAGACACAAAGGTGTTGCCCGAGCACACACCTGGTGCTCTAGGGCCAAGTGCTAAAGCAGGGACGGGCGGGCAGCGGGCTGGGACCCCACGGGCGGTGGGAGAGAGATGGAAATGAACGCCGCCGGGCAGCGCTCCTTCCACGCCTTAACGCCGCTTGACCAGGGCCCACAGGGCAAAGGAGCCACCACAGGGCTGGAAAAGGAGAAGCCCACGGAGCGGCCGGCTCGCAAGGCGCCCCGGGCCCCCATCGCCGGGTCCTCCCGGCCGCTGCGGGGCGCTGCCCCCCGCCGCCCCGCGGCCCCATCCGCCGTGAGATGGCGGCGCAGTTCCGCAGCTACGTGTGGGACCCGGCGCTGATCGTGGCGCAGATGGTGCTGCTGCAGGCCGGCTACTACAGCTCGCTCGGCCTCTGGCTCGCCCTCCTCGGCGCCCTCGGCAGCACCCGGCCCTCCCTGCACCAGGTCTTCAGCGACGAGGTGAGGAGGGGCGGCGTGGAGACGGGCCGGGGCCGGGCAGGGGCTGCCCCCCTGGGGAAACCGAGCTCCGTGTGGGGGTCCCGGGCCTGGGGGTGCTTCGTAGGAGCCCCCAGAGTGGATCCAGAGGCGGCCGGGGCTCTGGGCGGCATCAGGTCCCTGCGGGGTACCCCCAGAGCGGGCAGCCCCCCGCACAGTGTGCTATAGCCCAGTGTTGGGGTACAGCGCACCCCCTGTGTTGTGTCGTACCCCAGCGTTGGGGTGCGCGCCCCCACGGCTGGCAGCGCCCCGGGGTGAGGCAGAGGTGTGATTTTGTGGGGGCACCCCCGGCAGGGCTGGTGGGAGGGCTGCTGTCACCGCCCCGGCCCTTCTTACGGAGCGTAGCGGGCGCAGGGCAGTGCCTGTGTGGCTGGCTGTGGGGTGAGGTTGGCTGTGGTGTGTGCTGTGGTTTCTTACTAATAACGCTGTGCAGATTTTAGGCTTCTCAACCCCACCTGGGAGGCTCTCCATGATGGCTTTCGTCCTCAATGCACTCACCTGGTAAGTCAGCAAATAGCTAGAACACGTACCACTCCTGTTATTCCAACGGTTCCGGTGTTTTGTGCTTACTCTTTCATAACACTGAACTTTGTGAGAATTCAGCGTGACCACTGCCTCTCTCGCAACACCTCCTGGAAGCCCAGTGCCTGGTCGAGCACGTCTGTTGAGGTCAGGTTATTCCCTGTCCCTCTGGTCTGGAGGGGAGGCCAGCTGGGAACCGCTGGCTCTGAAGGTGACTTAACCCTGATCCCGGATAAGTCATTTCTCTTTACTGCCTCAGTTTCCCAGTCCAAAAATGAGTCTTGCTCCCGTGAGAGATTTTACTGAACAGTAGAATTAATGAGTCTCAGCAAAGACTGATCTGTAAACTGTACTGTACTTTGTGCCTGCCACTAGGCAGAGATTACTGGGGGAGATAGTGCAGAGAGCCAGGCAGGAATTTTTAAGCTAAAAACTCATTTGTGTGCCATCATATAATTAAAATGCTGTAAGCCATTTAAATCTTGCTACAGCGTCCGTGAGCAAGGTGAGGAACGACCTATCCTTAAAACAGTTAAGAAGTCCTAAAACATCTTGATAACTAGCACCAACAATTCCTAATAGATCTTGCCATATCCCCTTTTCCACAGGCACAGTGCAGTGTGTTTATTCATCTCTGTCTTTACTTTGCAGCGCTCTGGGGTTGCTGTACTTCATCCGAAGAGGAAAGCAGTGCCTGGATTTCACAGTCACAGTTCACTTCTTCCATCTTCTGGGCTGCTGGATTTATAACTCGCACTTTCCCTCAACTCTGACGTGGTGGCTGGTGCACATCGTCTGCACAGCGCTCATGGCTGCAATTGGGGAATACCTCTGCATGAGGATAGAACTCAGAGAAATCCCACTGAATTCTGCTCCCAAATCCAACGTATAAACTTGCTCTGGCAACAACATGCTGCATTGCGTCATTGTTTCCAGCACAAGTACATCTAATGCCTGAAAGTCATCACTGAAGAAGCACAGCAGGTCTGTTTAGACTTTTTTTTTTTTTTTAAGATCTTGGTGACTGCGTGAGTGTGAGCATCTCCTCTGTCATCATCAGACAACGGGGAGGAGCAGATGTTTATTTTATTAACACAAAGCATTAATGACTGTATGGCAAGTGTGCTCTTAAGCTCTTCATTCATGAGACTGTTAAAAACCAAGTAGCAAATCTTCATGCCTGAGGAGCACCTGGAATTAAGCAAATGTGAGAGGTCCCTGTATGGGTATTGCAGTGGTCAGCTCATCTAGCAGGAGCTGGCACAGTGAGCAGTGGGGCCAGGAGCTGCTGCTACCAGGTTGTAATTCACATGTGCTTTGGTTGGAAAGAAGTCAAGGAAGTGAATGGGCGGGGGAAAAAGAACATAACTGTACTTTAATGTGAATCACCAGCTGAGACCCTAAATAACCTATAATCTTAGATGGGTTTGTTTGCTGTTTCCATGTTTAATACATAGAGATGTCAGACAGCAGTTTGCTGAAGAAATCTTTTGTAATAATAAAAGTATTACGTTGCTGTGAGTGTGTTACTGGGAAGCTAAGCACTTCAAGAAATACCATGAATGTCTGTATTGTGGCAACAGAAGTATCTTGGGAAATCAGGCAGCATAACGCTCGCTTCAGGAAGCACGTCAGCAGCCCAGGACCTCCACATGCTTAGTCCTGGGCTGGAGCTGTTTTAGGGGAAATCTGCAAAAGTTTCTAGAGCCACACTACCATTCCCAGTTGCCTGGGTCTTCCTGTCAGGCTTCAAAAATCTAGCAGCAGAGCTAGCCTGATTGGGGTACCGTTTATTCAAGTAAGAAACTGCTACTTGGTTCTCAAAGTGATAGGATGCACCGTCAGTTAGAGATGCTTCAAAAAACCTCACCTGTTGGGCCACCACAAACAAAAACCTTACAGCTAAAGGGCAGACCTGCATCCTGTCTGCTAAGGGGTGTTTTGTTTGTGAGATCCCAGAAGAGGGCAAAGCAAGTCCTAAAGAAAGATTGTTCTCCTGTGCAGCATCTTGCTGCAGTAACCTTCCTTTGTATGTCGATGTTTGTAAATGCCAATTTGTGTAAATTATTTGCTGATTTAGTTTGTTGAGAGTTGATGGGATGATTTGAGGTTGATAAACTCTTTGAAGTTGCTCTTTTGACTTTTATTACTGGTGAGAAACTATTTCAATTTGTGCTCTACTATCCAGGTACTATGGATTCAGGCAGGGTGAAATTCTGACATTAAGTATTTTGGGGGGTTGCTGCAGAGAAGGAAGGATTGATGGCTGTATGTGTTTAGACAGAACTTTTTGTAGCCTGAGATTTCACCAGTACCTATTGCTAACCAAACCCCCTTTAAGCCCAGTTTTAGTCCCATCATGAGTACAGCAGCAGTTTTTCAGAGGAAAATGTTTACACAAGTTTTTCTGTGCAAGAGCCAAAACTTTCTGGAGGGCCACCCCGAGGTCATTTCCTACTGCTCCCCCTCTAACTCTGCTGTGAACTCAGCAAGACACTTTGTCCCTCCTTAAAACCTGCTGGTTTCTCCCATGTGAGGATACTTGCCTTCCTTCCAGTCACATTCAGCCCAGACATAAATAAACTGGTGCTTGGTCTTCCAGTAGGTGCCAGTATCTCCTTCAGAAACGAGATCCATGTGAACGATCACGGCACACAGCACAGAGCATGCTCTGCCTTGGGGCTGCCGAACGCTGGCTCGCTATCATCAGTTGTATTTTAAGACTCTTTCAGGGTCATTTTGTCCTCTCCTGCTTTTTGTTGTTAGTATTGAGAAGGAATGTCCCAGCCCTGCGCAGGGAAGGTTTGCAGGTTTAATTCAAGGCTGAATACCACACCAAATCCCAGTGTTCCTGTGTTCCTTAGGGATGATCTCCAGGCAACTGTGGAACAGAGGACTGGGTGAATGAATACAAGTGAGCACATGTAAAGGAGAGGAGAGAAGTCACATTAGTCCCATTTCCTAAAGGAGAACAGACAGCAGATCCCAGGGTTGCTGTGAGACCGCGTTAAAGAGGTGCTAGCTTTGTTCCCCTGGAGGAACAGGGATGAAGACTTTAGACCAAGGAACACTTACCTCCTTACTTTCTGTATGCATAAGATATGCTTCGACTGCTTTTCACAGACTTCCTTGCAGGGGGATCCGAAGTTTCAGTGCAGCTTTGTATCTGGGGACACTTGGGTAGAGCAAGGACACAAGACGACTTGCCAAACCTGGATCCAACACCAAGGCTGTGGGACATCCAGCACGCTGCACTAGCATGAAGCATGCTGTAGGATTAGAGGTGCTTTCTTTAAGCAGGCTCCCTTTGAGGGATCAATCCGTACAGCACTTTTTATTTTATAAAGGAAATCTACCGTAGCTGTCCTAGTCATAGGGGAAGTTCTGCAAAAAAATAAATACTAGTTGAGGAGAAAACCTCTGAAATTCATCACTCCCATATTGTGAAACCTAATTATCACTTGTGAGCATTGTCAGGTCTCCACAGCACCTTTGGCTTTAAAAAATTCTGCTGCTCCATACCTGAATTGGTGGCAGATGGTCTTTGTTTCTTAATGAATTTTCTTTTTTTTGTGTGTGCAATGGAGTTGGATTTGCTTTCAGGGAAGATTTTCCCCAACACCTGCTCTTCTTAGAGACAGTGGTAGTATCAGCTAGCTATCTGCACCCAAGGTTTGCAAAAAGGTCTCTGGGTTCTTGGAGATCTCTGCTGCAACTTCTACATTTTTGCCCCCTCCAAAGCCATTTAAAAGTACAAAATTTTAAGAGAAGATGCCAAATTCAAGGAGAAGTTAAGGAAGGGTAATTGTGAGGGGCTTATTTGTTTCCCTAAAGGCATTAAACACCTACCCTAAAGATCAATCAGGTGCAGTTTCTGGATTCAAAAGACTCCAGCCTTGGCTGCATGCAATACTCACCTCCTCAGCTTTCCCCTGCTGCAAACAACAGGCTGGAAAAAAGGTAATGGGGGAAGGGGAGACTGGATCAAGCAACATACACTGTTGGAGCAGAATAGAAAGGAAACCAAGACAGCCAAGTGGTTCAGTCCAGGCTCTGCAGTGCTCTGGTTTAGCCTTTCTCCCCCACGTATCATCAGGCTTTGTGCCAGCGATGCTCAGTACATAAGTGGTGGCTGCAGAAAGCCTGGTTAACCTTGCACTGAAGTGCTGTCTGAACACCAGCTGCTCCTCACCAGCTTACATCTGGGAATGTTCCTCCATCCATTCCTTCCCTCCTGGAGCTGAAGGATAGGTGATAGAGCAGGTAAGAGAGCACAGGAGTGCCAGGAGAGGAATGTGATTAAAGAGCCCTGAACCACTGTTCCCTTACTGAGAACACCACAAGTGCCTTGATAAGTGGCCAGTCTGTGCAAACAGCCAAAGTGATGTACTTAGGGAAGTCAGACTGAAATACCCTGTTAGTTAAACACGGACAATTCAGATCTGATGAAAGACAGCTGGGTCCCTTAATTAGAACATGCAGTTCACAGCCACATCCAGCTGTTGAGCCCTAATTTAGGGCATGATGAAGCCAGCTCTTTCCCCATCCAGGAGCAGCAGCACCACATGGGGAGCACACTGGAGCAGCAGGAAGACCCAGCAAGGCTCACGGTGCTCTTCTTAGCGAGGGGCTGGCCCCAGACCTTCCCAGGAGCAGGTAACAGGCCCATGCTGTGTCTCCAGCTCCCATGGCCCTGTGCAGTAAGGCAGGGCACAGAGCTTCATCAGCATCCTTAAAGCACAGCTGCCTCACACTGCCCAGTATCTGAGTTTTTATAGCACACCCAGGAGTCCCACGCAAGCACCCCTCTATAGAAAATACTTTTGATGCTTGTACCAAAGCCGCAAAGGAAGCTAGAAGAGACTGCTTTCAAACAAGACGCAGGACAAATAGCCTCAGCCTCTACAACAAAATTTAATTCTCTGGAATTACACAGTTACCCACAGAGCTGCTTACGGGTACCATTGGGAAAAGCTGTAAAGCAAAAGAGTTGCCATAAACAATTTTATTTTTTTTTAAAGGTAGCTTGGCACCCCTTTTCCTCACAAATATTTTTGCCTTTCCGTTTCCTTAGAAAAGGGATTTACACATAACACAGGAGTTACTCAGGAGTCCAGATGTGTGCTAGTGAAGAAGTCATGCACCTGTGATTATCCTTTAGTGGGTTTTCAAAGTGTCCTCAAAGACAGACGGCCAGTTCCTCTATGCTTTTGGCAGGACATACACCATCCCCAGCACCTCACAAATACCAGTGTGAAAATTCCCGTCTAATTTTCAGTGCCTAAGTCAAAAATCTGAGGAGTCGATCTGGTGGAAACAGGCAGCTACACTAACAGGTTTCCATTCAATAACCATAGAAGAGTGCAAAAAGAATTCAGTGTTCACAACCAGAGAATTTCAGTGTTCACAGGCAATTTCCCATTTTTCCCCAAGTCCTCCATCCCACGTGTACAGTCCACAAATTCTGCAGGCAGCCAGAGCCACGCCTGCGCCTTGAGGCAAAAGGGGACAAGCATTATCCCAAATTACAGAGGAACAACAAAACCCACAAGATGCTGCCGGGCTCCTCCATGTCTCAGATACGGGACAGCGCTGAGCGTTCACTGAGCACCACACACCGCAATCCTCAAGGGTTTGGAGAAGAAAGTGATCAGAAAGGTGCCACGACGCGCTGCCCCCACCTCTGTTGCGGTACTTACAGAGCTGCGGGTCCTGAGTTCAGCCAAGTGACGATGAGGGGGATGCCGAGGACAGAAACTTTGGGAACCTGGGTCCAGGCAGAGCTCTGGGCCGTGCTGGGGCTGCAGAGGTCAAACAAGCTGCCTCGAAACTTGACCTTTTGGGCCTCCCTCCTCAGCATCTCCCAGACAGCCGCTGCTTCCTTCTGGCACTCCCAGAGCACCGTCAGGGCACAGATGTGAAATTCATCCCAGTACCTGCAGCCCGGAGACAGCACTGTCAGTCCCTGCGTGCGGGGAGGCCAAGGAGCCAGGCAGAGCCTCGCTGCCCTGTGCCGGCCCTGCAAGCAGCTGCAGCCTCAGTTTTTTGGAGGAACTGTCCAGCTGTGGGGTGGGAACAGCTCGCCAGGAGCCACGCGAGGAGCCTGGCCCTACAGCCCTCCACTGCTCTTTCTCCTTCCCCACACCGTTACCCATCCCCTCCGCAGTCTCTCAGAGCATCTTGGCTAAAATTCCAAACATCACTGAAATTATTTTTTTTTCCCTTGCAAGTCAGTAAAATCCATTATTTTTCATCAACGTGTTTCCTTTCAGCACTGAGCACCCTGAACATCTGAAACTGAGGTCAAAGGCCCAGCACACTGCATTTATGGCTTTCTTCAGGCTGATTCGGGGCAAAACACAGGCACGGAGAGGAGAACAACAGCTCGGCAGCCTCTTGTGGATTTATAAATAACATATCAGCAGAGGCTGGGGAACTGTGTTCTCATTAGACACCTCTATTTATCTCGGTATTATTCTGCACAAACAGAAGCCATTCAATGGCAAGAGACTTCTGAGGAGCTCCAGAAACAGAAACACAAAATAGGCACGGGTCTAGAAAAGGTGCAGCGGGTGCCAGCAGCCTCCAGGACCGACCCCGCTGCTTCTATCCAGATCTCTCAGGGCTTTCTCCTTCCCCAGATCTCCCTCTTACCCTTGACAAAGAAACCGGGGGGTGGTGGAGAAGCTGCTTTTGAGCTGTTTCCAATGAGTTCCCTGCCCTGCAGCTGCCCACAGGCAAGGACAGCAGGCACCAGGCTGAGCCACGTCTCCCTGCCCTGCTCCGGGAGGGACCAGAAGCAGCTCCCCCTGCCCGGGTTCTGTTTGGGTTTTTTTGGGGGGTGGCTGCTGAGTGTTTGAGGCTCGTGGAGCGTTAGGCTCAGTTCCTGACTTCCCAACGGCTGCTGTGACTGCAGCGATGGGGCAGGGACGGGACCAACAGCCTGGGAGGCTGCAGCGTGCACGGCAGCACGGCCGCGTCCCAGCGCAGCTGGATTCGCAGGCGAGGTCCCCGCTTTGGAGACACAAACCCACAAAACAAACCAGCTGGAGTCTGAAAGTCTCCAAACGCCATGGACCCTCCTCTCCTCCAGAGAAGCAAGCCTGGCAACTCCTCCCGAATCAGGTTTGTTGGCGAGGGCGATTGCAGCCCCCAGGGACCTGCAGCACCTGCAGTCAAGACCCCAGCGCTGCCGACCCGGCACAGATCACCCAGTGTGGTTTGAAGTCGCAGTTTCCCTCCTAAACAAGGCTTTTGCCAAGGGACAGACAAGGCTCTGAGCCTGCTTGCTGCTAACCTTCCCCCGTGACTTCTTCCAATGAGGAGAGCAATTGCTCTGCCCCCACTGGGCCACCAGCTCGCCGCGGGGTCCCTTGGGATGGAGGGGAGCCGAACGGACCCTGCGTGGGAAGGGGCAGCTTGTTTCGGTCTCAGCACCCCATGCTGGAGATGACACCTTTGTCCAGGCAGGCAGGAGCACTTCCTTTATTTAGTTTTCTTACCAGGCTTACATCAAAACGCCAGCTGTGATCGAGTTCATTAAACAGAGTCACTGTGGCAGAATAAATATCCTGAGATAATGAGAGCCCGGTGCCAACCCAGGTAACCCCTCGCGTTCGCTCCCGAGCTGCTGCCACTGCCCCGGGCCGGCAGCAGGCAGCTCTGCCAGGAGAGGGTTTAGCCTGGCTTAAATATTTGGGCAAAACGTGGCTGGGAGAAGCAGCTCCAGCCTGCTGCTGCTTTCAGCGGGGATCGCAGTCCCCGGTCCTTCACCCTTCACAGCCTCCATCTGGTCAGGCTGCGGTCGGGCAGGGAAGCACCGCGCACGCAGAGCCGAGGTGCCGACACCACCGGCACCACCCCGCCTCTCATCCCCGTCTCCATCCCTGACCCACGCTCCCAGGGAGGGGAGCACGGCGCCTTCCATGGGCAGGCAGGTGGCAGCTGAGGAGGGTAGGGGTTAAAGGCCATAACTCAGAAAGATTTTCCCGGACATCTTTTTCCTCCAGCCACAGCGAGCCCAGCTTGCCACGCACCGCCACCTGCCCACCAGGACCAGCACAAGGAGTCGGCTTGTCCAGGAAAGTCCCATCCCGAGCCCCAATTCCCAGGTCCTGTTCTTTCCTATTTAGTGCCCCAGAGCCTGTTGAAAACCTCCTCTTGCACTTCATTTGAGCGGGAGCTGTGAGTTTCAGCAGAGAGCAATCACGCCTCCGGCAGCCCCCCAAGCACATGCTGAGCCACACACCCGGCTATTTTCTGATACCAAGGAGCCACACACATCACAGCCTAGAAAAAGCAGTTCCCGTTTCAGCCCTGCCTCCCACTGCATCCCAGGGAGGCATTTCATCCTAAGCTAGGCTGTCCAGTGGAGAAGGAGGCAAGAAGGAGCAGGACACAGCCAGCTCCCCATCAGCGGGGTTTCTGTCGGGGGAACGCATCCCCAGAGCAAATAATTAGAAATGAAAGCACCGAGGGTAGTTAGCTCTCAGTTCTTTTACCTCTTTCATTACTATTCTGGGTCTCCTACAGTTAACGTCCTCCCAGCGCTGCAGTCACACAAAATACCAGGGGCAGGTGGCAATTCCAGCCTGAAAGATGATGGGCTGGGAAGGGAGGGAGGCAGCGAGCCTGCCCGGGGCTGCAGCACCTAGCTGGAGGCAGCCTGCCTCCCGCAGCCAGGTCCTGGTGCCTCCATCCAAACACTTGGGGGTCCGGGTTGAGTCCTGCCAGCCCCACACCCGCAGGGGGTCACAGTGCAAGTCCTGGGGGTTGGAGCTATTTTTAAGGGCTGGAGATGCAGGCTCTGCCCGGAGGTGGGTGGATGCAGGGAGCTCTCCCTGTGTTTGGGGTCAGAGGGAGGCAGGGTGCGTGCACGGAGGGATCCAGGCACACAGCAGCACAGAGGGGTGCTGGATGTGCGCCCCCAATCACCCAGCCCCTGTCCTCTCAGTGCTGGTGGGGAGCCCGTGAGGGTCCGGGGCCCCATCCCACCCCCCCAGAGACCGTCCCCACGGGGTGGGACACGCAGGGGGTCCCAGCACGGGGCCGTACTCACCCACAGACCCGGTGCAGCCCCTGGGGCTCGATGCTCTCCTCCTCCTCGTACGTGGCCATGTTCTCCCCCAGTTTCAGGACGCAGTCTGAGAAGCCTCGGTAGACATCCATGCACGCAGTGCCAAGTGCCCGGTGCCCTGCCAGCCACCGAGGGGATGGAACAAGCTCAGAGACCTTTGGGGACGGTGCCCACCTCCCTCCTGGGGCGACCTGGGCAGGGCAAGCTCCCCGTTCTGAGCAGGATGCATGCAAACCACGCACCCCTCACTTGTTTCCCAGCCCTGCCTGTTTGGGGGCGGGGGGGGGGGGGGGTTGTTCAGAGAGATGATGTGGGGGCAGCCTGGGTGCCTCCCTCCCTGCCTGCCCTGCTCTAGCTGAGGACAGGAACAGAGGGGCACAGCCAGCAAGTAGCCCCCTGAGAAAAGCCACAGGACAACGACACGGACAAGAGGCAGGGGACCCCCACCAGCACCCCCCCTGCACACCCCACACACCAGCACGGGACATTGCCCCTGCCCAGAGCCCCCAAACCCTGCCCGGGCAGCACCTCCCCGGCTCCAGCACCCAAACCCCATCCAGGGCAGCACCCACCACCCGCCGGGGGTCGCAGCCTTACCCAGGGCGACGAGCAGGACGAGCAGCACGGCCGTGCCCCGCCGCTGCCCCATCCCGCAACCCCAATCCGAATCCCGATCCCGTGCCGGCGCCCCCCATGGCCGCCAGCACTCCCCGCCCCAGCTCCGGCCGCAGCTAATTAGCGGCTTTGACCACGGTTAATTAATGAGGGGGCCGGACCGCCGCTCATTAGCACCTGGAGGGGGGCAGCCCGGCTCCTCGTGGCTCCCCTGGGGCAGCGCCCCCCGGATCTGCGCGGCTGCCGGGGCAGAGCCTGGGGGGGGGGGAGGCACCCCCCAGCCCCCAGCCCCCAGCCCGACCCTTTCGGACCTCCCCCGGCTGGTTTCGTACAGCCCCCGGCTGGGGTCGCCCTGCCCCTTTCCTGGATTCCGAAACCCGTCCCGTCTCTCCTTCCATCCCTCCCTCCTTCTCTCCATCCCTCCCTTCACCCCTCCATCCTTCTCTCCTCCCTCCCTCCATTGATCCCTCCACCCCTCCCTCCACCCCTCCCTCCATCCCTCCATCCCTCCCTCCATCCCTCCATCCTTCTCTCCTCCCTCCCTCCCTCCATCCCTCCATCCCTCCCTCCTTCCCTCCATCCCTCCCCAGCCGCGCTCCTCACCCCCGACCCGTGCGCTCCGAGCGCCCCGTGCCGGGCTCGCCCCCCTCGCTGCCGAGGAAGCCCCGAGAGCCCCCCCCCGCCCCGTGCCCCCCGGAGCTGCAGCTCCCGGCCCTTGGCCTCAGGGCGTGAGGACCCCGCTGCCCCCCAGCAGCAGCAATCCGGGCAGGACACGGGGTGCCGCGGGGCCGTGCTCCCTCCTCGTGCTCCTGCTCCACGCTTTTTGCTTTCTGTGCTCGCCCCCGGGCCCGGCAGCCACTTGTAATTTCGCAGGGTAAACCAAGGCCAAACATTGAACAAAGGCCTGAGTGTGTGTGGGTTCAAAGCCTTAAACTTTAGCACCTACAGCTATAAAACTTTCTCTGTTGATCCTGGCACCGGCAATTCCCATCGCTGCAATACCCTGAAGGGGACCGTACGGCATTTTGCATCCTTACAGCCCGGCCCTGGCTCTTGGCCAGCGAGCCACTTTCCTTTACTCCAGCCGAAATGGGAGCAGAAGGTGGCTTTGGTGACATCGCTCTGGGGGCTGGGCACGTCCCAGCTCACAGCCTGCTGACAGCTCTGCCACACCAGTGGCCCATTAATCCTGCTGGTGGATCAGCCCACCACCTCCTCGCGTAGGAGATGGGCGACAGTTTTCTCTCCTTTTCCAGGCTGGAGGGATGGGGATGGTTGGGTGTTTACCTGCGAGGCTGGTGGGAAAATGGTGCCGTGCTCCCCTGAAGGAAACCCAGGGGAGCGGAGCCCTGCAGCTGCTAACTCTGCCTGTGTAAGGCTCCTGACCCTGGCCAGGCATCCTGGGGACTGCTGGTCCCCGAGCCCAGCAGGGGCATAGCTTTCCCTGGTGCCTGGTGATGGGGTGCATGGAGGAAAGATTTCCAGCCCCTCTGTACACAGGCATCACCCCCTACATCTTCAGCCCCTCGAATCCAAAGCAAGTGGAACCCACCGACCTGCAAACACAGCGGGACGCCGAACCAAACACAACTCTCGGGCAGAACGTCTGGGTCAGGAGACACAGCTCGCTCCCTTTATTCACAGCACAATGGCTCGGTGCATCGCCCCACAGACCTCCTCTTGGAAGCTCACCTCCTGCTCCTCTCAGCCCCGAACCTCCAGCAGCCCTGGAAGGAAAGCCAGCAGCACGGCCGCCTCGCTAACGAGCTGGGCCTTAACGGGGGTCCCCGAGGCAGAAAGACCCCTGCTCAGCCAGCAGGGCACGCTGCACGTTGGGGTTCGTACCGACGGCAGCGGCGCCTCGCCCTCACTGCGGGTAGCGGATGGTGAGCACCTGCTCCAGGCTCTCGCCGCAGGAGCGTGTGCAGCAGGGTTTGACCCAGCGCTGGGCCGACGGCCGGCAGAGCACTTTGGGGGCTGGCAAGTGGAAGCGCTGGGGCAGGGTCCCCAGCATGTCCTTCTTGGCCTCGCCAGCCCCCCAGTTCTTGGCGAGCGGCTGGGGGTCCCCCAGCGGGGTCCCCGTCTCGGGGTCCTTGCTGCTGGTGGCGTCGGTCGCCGGGCTGCCGACGGCCTCCTCCGTGACCTCCTGTGGCTTTGGTGTGACGTGGCACATCCTGCGCCCAAATTCAAGAAGAAGAAGGGCGCATTTGTCCTGCCCTGGGCAGCCCAGCCAGCACCAGGGCATGGCTCAGCGCGGCCCCATCAAACAGCGCGCAGGGAGGGAGCACGGAGGGAGAGGCTCTGGAGCACAGGGACGTGCCTGTGCCAGGCCACCATGGGCGGCAGTGCCCATGGGGTGCAGGGAACGGGGCGGTTTGGTGCACCCCAGGCTGGCCCTGAGCCCAGAAACCTCCGGTACGGCTGGATGGGGCACCCTCCCAGACCAGCCCAAACCCACCTCTGATTCACATCCCTGCGGTTTATCCCCCTTTAGGTCATCCTCACCCCTCCAAATTTGTGCCTTCGCGTGGCAGACAAGCAGGGCTGGGGGCGCGGGGCCCCTCTGCCCCCCGACCTACCTGGGAGGGACCGGCAGGAGGCCGGGCAGCCTCTGTGCTGTGAGCGAGTGCCAGCACTGCACGGCCACGGCGTGCAGCCGCAGGATCCTGCGGTTCGTGCGCTTCAACAGCCTGAGCAGCGACAGCTCCTTCAGCACCTGCGGAGCGGGGCGGGCAGGGTGAGCACCCCGAGCACCGCAGCCCCCGCGCAGCCCCGCCGCGGGGACCCTTACCTTGCGGAGGTGGCTTTTTGGATCCCTGCTGCCCAGCGGGCAGGGCTGGTCCCCCATGTCTCCAGCCTGGGAGAGGGAAAGGCAAGGAGACAGGTTAGGGTTAGGACTGGGGTTAGGGTTAGGACTGGGGTTAGGGTTAGGACTGGGGTTAGGGTTAGGGTGGCATCGAGCTCCTCCCAGCAAGCATCGCCGCAGGCTTGCACTCCCTGGGCTCCTTTGGGGACGTGGGGACATGTCCCCACAAGGCAGAGGTGCGTAATTCGGGTAACCCAGCAGGGGCTCCTCCCAGCCCACGGCGTTGCCCAGGAATGTCCCCACGATGGTGGCTGGGGGGGGCACAGTGCCATGCCGTGGGGCTGTACCTCCTGAGGGGCAGCCAGCTCCTTTTTGGGGGCCTCAGATGGCAGTGTAGGGCCGCAGGGTGAGGCGCTGGGGCAGCGGCAGTGGGGGACAAGGTCTGGGTTGTGCTCAGAGCTCGTGGTGGCAGCGAGGACAAGGGCTGTGACCTCACGCCTCTGTGACACCAGAGCCCCGGTCTCAGCACTCAGCTGTGCAAAGGGGACCAGGGACAGTCCTGTAATGCGGGGCACAGCTTAATGGGGAGTCAGCTCGGGTGACACAGCTCAAGACGTGGCTGGGAATGGGGCTCCCATTCCCTTCCTGGGGTATGGGAAAGCGGCAGGACCCCCCTGCTCCGGCTGGGCCCAGGGAATTGGGCAGGGACAGCCCAGGACACCGGGTGGGGACAGGGGAGCTGCCAACCTGACCGTGGATGTCCTCGAGCAGATCCTGGGGACAGGGCGGGTGCACGGAGCAGCTCCGAAGCGCAGAAGGGACGGGGCACAGGGCCAGGTCTGCAGGTCGAGGGTCATCCCGTTCCTTCTTCCATCACCCCACAAGCCGGCAGCAAGCGAACCTGAGTAGGGCCAAAGCCCAGCAGTCCGGGTACAGCCCTGGGGGGGATTTACCCACATTTACCCATGCCCGACGGCTGGATGTGGGCGGCAGCAGGACACGGCTGCACTGCCACGTGCTTCATTCAGCTGGGCACGTCACGGGGGGAGACCAGGCGAGGCGGCGAGCCCAGCGCACTCGGGGACCTGCTGAGGAGAGCACAACCCCACTGCCACGAGCAGCTTTGGAGGGCTGCCTTGCGTGGGTGTGAGCTATAAAACCTTGTTGTGGCTGAACTGAGACCTCCTTGCGTTTGTGTCCATACGTGAGCACGCGTGCATGCTTCCCACACTTCAATCCCCGATGGCATCTTCCCATTTGAAGCTCTCCCTTCCTCCCCTCCTGCCCAGAGAGGAGGAAAACCAAGCCGTGCAGGGACCAAAAGGCTGGTGAAGAGCAGCGGGGCAGAAACAAGCAGCTGTCCCCACCTTGCACGGTGGGCAGGCAGCTCCTCTCCTCCGCAGTCCTGGCTGTGGGCATCTCTCCCAGCCCCGTGGTGCCCTCAGCACCGTGCTGAGCGTCCCTCAGCTCCTCGGGGCCGGGGCTGTGTGACCACACCGGGGTGACGGGGCAGGCACCCACGGTGAGCCCCGCTCCCCCCCGGCCCGGCCGCCCATCCAACGTCAGCAGCTCCGCGTGCTTCCCCGCCGCCGTCCCCGGCTCTCGGTACCCAGATGACTGTGAGCAGCGCTTCGCCAAGCCGGGGAAGGTGTTTTCACCCAGCCGTGTTAAACCACAACACAGCGACAGAGAAGGTGGCTTAAATGTCACTGCTGGAGGAGGCTGTTTCGGCTGCTCCGCCTCCCACTTTCCCTGCCAGCTGAGCGGGGCCTGGGTGGGTGTCGGGACCCCGAGCTGCCGGGGTGGTTTTGGGAACGAGGCCACACCGGGATGCCCAGCCCTCGTGCAGCACCAGCTCCAGGGGCTGTTTGCAGGAGTCCCCAGGGCCACCCTCTCTCCCCGTGGGTTCCCACATGGCAGCACCAACGGGATCACTGTGCCGAGGGTGCAGCCCACCAGCGTCGCCATCCACCTCCATCCCCAGCCCCCTTCCCACCCTGAGGGCTCAGGTCGGGGGGCCGCGGCCCCGCAGCCCACAGCTGGAGGGTCCCACGTCCCCTCCTGTGGCTGCCTCAGGAGGAGGCGGTGAGAGCAGGAGCGCTGCGCGAGGCAGCCTCCCACGTGGCCCGTGGTGACCTTCCCCGCCGCACGCAGTGCGCCCCGGTGCCGTGGCAGACAGGGCGGCTCGCGCACCCTCTGGCTCCCACTTGGCCCCCCCAGCAGGTAAGGGCTGCACCGGCCCCCGGCCAGGGCGGGTTTGGGGCAGGGAATGGGGAGCGGGGGGCTCCAGGCAGGAGGTAATGGGGTGTCCGAGCTGTTTGGGGGAGCAAAGTGCTTTGGGGGAGAGCCCAGAGCTCGGCAGTGCAGTGCTGGGGTGAGCAGGAGGGTGAGGGAACGTCACCTGGTTTGGGGCTGTGTGGCTTTGCACCCATCTGAGCACCCAGCGTGGCTGTCCCTGCCAAGCTCCTGTCCTCCCCTGGCCCCACAGACAGCAGGGAGGTCGCAGACCCCATCCCATTTTGCCCACCCTTCACGGTGGTATGGCACAGCTCTGCTCCAAGGGCTAACGGGGCTGGTCCCGGGCACCAGGGCAGAGAGATCCCGCTCCCCCCAGCCTCTCCGCAGCCCCTCGCCAGGCCATGCCCTCAGCCTGCAGTGGTGCAGAGCAGCTGCGGAGGGCACAGCACCCACCTGGTGCTGGCTGGGGGCTGCTGCAGGCATGTCCAGCTCGGAGATATCACCCGCTTGGGACCAGTTGTGCTGCATTTCTATTAAGCCAGCTGAGTTCTAAAGCTGATGTTGTGCAGGGAAAAAAAAAGAAAAAAGAAAAAAAAATTTTAAAAAATCATGATTATGGCAGAAAAGAGCATCCCTGAGTGGCCGGGCTGTCACTGACCCTTGCTGCTTGTGTAGCCCCCGTGAAAGTAAAAAGAGCTGGTGCGGTTTCCCTGGCGTGGGAAGCCAGCCAGGGCTGGGAGCCGAGCACAGGGGGAGAACAGTGGGGGCGGTGGGACCTGTGGCTGGCATTCAGAAAGCCAGAGAAATAACTCAGCACCAGCTGAACCTGCTGCTTTTTGGCAGCTCCTGCCCAACTTCAAAGGGGCTCAACCTCGCTCTTGCATCTGTTCTGCCTCCTGGTGCCACTGCCTGACCCACTACGGGTCACATCGGCCCCAAGCCCTAGGAGGGGCTTCCCTTGCCCCCCGTCAGCCCTCCCCAAACCCACCATGGGAGCCCCGAGTTGTCACGGTGAGATGGGGATGGAGCCAGCCCAGCCTGGCCCTGGCCCCTTCCCCCTGAGGTGCCACCCTGTCCCCGCAGCACCTACAGCCCCGCGGGGTGCAGGGACGAGCCAGCCCCGAGGCAGCATCCCCCCCAGGGCCTGATGCTCCTCTGCCACGGGGACCGGTGTCACCAGCATGGGATTATTGCCAGCCTCACAGATGCTGTGCACCCAGCCCCACCACTTCCCACCCCTGTAACCCTGCTCCTGGTGCTCTCCTAGATGCTCCTGCTCTCCGAGCCCCACGGGTGACGCAGTGCCTCCGGGACCTGCCCGCAGCAGTCCCACAAAATGTCCCAAGAAGGGGGGCTGCCGGAGGGTGCCGAAAGCAGGACCGTCCCGGGGGGGCTCAGCCTGCCCCCGAAGAAGCGGGCGATGACAGCGAGGAAGGCGCTGCCGGCCCCGGGCAGCCCCAGGCACTGGGGCTCCACACCAGCTCCAGGTGCCTGGGCGCTGCCGGGGGGGCCCGGGGCTGCCTGCCCCTCGCCCCAGCACCCACCCCGCTGCGTGAGGCCGGTGGCTCCTGCGGGCACCCAGCAGCTGTGGGCACGATGCGCCCTGCCTGGGCACACAAGGGACCCTGGCTCCACCACAGGCACTGCTGATGGGGCCGCAGGGGTCTGCCTGCAGCCCCCGGGCATCGCCACCACCTGCAGAAGGGGCTGGGGCACCCCCCGAGGCTGTCCCGGGGCCAGGAGCTGCCTGCACGCCCCAGCCTGGATGTCCCCCAGCAGGCAGCACGGGGACAGGCAGGACATGGGGGTAGGGGTGGTGGGGGCCCTGCCGGGGCTCTGGTCTGCAGCCAGCCCGGTGGCACCAACTGGGGCTGGGAGCGCAGGGGGCACAGAGCTGGGCGGGGGGCTCCCCCCGGTAACCCCATTGCCCACAGGCAGCGTCCCCAGGGCACGGGTGTATTATGGACTGGCAGTGGGTACGGGCGAGCTGAGCAGGGCAGCTGCCAGCCTGCACGATGCCAGCGTCCCCCCACCCACACCAACCCCCTCGGAGCCCCCCAGCCCCTCACCTCCACCTTCCACCAGCGCTGCCCCTCCGCAGCCCCCTCCCAGGGCGGCTTCCCCACAGGGGACAGGCGAGGAGCCTGCTGACACGGGGACCGTCCCCACGACGCCCACCCCGGCGCCTGCCCACGTTTCCACCTCCCCAGGGCTGACCCCCACAGCACCGTCCCACGCGTTGCTCTACTCCCAGCCGCTCTGCCCCGCGGTCGCGTACCGGCAGTGCCGAGCCCCGGCCGGCACCGGGGGGCTCTGGGCCATGCTGCTGCCCACGGCCAGCACGGCCTTCGTGCTGCCCCACTTCCAGCGGGGCTCCCTGGCGGTGCTGCCCGGTGGCGAGCAGAGGAAGGTGGAGGAGCTGCGGGAGGAGGATTTCCTGCGGTGCGCGGCGGCCGGCACCGAGCTGCGCATCAGCTCGTGCGTGGTGCGGGGCATCCGGAGGAGCTCGCACGCCGGCTTCGCCTCCCTGCGGGTCTGCCTCGGGGAGCAGGACGGGCAGGTGCGTGAGGGGCTGTCCTCGGGAAGGGGATCCCCACACCCCCAAACGCACGGGGGCCGTCACAGTGCAGGCACTGACATGAGCAGCCATCCCCTGCGCTCTCATCACCCAAAGGAGCTGCCTGGGCTTTGCAAATATTTTTCCCCAAAAGCTCTGCGCCTCCAGGAGCTGGCGGTGAGGGCTGCCAGGTGCAGGGAAGCGGGCAAGGACATCAGTCCTGCTCTGCGTGGAGGGAGCGGGGCCGCGGGGAGAGGCAGGCCAGGCTGCATGGTCCCACCTACATGTCCCCACCGGATCACCAGCCCCATCCTTAGGGGACCCTTCCAAGCATCAGCCCCAGAGAGCTGAGAGCGCGCGGGCAGAGCGGGACCAGCCGGCCCCGGCACCCTAACCACGGAATCGGGGGCTTTCCTCAGTGCCAGGCTGGCCCCGGCCCTACAGAGGAGAGGGTCAGAGGCCAGGGAGGGCTAAAACGGGTGAACTCCAGCTCCGCCACCAAGCTGCTGCATGGCCTTGTCACGTCTCCTGATGTGGGAGGGAAAGAAGGAGCTGCGGGGTGTGGTGGGGCTGCCGGGCTTGTGGAGGGCAGCTTGGGAAGGAGGTGGCCAGCCTCCCGGCCTCAGGAGGCTGCCCTTCAGCGGTGGGGCGAGCAGGGGGTGCTGGTGGCGTTGGGGCTGCTCCTGATGCAGGTGCTGGTCGCATTGGGGCTGCTCCCGACGCGGGCCCTCTCCTCGCCCTGCCCAGGTCTCAGTGGAGGTGCTCCAGGAGTTCCCCTTCTTCGCCCGGCACCGGGGCTGGGTGTCCTGCTGCCCTCACAGGACCTGCCAGCTCTACCAGCTCCCGTGCCAGCAGCTGGCCGTCGGGGACATCTGCATGGTGTGGAGCCTGAGGAGGCAGGGACACGACGCCCACGGGGCTCAGCGAGAGCCTCCTGGGGACCGCTAGCCCTGGTGGCCACCGCGTGCCCCCGAGGGGCATGGCCAAGGAGCCGGGCACGGCCGGGCGGTGCAGCCCTGCTCGCCCCGCCGAGCTGGCCCCCGTGCTGCGGGGATGCTCACTTCTCAGCAGCCACATTCCTTCGAGGGTGTTTATGGCTTTGCTGTCTCCCCGCTGTCCCAGACTAAAATCTCCCCTTTTAAGGGAGCCTCGGGAACTCGGTCGCTGGAGTTTCACAGGCTGCTCCCTCGCAATTTATTGCCTTGGGGAAAAAAAAAAAAAAAGAAAAAAAAAACACAAAAAACTTGCCTTGTTTTTCTCTTTGCTCCACGATTTACTGAGCGAGTCAAGCTGCGTCTCATTCCCAGCGCTGCGTGCAAAGAATAAGATCTATTTTCACCACCGAGTGATTCACCTGCCTGGCACTAGCTCACCTTTCACTTAGCAGCTGTCTCCCTGCGCAGCTCCATCCTCGCCTCCCGCCCCGCAGCACCCTGACTCACCTCCTGTTTTCTACAGACCTGTAATAGAAGGGAGAAACCTGACCGGGAGCGGCAGGAGGAACGAGTCACGTTGCGTTTTCTCCTGATGACGGGCACGCTTTGATGCTGGCTTCCCCGGGGACCTTTGGCAGGAGCTGAGCTCTGTGTCCTGGAAAGAAGATGTGTCATTTCCTACCTGGGCTGGCGACCTGGATCTCCAGGGGACACCTCCCAGGGACCTGGGAATTGCAGTTAGGGCGAGTGCTGGTGACACACGACAATGCCATGAGCCTGCACCCGCGGCACAAGCGAGGCAGGATGCTGCTGCGGGTAGGGGCAGACCCTGCGGGTATCTCCCAGGGGCCGGTAAGGCTTGTGGTAGGGAGCCCAGGGAGCAAGTGGAGACTCTCCACCGCCTTCAGTGTCCCCTCCGTCCCCTCCTGCCTTTTGGCCGGGGGCAGGCACGCCTGGCCGGGAGCAAAACTCATTACGTGGGGCTGGCTTGCCTGCGTGCGTATAATGGGAGTAAAATGGGTGCCCCGCTGCGCAGCACGGCGTGTGCTGAGGAGCCGGGATGAGTCAGTCTCCGTGCGGATGATATCAGAGCTTCTCCAGCCCCCTCCCCGCCAGGCGGGACGGAGGGGACGCAGCAGCGGGGTGCCCGTGTGCGGGGTCCCTCGGCGCTGCCGGTGCCGTCACTACTGTGGGGATTTGGGGAGCCGCAGGGAGCTCGCGAGCGCAGAACCGGCCTCAACGCCTCGCAGGGGAAAGCAGTGCCAATCGGCGCAGACATCTCACATAGCAGAGACCTGAGCTAATTCCCTGGCTCTGCCTCTCGCCTCCCCGCCGGCAGGGCCGGGCAGGGCCGAGGGGTCAGCAGCAGGGACCGCTGATGCTGGAGCACGCTGCCCGGACGCGTGCCGGGTGCTCGGAGCTGGGGGCAAGCGAGGGCCGGCGGCTGCCCCGAGAGCCTCCCCCTTCCTGTCACCGTCTTGTGAGCAAAGCTCGTCCCTCGCACCCAGCGGCACCCACGGGAGCTGAAGCCAGCAGCCGTGGGCAAGAGCAGGGGGTGCAGGAACAGGTCCCCAGCTCAAACCCGTTTTCAGCAGCAGGAGGCAATTTGGGGACAGCAAAGGGACAGTAGCCAAAGCAGAGCTGGGACGCAAACAATACCCAGTTATCTCCAGCCATGCAGACAGCGAGATAAACAGGCTGAGAGGGGCCGGCAGGACGTGCCACAGACGCTGGGAACTCCCCGGGAGCTGGAGGAAAGGAGGCAGAGGCCTGGAGCAGCCTGCGTGCGGGGCTGGCGCTGGGCACGGCGGGCACCGAGCCACCCCGCTGGGAGCAGCCCTGCTGGAAGCGGGCAAAACACCCCAAAAGGGGATTTCGGGGGTGCTGCCGGGGGAAGTCAGGGCGAGCTGCGGAAGGAGTCCACGGCCCACAGAGCGAGCTGTCCGAGCTGCGTCAGCTGGCCGTTTGGGGAAGAAAAGCCAAAAAAAAAAAAAAAAAGGGAGCGTGAATCACCAGCGCGCTCCCTGCCCTGCCACAGGGGCTGCTGTCCCCGCCACGCGTGGGGCAGAGCCCCCGGCTCCCCGCCGGCTGCCAGCGGGCTGCAGAGGGGGTGACGCTGCCCAGCCGTGCCCCCCAGCCCACCCCGGGGACCAGCGACCCTACAGGGGCACCAGCACCGCGGAACACGCCCCCCCCCCCCCGGGGGACCTCTCCTCTCCATGCGCACCGCCTGCTGCGCGCCGCCCCTCCTTTTTCCCCTTGTCCCCCCACCCCAGCGTCCCCATCCCCGCTCGGGGGACCCGGGGGGGGTCTCCCCGCTGCTGGTCCCCGCCCGCCGGGGCCGGGCTCGGCGGCGCCGCCCCGCGCAGCGCCCAGCACCGCCCCGCAGCGCGGCATGGGCGAGCGGCGGCCCGCGGCGGCCCCGCGCTGAGGCGGCCCGGCAGCAGCAGCCGAAGCCGCATGTCGGGCTCCGGGGCTCGGAGCCGCAACCGGCGGCTGCCCGGTAAGTCCCGGCCGGTAAACGGCGGGGGGAGGTCGGAGGGGTTGGGTGGGGGAGGACGGGCAACGCGGTACCCCCCCCCCCCCATCCCCGTCTCCTCGTCCCGCGGCACAGCTCGGGGGCGCTCCTTGCAGAGCTCGCCTCGAAGCCCGGCCCTAATAAAACGGGGGCCCCCAGCCCCCGTGCTGGCCCCCTGCACCCCGGCTGCTTTGTGAGGGGCTGCCCGGAAAGCTCCGTGCCCGGCAGGGGGATGCGCTGCGGGGGCACCTGCCCGGAGAGAGCCCGAGCTCGGGCACCTGTTGGGCCGCAGGTTTGGGGCACGGTGGGGTGGGCATCCCCCGGACCTCCCCCCCGAGCACCCGGAGGAGCGGGTGCCCCCTCTCCGGTAAGGTTTAGGGCCAGAGGAGGCCGAGCAGAGCGACAGCAGGTGCGAAGGTGTCGGGGGACGGGGTGCCGTAGCCCTGCCTTGCGTCTGGTCCCTCCTGGGTGCCCCGTCCTCCCGCTTCCGCGGGAATTGAATAAGGGACCGTAAATAGCAGGGTCTTATGACACAGCCTCTGCTGGGGAAGGAGCTCTGGGCGGCAGGGATATTTTTAGTGCTGAGACGCAGGGGATTTGGAGATCGCTCGGAGGAGCGCAGGCGATGAGGCCGCTGCTCAGACAGGGGCTGTAAGGTGCCCTGGCCTCCCCGTCCCGTCACCCCCCTGCTTCTCCTAGCAAAGGGCTCTGCCAAAACCACCGCCTCCCTCGCACTCGCCTGGTGCATTTCCTCTCACCGGGGCTAGGGTTATTTTTTGCTTTGCTGTAACACGAGGTCAGGCGTGCCGGCCGGGAAGGGACCGCGCAGGGAATTCACGCTCAAGCAGCCAGTGTCCGGGCATCCCCTCCCCACCCTGCACACTCCTCAGCGGCGTGCCCAGCTCTCCCCTCCGGCTGCTTCTCCCGAGGCTGAAGGAGCTGAGAGCCCCTGGGACTTCCTTGTGCCATGGTGGTTTTGCTGGGGCAGGGCTGAGAGAGAAACGCTTGTGATCTCTGCGGGGCGTCCCAGAGGATGCTGCGGCAGCCGAGGAGCTGCCTCTTCCCCCGCTCCGACCTCCTCGCAGGGGCAGGGAGCGCGAGGTGCAGCCCGCAAGCCAGCGGCAGCGGGGTGCCCCGGACCGCTCTGGAGGTGCGCGGTCAGGGGGTCGGCTCTGGGAAAGCGCAGGGAGAGGGGCAAAGGAGACTGAGCGAGGCTGCCCCAGCTCTGCAGGGAACGAACCCAAGCTCGGCACAACCTCTCATTTAAACTGCACGCCTCGCCGTCACCCCTTTCCAAAGAAGGTCCTGAAAAACAAAACTCAACTCCCTTGAAATTTCCACGAGGTATCAAAGAGCTACGGTCTGAAGAAAAGGCCGTCCCCATCCCCTCTTGGCCTCGTGCCTCCACTAACAAGCCTTCTCCCACCCCCGAGCACACCCCTCCCATTCACCAGCACAGAGGGGGGTTTGTACTGGGATCCCACGGACAAGGAGAAATGGAAAACGCGTCTCCTCCCCGGGGAAACGCAGCCAGACAAGTGAAACGCGCTCAGCTCCCGGCGTGAACGCCGGCTGAACACCTTTCCGCCGGTGCTCCCTCGAGCTCTGTTCTGCCCTCGCCCCATGCTAGCCACATCCCAGGAGCTGCTCCCCTTCCCTCCCACGGCAGGGAGGATGCGGACAGGGCAGCTGGCAGCGCCTCACTGCCCGGCGAGCCGTGAGAGCCGGAAGGATCCGCAGGCAGCGGGGTGCTCGGTGCCGGCCCAGGCGCGCGGGAGGTTCAGCCACCAGCGAGGAGGGCCTGGCGCTGAATGCAGATAAGCCTCCGGCCCCTTGGCTGAGCTCGCTGTAGTAATAACCATGACAATAGCAATAAAAGGCAGGCCACCAGCAGGTACTGACAAATCCCCCGCGGAGCACAGGGGCCGCATTGTGCGTGTGAACGTGTCCCTCGGTGGGAACATGCCAGCCGGATGAGACAATCCCCGCCACTGACAGCCAGGGAGCGTGACCGGCCGTCACATGGGGAAGGGCAGCGGCAGGGAACGCTGCTCTCCTTTATGTCCCCAGCCAGGGTTGCTGAGTAGCAGCCACACACTAGCAGGGCTGTTTGCTCCCCCCTGTGCCCGGAAAGGCCCGGGAGGAGGGGGAAGGCTCCGTCCCCGACTCTCACCACGGTCACGGGTCAGGCAGAGCCCAGCGGCGCAGCTGCCGTCTCCCGCTGCCGCTGTTACGTACATAATGGCATCTCAGTGCTCGTGCCCGGCGCCCCGGCCGGAGCTCACAAACAAGTTCATAAACAGGTCCTGCTGATTCCTCCCGCAAGAGAAATCCCGGCGTGCCCTCCCTGTGCACCCACAGGAATGCTGCCACCAGCACTGGTTCCGGCTGTCCCCGTCGCACCCTTCCGAGTTGGACAGCGAGAACGTGAACGGCGAGGATCAGCCACGCTCACAGCACCACAGGCAGCACCTGCCAGCGTTTTGGTTTATTTTGCATTTGCACTGCGGGATTTGGAGACTCTCCACCTTACCTTGAAATCAGGGCGCCTTTGGGAAGATGCTGCACTGAGAGAGCTGGTCCATCCCCCCCAGATCTGGGAGCCTGAAATGAGACAAGGCGGGCAGGCGAGGGGTCACGTCCTCCTGCTGATAAAAAGCTGGCACAGTCTGCACTCTGAGCCCAGCCCGATGAGCTCTCCTCAGCCCTGATGAACCGTGGGCTGTTTGCCACAGATTTGGCACAGCTGGGCTGGGGGGCAGAGATTTGCCTGGGAGAGGCAGGACAGGGCTGGCTCCAGCAGCAGCAAAGAACCAGCCATGTGATTAGTGCCCTGGTCACCTCCGTCCCTGTCCCAGTGCAGCCCCTCCTTGTCCCTGGCCGAGCCCTGCTGCAGGTGGCAAGGCAAAATCCTCCCCTGCACTCCGTGCTGGGGGGCAGCAGCACCCGTCAGCTGCTGGTTAAGCAAAGCTTAACCCGGACCGTGCTTTTGCCACCACGGCTCTCGGCCCAGGTTCTGCTCAGCACCGCGAGCCTCTGCGGGTGCCCAGTGCTCAGGTCAGACGTGCCAAAGCAAAGGGCCTTTCAGGCGGCCGGGGCTGCTGCCCCGGCCATCCCAGGAACACGCTGAGCAGTCAAAAGAGGAGCAGGGCCACTTCCAGAAAGAGCTCCTGAGGCAGGAGCCTGGGGTCCAGCTGAAGGATGTCCCAGAGAACGGGGTGCAGAGGGCAGAAGAGCACTGAAAGGGCTCTCGGGATGTGCCGTTTATCTCCGGGACATCTCCCCAGGCCCGCCGCCTCTCTCCCGTTGGGTCCTACACCACCGAATGTTGCTGACAGCCCCCGGCTGCCCTCGCCCCTGCTCCTGCCAGACAGGGTGGGGATGCTGAGCGCTGGCTGCTGCTCGGCTCCCTCCCTAGCCCGGAGGAGTGGAAGGTTTGGGCTGCGCTCAGGCAAAGCAGGGGATGTTTGTTTGGTTCCCTTGGTTACTGCACTGCCTGCTCCAGTAATCACATTTTCCTTGTGCCGGCTGGGCCAAGAGCTGCAGAGAGGAAATGCGGAACAACTGAGGCCGAACACCAGCCTGGGAACAGCCAGGGTCACTAGCCGTGGCCCCTCCGTGGCGTTTGGGTCCTACCTGCTGTGGGTACCCAGCCCCCAAGGGATGCAGCACCAGGCTCGCTTCTGCTTTCCTTCAGCGACTGCCCAAGGGCTCCGTCGTTCCCGTGCGAGCCAGGGACACAAGCACCGGCGCTGAACTGCAGGAGGAATTACAGGAATGAAAATGTTTGTGCAGGCAGAAGCCAAGCTGGCTGTGCAAGCAGGGGATGTGAGCGCGGGAGCCTGCGAGCGTGGGTGCGGCTGTATTTATAGCGACGGTGGCGGCAGGGGTGGCAGCAGGGGTGAGCGTGTGCAGGGCTAACGAGGTTCCTAATCCCTTTTGTTCCTTATGCATTCCTCAGCCCAGAAAGCCTGGAGCACTGACACCAATTCTTGTTGCAGGGAGTTTCCCCTGCATGTTGACATTCACGGGCAACCCCTCTGTTTTGCAGCAAGAAAGATGAATTCCGAACATGTGCAAACCGTGGCTGATCTCACATCAACACCCTTTCCCCCCTCGATAATTTACTTCAGCAGCAGTGAAAGCAGCATGCGGTCTCCCAGCTCCTAGCCGCGCTGAATCTCAGAAGTGAGGTCTGAGGCTCCGGCACAGCAAGTGCTGGTGGTGCTGCCACTCCAGCGTGTCACAGCCGCTCACGGTGACCAGATCACTGTGCAGCGGCAAAGCGGAGCAGAAGGGAATCGCCTAAGCTCCAGCACAGCAGTGCCATGTGAGCTGGGACAGGCAGGAGGGCTCGGACAGCCCCGCCTGGCCTGACCCTCCTTGCCTTCCTCCCCAGCCGACATGGAGCAGGGGCAGCGCAGCCTGGACACGGAGCAGATGCAGCAGCAGCAGCTGAAACTACGGGAGCGGCAGAAGTTCTTTGAGGAGGTTTTCCAGCACGACGTAGATTTCTTCTTCCCCGTGTCTCACCTGCAGATAGAGCATCGGAGACGTAAGTGCTGTGGGCACCGGCACGGGGCTGGGGGTATTTCAGGGAGCTGGCACAGCCGTTAGAGAGGGGTTGGATGTCCTCAGTCCAAAGGCAGCTGGGGACGTGCCTGTCCCGCACGGACACAAGACCACACACACTGCGTGTGGGTGTACGTGTGGGTTACTCACACCACTTAACCAAAGGCACTGAACTTGGGTACCCTGGCTGGCTCCCCACGTAGTTACTGGCTTGAGACAGGCTCCTCCAGACAGCAGTTTGGGACAGGAGCAGGGGATGCAGCGAAACAGCGAGGTTTTGCAGAGGGATGTTTTAAGGAAACAGGATTCTCCCGGGGACCTCTTACCAGCAAGTGGAATTCAGTTTCCCACTGCGAGGCTGGCCTCCCACTTTGGGGTCCTGCCTGGCGTCTGTGGGACAGGCAGACCCCGCCCCACAGGCTGTCAGTGCCCTTTGCCTGGCACTTGCACTCACCTTTTTGCTGGCCTCTCTCTCCGCAGCCCCCTTAGGCAGCATTTCCTCCATGGAGGTGAACGTGGACGTGCTGGAGCAGATGGACATGATGGACCTGTCAGACCAGGACACCGTGGACGTGTTTCTGGGCTGCGGGACAGAGGAGAGCAGCGGTTCTGGGCCCCTGCCAGGTACAGGCAGCCGGAGCACTTTGTGGTCCAGCACGAGAGCTGTTCCTGCCCCCAGCATCCCCACCAGCTCCTTCTTCGGCCCTGGCCGCCCTGCTCTGTCAGCCGCCCATCCCAGCGCTCAGCGTGCCTGCGTACACACGCACACCCCCTGTACAAAGACAGCCCCTTGGTGTCTGGCCAGCTGTGAGGTTGGCCAGACTTTACCCTGGGCTGGTCCCTGCCTCTGTCCACCTCCACGGCCCAGAGGTACAGAGCCCGTAAATATATTTCGCTACAGAAGACGAGAGCTCAGACACTTTCCAGAGTCTGCAGGGCAAATTCTCTTGTCCCAGAGCTCCTCCAGAGCAGCCCGTGTCTTGCCATGATTTTCTAGGGCCCCACCACGCTGCAGAGCTCCCTGGACTAAGCAGGGAGGCTGCAGGAGCCCTCCTCTCCCCAGCCAGTTCCTATAATCCAGCAGCAGAGCTGTGCTGGGGTCCCACAGGCGAAGCCTGGGGTGCCAGCACCCCACGCACACGCGCTGCAGCGAGTCACCGAGGCCAACCCAGACCCCTCCCAGCACATCCTGCCGGCTGCAGCCGGCAGCCCCCCGCAGCGTGGCTCCGAGCCGTGCCTCACGTGAGGCAGAAAAGGCTCCGCTGCCAAAAATGGGGAAGGAATGCAAGGCACGGCCTAGCGCCCAGCCGGGGGGGGTGAGAGGGGGAACGGCAAACGCGTGGCTCCCACTGCACCTGAAAGTGGTGGTGGGGATGGGGCAGTGCCGCCTGCGGAGGAGCAAGGTGCGTTGGTGGGGATACCCGTGAAGTTTGGGAGGCAAGAAGCCTCCAGAAGCCTTTTTCTTCCTTCTCTTACCTCTCTCTGCTCCAGGGGCGGACGCCAGCCAGTGCCCAGAGGGAATCACCCTACCAGCGCCCAGCGCAGCCGAGACCAAGTCACGCATTTCCTCCACGTCGTCCGTCTCCACGGATCCCAACAGCTTGGACACCAGCGAGGAGGGGGCCGAGACCCCCGTGGTGCAGTCGGACGAGGAGGACCTGCAGGAGGACAGTCCTAAAGAGCAGGCGGCCAGAAGCTAGCAGCCGGCTCTGCCCCGCTCCCGGCCTCCTCCGTACGGACCCGCCAGCCCGGAGGAAGGAAGGCTGCTGGCACTCGAAACCCCATCCTGGACTGCTGCCCTGCAGGAGAGGGGAGATGTTTCCCCCCCTCTCCCTCCACAGGTTCTCCTGGCAGCCAAGGGAGAAGGAAAGGGGTGTTGTTAGGCTCCCAAAATTAACTCTTCAGGCTTTGCTGCTAACACTCCCTGCTTCATCCCCCCCCCACCCGAACGCTGAGCATCCCACAGTCCCACACCGTTCCCAGAAAGCCATCCCTTGGGATCCCGGCTCCCCCGGTCCCACTGACAAGGATCCTTTCCGGACAAGCATTTAGCAACAGCAGACACAAAAATAACACTCCTGTCTAACCCAGCAGCGGGTGCGTGTGTTATTGGGAGAAAAGAGCGCTGGGGATGAGGGTTAGGTGGGGGCTGCAGGAGGGAAGATGGGGATAAAGCAAGCGTGCTGAGGGTACGGCTGAGAAGCAAATGGCCACATTTCTCCTGCTCTACATCCCAGCTCCAGCACGGGGTGGGAGCTGGCAGCACGGACCTCTGCTCGCTCCGCAAAGAAGGATGGGCGATAGTGGAGCTGGTCACCATCCCGTGCCGCCTGCCTCACGGAGGCTGCGGCGTGGGCACAGCTGTCCCGAAGAGGGCTGCCAGTGACCTGTAACTGCCCACAGCAGGGAGATATCCCGTGCCCACCAGCTGAGAGGAGAACTTCAGCACACGCAGCGCCAGCGGCTGTTGCTCCCCAAGCCCGGTACGGGGAGCATTGTCCCGGTTGGAGGCTGCTTCGAGGAGCGCAGGAAGAACCACTGCAGAGCAAGCCAGGGGCTGCCGCCTCTATCAGTGGCTGCAGGCCAGGAAAGCGCTGTCACTGCTCCGGCTGTGTCAGCACAACCGCAGTCACCCCGAGGGGGGAAGGAGCCTGGGAGATAAGCAACAGTATCCTGGCAATGCCGTGCACCCAGCTGCTTCCCAGGGGTGCTTGGACCTGCTTGCCATGATCCCTCCTGCACCAGGCAGTCATGCACGGAGGCTGCTGGGTCTCTGGGGTAAGAGGAGCGGTGAGCTCGATCATGTCCTTGTCCCAGCACTGTCCCGGCGTGACCTTCCTTGGGGTGCCCCCATCTTGCTGGCGGCTGATGAAGGCAGCGTGCATCCAGCCGGATCCCTGTCTGAAGATCGCTGCTGCCTCTGGAGAGAGCACGTCAGGGAGTGAGGGGGACCAGAAAGCGGAGGGGCAGTCTGGGAAGAGGAAGCTGTTGCGGACAGGCCCGGGACACGAGGAAAGGTCTGGGACGCAGGGACAGGGCTGAGCCACGAGGGCAGTGTTAGGGCACAGAATCACAGAATCACCTGGGTTGGAAGAGACCCCCAAGGTCACCCAGTCCAACCTCTGACCTAACACCAACAAGTCAACCACTAAACCATATCACTGAGCTCTACATCTAAACGCCTTTTAAAGACCCCCAGGGATGGCGACTCAACCACTTCCCTGGGCAGCCCGTTCACGAGGACAGGCCCTGGGACATGGGGACGGGCCTCGGGACACGAAGACGAGGTCGGGACACGAGGACGGGGCCGGGACACGGGGACCTCCCTGGGACACAGCAGGGCCCTCGCAGAGCCCCCGCTCGCAGCAGGCCCCAGCAGGCCCCCTGAGGGGCCGCCCCGCGGGCCGAGCACCGCTCCGGCACGGAGCCCGCCGGGGCTCCCTCGGCTCTCCCCGCGGGGCGGGCCCCGGCCCCCTTCCCCCCCCCCCCCGCCCCCAGGCCCGAGGCCGCCACGGCCGGGCCGGGCCCCGCCGCGTCTCCGTGGCAACGGCGGAAGCGGCCGCCGCGGGCCGGAAGCGGAAGCGCTGGGGCCGGGGCCGCCGTGATGGCGGCGGGGCCGCTGCTGCCGCTGCTGCTGCTGCTGCTGCTGGGGGCGGCGGGGCCGGGGGCGGCGGCGGGGCCGGGGGCGACGCTGCGGGAGGAGCTGCTGCTGCGGCCGCTGCCCGCGGGGGACGTGGCCGCCGCCTTCCAGTTCCGCACGCGGTGGGACGCCGACCTGCGCCGGGGGGCCGGTAGGCGCCGTGACGTCACGGGGGGGGTGTGACGTCACGGGAGCGGGGCGAGGGACGTGGGGAGCGGGGCGGGGCCAGCGGGGGCGTGACGTCACGGGGGCGCGACGATGACGCGAGCGGGGCGGGTGACAACGGGGGGGTGGTGACGTCACCGCGGGGGGGGAGTCCGCGTGCCGTGACGTCAGCAGGCTGCGCGTGACGTCACGGCAGCGGGCGCTGACACCGCCGGGGGCAGGGCGCAGCACGGGGACCTCGGCGGGGCCCCGGCGGCGGTGGGGAGGGGGCAGCGGGCACCGCAGGGCGTGGGGACGCCGTGACGTCAGCAGGCCGGGAGCGATGATGTCAGCAGACCAGGGCACGATGACATCAGCAGGCCGGGGACGATGACGCGAGCAGGCTGGGCACGATGATGTCAGCAGGCTGGGGGTGACGATGCAAGCAGGCGGGGGCATGGCGGCCGGCACTGACGCCTCGCGCAGTCTCTCACTACAGGCTCTTCCCGAAGGCGCTGGGGCAGCTGGTGGCGGCGCAGGGCGTGCGGGAGCTGCACCTCGCCCTCACGCAGGGCTTCTGGCGCACCCGGAGCTGGGGGCAGCCGCCCCTGGGCGCCCCCGCCGGCGCCGAGCTCTGGGTCTGGTTCCAGGACACCGTCCCCGAGTAGGTACCCGCACGGCGACGCCACAACCGCGGCACCGCCAGGCGCCTGGGGTCGCAGGCCACGCCGGGTGGGAAGCGGGGGCTGCGGGAGGCGGGGCAGGGCGGCCGGCAGCACGTCTGTCCCCTCCCCGGGGCCTTCCTCACCAAAGGCCTCGTGCACTGGGGCCCGCCTGGAGCTGGAAGGGGTTTGGCAATGTCCGGCGGGATAATGAGCCCGTGACAGCAGGGGCCGCGGCCAAAAAGGCACAAAGGGCAGAGTGGCACAGAGGGAGAAAGCTCAAGTTCGCTAAAGGGATGAGGAATTCCCTCACGGGGCTCTGTGCTGACAGCCCCCTTGCCGTGGCGTGGAGTTACAGCTTGAGCTCTCGTCCATGACTCGCTTCCTTTGACTCCCGTCCCGTATCTGCCACCGGTCCCTGTCGCACGTTTCCTCTGGCTCAGCCCAGCGGCTCGGCGTGGGTTTGCGGAGCTGCCTCCACCCCACAAGGGGCCTGCGCGGGGCCCCGCTGCCCGGTCAGCGCTTGGAGCTGCACGAAGGTGCCCCATCGCCCCCCGCCTGCCCCCCCAGCCTGCCTCCTCGCTGACCGGCTGCGCCCGGGGACCGCCCCTGCAGTAAACGTTGCCCAGATCCCACGGGTTAGCATAAAACATGAAGAGGGTCAGAGAGTGAGCGACCACCGGCCGCTGGCTGTGAGCTCCTGAAAGCCGGCACGGTCAGCGCAGCGTAGTTGTTGGACGGTGCTGACTTGCCACCTGTTATCCCGAGCTGCTGAGGCGTCTGTGATGTGATGTCTGTTCCCACAGCGTTGACAAAGCCTGGAAGGAGCTGAGTAACATCCTCTCGGGAATCTTCTGCGCTTCTCTGAACTTCATTGACTCCACCAACACGGTCACTCCGACAGCGTCCTTCAAACCCCTGGGCTTAGCTAACGGTGAGCCCGACCCGCACGTGCCTGAGGGCTGGCGTCATGTTCCTTGTCCCTGGCTTGAGCTCTGCCCCGTGACACCGGGGGGAGTCCGTGTGCGGGCCCTGCCAGGACTCCTGCTCTGGCAGCGTTTGTTCCTGAGCTCGCAAGTCGCTGTGATGAGATAGCCCTAGAAGGGGAAATCCGGTGTCCCAGAATAAACACCGCAGAGGCTGCTGCTCTGCTAGCTCGCCCCAGAGGGGCGGGAGAGAAAGCGTTCCCACTGGGTTCCCTGCCAGCTGACAGCGCTGCCAGCTGCAGCAGCAGGTGTCGGAACACAAGGGCACGGACAGCGGGGGTTGGTAACCTGTTGGCATCATTTCCTCTCCCTGCGGATGAGACTTACACTTGAACAGAGGAAAGCCGCAAGCAGCACGTGGCAGATGCTCCCAGGCCCTCAGCTGCCTCTCTGAAAAGCGCTTTTACAAAACAGAGAGCGAGAACCGCAGGATTTAAGGCACTCAGGAAAAAAAACCTGCCGAGAGCTACCCTTACCTAGTCTTTCCAAATCACTCTGACAAGAGTAGGACCTATTCCTGAAGGAGTTTGTGGCACTTCGGGCGTATTCAGAGCGTGTTGGGCTCTGGACTGCACCGGAGGACGGAGCAGGTCTGCTGTTCTCGTGCCTGCTGTTAACCCTCTGCCTCCCTGCCCAGGGACGGATCACCGGCTGCTGCGGTACGCTGTCCTGCCCCGGGAGGTCGTCTGCACAGAGAACCTCACGCCCTGGAAGAAGCTGCTGCCGTGTGGCTCAAAGGTAACGGCGAGCCCTGCTCTGGGGAGCTGGGGGCAGTCCAGCAATGTACACCGGGAAGCCTCGTGGCCTTGCAGGGAGCAAATTGTGGACCAAGTTTTCCTTCCTGTCCCCGCAGGCCGGCCTGGCCGTGCTGCTCAAGGCTGAGCGGCTGTTCCACAGCAGCTACCACTCGCAGGCAGTGCACATCCGCCCCATCTGCCGGGTGAGTGTCGGGCTCAGTGGCTCCCTCCTGTGCCTCCCTCCTTCAGCAGCCGGGCGTCTCCTGGCAGCCCAGTGCTTTAGGCGTGGAGGAGAGGCTCGATGTTCGGAAGCTTTCCCCAGGGCTCTGTTCTAGACAGCTTTAACACCCCCAAGAGAACACTGGAACCCTCCTTGCAGTGACCTGCAAGATGACCCAGTTCCTGTGCAGTGGCTTCGGTGTCTCACTGGGACTCTTGCAGTCCTGCTGTAGTTCGAGCTCTCTCCTGCTGTCTTGCCCTTGTGGAAGGTGTGATCAGAGCCACCTCTTTCTCTTCCCCAGGATGCTTCCTGCCTGGCTGTTTCCTGGGAGCTCAGGCAGACCCTCACTGTGGTCTTTGACAGCTTTACCAGCGGCCAAGGAAAGAAAGGTAAGCGCAGCACCAGCGCGCTGTGGCCCCCGCGTGCCCCCAGCCCGCCTCACGCTGCTGTCACTGACTTTGCTTCCCGCAGACTGGTCCTTGTTTAAGATGTTCTCTCGCACTCTTACTGACGCGTGTCCTCTGGCGTCGGAGAGCAAGGTCTACGTTGACATCTCCCCTAAGAACGAGGTAACGCTCCTGGACTTACAGGCACCCTGCTCCCTGTTCGGTCACTTCACGTGGCTGTGGAGCATCGTTGCCTCCACACTCGCACAGACAGGTCCTGGAGGCCTCCAGGGCTGCTGCAGGGCTGCAGCGGTCTCCTTCCTCGGAGCAGGGCTGCTCAGAAGTGCTCAGGATGAGCGTGGCAGTGTCAGCAAGCGTGCCGAGCTGGCTGCTTCTGAGAGGGGCTTTGCCAGTTACTTCAAGAGGCACGTTCCTTTTCATGGCCCACTTGCTTTCTCAGGAAAAAGAGTTCCTGGAAGTGACCCCCACTCCAACATCTGTGCACGAAGCTGTTGTCCAGGGAGACAAGAGAACCTATGCGGTCTACGACCTGCTCAGCCCCTCACTCTTCAATTCCTCCCGCAGCCTCAACGTGCAGCTGAAGTGGAAGCGGCCCCAAGACAGCCGTGAGTGACCAGAGCGCTGCTCCCCCTGCACTGTTGGTCCAGGCTCCGGGCCCAAAAGCACCTGGCGGCAGCCTCTGATTCCTGTTTCTTTTTCCCTTTCGCAGAGGAACTGTCAACACCCGTACTCCACGCCCAGCGCTACGTAAGTGGCTACGGGCTGCAGACTGGCGAAATCAGCACTCTCGTCCACAACACTCACCCCTACCGGGCTTTCCCTGTGGTCCTGCTGGAGACTGTGCCGTGGTATCTGCGGCTCTACGTGCACACCCTGACTGTCATCACTAAGGGCAAGGAAAACAAGCCAAGTGAGTAGATCCTCCCAGCAGCGCATGCCATCCGAGTCCCTTGGCACAAGCAGCTCATTCCAGAGACGGTTTAGTCCCTCCCTTGAGCCCCAGCGATAACTGGGGAACAGGACTGGGAAACAAAACATCTTAGGATGTTTTCCCAGCCTTCGGTTCAGCACTGGCCGCAGATGAGGCTTTATTAAGTCTGTTCTCTAAGAGTCCCTTGGGCAGTGTTTCATAACCCAGCAAGAATCCAAAGCAAAGGAAATTGATTTTTTTGTAGTTAAGGAACCTCGATGTAAACCTGATGAGTGGATGACATTTTACATTTTTACCTTTTCTTATCAACACCTAACTTTTGTGGGTCATCAGTGCTAAAGATCAGCCAGATTTAGCTTTAACGCATGCTTTTTATTACTTGTTACGTCTTCACTTGCCCCGAAAACGTTTCCCAGGAGAGTAGAAGCAAGATCACCCACCTAGTGAGATCTCTAGGCAACGTGAGGCTGCACAAGTGCCACTCCCGTGCCACTGACGGGTGTCTTTGGGGCTAGGTTATATCCACTACCAGCCAGCCCAGGACCGCAAACGGCCTCACCTACTGGAAATGCTGATCCAGCTTCCAGCCAACTCTGTCACCAAGATTACAATCCAGTTTGAGAGAGCCTTGTTGAAGTGGACAGAGTACACGCCTGACCCGAATCACGGATTTTACGTCAGGTAAAGACATACCACAGCTCCTCGTCCCCTTCTGGGCTTTGTGTAGGACTGGCTACCCAGGTCTCTGGGGCTGGGAAGAGCTTGTGCTGTCCCTGTGCTGGCAGGACTGACACTAGCGCGTCCTTTGTCCCCTCAGTCCATCCGTGCTTAGTGCCCTGGTGCCCAGCGTCGTTGCAATGAAGGACGTGGACGTGGAGGAGAGCCCGCTCTTCGCCTCGCTGTGAGTGTTCCTGTCTGCTGGAGAGAGGGGCTGTGCTGCAGCACGTGTGGGCTGGTTGCGGTTATCCTATCTGGTCCTCACCAGCCTACAAACCTCGTGGGTCCCTGGGGAGCTGCTGCGGGATGTTCTTGATGTGTCAGGAACAGCAGCCCAGGGGCCCTTTCGAGGGGGGGCTGCTGGCAGGGAGGTGACTACAAGGGACGGCTGGTGGTGTGAGTCCCCGCAGCCTCTTCCATGGTCTCCTCTGAGATTTGGAGGTCCTGGGGAGAGCCCGACCCCTAAGGGGCTGTGAGCACCTCCAGAGGCCACCCAGCTCCAGCGCTGGTCAGCATGAAGCGGTGGCCTTGTGCAGGGTGATGCTAACCTTCCTGCTTCCCCTCTCCAGCTTCCCTTCCTCCGATGGCTCCAGCTATTTCGTGCGCCTCTACACGGAGCCACTGCTGGTGAACTTGCCGACGCCAGACTTCAGCATGCCGTATAACGTCATCTGCCTGACCTGCACCGTGGTGGCAGTGTGCTACGGCTCCTTCTACAACCTGCTGACCAGAACCTTTCACGTGGAAGAGCCAAGCCGGGGAGGGCTGGCCAAGCGGCTGGCTAACATCATCCGTAAGTTCAGGGGCGTGCCGCCCCTCTGAGGGCAACCAGGGCCGCCGGCGCTGGACACGGGGCTCGGTGGAAGCCCAGAGCTCTGTGGGGAGACCCGGGGAGCAGAGAGCTGCTACCTCCATCTCTCCTGGGTCCTACAAGCTGAGAGATTGCTTCCGTAATTAAGATGGAAAAGGGCTCTAAGCGCAGTAACTCCTGAACTGCATTCACACAGGATTAGGAAATGTGCAAGTTGTCTGTTTGGGTGAGGGGTAACTTATTTACCGGGAACAATGCTGGAAGTAAACTTGAGCTGTTTTGTACATTTGTGCTGCTCGTTGTTTTTGCTTTCCCGACCCCACAGGCAGAGCTGATCCCGTAAGACACTGCTAAGTGTCTAGCAGACTTCCGTGGTCGGCTAGGGGAAGATGCAGACAGTCTAGGGGGAAGGGGCATGATCTGCACTGCAGGAATGGTTTCATCTGCTCTGCCATCGCAATTCCACAGTTGCCACATTGCACCGCCCTCGTTCCAGACTCCAGCACATTTGAGCCAGTTTGCAAATTAACCTCCAGACTTGGTCCATGGACTATCTGCTTGTCCCCTCTTTCATACCAGGAGGTTATTTCCTTTTATAAAGAAGCCAGGAGCAGAGCTTCCTTGCGCAGTGTTTTGAAACCCCTCCACCTGCTTACCCTGCGCAGCAACTCGAGATCCTCCATCCTTTCCCCCGAAGCTCTGCCTCTGCCATGTATTTCTGCCTGTCTGCACCACATGGCGTCCCCAAAGCCTCGAGGAGCCTGGGCTCAGCAGCCCCCCAGCACTGGGCTGGGAGCACAGGAGCAGGGGGCACAGTTTAAGGCGCTGCTCGGGATGGCTTTGCTGCTGGTTGCACGCTGGGTTCCATTTCAGGGGTACACCCTTAGCACCTTAGGTATGGCTTTTGTGATAGGAACAGGGAGCCGACCGCAAGCAGGTGAACGAAGCGCAAGAACCTCAGCAGGAGCAATATTGCGCTGAATTGCTCTCAGCAGCTGCCCGAAAGGAAGCTGTGGGGAGCTGGGGGTCAGCCTCTTCTCGCAGGTAACCGGTGACAGGACCAGAGGGAAGGGCCTCAGGTTGTGCCGGGGGAGGCTCAGGTTGGAAACGAGGAGACATTTCTGCTCAGAAAGAGCGGTCGGGCGTTGGGATGGGTTGCCCAGGGCGGTGGTGGCGACGCCGTCCCTGGGGGCGTTCAGGGGACAGGGTGGACGCGGTGCCTGGGGACGCGGGTCAGCGGGTGGCGGCGGCAGGAGGACGGTCGGGCCAACGGTCAGGCTGGGTGACCTGGGAGGGCTGTTCCGGCCTCTGCGCCTCAGTGAACCCAAGCAGGAGCTGTGCGGACACAGCCCCCAGGACCCCCCCACGCTCCCAGGGACAGCCGCAGCCTCCCCGAGCCGCCCGCTGCCCTACAGCGATCCCAAACCCCCCCATAGCCCCCCGCACCCCCATACCCCATAGCCCCCATACCCCACACCCCCATGCCCCATATCCCCCATACCCCCCCCACCCCCTTACCCCATACCCCGCCCCCCCCCCCAGGCCACCCAGCCCAGGCGCGCTCCCGCCTGGCGCCGCCGCGCACGCCCCGCGCACGCGCACTGCCCCTTCCCCATCCGCCGGGGCCGCGCAGGCGCGCTCCCCCCCCCTTCCCGGTCGGGCCGTGGCCGCGCAGGCGCAGTGCGCGCCCCGCCGGACGGAGCGGCCCCGCTGCCGGGGCCGGGCAGGGCGGGCGGGGGGCGGCGGGGCCCGGCGGGCTCTGAGGCGGCTCCCGGCGCTCCTCCGGCCTCGGCCCTCCGCGGGGCGCGGCGTGCGCGGGCGGCCCGGCCCGGCGGCCTGAGGAGGAGGAGGAGGAGGAAGGAGGCGCCGCGCCGTGAGTACGGGGCTGAGGGGGGGGCTGAGCGGCGCCGAGCCCCGGGGGGCGCCGTGCGGGGCCGTCTGGGGGGGGGGGGGCGGCTGAGCCGGGCTGGGGGAGTCACGGCCCTGACCCGGCACGTTTGGGGCGCCACGGCCCTAACCCGGCACGTTTGGGGCGCCACGGCCATAGACCGGCCCATTTGGGGTACCACGGCCCTAAACCAGCACATAGGGGGTGCCACGGCCCCAAACCAGCATGTTTGGGGTGCCACGGCCCTAACCCGGCCCATTTCTGGCCACAGCCAGGGCAGTGCGCTCGGCTCACCGCCACCACGTAACTCCTGGCCTTGTCCCCCCGGCCTCTCTCCCCCCCGGAGGCTCGCACCTCGCACCGCCACCGGGAGCAGCCCCCGGCCACCCCCGTGGCCGGCAGGCAGCAGGGCCCCGCCGCAGGACCCTGAGCCGGCTGCGGAGCGGCGTCACGAGCGCGTAGGTACGGCACGGTGTTACATAGGAGGCCCTCAGGTGCAGTCTACAATACCCTGAACTCCGTTAGCCCAAAGCATAACCAATTTTACAAACACTGTCACTTCGGAATACCTCCTGCTTTTCCAACCCGTATGTCACAACCCCAAAACCCTAACCAGTCATTTGTTTTGCCTCTGCTTGACAGGCAGAAACCTGGGCTTTGTCAGGCTGTACTCACGCTAACTCAGCATGAACACAACAACAGGAAAGGTAGTAAGAGATCCAAATTAAAGCTCAAAACATTTTTTCAGAGAACTTGGAACGGGTCTGTAATTTGCAGTCCCTGCCAGTTATGCGAAGGGCAGGGGTGAAAAATGAGGGCCACTGAGAATTAAGAAATTAGTACAAAGGAAAAGAGCGACACTCCATAGGACAGCTGTCAGTGTTTACGTCTTTGTGCTGTAGAGCTGACTGACTTAAGGCTCTGCTCCTGGGATTTACATCTGAGAAACACAGGTAGTGCCGCTGCCCTCTCGCTCACAGACAGAGGTTCGTCGGCTCTGGTGCCGAGCGTGCAGTAATCCAAACGGGGCAGGACGCTGTGCTGACTCTGGAGACCAGCTGATCGATTCCCCAGTCGGAGTAACACAGCTCAGAGAGCAGCTGTGAAAATGGTAAAGAGTGGTTCCACAGAACGCCTCCGCTTTTCATGGAAGGAGTGTTGCTCTGGATTGTCCCTAGCTTGAGAAACCAAAACACTTTGTAACCCCCGGGGCTTGATTAGTCAAGGAATTGCTGCCCTTTTGGAAAGGGTTTGCAACTGTATTGCACCATTTCTGAGTCTCCATCAAGCGTTCCAAGGCATGAACTTATCAAAGAATGGCATAAAGCCTTTGCCAAAAGTTGGAGGCTCACTTTTTCCAGCTGAGTCACTCTGGCAGAATAAGCCTCTTTAAAAAAAAAAACGCAGAAAATAGTGGCAATGACTAAAATAAAAGCTGAAGTTAAAACCCTGTTACTGCAAATAAGACTTAAAAGTTTGAACAGTTATGGTCCTTAGTTGTTTCGTTTGTGGTTTTGGTTTTTTTGAGGGCTGGCACCTAGAAAGCTAGTGCACCGATGTTTTTTGTAGCTAAAAAGGCAAAAAAAAAAACCAACCAAACACCCTTGTCACTTGATAGCTCTTTCACCTCTTTTTTTCCCCCAGTGCTTTGGATGTTGTGTGTTTAGCAGCTATTTTGGACACTACGCAGTATTTGAGAGTTGGCTTCAAGCACACGCAGGCAGCAGGAAGCTCTGCCCACACAGAGAGCTCTGTGGCTCTGACAAGGTCCTTGATTTAAACTGTTTTAAGCAAACTATGGCATAGGCAAGCCTTATACATAAGAAACCGGGTGCAAGGCCCCGAGGCACGCTGTAAGTACACCGCGCTATTTAACTTGAGAGATTTTTGTCTAGGCAAGTGGCTTTTAACTCCCAAGCAGGAACTTGGGCTTCTGGGAGAGGGGGAGATTGGCATCACCACACACAAAAAGGAGTTGTTCAGCCTTCTGTTGCGACTCTGGGTGGCCGGTTTGTGTAGCATGTGCAAGTTTTGCCTTCCTCGGGGACGCCACTGGCTTAACAGCTGCCTCTGAGGTCTGAACAAGCTTACCTTTTAAGTACCTCTGAGTGATTAGTGAAAGCCAGCTGATTATTCTGTCCTGTCAGGGCAAATGGATTGTTAAGGACTTGGGGCATTCTTGAGAAACATATAAACTTGGTGTTGGCATCCTGATGCGGCGAGCCTGTGGTGTGCGAGCACTTCTCATCCTTCTGAGTGCTGACCTGGCTCGGAGAATACCAAGGGACAGCTTGCTGGCTGCTCAGATGGACGTGTTGTAAAGGTGAACGAGCCATTGCGAAACGCGAGACCTGTGCCGGGCTCCCCGCTTTTGACTTGTCCTAATTAAAGTTTTGTTTCTGGGTGGGAAAGGTGTGCCGCTACGCCTGCGGGGGAGTTTGGAAACCCTCCCCGCGATCGCATGCCAGTCCCACCTGCTGCTTCTGAACGGTCTCGGGAGGGAGGCGGAAGGACCGTGGGCACGGTGGGAACCGATTAATAGGCGTGTGGAAGAGCACTGCTGTTCGCTTACTGCCGGGGCGTGCAGGGAACTCCCCACGCTGCTCCCCTGCCTGCAGGAGCTGGCAGGGAGGCTCCGGCAGCGCGGGGAGATCAGAGGGGAGCTGCAGAGCGCTGGCTGCGGGCAGGACAGCGGGAGCAGCACGTGCTCCGCTGCCGAGGGGGCTCCGAGCACCTTTGGAGTGGCCGAGTAGCTGCGGAGGAGCGAGAGGAGGCAGCGGTGGTGCGACGGAGAGGAACTGGCTGGTAAACACGAGCGGCTGCCAAGTCAGATGACTCGAGCACTCCTGAGGGGAGCGGGACAGCAGGCCGGCTGAGGAACAGGATGAGTCAGATCGGCAGGGGAGAACAGGAGCAACTGGTTGGGGAAAAGCAGGATGCGGTTGTGAAACAGGGAGCTCGCGGAGGTGCTGCTGGCTGACAGGTAGTTGCTGGCTCCGGGACACAGGGTAATCTTTTGCTTGGATCACGAGGAGGGGACAAAGGAAACGAGGGAGGAACGTCTCATTTGCAAGTTTCACCTGCAGATTATTGCTCGAGCATCTAGGCAAAGCTGCACGTTATTACAGCTTCAGGAAGGGACTTCCTATCCCGGGCACTAAGGAGAGTGATATTTCCCTAAAGGGCTGACCGTGGGAGACACGGCTTCGCCGTAGGAAGGCCTCTGCGGCGTGAGGATCAAGAGCTCGGAAAGAGAACACTCATTGCCAGCTGCATAAAGGGATCTCCAGCAAAGAGCAAGGAAGAGAACGCATCTTGAGGAACACAGAGCTGCAGGATTCCCAAGCAGAGGTTACCTTATCTAAGATCTGCCAGATCACACAGGCAACAGGTTTTCAGCCTTTAACTGGTGGGTAGTTAAGGGGCAGAGGAAAATGGAGCTTACTACAGATACAAGACTTAACTGTTCAAACATCTGCGTTTGTTAGAAGTCTGAGAGGTTTGCAGAATGAAGGGCACTGCCATAGAAACTTCACAGTAAAAATAACCACTATTAAATGTTTCCTTATTCTGCAGAGTGGTTTTATTGATTGCCACGAGCAACTGGCTCCTCCAGAAAATACCAATATTTAAAAATGGGTAACTTGTTCTGAGAGCGGTGTTTGTAGGAAGGAGTCTGTGCCGTGATGAGAAGGCCAGGCCGTGGAGTTCAGTGCAGCTGTCCCGAGTTTTAATTACACTCATGAAATGTAATCAACTGCACAGTTTGGGAGCTGAAGGCTCAGTAGTTGTAGCACTGCTACATCTGAGGTATTTATGACAACAGGCCTAGAAGATTCCAGAGTTTGTACTCTAATGCCAAGCACGTTGTCTTAGGCTGATTTTCTTACCCATCCTTTACTGCGGAGACAGAGAGCCCGGAGCAGTTGTCTGTAGGCACTTAACACTAAGGCTTTAGGAGTGGGTGACCTGAAGACTGCAGCACAAGTGCAGCAAGAGGAGCCGAGCTGACATGATGTCAGGGCTGGATTTAGCCGCAGCGTTTGCGATGTTTATGTAGTGCTTTGCCCTGCACAGTGTTTAAGGCACCTGGGAGGGAGGCTACAGGAAACGTCAAGTAGAGAACACTCAGAAGGATTAAGCTGGCCACACCGCTGATTTAGTACAGCCTGGTTGTATTCAGCGCCGTGTCATCTTTGCCTAAGCAGGACAGGAACTAAGAGATTGGGGGGAGTGGTTCAATTCCGTATCTGTTAAATCTTTTCTCTGAATACTTCCCCTTGGAGAAGTTACCTAATGCTTCAGCAGCACCCGTACTCCAGAAACGGGTCGGTGATGCACAGAGGCTAGCAGACAGCATGTTTGGCTGTGGAGTGAGCGATCATTATTCCTAAATCATCTGTTCACAGATGAGGGAAACTCAAGACTTGCCCTTAAAGATGTGAGCTGCATGAGATGGGATTAACACTGGGATTTTATTCCTTTAACTTCAGCCGTATTGCTGTGTAAAATAACTTCCTTATTCCTCTGGCTGCCTAATTGAACCCCAGCTGTCCTCTCTGCTGGAGAACACTCTCTTGCAGGACAGCCAACACAACATACTCTCCCCAAATACTCTTAATCTGTTTGCCCTGGTGGAGCTTTTGGCCTGCATTCTCTTTCACTAACATTAAGATAGATCCTGCTGCTAGGAACACAGCGGCGGCAGCGTGCTTCCTGCTCCCGACACCAGAGCTGGTGGGTACCAGGGAGCTTACCGAGCTGTGAGACACGGGCCTGACCTCGGTGGTTTTCTGGAAGGGAACCGTTTGTGGTTTTCTCTTGGCCTTTCTGTTCAGTCCCTCCTTCTCTCCCCCTTAGCCAGGAAATCCCTTCTCCTGCCAGCAGGAGCCGGAGGAATGTGCTGTTTGTTTACTTTCTCACTCCTTCATCCTACTAACCTTCCCGCCCCCCAGTCCTAATCCGAACAGGCTCAGCTCAGCCCTTCGTCCTTCTGACAGCATACCTCGCAGATGAGTATTTTCAGATAAAAGGATCGCTGCAAAAAGAGCTGTCCTGGCCAGGCTGTGGTTAGCTGGGGTGAGGCTGTGGCGTTTTGCAAGGCTGGGGCTGTCCTCCTGCCCGTCTTCCTGTGTCTTGGCTAGCAGCCGCGTGTCCCCATGATGTGCTGCAGGACAGCAGGGGAGGAGGGGACACTTTCCAAGCTGGTCCCTCTTGCAGCATTCCCCTGTGTGCTTTTGCCTTTTTGGGGCAGCAAGCTAGGAGTTGTTCCACAAACTGAGGGAAGTCTTATCAGTTATTCTCCCCAACGATACTGACATCTCCTAGCCTGACCGGCTATTGCTATCCCAGACTGCTAAACTCCATTCTTCTGCCCTCTTTCAACACCTGTAAGGCATTTATTATTTTTAAAACCCTCTAAAATACTTGAAGATGTTTGGCTTAGAAAAAACCACAGTGTAGTTGATCTAGTTGCTAAAGATAGAAGGGTATTTTCTGGACCTCTAGTGCGCTGCCATCCCTGGTCAGAGAAGCCCTTGAAGCTCGCTGCTTCCACAGGGTTTTGCAATAATCCAAGTAAGGAAATCCTGTGTTTACAGCACTCATGAAAATTGCCGTTTTGAGACTGTCCCCCCCCTTTGATCCATTCGCATGCTTTGTCTTATCTGCCTTTAGCTGATTGGCAAGGATTGTAAATCCCTTAAGCAGGGACTGTCCTCTCCTTTGTTCAGCAGCATGGACGCTGTCGGGGCTCCCCCGGGCAGCTACGGGTGGAGTTCAGATTTTTTTCTGTCCCACTGGCAGACCGCAGTGGGTCTGTGCCTGGGGAGGAGGCAGTTTGTGTGCTTAACGCTTCCTAGAAGCGTGGCTGAACACTGAACCAGCCATTTTTGTCTTCCACTTCTTCCTTTGTACCACCTGTGAGTTTACCTCTCAGTTGCACGTTTATACCATCACTCAAGACTTTGGACAGCCTTGTAGAAGCACACGTGTGGGAAGGCAGCTTGTTTCCTTTTCTGTTGCTCCCCCCTCCACCTTTCTTTTCCTGCACTATAAAGAAAAGGGTCTCAGGACCGTTAGCCAGGGTGAGAGCCCGAGAAACAAAGCACGCGGGGCACACACTGCTGTATCAGCAATAGGTAGTCGCGTCCCCAGCTTCTCCCTCAGGAAGCAGGGAAGTTGACACCAGCTCCGAGTCCCCAGAATTTAGCATTAGGGGTCTGAGCACCAGCATCTGATGCTTGGGAATGTGTGAACTGTGGAAGAACTGCTGTTGGTCTGTTTGCTGAGCATCTCTGACGGTCTGACATTTTACATCCCTACAGAACAGCCCACGGGAGGAGCTGCTGAAGACTGTTGGGAGCGCATCTGACTGCTGTTGCCACAGGGCCCCGGCCAGCCGGACACCATGTACTGCCTTCAGTGGCTGCTGCCTGTCCTGCTCATACCCAAGCCCCTCAACCCAGCGCTGTGGTTCAGTCACTCAATGTTCATGGGCTTCTACCTGCTCAGTTTCCTCCTGGAACGGAAACCTTGCACGATTTGTGCCTTGGTCTTCCTGGCAGCTCTGTTCCTCATCTGCTACAGCTGCTGGGGGAACTGCTTCTTGTATCACTGCACAGGATCCCAGTTGCCGGAATCAGCTCATGATCCCAGCATCGTGGGCACCTAGAGAACGATAATCTTCCAGTCTGCTGACAGCTCTGGTTTTGCTTTTTTTAAAAAAAAGGGGGGGCTAGGGAGGAGGGGAGGGGGTGCTAGGCATGTGACTGGAGTAAAAACAGCCTGTTTCCTGTGATATGTGTGTGTGGACTAGAGTGGTAAATTCCTGACCAGCCCTCCCACTCTGCCTGTGAAATTTGACTTGTTTACTGTGTGAACTCTGGCAGCACCACCTGCTTTTTTAGAAGCAGAGATCTTTTTTTCTTTTTCCCCTTCCCATATCACTGGGAACGGGCACCAGCCCTCCTAACTGAGAGCTGGTGGAGGAAAGAGCTGTTTGGCCTCTGTCCAGCTGTTGCACGGTGGCGGAGCTGCGTGGCACTCATCTGCATTAGGCCACGGTGGTCTAACTCGGGGCTCCCGGCCCTCTGATTCTGCTCAAGTAGCTACAGGATCCTCTCCGGCTTTCTGTTTGTGGGGAGCCAGCCTTCCTACCTTGCTGATCAAGGGAAAGCTCGACAGCTCGCAGATGCACTTGGCAAAAAGCTGCTGGAGCCAGAGGCAGTTGAGTCATCTCCTCCCGCTCAGCCTGCCAAAGAGATGCGCGCACTGCCCAAGTGCTTTCTGAACTACTTACGCTCCGAGATCATAGCCTGAGAGCCTCAGTTGTGCTGCTGCTTTTATAAAGCCTCACAGGCAGCCGAGACTGCCTCTTCCCCTGCTAGATTTCCAGGGTTTACTGAGGTATTGACTGTTGGGATAAAAAAAACTGCTATGCTGCAAGACATGGGGTTTTCATGGGCGCCACGAGCCTCACCCCACAGAGCTCGCCGCTAGCCCAGAAGGCTGGGTGCGGGCAGGGCAGGAGAGGGTCCCGAGGTGGAGGCGTAGCTTGGAGCAGTGGCTGCTTCAGCTGCTTTTGGTGACTGTTCTCAGGCCAGGGGTGACAGAGGGTGCTGGTGCTATGCAGTGGGGAAGGAGAGGCCAGAGGGGCGCCCGGTGCCTCCATCTCCCCTGGCAGAAGGATGTCAGGGCTGGGTGGTAGCGGGTTGCTCTTACACAGCCGCTGCTGAGAGCTCTGCACTCATTGCTGCCTGCAGCAGCAGCGGCTCTCGGGGGAGCCTTCCTTGGGGCAAGGGTTTGCTTGTGAGCAACCGTGGGGGTTAACACAAAGTACTGTCGCTGCACTGTCAAAGGGTTCCCTCTCGTTCGCCATCTGTTCATCCTTACTTCAGTCTACGAGTCCCGTAGGGGAGAGCAGCACAAGTGGCTGCTGCTGTCCCGAGGAAGTTCGAGCTATGAGGTTGTGAAACTTCCCGAGTATTGTTTGTTCATTGCACAGCTGTTCAAAATGTTTAATAAAGCTTTATAAACTTTGGTCTATGGACTCCTGCCCAGCATGATGCGTTCGCTGCTCATTGCAGATGCCTCAGCCCAGCAATCATGCAGCTCTGTATTGTTTTGTTCCCAGCGCTATAATCCCAGTCTCTAGCAGGATGCAGAGCCTGTCAGCCCTGTAGCTCCCAGTACCGACTGCATTACCAGTTTAACCTAACCCAGGGCAGGCTGAGAAACGTGCAGGCAGTCCCTAAAACAAGCTCGCTTTGCACACAGCACAGGCGGAGGCTTCTGGTTGTGTCTGTATTCGTGTGACAGATCCTCACCGTTCCCTTACCAAGGAACCAAACCCCAGAGCTGTGTTCTGAAGTCCTGCTAATCCCAACTCCCGCTAATCCCAACGCCAGCACCGTGAGAGCCAGGCACGTGCCCCTGAGCCTGTCCCGCGGCGTCCCCCCAGCGCTGTCCCCTTGCCGTGGGCGCAGGCTGGGCTGGGACCCAGCTGCTGCACGTCCACCCTCGCTCCTGAGCCCTGGACACCAAGCCCGAATTGGAAAGCGTTCAAGGCATATCAGTGTTTACACATCCAAAAAACCCAAGCATGACATCCTCAGGATGAGGGGTGGCAGCCCCATCACCTGTGGGGCTGAGGGGAACCCCAAGAGCTGCCATGCTAGCTACAGTGTAAATAAAAATAGAAGGGAAAAAGGAAGTCCTCTCATTTGCAAGCTATGGCAACACAGTTGTCTGCACTCTGAACAACATTTAAGTTTTATTTATTTAAGCTAAAAGGATTTTTTTTTTTTATTATTTAAGCTAATGCAGTCAGTTTAAAGCTATATTTTAGTTGCTAATGAGCCAAGATGCGCTCTACTGCAATTTAAATAAGTCCTAGCCACAAAGGCAGACAGCCCTGGGTGAGAGCAAGCCCTGGCTTCGTACATCCAGCCCAGCCCAGGACAGGGCTGCGGGCTTCCCCTTCCGCCAGGCCTGACCTGGAGAGAGAAGCACTTCAAAAGGGGGAAGCTGCCGGTGCAGCGACGGGAGAGATCTCAAACCGATGCGTAGGAAATCAGCACTCCCACCCCAAACGCAGTTAAGAGCGCTCTTTGATATGCACATCGCCCTCACCGGGGCACTATCTGCCACTTCTCAGTGCGCCGAGATACAATCTTCATGATAGAAAATTAAAGTAACTTCATCACGGTCAGACAGAAAGCCTCAGGCAGGGCGAGGAAGCCAACCAGGTCTCACATCCCATGCTAATGCCCCGATCCCCAGCTCACCCTCTGTAAAGAGACCGTGAAAAACCAGCCTGCAACTGCAGAACAGGTCAAACCCGACAGCTTTTGGAGAGCAGCATCACGGCTTCCCTGCCTGCGCACCACAAACTGGGCTGAGCCCACACAGCCGCGGTACCGGCTCCTCTGCAAAGGAGATGTGACAGACGCTGGCCCCGCTTGCCAGGAGCTGTCCCCCAGCGCGGTGGCTCTGTCACCCGGGGGGTCCCTGCTGCACCGGGGGCAGTGGAAGCGGAGGGGCTGAGAGCAACCGCTGCGTGGTGCCACGTCCTACCGAGCCCAGGCACTGCCTGGGAGGGATCTGGCACAGAGCAAGCCTCATCGCCTTGCTTTGGAAATTGCCCATCTGCCTCGCGCTCCCTGGCTGCGGGGAGCAGGAGCCTTGAGCTATTCCTTTGCCTCTCCATTGGAAGGAGATCGTTTTCTTTTCTAGGTCACGTAACAGATCAGTGGCGCTGCAGGGTCAGGGGAAGGAGAAAAGAACAAACACCAACCCATGCTCAGATCCCAGGAATCAGAGCCGCAGCAGGGCTGGCCGCACCTCGGGCTCCCCGCTTCAGCCTCGGGACCGGGGGCTTCTCTCCCTGCGCCCCCCTCCACACCTCTCACCTGCTCCCACCAGCCCTGGGCTGGCCCAAGCCCTGCTGAACCCGGGCAGCCGCCAGCAGCGCTCTGGGCCAGCCCTTCCCCTGCCTGTGCCCTTTGCTCTCGCTCTGCCTCTTGCTCCTTGCATGGAAGGGGCATTTTCCTCGCCCTCGGCGGCTGGCAGGAGCTAAGTGCGGCGGGTAAGGACTTCAGCCTGCCTCAGGAGCCCGGAGGTTAACCCTCGGCAAGAGGGCTTCGCCGAGCAAACAGGCAGCGGGATGAGGGAGGACAGGCTCGCTGCCACCACAGCAGGTGCTGGAACAACACAGCCAGCAGGACCCCGGCACCAGGACAAAACCACAATGTTTTCCACCTTCACCCTCTTGTAGCCCGGATCAAGAGCTGGGACTTGATACACTTCGGGGAAAATTAAGGGGGTGCTCAGGGCAAGCAACAGCTCATCCTTTCTGTTCCAGCAGCCCCCCCAACAGGAGCAGCCCAGCCCTCTGCAGCCCCCTACCAGCGCCCGAGCCCTCTCCCTGGCTTACAAGGCAAGGCGAGAGCACAAAGCGAACAGCGAGATTACATCTGTTAAAGGAAGCGAGCGGTATAATCCCCAGGCACATCTGCCCGGCTCAGGATGGGGACGCGTGGTGGGGGCTCCTCCTCACCTCCCAGCCCAGCAAGCCTCTGCCCCTCCAGGGATGGACCTCAGGGCTGCAGCAGCTTCAGCCTACCCCCCCCCCAACCCAGACAGGGGGCTCACCAGCACCAGACACTCCCTCAATCGCTTAATTGCTTTGAGGAGAAGTAAAACACAAAGCATTAGGCACCGAAGACAACACGGCACTCACTCACCGGCCCGAGGAGAGCACCGCGGCAGCAGAGCAGAAGCGCAGCACACGGATTTCAGGGCATCAAAACCTCCCCACACCGCTGAGGCTCAGCCACAGCCCTGCTTTCTAAGAGCCTATTCCCACCACACCACTGGTACAAATCAATTAGTTAATCACCAGCTGAGGGATCCCAATCAGCACCCACTAATTACCCTAATGAAGCGAGCCTGCTCCTTGCCAGCCCACTGATCCAGCAGGCTGCAGAGAGGAGCCTTCCCTCCGCAGCCCGGGCTCTGCCACCCGCACGGCCCCATGCAGAAAAGGATTTAGGATGGATGGCTGCGGGAGAGGAGCCGGCTGCCATCCCAGCACGGCCCCAGCAGCCCCTGCCTCCCCTGGGAGCTCCCCCAGCACCACCAGCCACGCTTGCTGTGTGCAATTCTATGCAACTTATGTGAATCAGTGGTCTATAAGTGAATATAAAGGTATAGATTGTGCTGGCCATTACCCAGGGGTGCATTTGGAGCTCTGTCAGAGCAGGAGGGATGTGATGGAAAAGGTTCCCCTTGCTGGAGGCAGCTCTGGTCCCCCCCGAGCCCAATCCCAACCCCAAGAGGCGCACAGCACCCTGCATGGCTGCGCACCGAATCTGAGGCACATCGGACGGAAAAAGCCCCCCAAAACACCCGGAGCCATACAGAGAAGTTGTACTCACGCCGGTGACCGCCGACCCCTTACCAGGGATCCCAAGAAGCCCTCTCATACATGAGCTACACTTTTTTTTTTTTTTTTTGTGAGGTCTGTTTGTATTTAATTATCAAATTGCAAAGTATTTACAACAACATTAGAGTTTCAAAGCATCTCCGCCCCCCACCACCCACAAAGCTGGACATTTTCAGGTTTTTCCAAAGTTTTATTATTATCCAAAAAAAAAAAAAAAAGCTAAATATTTTTACTTCGACACTGAAAAAGGCAGGTGGGGAGGAGGGGGAGCTGGGGAGAGAGAACCAGATCCACATGTTCTCTGCATAGTCTCGTCTGGAGATCTTACAAAAATGCTATTTAAAAAAAAAAATTACACCAGCAGAAAATACCTTGTACGGGGTTATTGGCCCATCGCATCCATGCCAAGGAGCATCGCGGGGTAGGGGGGATTCCCCTCTAAATTACTGGCTTTGAAAACAAATTGGCAGACCAGGAGGGCGATGGAGGGGAGGCTCTGAGCCTGCGTGGCCTCTGTTGAGGCCAGCCGCGGCAGGGACTGCAGGGACCCCAAGTCCCGCCTAACGCCCCGCACACGCAGTCAGATGGATGGACACGTAGACGGACACACAGACACACATCCCCAGCCCCGCGCCGTGCTCCTCCTGGGTTGTTTCACTGCCTTCTGCCATGAAAAGTCCCCAGCCTCTCCCTGTCGTCAAACCCCCGGGGCAGGGAAGAAAGCCCAGGGCGGTGCTGACGCTGCCGGGGCGTTATTGCTCCGCCGTGCCAGGGAATGAAACAACTGGGTTGGGAGCACCCCGGCCCTGCTGTTCTCTCACGAGAACCTGTCCGTGCTAAAGAAAACAAAAGGTCACGCGTTAACACGTGCATTCGCCTTCTCTCTCCCCAGCTCGTGGGTCCAATCCGCCTTCTGCACATTGATTTAGAGATTTAGGAGCCTTCTCCCGGGGACGGGGATTCTGTGTCCCTCCCGTGGTTATGGCACAGGCTGCCCCTCGTAGCACTAAGGGGCTTCTCTGGGACCCATCAGCCAAATGGCCACGAGACCAGGAACTCAAAGACCTCAGGGCGCGACGGTCCCTGCACGAACGCAGACAGCAAAGGCGCTGGGGGAAGGAGAGGCTCCGAGTCCCAAGGTGGTTTTAAAAAAATCCATTAAAACAGTTGCTGTTCTCCAAGCCAAAAGCAGGATCTCTCTATTTGTGCCACGTTTGAAGGCTTTACTATTAAAAAGGGGCCACCAAGCCAGAACTTGTTCAATAAATAAGACGCTGGGGAGCTGTGGGAGCGAGCGGGAGGCAGCGACGGCTCTGCCCTGCTCCTGCGGGGGCAAGGGGCAGGAGCATCTCCCCCCGGTGCAGCGTGCGGCCCCAGCACCTTCCTCACCTGGTTTTCCATGGGTGCTGGGCCACCGAGGCAGAGCCGCAGGAGCCGGCGGGTGCCACAAACCACCGCTGAGCTCCTGGATGAAATACCCAGGCTGAGAGCAGGCTGCAGGGGCGCACGCCCCGAGCATCCCTCGGGGGCACCAGCGACCCAGCCCACCAGCATTTTTGGCACTGAGGGTGCTCGGGACAGGGGTGCTGACTGCTGCAGCCTCGCACGCCAGGACAGTGAGGGGTTCTGCTTAGGGACAAATGCAGACAGAGACGTCGGCATGACGGCAGGAGGAAAACGAAACCACATGCAACCTGGCCGGCTGGTGGGGGGCGCGCGGGGGCTATGTACAAGGTGGGCGCCGGGGCTGTGCGTGGCCCCAGGGGTTCAGCCTGGTGGGGACAACGGGGGGGCAAAGCTGGGCACGGGTAAGCAGTGACCTCCGAAACACAGCCAAGGGCTTGGGGAGCGAGCCAGTGAGCCTGCAGACATCTGCGCGGCACAACGCTCCCCAGCAGCCCAGCCCCAGGGGGTGGTGGCAGCGGGAGCGGGGAAGGCAGCTAGAAACGTACCAGTGGACAACCGCGTTGCAAAAAACAAGTATTTCCCCCAAAAATGCTCCCACAGCCCGAGTGGCCGCCTCTGTCGTGTGACCCAGCCCCGTGGTCTCGATTTGGGGTTGGTGGCCAGGAGAGGCGCAGCGTTGGGTGGAGAAGCCCTGAGGGGGCTGCAGGGGGCCAGGCGAGGGCTCCGTGGGGTCCCCCCCTCGATGCCGATCCCAGAAGCAACGAGGTGGTGCCCTGCGGGGGACAGGCACGGCTGGAAGACTCGACTGTGTGCCCAGGAGGTCCCACGGGACGGGGCGGGCAGCGGGGCCCCGAGCAGGGCCAGGTCCCACTCCCGGCGCGAGGACGGGCAGGCACTGGAGGAAGGAGCCTCAAGGCCAGCGTCCCGTTGGCACCACGGGCCTGCGGGATCGTGGGGCCTGGTGCCTCGCAACGTCTGCTCTCCAGCTGCATCCCAGTCCAAACCAGCGCTGGCGTGTGCCTTCCCCACAGCAAAACGTCTCTGTGAACACCTTTGGGCAAACCAGAGCAAAAAGGGTGGGCGAAGGGGTAGGGAAAGTCGTGGTGATTTTAAACTAGGGAGGGTGCAAGAAGCTGTGGCCACGTGTCCGGGGCAGGAGGTGCTGTCCCCCAGTTTCTCTGGGGAAAAAGCCTCCCAAAAGCCTAGCCTCCTGGGGGGGGGGGGGGGGGAGGGTGATGCCCCGCCAGCCCGCTGCCCCGCTTGCCCTCCTGAGCCGGTGCCAGCACCCTTGGGCTCCTCTCGCCCCTTCGTTAATCAGGGGCCAGCAGTCTTAACGAGCGACGGGGCACCCGGCACCTCCCCTGGCCGCAACCAGAGGCGATGCCCCGTCCCGCTCCAGGGCTGCTCCGCAAAAACGGCCCCCTCGGCGGGGAGGCCGACCCTCCGCGCCCCGCGGCGAGGTCTCCGGTGCCAGGAGGAGCTCCAGGTCTATAGGTTCTCGCCGGGCTGGTACTGGGGCTCTGTCGAGGTGAAGTAGTCCTCCAGGAAGGCCTGCAAGTACTCGAAGGTGGGCCGCTCCTCGGGGTCCTTCCTCCAGCACTGGCACATGAGGTCGTGCAGCGATTCGGGGCACTCGGGCGGGCAGGGCATGCGGTAGCCCCGCTCCACCTGGTCCAGCACCTCCCTGTTCACCATCCCTGAGGAGAGAGGGGCCGCGGTGCTGAGCGGGGGCCGGGCCGGACCCCGCACCGTGCCCGCCCCACGGGGGGCGAGGGGCTCCGTGCCAGCTGGCGCCAGCTCTCACCTGGGTAGGGCACTCTGCCCTTGGTGGTCAGCTCGGTCAGGAGGATGCCGAAGGACCAGACGTCCGACTTGATGGTAAACCTGCCGTACAGCGCCGCCTCGGGGGCCGTCCACTTGATGGGGAACTTGGCACCTGGGCGGGGAGGCAGGGTCAGGGGCTGCTCCCCCCCGGCGCAGCCCCCAGGCCCTCACGCAATGCGAGGCACCGCGGGACTGACCCAGGGGACACCACAGCACACCCTGCGGGGACTGGGGACCGTGACATGGCCACCGCCCGCGTCCCGCCCGCACCTTGCCGGGCCGTGTACTCGTTGTCCTCGATGAGGCGCGCCAGGCCGAAGTCGGCCACCTTGCACACCAGGTTCTCCCCCACGAGGATGTTGGCCGCCCGGAGGTCTCGGTGAACGTAGTTCATCCTCTCCACGTAGGCCATGCCGGACGCGATCTGCGGGGCAGGGCATGGGGACTGAGGCTCCCGGGGGGACACGAGGGCTCCCCGAGGGGGGACGGCTCTGCAGCCGGGCCCGACCCAGCTGACGGGAGCTGGGACGCGGGACTGGGAGGGGAACGACGAACCCACCTGAGCCGCCATATCCACGAGCTGCGGCAGCCGCAGGTACTTGCCCATCTCTCCCTTCAGGAAGTCCAGGAGGCTCCCTGCGAGGCAGACAGCGGTCAGCATCCTTCGGCAGAGCAGAGTCACCCCCCTGGGCCAGCCGGCGTCCCTCCCGCGCTCACCTTTGCTCATGTACTCGGTGACGATGTAAATGGGCTCCTCTGAAACCACGGCGTAGAGCTGAACCAGCTTCTCGTGCCGGAGCTTCTTCATCACCTGGGCTTCCTGCAGGAAGGCCTCCGGGGACATGGTGCCGGGTTTCAGCGTCTTTATTGCCACTCTGGTGGTGCCGTTCCAGGTCCCTGGAGCAGAGGACACATTTATGGGGCCGTGTCCTCTGCCTGCTCCCCCCAGCTGGGAGATGGGGCGAGGACGCTGCGCTGGGGACACGGGGCCGAACTGGTCCTTACCCATCCAGACCTCTCCGAAGCAGCCCTGCCCCAGCTTGACCTCGAGCCGCAGTGACTCCCGGGGGATTTCCCACGCGTCCTTGGCAAGCCCTTGGGTCTGGGGCTTGGACGTGGGGCAGACGGTGGTCAGACGGTGGCACAGGCCATCGGCGTGTTCTAGCGGGGGACAACGTGCGGGTGATGCTCTGGCATTCAGGCACGCGACGCCTTCCTTGCAAAACACCTCGGGGACCCGTACCCAGACCCTTTCTCCTTTCTGAAACCCAAGCTGTGTTTTTCACCAGGGTGCCCCCAGCCTGGTTTGGGGACCCCCACGCCAGTGCTGGCTTCCAGCAGCCGCTCCCTGCGGCAGGGGCACATCCGTGTTGGAAAAGACCTCCAGGACCACCAAGTCCGACCGTCCCATCACTAAACCATGTCCCTTAGAGCCACATCCACGCATCCCTTAAATACCTCCGGGGATGGGAACGCCACCACCTCCCTGGGCAGCCCGTTCCAAAGCCTGACCACCCCCTACACGGAGAGATTCCTCCCGACACCCAACCTAAACCTCCCCTGGCGCGGGCACAGCGCCCTGGGCATCACCCAGACCCCTGGGACGTGGGGCAGGGGGGTCTGGCCACGCGCGGGACGGGGCAGAGCCGCGGCCCCAGGTACGCACTGGAGTAGTAGGCCACCAGCTGCTGCAGGCTGCCGAACTGCGTGCGCGAGGTGATGTAGAAGCCGCCGCTGTCCAGCTTGCGGATCTTGTAGTGCTTCACGTTGAGCCCCTTGGCGTTGTCGAAGTCGGAGACCGAGAGGCAGTAGGCGCCTGCGGGCAAAACCCAGCAGCTCAGGGGCTGCGCGGGCACCGGATCCCCGCGGGGGGAGCAGGACGGTGCACACAGGCTGCCGGTTTTACCCCAAAAAGCCCCTCTTATCTGTCATTTACAACTGGTGCAACAGCCAAGAGGCACCACGAGGTGCAGGGATGAATGCAGCAATAAAGGGGCAGGGACATGGGGGAAGGATGGGGCCGCAAGGAGCAAAAGGGAAGGTTCACGCTGCTGCCTGCATGAGCTGTTTCCACTGGAATAAAGCAAATAGCACCACATTCAAAGCACCAAAGCAGAAAAAAACATCGAGGAGCTTTCCCCAAAGGTGCATTTGGAGCCAGACTAAGGCACGTTTCCAGGTAAGAAACGGCATCCTCAGCCAGTCAAACTCCGGAGATCAAACTCGCACAATCAGGAAGCACAAAACAAGGATCGAGAATCATTAGACCTGAAAGGAGGACCTAAAAATTCATCACTGCTTTTGTCTGGTTGCTCGCAAGCAAGAATTTGACATTATGCAGGTGGTAGGAAAAAAAAAACACACAAAAAAAAGTATTTGTGGGACAAAAACAAAAAAAGAACAAAAACAGAAAAAATCCAGGGAGAGGACGTGCTGCTGGTTTCATTCCAAGATGTTTTGGAAGCCCGTGGGTACATGGGTGAGCAAACCATTAGTGCTGGGGTGGGTAAAAACAGGACACCTCTGCCTCCAGCTTGGATGCCAGGAGAAGAATGTGGCAGAAAGGGGACAAAAGGGAAAAAAGGAAAAGAAAAGAAAAGAAAAAAAAGCAAAGCAGCAGCTGGGCGCTGCACAGGGAGTAAACCCCGGAGGCACAAATCCTGACGGCAGACGCTGAGCACAGAGGGGACAGCACCAGGCTCCCACTCTGCACTGAACAGAAACACCTCAGGCTGAGAGGTGACCGCGGTTTCCCACGGCACAGAAATGTCGCCGGCGATTTCACGGCACGCTGGCACCCGCTCCCCGGGGGACCAGCACCGGAGGAACAGAGCGCAGGATGCTCTCTGTGCCGCAGGGGCTCCGTTTGGTGACCGTGAGCCTCATCCCCTGCCCGCGGGGTGAGGCTCCTCTTCCTCCTGCCCGTCTAAGCCAGGGGAGCAGGGAGCGTGGCCAAGCGCTGAAGGACCCACACGGATGCCCCCGTGGGTCCCCAGGTGCTGAGGGTGGCGTGGCCGTTCCCAGCGCCGTGACCCATTTTCCGCGGAGGAAGGAGGGGAGGAGGGAGGCTGGGGCCGGCACGAAGCACAGCAGGGTGGGCACCCCGTGTCCCCGCGGCTGGGGCTCACCTTTCGTGGTCTCACTCTCCCGCACCAGGAAGGTCCCCCGGGGGTTTTCGGGGTTGAGGAGCAGCCGCTCGGACTCCCGGCGAGTGATCTTCCCGAAATACCACCTGCGGGAGGGAAGCCACAGGCTCAGCGCGGGGCGCCCGCGCGCCCCTTGGATTCGCGAGCAGCCATCCTGCGCTGCCGACCACGGGCACCGCTCAGCACCTGGGCTCCAAAAGCCTCCCCAAAGGAGGGGCAGCCCTTGGGGCACCCCCAGCTCTTGCCGGGGGTGGGATTCCCCCACCGTGGGCTGTGCCGCCGGGTGGGGACAGTCTGCGGAGACGCACGTGGATTGGAAACCAAACCAAACCAAACCAAACCAAACCAAAAAAAAAGCCCCAAGAAATACAACAGAGGCCCCTGCAGGTTTTGCCCAGGAGGAGAGGGACAGGAGAGAGGGAAAAGCGCTCGGTGGGTGGTGTTTTTTTTTTTTGCTATTGCTTTTTTTTTTTTAATTAAAAAACTGTCTAAAAGATGGCAATTACTCTTCAGCCTGGATGGAGTCTGAGGGCGCGACATAGTTACTGGGGATGTAGCCCGTCTGTCCTGTAGTGAGGGAATGAGCCAGCCACCAGTCACCTTCCCTGCAAGAGAACCAAAACACACTCAGTGTGAAGCCAAAAAGCCCCCAAGCCCCCCTGGGCCGTGCCCTCTCCTACCTCCGGGCAGCGTCCCCGTGTCCCTAGAGGCATGGGAAGAGCAAGCAAAGCCCAGCCCGGGGGGGGACAGCAGCGAGCAGCACCCGCACCCAGCCCCGCAGCAGGACCCTGGCACACAGAAAGACCCCCCGGAGACCCCAGGGCGTGGGGCAGGAGGGTGGCAGCAGAGCCCAACCTGCCCAAAATCAGCCCTGGGAGTGCTGCCGGCACGGGGGTGCCCCGCTGCCACCCCGGGACAAGCAGCATCTCCACGGTGCCAGGGTCACCCACGTGCATGTGGGATGCTGTGAAATGAGGGGTCTCCTGGCTGGAAAAAAGGCCGGAGAGCCAAAATACCTTTGGAGCCATCCGAATTTGAGCCGGGTCTGGCTGGAGGTGAGACGCAATGGAAACCCCAGCGAGCAGGTAAGCGGGGAGCAACAGGCAAAGGGGGAGGGAGGGGAAATGGGGAAAAACGCGACAGAATGGCAGTGATTAAATAAAGCGCCAGGAAAAACAAAGGAAGGCAGAATTTGTTAAACACAGGCTACTCAAAGCAACAAAAAGGATCAAATAAATAAAGAATGGAGCAGGCTGGAACAGTGAGGTGCTCTCTAGGCTGCTGCAGTGCCCTCGGGCCGGATCCAGTGGGCACGGGGCAGCCGGGCTTGGTGCTGGGCACAGGGGTCCCTGCTGCGGGCCCGGGGGTCCCCCTGCAGCCTCTGCCGAGGGGTGATGGTGCTGGGGCTCAGCCGTGGCCCACAGCTCGCCGAGCATCTCCAAACCAGGCACCCGGGGTGCTCCCAGCCCCAGGCCGGGATGTGGCTGGAGTTTGGGCGATGGGGGGAAAGCTGCCTGCAGGCAAAGCCCAGCCCCGGTGCTGCGGGGTGGGCTCTGCCCCCGCTCTTCCCCGTGGCACACGTGTCCCAGGGCTGGCCCCACGCAGCCGGGGCCGAGAGGAGGTGGCCCCAGGAAGGTCTCGAGGTGCTGGCAGGGTGCAGGAGCCTTCGCCCGCTGCGCTCTGCCGTCCGCCCCCTCGTACCCCGCACCTGACCGGGACGGGAAGGACAATAAATGGATAAAAGCAAAAGGGCCCTGGGAGGCAGCTTCCCCTTCCAGGCAGACAGCAGGGGGTTCCTCACAGGACATCCACGCTCTCATCCGTCACAGACAGGCACCTCATTTACCCCGACCACCCACGAGGCAGGGCTAGGGGAAAACGGCGGATCCGCGCGAGCAGCCCGGCGAGGACGGGCCGGGTGGCTGCGGGGCGCAGGGCGTCCTCCGCACCGCTCCCCAAAAATACACCGAGAACCTCAGCTGCTGCAGGCACGGACCCTGCGAGCCTGAACCCTCCGATCCTGACCCCGGGGAGCTCAGCCCCCCCGCCCCGACCCCCGCACACCTCCACCTCGCCCCAGCCCTGCGTGCCCACGGCACGGGGCGCGCTGTCCCCTCGCTCCTCGATGCAGGGGGCACGGAGCTGCTGCCCCCCACCTTCCCCGGGGAGGCCGGGACGGGGTCGGGGGCTGCTTCGGCTCCTTTCCCACGGGGCCGGAGCAAACATCTGCCTGAGAAGCGCCCAGATTTCGGCTCGGGGCTTTATTCCAGCTCGGGCTGAAAGGCTGCAATCTGGGAATTCGGCAAAAGCAAACTATTCCAAAAATGTCTCAGCGGAAGGGAAAAAAAAATAACAATCGCCATCATCAAAACAAAGCATTTCAACAATTCCCTGCACAGTTTTACCCCAAATACCCCGTTACACCCCCGCTGTCTGCCAGCTGGCTGGGAGGGGGCCTTCTTTCGGTGATGGGGTGAGCGGATTTGGCCCTCAGGGAGGCCGAGGGTCACTGCTGGGGCTTTGCAGGACGCAGGAGCAGGGAGGGGAGCGATGGGCTGCAAACCCAGCCCCAGTCCAGCAGCCACCAGGCAGCAAAACCACCCTCTCACAGCCATGCCGAGCAGCGGGGTGCTGCCTGGGGCGGATTTCTCCAGCACTTGGCTCCTTTCCGAGGTCTCAGCCACAGCGGACACCGCTGGGGTCAGGGGCTGGGTGCTGCACCCTCGAGTCCTGGTGGTCTGCATCGCCAGCACAGCCCTCGCGCCCCCTGGGATGGCACCGAGCACATGGCATGTGGACCCTTCCCTCTGACCAAGCCTTTGACCGACAGCAGCAGAATAGGGGGGAAAAAAAAGTACAGACCCCTGCTAGGTGATTTAATGCATAAAGAAAAACCCCGTGTATGTGGGCTGACCCAGACCCCGTGAGGGGCAGAGCTGGCTTCGTCACAGCACGAAGCGGAGCAGGAGCCCGAGGCCAGCTCCCTGCTGGGGCTGGGAAGCGGAGAAGCACCAAACACCCCAAATTGGGGCTTTTCGTGCACCACTGAAGCCCTTGATGCAGCACATCCCAGGCTTCACGGACTGAGCGAATCCCCATTAATAAACGATGAGTGTGGGAAGGAGGAGACCAAGGACTGAACTGAAAACCTATCTGCGTGGCACTGCTGGATCCCTGCGGGACAGGGGCGCTGCCTGCGGGACAGCCCCTCATCCTTCTCCCTTTGCGGGGCTGGCTTTGGCCCCAGGTTTCAAGGCGGCAGCAGCGGGGACAGCGAGCTGAGCGCGCTGCGCATCAGGACCGAGCACGCAGCAACTTTAGGAGGTGTGCCAGTCCCCGGAGCGACCCACAGAAAATAAAAAAATAAATTAAAAAATGCAAAAATAAACGCAAAAGAAAAAAAAAAAAAAAGACCAGGAAGGAGCAGAAACCCAAACGAAACAGGACTGATGAGGGGTGCCAGACGCAGACAAGGGGTGCAGGCCCAGCTCAGACCTCCCTGGTGCAGAGCCGCCGGCACGGAGGGGGCTCCGCGCGCTGTCCCGCTCGCCCAGGGAGGACAAACGTGGCCGGGCACGGCCCCCCCCGGCAGCCTCTGCTCCCTCCTGCTCCCACCCGCCGCGGGCAGCCTTTCACCAGGGCAGGTCGGCAGCAGCGGTAGCAGCACCAACCCGCGATACACACCTGACGTCCACTTTCCTCCTAACGAAAGCGTGGCGGGCAGGAGAGAAGAAAAACAGTCAAGAGGGAAGCTGAGATCGCAGGCACCGCGTAAGCACGAGAAAAGCATCTGGGGAGTGGGAGGGGATGAGTCCAGGCAGACGAGAGGCAGCCGAGCGCTGACGGGGACAGGGGGCAGGCGGGGACGTGACCCCGAGCTGGGGACTGGCTATGGGACGAGGAGGTGGCTTGGTGGCAGGGCTGCAAGGCAGCGGTGCCCAGCAGCGGGGCCAGGAGGACGGGGGAGCATCGAGCATCACCCAAGCGATGGCCTCTAATGCCAACGTCCTCGGACACGTCACTGCTTCCACACACGGCTCTGAAATGCCCCTTGGAGTGTCCCCGGGGATAGCTGGCCTGCCTGACGCTGGGCTCGGTGACCCCTCTGGAGCCCTCTCGAGGGGGTGAAGCTCTCGGGGGCTTGGCCACAGGGGCACAGGGACACTCACGTGTTGTTGACAATTTGGAGGCGTTCTCCTTTCTTGAAGGACAGGTCCGTTTCGGTCCGGGACTCGTAGTCATAGAGGGCCACGAAGGTGGTGACTCCACCTGCGACAGGGACCGCTCAGGATGAGCGCCGCCACCCCGCGGCACGGCACCGGGGGACCCTCCTGTCCCACCAACCTCCCACCACCAGGCAAAACACCTCTGCCAACCTAGCCCAAAAAAAAACTCCTTCCAGAGGAGAGGACCCCACCACCACCAGGAGGAGCTGGAACCAAACCCAGCGAGACCCAACCGCCAGCACCCGAGGGACCCGGGGCCGCACTGACCGGCCAGCGCCCCGGAGCGCTGCGGCGACGTGACGGTGTCGGAGGTGTTGAAGCCTCCGAAGAGCTTGGATTCGGCAGCCATGGTCCCGAAGGAGCGGCTGGGGGTGCGATGGGCGTCGGGGGCAGCCGTCTTGCTGGGTGTCTGCGAGGCCGGGTAGCCCCCGTGGTGGGCGCTGTCGGCCGGCTCCAGGCTGCGCCGGCGCTGGCTGGGGTCTTTGGGCTTGCTCTTGCTGCTCCCCATGGTCCCGGGCTGGAGGAGGCAGAACACGCAGAGGACTTTTATTTATTATCATCGTCATCATGAAGCTGCTTCCCAGGGGTTTTGCAAGATGCCTGCCCTCTAGGAAATGAAACAAAACCCCCAGAGGCTTTTCAAGCACCAGCTGCCGGGAAGCCCGGCCCTCCTGCCCCCGCCCCTGGACGGCATCGCTGCCCCCTTACACCCACGCTGCCCCCAGACGAGGCGGGTGGGGAGATGGGATAACAGCACAGCCACCAACCCCACCGAGGAACGCCAGGGCCAGCCCTCCTCGAAGGAAAAGGCTCCTGGACACCGGGGCGAGCAGCAGCACGAGCCCCAGGGCCACCCGCACGCTGCCGACACATCGGGGATGCTGCGGGGCCACGTCTCTGCTCGGTGCCTCCGGGTGCAGCCCCACACCACACAGAAACAGAGGGGACAGCTGGGTGGCAGAGCCACCGCAACGTGTGGTCACCGCTCGTCAAAAGCTCATCAAAAAAAAAAAAAAAAGCTTGCCAAATCTCCTGGTGCCCCAAAGCCCCTCCTGCACAGCGGGGCACTCTATAGGGCCGTGCTTCCTCACGCACGAGGGGTTTCTACCAGGGCATGGATGGGAGAAAGCAGGACCCAGACAAACGTTCACAGGACGGGATTCCTCCAACAGAGAAACTCGGAGGATCCGCAGCTGCACCGCTCTCCTTCCTCAGGAAGGGGATTTGGGTGCTGAGGACGGTCCTGTGCAGCCCAAAGCCTGCAGCAAACCGAGCCCTCGGAAACAAGGAGCAGAAGTTCGGGTCGGGAGCGGTGTAAGGCAGTCAGCGGCTAAGGACCAAGGGATCTCTGCTTTATATATAGTCCTGCCTTCCCTTCCACTTAAGATCCTGCTCTATAAATACCTCCAAGGTAATGATATAAATGAAGGAAGGGAATTATTCGCAGTCTCCCAAGATGGCAGGATACACAGCAGTGTCCTGCAGCTATGGAAGGAAATATTTAGGCTAGAGCACGCAGGCAGGATGGAAAAGTGAGGCGGAGAAACCTCTCTACAAGGAAAAACCAAGCAGGTGAGGAGCAGAGGAGGCAGCCGGCGCCTGCGGGGCACGGAGCAGAGGGCGAGCGGGCTGCAGCTGCCTGCCAGGCTTTGCCCCACAGAGGATTTTCCAAGCCAGAGCTGGGGCTGCTCCCTCCTCCAGTTCCCTCCCCATGGTCAGGGCTTGGTTTGACCGTCACGGCTCGTTTTCCAAGAGTCCTGGCTTCAAGCAGGGCCTCGGCCCACGCTTTGGGGATTTGGGAGCAGAGCGGGACGGGAAGGTCAGATACAAACCCCGTGCTTGCAAATCGTCACCGCTGGCAAACTGGCGGTGGAGAAGAGGAGAGAGGCTGCCCCAAAAATACACGTGCTGCTTAAATCAGAAGATGCTTGAGCAGAGTTGCAGGGGAAAGCGGGTCTTTAGAAAAAAAGAAGCAAAGCCCCCTCCCGTACCAAGAGCCAACCCCCCCGTGCTCTCCTCCCTCCGCTCACCTCCGTGCGGGGCTCGGGCACCCGCTGGCACTCCCGGGGCCCCGTGGGCTGCCCGGGGACGGCAGGGCTGTGACCACGGGGCTCGTGACAGCCCACGCGCCTCTGAGCAAGGCGTGCCGCTGCTCACAGCTTCCCCTGGCCATGGCACTTCCCCCAGCAGGGACACAGCAGGGACACAACTGGGACACGGCCGGGACGGGCAGCGGACGGAGCCGTGGCCCCTGAGCGCACCCATGGGGGTGGCTGTGGGGACGGGGGGGGGCTCCTGGCCCCCAGCACGCTGAAGCAATCGGGTTGCCAAAAGCTGCCCACCACCCGCGGCCGTTCCCCACCTGTGGGTACCGTGCCCGGTACTGGTGTGCGCAGCGCCGTGGGCGTCCTCGCAGCCGCACGCCCCAGCACCCAGCCGGTCGGTCCCGCACGGCACGGCCGGTGCTTGGTGCTTGCCCGCTCCCTCCTTTTTCACACCCTCCTCGCCCCCAAGGTGACGGTGCCGTGCGGGGGGCTCAGCACCGCTCCTGTCCTCAGCCGGGCAGGATTTGGGCAGGGCTTCCCCCCAAGGTGCAGGCGGCGGGCTGGAGCGCAGCCAGCGTTCCTCGCGCTCGCCTCCGACGGATTGGAGGCAGCAGCTCTCCTGCGGGCAGCATTAGCACCCCAGGCACGTCGCAGCCTGCAGGGACTCCTCTCCTTTCCTCTCTCCGGGGGCTCGGCGCCGCTGACAAATTGCGAACCACCGCGGTGCTGAGCCGCGAGGTGTCAGCTCTGCTCCCTGCAGGACCGGCTCCTGGGGGCACCAGGAGATGGGGAGACCCTCCCCGTGGCGATTCCTTACCTGCGTTTTCCAGCTACAGCCTGGCCGTGGGGTTGTGGGGGGCTGCCAGCGGACTCAGCTCAGCTCCTGCAGCAGACAGAGGGATGTTAGCGGCCCTGTCCCCGCCGCCTCGCGCCAGCACCGCGGGCTGCTGCGCCCACCCTCCTCCTCCTCCTCGCCACCCGCCCACCTCGGCGGGTCCCCCCAGCGCGGGGCAGCCAGCTCGCACCCGCCCGCTCTGCTCTCTCATGTGTGAAGAGGGGACGATTCTCTGCTCCACTTCATCGCACCCACCCGGCGGAGGGCGAGGAGGCGGCGGGGGCAGCCCCGGGCGATGCACGGCGGCGAGAGGGCAGCAGGGACGCGCTGCTCCCAGGGCGCCCCAACCCGCTGCGGGGTTTTTTGGTTGTTCCCCAAAGGAGGAGAAGCAAAGTCAGCACCACGGGGCGCTTCCAGACCCATTGCTCCGTCTCGGATGGCTGGGACCGGCCGCAGGGGCACTGGGCCACCAAACAGGGACCTTGTCCCCGGGGCCATGAGCGGCCCTCCCCACCCCCAACAGAACAGCCAAACCACGGCGTGAAGCGCGCACAAAGTCTCGGAGCACCTCACGCTGCTCAAGCCCTGACTCAGCAAGAAAAGCGTGTTTTAACCAAAATTTTCGAAAGGCACAGATTCTTATTACAAGTGTGGGTGCCGAGGGGATGTGCAAATCATGCTATTTTCTGGCAGCAGCAGCCCAGGGCAGAGCTTCGGGTCAGAACCAGAGCAAGGAAGGGCTCCACGCAGCTGGGGGCTCTCGGACGCCCTTCCCCACGCACAAAACACGCAGGGGTCTGCTGCAAGGCAGCCCCTGCGGCACCCCCAGGTGGGCCACGGCCCCCAGCAGAGGGATGCTGCCGTGCCAAAAAGCCAGAGCCCAGGCTTCCCTTCGCCTCCAGGGACACCGCACACCGCAGACGGGTGCTGACGGAGCGGGCACCAAGCTTTCCCCCATGCCACCAGCTAACCCTGCTGCGCACCGCCCAGCCGCGGCCTCCCGCCTTCATGCAGGAGCCCCGGGTGTCAGCAGCGTCGCAGCACGCAGCTCCACGGCAGCTGCTCCGGGCTCCTTATGCTCCAAATTTGCAGCGTGAGGCACAAACCCGTGCAGGAGCTGCAGCCCCCCGTGTGCCCCCCCACCGGCCGGGCGCCGTGCCGAGGATGTGCCACGCTGCGGGTTTATTTTGCTCCCCTTCCCTTCCCGCCCCCCCCCCCCGCCAGTAAGTTTTGTGGCTATTTTTAGTGCATTTGATGAGGGTAACGAGCAGCAGCTGATTGACAGCCCTTTACGACTTGAATGGTTTGTAATTTGTGCTTGACTAATATTCGCCGCCAATAATTGCACAGCGGGATGGGAGGTGGGGGAAGCTGCAGTCTCAACTCCAGGCTGCAGCACATACAAATAAGGCTGCGACGCGCACGCACGTGGCGTCCCCACCGCCCCGCGCCGTGTCCCCACCGCCCCGCCGTGTGTCCCCAAGCACAGCCACGTTCCCCCGGTGGCCCCGTGGGAGCACCCCTTGGGCGGCGAGGCGCTCTGCCCCGCAGCAGGCACGGCACCCCTCCCGGATCCCCAAAGGGACGCTCAGCACCGAGTTCTGCACACGGGGTCTTCCCGGCCCCCCGTTCCCCCCCCCCGCAAGCAGCAGCAGGGCTTGGCCGAGCCGTGCATCCCTGCCCAAGAGAGCCCTAGCAGGAGGGCACCGCCGCGCTCCCCCCTCCAGAAGCAATTAAACGAAGCGTGCTGAGCTGCACCGCTCAGCTCCGATCCCATCGCGGCACGCGGCAGCGGCTTCCCCGTCCTCTCGTGCCGGGGGCAGCAGAGCCCCCGCGCAGCGCAGCCGGGGCTGGGAACACCGCCTGACCTGCCTGACACCCCCAGCCCTCTGACACCGACATCCCCAGGGTTTTGCTCCCCCCCCCAAAAAAAAATTAAACGGCAAGGTGGGACGCGAGAAAGGGCTGGCTCCTCCGCCCTACCTCGCAGGGATGCTCCTGGAGAAGCAGCACCGGGGGGAAGCGGCTGCTCGGGGGCCGACGCGTCTCCTCCAGCCAGGCTGCTTGCTGCTGCACCCCGATGGCTCAAGGATACAATGGAAGTTGTAAAAGCCACGCTGATAGCAGGCTTGGCGACGCAGGGGGAAGCGATCTTATTTTTTTTTTATTTTTTTTTCCCAAAGACACTAACAAAAGACACTGATTGGGAGCAGACAAAACACAGAAATACCACGTTTGCTGGCTTCTGTGTAGCAGGAGCAGAAACCTTGGGAAATTCTGCGACACGCTGGGGCCCCGAGCCAGACAGGGAGCCTTGGGGAGGGAGAAATCTCTGGCAAAACAGGCTCTGTCCTTGGGGCTGCTGAAGAGCCGGGTGGGTGCCGAGCAGACCAGGACACGGTGCTCCAAGCACGGGGACACCACGCCGGGCAGGGACATCTGCACAGTGACCCCCCTAGGCTTTAACGCCCCCCGTAAATAGGTGTTGCTTTCCTTCCCTGCAGCGTGGTTGCAGGCAGACCTCTGCCAGCCCTGCCTGCGGGAGCTTCGCATTAAGCACGACCTGAATCCCGGCTCGCACACACAAAATCAGAGCAACCACCGCAGGTACAGCTGGGGGGCGGCGGGCAGGGGGCCACCAGCAGCCCCAGGCAGGTTTCCCCTCGCGCCCGCCCGCTTCAGCGCCTCGCAGAGCCCCCGCGAGATGAATAACTGCACCTGTCTGCTGCCAGACTGAAAAATGAAGCGTGCAGGACGGCGGGGACGCCGCGCGAGACAAAGCCGCCTCGTGGTGCAGCGCCGAGCCCACCGGGGGCGAGCAGAACCAGAGGGAAGGAGCGAAAAGCCACGGACACGGCCCCAAGCCCACCCCACGCCCCGTGCCCACGCCGGGAGCAGGGACGGGTTCACGCATGGCACACAAAAAACCCTGCTGGGTGTGCCACAGGGCAGCGGGACCCGCGGCTGGAGGCGGCCGACGAGCTGCCACGAGCACGGCCAGGGGGCACCCAGGCAGCCCCAGCGGTGCGCGGCCCCGTGCCCGTCCTCCAGCAGCCCCCTCCCTGATGTTGGCAGGAGACGCAGCCCCAGACACGCACACGCAGCTGCTGCCCCCAGATGGGGGACTCGGTGCCAGGGATGCCCCCGAAGTTTTGCTTCCACCCGCGGCAGAGGCGGCGCCAGAGCCTCGCCAGCCCGGCCGTGAGCGGTGGCAGCGGGACGGAGGGGCTGGGGACGAATCCTGGGACACGGACACCTTGTAGGGCACCACGATGGCAGCAAGGCACGCGGCTGGGGGCCAGCAAACGGCAGCGCAGCCCCTGGTGCACCCGGGAACGCCTCGCTGCCCTGCCCGGAGCTCGAGGCCCCGGCACAGCAGCACATCTCCGACGAGCCCCACGTGCTGGTGAAAAAAGGGGGGCTGCTCCCCCAGCCCGCAAAGCGGCCTCGGTGCCGCTGCCGCCCGATGCGAGGAGCGGCCCCCTCCCTTACCACCCTGTCAGCTCCCGTTAAATTTAGAGCTATCTTAATTAAAGCTGCACAGCCCAACCTAGCAGGGGCCAGCGGGTCGTGACAGGGCGAAGGATAATTAAATCAGCCATACAAATGCACCCCCCCCTCCACGCATGGGGGAGAGTCACGTTCGGGAGCAATTTGGGAACGTGTCAAAACACGAGTTAGAGACCAGACCGAAGCCCCGAGAGGCACAAAGCAGGTGCTGGATGTTTATCTGGCCAAGAAACTCAGAAACATAAAAAAAAAAACCACAGAGAGAGGCGTGCAGGGAGGCAGGGACAGACCGCGCCGCCCCCAACCATCGCGGGGCCACACGCTGCCCGGCGCAGCGGTGAGGCCAGGCCTCGACAGTCATTTTGTTGTTGTTGTTTTGTTTTGTTGTTGAGGCAATGGGAAGCAAGTTACCCAGGCAGGCAGGGTTTCACAGGATGGCTCCACACACACCCCAGTGCCCCCAGTGTCCCCCGGAGCACCCCAAAGCCAGGCGAGGGCAGGGAAACCCTGACAGCAGGCGCCCTGCAAGCTCGATCTTGCTTAAGGCGGGCAAGAAAAAAATCACAAGGCTGACCTGAGCTCCCAAACTCACTGCCAGCTCCCCGGGGCGAGCAGCGTGCCAGCACCTCGTGCTTTCTGGTGTTTTAAGCCTTTTGCTGCCCCAAGGGCTCCTCCCCAGCAAGGGCAGAAAAGTGGCTTTCCGTAAAGAAAAGCGGGATCTGGGCGTAATCCCAGCGCGGCAGCGCCTCGGGCGGGGTTAGGAGGCACGCAGGGGATTTCTGTGATGGGAGAGATATGGGCACCACCTGCAGCAGACCCGGGCATGACAGAGCCACGTCTCCAAAGCTTCAAACCAGGCAACAAGTCCGGCCCCGGGGCTAAGAGCTGAGGCCACCACTGACCCGGAGCCAGGAAGGTGCCAGCCCGCGTTCCAGGGCTCCTGCAGCTCCACCAGCCCCGTGCCCATGTCCCAGAGGAGGTCCCAGGGTTCAGGGCACTGTTAGGAAGAGTTTGGGGTCAGGGAAGAAGCAAAAGTGAGCCGGAGGCTCCTGGAGCCCCCGCATGAGTGCTTCTGGAGAGCATTTGGACGCTTGGACGGGAGCACCTTGCCCCCAGCCAACAGACGCGTCCTCCGCCCCCTCTGCCGTTCAAGGGCACCCTGGCAATCAAAGACAAGAAATTTTTCACCCCAAGGCCAGCCCGGCACAGGGACGGGTCCCAGCGAGGCGGTGGGATGTCCCCGGGGGAGACGCTCCAAGCTGGGCATGGCCCCGGGTCGCCTCCCGGTGCCTCCCAGCCCAACTCACCCTGCACCTCCAGGATCCCCGTCGGGGCAAGAGCCAGAAGCAGCGATTGCCAAACCAGCTCCAAGAAATGCTTTCCAAATCCCTTGGCGTGCGTTCACCTGAAGCGTGCTTCTCCCAGACAGGTGATGAGGGCACCCTTCTCCTCCTGCCAAGGCCGGGAGAAGCAGAGGGAATGCTCCAAAGTGCACCGAACGCCTGCGGGGCCGGGCAGCATTGACAGGGAGCCGGGACCAGCACCAGGACTGACGGAGCCACGGGGCAAATCTTCCCAAAACCGCCCTCCAAAGAGACCCCCAGTACGCACCTTGTCAGTACCAGCCCCAGGGCATGCCCCCAGCCCCCAGGGCTCCCCACCAGCTGCCATTTCCCGCAGCCCCCCCAAATGCACGTCGTTCCCATCCTCCCCCCGAGCACCCCCCGTGGAAGAGGGGCCGGGCGGCAGCGGGGTGACCCGGGCTGGCCTCTGGAGGAGGAGCGCGAGGCCGGGGAGCTCAGTTCCCCATTCCTGCCTCCCAGCTGCCGGCTCCAGGACGGCTGCAGAAAACGGAGCTTGCTTCTGCTTTCTGCCAGGAGAGAGCCCGGGGCTCCCCGGGGACACCCAGCGCCCAGCCCGGCTGCTGGGGAAGGGGCAGGCTGGCAGCGAACGGCACGGATCGGGCCCAAAGGGCGCTGCCTCCCCGTGGGTGCCGTGGCTCAGGCGGTGTCGCACCGGGCAGCACCGCTGCCATTGCGTGGCCGGCGGAGCCGGGCGCCCCAGGCTGAGGATGGCAGCTGGGCCGGGCGGTGAATCCTCCGGGCTGGGGGAGGAGGAAGGGGCACGGAGCACGTGGGAGACGGAAAAGCTCCGGATCCGAGCAAGTTGCAACCACCCCGGCCACGCTGGCGTCACCGCCAAAACATTTCCCCGCTGAGCAGAACCAGCCTGGCCAGTCCGGCCGGCAGCGGAGCTCCCCGGGCCCCCCCCGGGCCCTGGGGGCCGCAGCGTGGGGCGCACAGCCCCCTGCCCCACGCAGCCCCTGCGAGACCCCGGCGGCACAAAACGCTCCGAGGCGGACCAAGAAGCGAAACGGCGGCTGCTAAAACAGGAGAAGGGCTGGGAGGTGTCCGCAGGGTCCCCAGCGGTCCCGTGGGGTGGGGAGGGCATCGCCTCTCCTCGCCGCTGCCCCGCTCCTGGATGGGGACGGAGCTGCCCCCAGGGATGCAGCAGGACGCGGCCGGCACAGCAAAGGGAAGGAGAAGGGCCGAGGGTCTTCCAACCCCGCTTTGCAGCAGTCTGCGCTTGGCACAACCCTGAATGTTTTCACCCGAGCACAGCGGAGCCCGCACGGCAAATTTATGCTGATCATGGGCTTGTTTTCCAGGCTACCTGGGGATCCTGGGGCAGCTGCTGAGCACAGGCTGCGTGCTCCAGGGAACCTCGGGGCCACCAGCCCCGATGCAGGCATGCGCAGGGGGCTGTGGGTGAGGGCTGGGCGATGCAGCTGCCAAGGCAGGGTCAGCCCCCCGGGATGCTCGCGTTACCCCTGCCTTCGCCTCGACCTGTGCGCATGGGGCTGGGAGCAGCTGCCGTGGCAGCGGGCACAGCCTGGGAGCACAGCTCTGCTCTCAGCACCACCGCGCTCTGCCCCGAGACGTGCCCGGGGAGCCTGGACCTCTCTGGTGGGGACAGCAGTCCCCACGGCCACTCCGATCTCTGGCACCGTTTGTCACCAAGACGAAGTGACCACCTTCAGGGGCACCAGAGGAAGCTCAGCACAGCTACCGGAGGGGTCTCAGGGGGCGAGCTGAGATCGGCCGGACCCACACGGCGTTTCCGTGCCTAAAAACCCCGTGCTGGGTTCCCCAGGTGTGCCCCAGCCGCTCCCGGGGTGAGCGGGATGCTCGGAGCCAGCCGCGAGGTGCAGCCCAGCCGGTGCTCGCTGCAAACAGCCCCAGCAGACGCAAAACAAAGGAAAACGCTGAGCTGGTGTCTTTCATCCTGCCGCTCCGGGAGGGGAGAGCCAGGCTCCGTGCACGTCCCAGCCCCGCACCGCTCACTTGGGTGCCCGGAGCCCGGCTGGGTGGTGGCGAGTGGCAGGGCCCAGCCCAGAGCTGCTGGCATGGGACGAGCTGCGGGCACATGGGCACCTTCTGCCCTCCCGCGGCACGCCTCCCACCCGTGCTCGTGTCGCTCATCCCACCCAGGGCTGCCGAGCGCCCCTCTCCTCCCCGGGGGCAGAGCCCGCGGGGCAGGGCCGAGCGGCACCTCCTGCTTTCCATCGCCTCCGGTCCCCAGCAGCTTGGACACGGCGCGGCCAGAGCACAGCACGAGAACCCCCTGAGCCCTGCGGCCGTCACCACCGCCAACAGGGCGAGAAGGGCTCACAGCAGCTGCAGCACGCACGGACGTGTGCGCACACGGGGCAGGTCTCGGCGGTGCCTGCGCTGCTCCCGGCGCCCTGAGCCCGTCTTCCCCGCGGGCTTTCAAACCCAGCAGTGATCTGGGAGCACGACACCGACCCTCACCGCAGGGCCTTTTGGGGCCCCACACGCGTCCTCCCCACCCCGCGCCCCGACCGCCACCAGCGCTGGTGGGATTTGGGTTTTCCCGTCCGATCTGGCCCCCCCTCGGCACAGCAGGCACTCACCCCAGGCAGCAGCCCAGCCGCCGCTCAGCGTCCCCGACTTGCGAGGACGTGGCCTCTCATCCCCTGGCCTCTCGTCCCCTGGCCTCCCGTCCCGCCGTGGTGGCAGGGCTCAGCCCCACGCTGAGCTTCCCGAGCCTCCCTGGGCCGCTCGGGCTCCCCTTATCTCATGCTGGAGGCAGCCGGGGAAAGGAAAGGGCACGGCAGAGCAGGGAGTGACTCCGAAAGCTGTTGTTTGCTTTTTTTTTTCCATGTTTTGTTTCATTTTGGGGAAGTTCCCCACCGCACAGCTCCGCCCCAGGAGCATCCAGACCCCAGAAGGCGCAGCCCGAGCCTGCGGCCGCGGGGACACAGAGCTGGGGAGGGAGAAGCCGAGCACAAAACCAGCTGAGCTGGGGAGGAAAGCCCTTGAAAGTCCCACCCGGGAGGCTGCTGGCGGGGAAGCAGCAGCACTCCACGTGCATGAGGTTGCATTTGCCCTGGCTGAGCACAGCTGTGTCTGGATGGGGAAACTGAGGCACGCGGGTGGGGAAGCAAGGTGGAGCAGTGAAACTCGGGCAGCGCTGCAGCCCCCAGCTTCTGCTGAGCAGGCTGCGAGGGGGGAAACTTTTAGGATGTGGCTGCTCAGACACACAGCAGCCCGCAGGCACGGGGAGCTGCCGGGGCCGGGCGAGGTCGCTGCGCCCGGGGCTACACGGCACCAACCCCGCTGCCATCCCCCCGGCATGGCTTAGCCCCGGCTGAGTGGAGACCGCCCAGCTCAGCCCACCCAAGGCTGCCCTGCCGTCCCCTCCCGCCTCAGGACCCCAAACCCTGCCCTTCCCAAAAGCTCCCTGCCCCCGAGCCGGGGGGCCCGTGTCCATGGGGACCCCCCGTGGGAGGAGGGCACGAGGCTGAGCTGAGCCCGGCTGCCCCGTGGCGGCGAGGCAAAGGTGAGATTTCTCCTCCCTTTCCCAGGGCTTCACACGGGCGTTTCGGTGCCTTGTGGCAGCACCGAGGGCAAGTGACGCAAGTGTCCCCAAGTCACACGCAGGGGGAGGCGCTGACCCAGCAGGACCGGCTCGCCGCTCGTCCCTGCAGAGCCCTCGGTGCGCCCGTGCCGCCACCTCGGGCAGCCCTGCTGTGCCCCAGCCCGGGGACAGGCATGGCAGGACGGCTGTCACCAAGCCGGCGATGGCACCAGGGTGACAGCAGGGGTTTGGTGACGGGGAGAGGCAGGGGATGGGCGCAGAGCACAGGCTCACGAGACCGCACTGCTGCTGAGAGCTGCGCTTCCTCATTTTCCTCTCTCGAAGCCCTCTCCCCAACGCAGCCGAGCACCGAGGCAAGCCTGGTGACCTTCGGGTTTCACTACGGATATTTCGGCTGCTTCACCACATCTCCACGCAACACCAAGACAGCCTGGAGCTGCGGGGCTGGGGCAGGCTTCTCTAGGGTCTGAAGCAAAACCTCCACCCAGATCCCCCTTCCCCAGGGTTTCTCCTCCTTGCTCCGCGCACCGCTCTCGTCCCCTCCGTGACCCAAGGGTCCCCTTGCTGGTTTTCGGGCGCTGCCTCCACAGGGGCCCCCCGTGCCCTGCAGCAGCCCCAGCAGCCCCCAGTGCGTCCCAAGCGCTCCCCAGCTCGGCGCCCGGGGAGGCGGAGGGCAGCGAGGAGATACGTAGCCTCGAGGGAAGTCGGCGCGAGACGCAGATTTACAGGTCCTGGTTCCTGGCCCACGTTCAAACCACATTCGTTCCCAAAATCTGTTTCGGCGCTTTCTTTTCCAAGCCGTGCACGGCAGAGGCATGTGCAAAGCGGCGCCGCTTCCCTCGCGCCCAGCGCCGCCGAGGGCCTCGCACCAAGGCCGTCCGTGCCAAAACAGGACCCAGGCGCACCTGAGCTGCGACGCAGCCCACACGGGTCCAGCTGTGCTCAGCCAAACACTTCCCCCCGTGTTTTCCTCCCTCCCGACTGGACCACAGGGTGGACAATCTCATGGCTCACTGCCAGTTTAAAACATCAAGGACCAAAATCATCACTTTCCCCACCCCCCCTCCGAGGCACACACGTTTCTGCTCCCGGACGGAGGCTCCGGCACAACGCGAGCCCCGGGGGGAACAGCTCCGAGTGCCCCTAAGTCAGAGGAGGCTGAAAGCAGAAGGATGTCGGAATGGAAACGGTGACAACCCACGCTCCAGTCACACAGAGGGCACGGCCAGGAGGGCAATTTCCGCGCGAAGAGGTTGGAGCTGGTTGGTGAGCACCACGCTGCGGGGAGCCTGCCCGTGCCGGGCACACACGCGCTGCTCCGGTGGGGCTTCGAGGGCTCGGGGCTGAGAGGCGAAGTGCTGAGGAAGTGAGGTCAGACGGGAAATTGTTCCAGGAGATAAAGGAACGAGTTAGAAGCCGAGCAGCAGAATAGACAGCGCAGGAAACAATAGTGCTTCAGATAGCCCGGCGCGCTTACCCCCGCGAGGCCGAGCGGGCAGCGCTTTGTGGAAGTGATGCTCTCGTGCTCTTCCCCCCTGAACACGCCGGGAGGAAGCGGGGGCTGTTGCTTCAGCTGGGCTTGCCCCAGCTGTTCCCCTGTCAAGGCGTTACACGCACTCGCTGGTCACTATAAGGAGTGGCCAAGTCCTCCCTGCCCCACCAAATACCAATTTCGTCTGTGTGAGCGGCTTCACGAGCCAGGCACTGCCCTGGCTTGGGGCGTGCAGGAGAGGCAGGGGTCCCGGGGGGCACAGGAGCCACCAGCTCCATCCCCCCTCTGCTCCCTCCTTGTCTCCTTGAGCCCAGAGAAATGGTGCTGCTCGCCCCGGGGCAGCCCGCCCTCGGGAGCACCAATGTCCCCTCCGTGCTACCACGGAGCTTCCTGTCCCCACAGCAAAGCCTCTGCGCCTCTCGGCCACCGCAAGCCGCAGCTCCTTCCTCTTCCCAGCCCTCGCTGCCTCCCCGCCGCACCGAGGTGATCTGCCTTCACGTGGGACAAAGTCATTAAAGGGCAGAGATATCGTCAGGGCATCTCCATCACACTACGAGGCCACTAAAGACCCAGACAGAGAACAGCGGACTTCCCTTCACTGCCGCGTCAGCCCAAGAATAACCCCGTCCCCATAAATAACCCTGTCCCTATAAATAACCCCGTCCCCAAAATCCTCGGGCTGGGTTTTGGCGAAGCTCCCGAGCGCGAGGCGCCTGGACGAGCCCCTGCCCTGCTGCTCCCGGGTCAAAGCCTGGCCCTGGGAGCCAGCCCGCGAGCTTCCAAGCAGAGGTGCCCTTCTGTGAAAAGCCAGCACCGACTGGCTAATGATTAGAGACGCGGCCCCCCGGGGAGCGAGCGGGCAGCCTCATCTCGGAGGCACCGAATAGCCGAGGTCTGTCCGGGGGCCAGATCCTGAGCTGGCCCGGGGTGGCACAGAACACCTGGTGACAGCACGGGGAGCAGCACGGGATCGGTCTCCCCATCTGCAGAAGTGCTGGGAGCAGCCCCGCAGCGGGAACGTCAGAAATATCACAACATCAGAGAGGACGCCGCTCTCAAGTGCAACGTTGGCGACGTCCCCCCGCGTGTCCCCATCGCACCTCCCCGGGGACTGGTGGTGACATTTTGGTGCCGCACGGGAGCCCAGGCACGCGTTGAGGTGCTGATGGGGTTCCCCGGGACAAACGGCCTCCGGCCCCAAAGGCCGGGCCTCGGGGGAGGTGGCCGTGGCTCGGTCCCACGCCCGCGCACTATCACCGCTGGCGGTGGGCGCCTCATCGGATGGGAGAGGAGGGACAAAACCCTCCAGCTTCCTGCCTGCCGCACACCTCCTCCTCCTGGGGGGAGCACCAGCCTGGGAGGAGGGAAAAAAAATAAATAAACCAAGCCTTTTGTTGCCACCCTCGTGCAGCTCGGCTGGCGTACGGCACTGCTGGAGGCGCGCTGTCCCGTCCCCGGGATGCGAGCGCCGTACCCCGGCCCCGAAGGCCACCGGGCGCTGGGACCTGTCCTGGGGACCCCCCTGCACCGAGCGGCCGCACCACGTCCCCTTCCCTCGCGTCGTGTCCGGAACAACCCGCGACAGCCCCGTGGCCCTACGTCCTCTGGGGTGGCCACAGCAACGTACCAACACCCTGTGGGAACGGCACCCCGAGCCCCTAGGAGAGCCCCAGGGAGGGGACCCGAATGGGGACCGAGGTCACCGCCCGGCTCCAGAGGGGGACGGAGCACGTTGGGTGCTGCGGATCCCCCCGGTGGGTTTCACAGCTCTCCGAGGCGACGCTCCACACCGGACGGGGTCGGCACCCCGATACACCGCCACGGCGAGGGGAGCCCAGCCCGGCCCAGCTTTGGCTCCGCCGAACCCCGCGCTGCTTCCCTGGGGCTGCGACGGGGACGGGGGGGATGCGCCAGCGCGACGGCTCGCAGCCACGCGTGGCGACCGCGTCGCCTTGGGTGGCCGTGGGGCAACTCGGCGGCTGGATAAAGCCCTTGGAGGGGCGACCCGGGGCGCCGCAGCCTCCCCCCGGGCTGCTGCTGGGGGATCGCCCATCGCAGCATCGCCCCGGCCGGACACGGCCCCCCCCCGGGGGCTGGACACGAGCCCCCTGAAATCACCGGCGAGTGAACCCTAGGAGGGAAAGGGATCGGGAGACATGAAAGCAAGGAGCGGGGGGGCGATGAATATTTCACGCCCTGGCCTACATTCGGCCCCGCTCTCCCCGCCCTGCGCTCCCGGGGGTCCCCCGCAGCCCCCGAGCACAACAAAGGGGAGCGCAGGCAGGCGGTGCCGCCCCGCCAGACCCCGCTGCGCCCTCGGCACCCCCAGCCGGGCTCGGAGCCGCCCCAAACCCCGACCCTCAGCATCCCCCGGCAGACCCCGACCCCCCAAAAACCCCGCGCATCCTCCGCTGGACCCCCCCCCCGACCCCACAACCGGCCCGCGGGCACCGCCGCCCGGACCGAGCCCACCGCGAGCCGGGGACACCCCCAGCCGCTCGGGGGGGGCGGGGGCGGGGGGGCTCCTCTCCAACCCCCCCGCACCCCATGGGGACCCCCCCACCCGGGACCCCCCCCCCTCCCCAAACCGGCCGCCCCCCGCTCACCTCCCCCGTGCGCGCCCTCCGGGGCTCGATCGCGGCTTTGTCTCCGTGCCGGGGGCGCGGCCGCCGCCCCCCCCCGAGCCGTGGCAGCCCCGGTGCCCCCCCCGCAGCCCCGAGCCGAGCCGAGCCGGGCCGGGCCGGGCGCTCAGGGCTGCGCCGCCGGCAGCATCGCCCAGCGCCGCCGCTTCGCTCCCGCCCCCGCTTCCCCCCCCACCCCCCCCACCCCTCCCCGCCACCTTCTCCGGGGTGTGTTTGGGGGGGGGCAACCCACAGGGAGAGGGAAAAAAAAAAAAAAAATAGGAATATGGCAGCAAACCGGAAACGGCTATAGAAAAAAAAAAAAAAGCAGCCCCTCCCCTGTATTTTTTTTTTTTTTTTTTAAAGGGAGAAGGCTCCGGGCAGCCGGGCTCCGCGGGGTGCGGAGCGGGGTGCGGAGCCGCCCCCGCCTGCGGCTTTAGGGGCGCGGCCGTGGGAGCCGCCTGGCCACGCGTGGGAGCCGCGGCCCCGGGGCTGGGGGGCTCGGGGCCGGGGGGGGTTCGGGGTCGGGGGGTCCTGGGGGGGCTCTCTCGGGGCCGAGAGGTCTCGGGCTGGGCGCAGCGCGGAGCTGGCGCATCCCTGGCAGCCGAAGGTGGCACCAGAAGAGAGCGGTGATTTTGGGGGGAGGTTAGAGCAGGGCCGTTGTCCGTTTTGGTGTACTGACCGGGAGCAAACGGCTGCTTGGTGGCAGATTTTGTGCCTGGAACCGAGACCGGGCACCTCCGTCCCGCAGCTGTCCCGGAGGGCTGCGATCCACCGGCCCCCGACCTCCAGGAGGAGGCAAAACCTCAGCGCAGGGGGACGTGGGGACAGAAGAACCGCGGGCGGCGCGGAGGCCCTGTGGGCGCAGCGCTGGCTGGGCCGTGTCCCGTGCCGTGACAAACACGAGTGGGGTCCGGCCACGTCACCCCGATGGCTGCCCCAGTGCGGCCCGACCAGCGGGGCGGCTGGCAGCCCCCCCGCGCCCCCCATCAGCCATCCACGGCGTCGCCGGGTGCTCCGCCAACCTCCGGGGTGAAGCAGCCCGCTCCTTAAGCCCCGCGTACCCATTGACCTGTTTTACGAGGCCGCGGCAATCCGCGGGCCGTATTTCCACATCCACACTTCGTCCACCACCCCTGCCCATCCCAGTGACCCTCGCAGCCACCTGAGCGGGGATTTTGGAAAGTCCCCCCCCGTCTGAGCAAGCCCTGGCACTTCAGAAGCAATTTGGGAAGTTAACGAGTTTCAGGGAACTATGCGGCGGAGCTTTTCTTTCTGTTTCCAGTCCTCCCCCCTCGTTCGTTTGAGTTATTAAAAAAATATTTCCCATGACACCGCCGAAGGCCAGCGAATCCATGAGTCACCAGGAGTGAGGAGTCACGCACGCACTGATCCATCACCGCTGGCCAGCGCAGCGCCGAGGGGCCCTACCCGGGAGGAGCCGCCGCTGATAAGGCCGGCGAGGGCCAGTGCACCCCATGCCAGCCGGTTTTGGGGCAGCAGCCCTTGAGACAGCCCCGAAATGTGGCCTGGGTTTCCCCCGAGGCTTTTTGGGGTGCCACTGTGCAGCCCGGCAGGCACAGGGAGGTGTTAGGGAGGGATTCCTCCACCTGACGGAGGGGGCACTGCTCGTGCCGCATGTCAGCACATAAATCACACCATGGGGTCCCCCGTGCTGTCTCCCAGTGGGATGTATCCTGGCCGTGTCCCCGCCGCCCCTGCCCCAAGGGGACAGGGCTGCGCACCCCTGCCAGCCGCCCAGCGCCGCCTCCCCTGGGGAAGCCCAGGAGCCGCCCCGGGGGCAGCTCGGCCCCAGCCCCGGGGAGCTGCTGGGGGTGACTCAGCCTCTGCCGGATCCAGACCCGAACCCAAGATGCAATTATGACTTATAAATATTTGAATTTTGTTTTCCTCTTTTGCAATCGGCCCCTTTTCTACCTGCGGCCCCGCAATCGCGTTTCCATCTCTGGCAGCGCTGGGCTGTGCTCAGAGGCAGGCAGCGCGCCTTCGACGCGCTGCACCGGGCCCGCGACACAGCCTCCTGGAGGAAGATGCCAACGTGCAAATTTAACATGGCAAACAGACACTCTTTAAAACCAGCCTCTTATCTTTTGGGCTCCGATTCAGGAATGTGCCCTTGCAGGACTCTGACATTAAACATGCAGCACTGGCGATAACGCGATTTAAACCATTTGGGTTTAAGCAACTCAGCACGCCCCGGTGCCGTCCTGGCTCCCAGCTGAAGCCCTGAGCCTGAAGGCCGCTCACCTGCAGCCCCGCTGCCCTCCTGCTCCTTCTGCCGCACTCCAAGCGTTTGTCTTCAAACAGCCCGAGCCACGGCTGGTTGGTTTTTCACCCAGCTAGGGACTCCAGTCTCTTTCCTGAAACTATTTTCTTCCTTTCTCTTCACCTTTAAACACCACCAGAAAATAACACAGGGGGGAGGGGAGGAAGGTTACAGGGACTGAAACCAAGAGAAAAGCAGGTTCTTTCAAATTAAAACAATAGGTATATATATCACCGAGTATTTCTGGTGGCTCACTTCGCTGCACATCTTGGTTTCCTGTTAGAATACCACCTTGAGACAAGCACAGGTATGCTCATGCTTTTTTTTTCCTGACCTTTAAGCAAGTTTCAGCAGGAAAAATAACTGCACGTGGTTTTTCCCCCTTCAGGCGTGCTGTGCACGGAGGGCGCGTTGCAGCACCCGGTGCCGCGGCGTTCCTCCCCAGCGAGCTCCGAGGCTCGGCCCCGCCGCTGGGGACACGCACGCTGCCCGGGGCTGCAGAAGCCGCCGAGCTCCCAGAACGACCTGAGCCCCGTCCAAACCCTCCACAAGGCTCCTAAAATCTTCCTGCAAAGCGAAAGGGTGCCGCTGGGGTCCCATAATTGATCTGAGTCCTGCCCTCCCCAGCGTAGCCGGGGATTTACAACAAAACAGCCATTCATCTCCAGCCAGGTTTATTTTTAAGCATCCCTTTGGCAAGCACGAATAAGTTTTGTTTCATGGATTCCGTTCCTGAGGCTAGCTGCATTTTGCACGCTGCAAATCCCTAATATATTTGCATGAATTATTACTATTAATAATACAATGGCTGTGTTCGAGATGCTGGACAGGCGCAGAAGCAGCCACGGCTGTGTCCCCGAGCTTTACTATCTTGCAAAGAGTGAGTGTGCGCGGCAGCAGCCGGTCAGCATCAGGAGAGCTGCAGTGACGAGCTCAGGGGCTGACTTAGGCGTACCGAGGGGGGTTGACCAGAAGGACCGTCAAGGCACGAGCTATTTGGCAATATTTCATGGCAGAAATACTAATTCTGGCCATTCTGCCCTGCACCGAGCACTGGGGCAGCAAGAGCAGCGCAGCAAGAGCCGGTGTCTGGCAGGCTGCGTGATGAAGGGGGCAGCGGAGGAGAAGTCACCAGGAGGGCTCAGGACCCATCCTGTCCCTTGGCACGGTGACAATCTGCTGCGCTGGGGACCCTCAACCCCGGCACCGAACTGCACAAGCCAGGAAAACTCACTGCAAAGTGCCCCAGGGACCAGGACCGCTGGAAGCCATGGACTTGTCCCCTTCTGATAAGAAGGCACCGAGTTCAGCAGCTCCGCGTGCTCAGGGCAGCCACAACATTCCCTGTCGGGCTTCGGACTGATAAAGCACGACGTTTCGCTAAGGTCTGAACTAAGCATCTTGGAACACCTCACTCAGGCAAAAATCCGACACTTTCCACTTCTCGCCTCAGTCCAGGAGAAAAGCAGCCCACGAAACGTTAGCATTTCCCAGCGGTGGAAATTCTGCTTTTTGGCCAGCCTCGGCATCAGCAGCAGAGAGCGGTTCAGAGGAGCCCAGGGAGAAGCGTCCAGATGAGATTTATGGCCCTCTTTCCAGCCGCCTTGCGAGCGGGGCAGCTGGGGAACGCTCCCAGCCGCCGGGCGGTTCAAAGCTCTTGCGGCCACCCCGGCGCAACAATCCCCGGAGCCGAGGGCGTGTGCGGGGACGTGGTGCTGGGACACCCCTGGGGGCAGAGGAGCCCCCGGGGCACCCGTCTGGGCTGCTCGAGGTCCGGCAGGCGGCTGCGACCTGCGTTAAGCGGAGCTGGCGCAGACACGAGGGTGTTTCCCCCGAATCGCCCAGCGCCGGTCCTTTGAGCGAGGGACGGGCCGAGGAGGCCAAAGTCTGAGTCTGACAAATTTAAACCACATGACGTTCGGATCCGCGCTCGGTTTATGGTGAACTAAACAAGGGGGGAGGCAGGGGAACAGTTGGCAGCTTCCCTGCGTCTCTCAAAACCTGTTCCCCTGCAGTTCTCGTCACCTCGGAGCCCAGACACCCGGGGATGCTCGGACGTCTGCCCCAGCCACCCAAAGGCGCAGCTGCAGTGCCAGGAGCACCCATCTGTGGAGCCCACAGCCCGGGGCACCCTGGCACCCAGGGACACTCAAAGCCGGGGGGAGACGACCAGGCCAGCTCCTGGCCCGAGCAGGGTGCAGCCACCTCCGGGAAGCGGCCTGAGCCTGGCACTGACACAGCCGCCGGGTCCCCGAGCGAGGGGAGCGGCTCCACCCTGCAGCAGCTCGCCCGTCCCGCGCCACCTGTCGTACTCCGGACTTTGGCTTTGTGTGAGAGGGATTTACGGGCTCGGGATGGCTTTCGCAGAAGCAGCGGCCAGAGGGAAGGCGGTAGGAACTGGCTTTGGAGCCAAGGACACCTGGGCGGTAGCCTCAGCTCGGACAAGATGCGCGATGCCAGGCCAGTGTCGCTGCCAGCGTGGAACCAGAGCTGGCACGCAGAGACCCCCGGGGATCTTTTGGTTAGGAAGGAGGGGACGACAGTCCAGGGTCAGGTTCCGCAAATAAGGAATGCTGCATTTAGCATGGAAATAGGACATCAGTAAAGCCTAGCACTGGGGATGACAGCCCCTCGGCTTGAAAAGGCGTGAGGAACGGAGAGACCCTCACCCCCTCCACCCGCAGCATCCCCCACCTGGGAGCTGAGCTCTTCAGGTGCTACAGAGACGTCAGCCAGGCAGGAGATGTTTTTACAAAGGAAGCAAACCAGATGTGGTCCAAAGCGGGCTTGCCTTGTACCTACCTGCCAAAAAGGACGCCAGAGCGCACGGGGCACAAGCTACCATGGGCTGCGAAGCAGAGAAACTAGAATTAAAAACAGGCTCCTTCTCTCCGGGCTGGCTGATCGCGCCGCAGACAGCAGCGTGGTTACGTGGGTGGGAGGAAGGCTGGCCCCGAGCCACGGAGGAACCTGTCAGCCTCCGCTCCAACCACCCGCTGCGGTGCGCCGAGGGACTGCGGGCGTCTGCTGCGTGGCTGCTCACGCCTCCGGCGCGCAGGGTGCAAAGAGCATCAAAGCCACACAGGGGCCTTCGGGCACCCGATGGAACCGGGCAAGCTCAGAGGAGGGAAGCAACCACTGCGAGAGGTTTGGGGTTGCACAACAGCGATGCGTGCGTGCTGGCGAGGAACGGATCTGAACGGGCGGCGCGAAGCGGCGCAGCAGCATTGCGCTGGTGTAGCGCAAGAGCTTGGGAGCGTAATATTTAATTGCTTTAACTCCTCGTAGCTCAAGGGTAGGCTGAGGTGCGTGGCACGGCTGCCTGGGTGCACCTGGGGTTCCCAAGGCAGAGAGCTGCCTTTTCCCCAGTTATGCTGAAAAAATAGTCAGGGAAGGGGAACAAGCTCAAGGGGCTGATCACAGGTGACACCCTTCTTCCTCCTGGGCTGCTTTCTCTCCACGTTCTTTCTTTCTATCAGTCCTTGCAAAGCGAGGCGATACTCGCAGCCTGTCACTGGCAGTTAAAATTTGGCTGCAAGGACTGAAGAACTGCAGTGGACATCAACCTACAGGGTGGAAACACCAAGGGGGTGCTTGGGGGTGAACTGAAGTGATGGAAAGGCCACAGATTGGGGAGAACAACTTGAAACATGGGAAAGTGAGCTGAATTTCAAGGGAGAGACGGGAAGCCGAGCTCATCGCCCTGCAATTGCCAGCCCAAGCAAGAGCCATTTTAGACAGACCAGCTACTGCACTAGTCCATATAGCAAACGCCACAGAACAGCCCCCAAAACAGACACAAACTACCAGGTACCAGAGAAGAGCAGGAGCTTTCACCTGCAATAACTGGCAATTTCAGAAGAAATGCCCAAGCAAACACTGGCTAGCACCGGCGTCTCTTGCAAGACAACCCCAGCCAAATCATCCCTTCTGGTCTGGGGAGGATGAGGAGGGTCAGATCCCTCCAAACTGCCAAATCTGGCAGTCAACCTAATCATCAAACAAGCACGCGTGCTCCCTATGCCATCACTCTCCCTTCATCATCCCATTTTCTCGCTGTAGTCAGTCCCTGATGCCTCATGAGTTTAATGAGCAAACAAACTGAATCAATACAGCCATCTTGATCCCCACAGGCCGCGGGCTGTGAACAACAGAATGTCTGCCTGGAAAAAGTGTCTGCCTGTTAGAGGGGCTCCCGAGAGGGAAGGCCAGCACCCCAGCTCTTCGGACATCTCCGCCTAGGCTGGCCAAAAATTAACACGTGCATAATCAGCACTGCCCTGGGAAACAGAGGTACTGACCAGCTCCTCCCCTCCTACAGCCTCGTTTTCTCCTCAAGTATCACATACAGCCTCGATGCCCCCTGAAATCCAGGCACTGGAGGGATGTTTTTGCATTCTTGATGACAGGGAAATCATCTTAGCTGATAGCCTCTTCAAGGGGCCGACCGGCAAACATCAGTCCTCTTCGAAGACGGCCTCGGGCTCTTCGGCTCCTGTCAGCAGGGAACCTCACTGGAGTACCTCTGAAGCAGAGAGAAACATGTGTATGAGAAGGAAAGTAAATTAGGTCTGAACAAGATTAACAGGGATTTAATTGAACTATGTGAACTGGAACTCCAGTCACGAGCTACTTATTAGGCTGTCTCAGGGGATTGTGCTGCGTGCACCGGAGGAGCACAAGGATGCATTGTGAATGAGACAGCTCACGGGGACAGCGACGGCCACGGCTCTCAAGATGGGTGGCCAGAAAAGGAGACCTGCCTGAACGCAACCGAAAACGAAGCAAAAAGATGTCTCAAATCCCAGCCATGTTTCTTCTTCTTGGCCTGCTGAGGGAAAGGAACTTGGTACTGCCCATCAGCAGAGGAAGCCCAGCTCCCAGCCCAGCTCCCGGGCTCTGGCCAGGAGCACAAGGCGCAGTTCACAGAGGTGCTGCTGGCTGCCTGGTATCTGGAGGCAGACATCTGAAAGCCTCCCCTTCAATAAAAGGGACTTAATGAAGTCTTCAGCTCCCTTTGGGATGTTAATTACAAAACAGCCTGGAGAAAAGCGCTTGGGAATTAAAGGACTTACCACACTAGTCCTTTCCTGGTGAGGGAACCGACAGCGGCACTTGCCAGAGCTCGCCTGCTCTTCCCACAGCCCAAGAGCGGCCACCAGGCAGCTCCTTGCTCCAGCCACGGAAACCTGAGCTACACTCACACACCAAGGAGCTTGTGAAAATCCCTATTATCAACCTACTGAATCCACATCTAATCCCCTGCTCGTATTACTAACAAATGCTGCCTTCAGTTTGGAACCTTCAGGTGGGCTCCTGGAGCCAAACTCTCTCATGAGAGGCAAATTAATTTAGCCATTGCACCATTTCCTCCTGCCAGGAAGGTGAAGGTGTTCTGGGAGATAGCTTGCTACCTCCAAGTCAAACACAAATACACGCATGCCTGAAAGTATTAACTAACCAATTTCTCACAGATTAAAGGATCTCACAGGCTTTCCCTTAATGGATCGCTTTTTATGAATAGGTTATTTATGTCTCTGTGTTCCAATATTCTGAGAGCTCTGGCAGCTTTCACAGTAAACGCACAGAAAGAGGCAGCAAAGTTCAAAAAAGGTTTTTTGTAAACAAAGATATTCAGGTTGTATTTATTACACATTTCAACAGAAACTAAAATACACGGGACACTGGTAATTTCTAAAGACATAGTGTAAGTTCGGTTAACAAATACATTGAAATAGGTATCAAGCTGTTAGAAACAGAGTGGAAATACAACACAATCCCACTTCCCCTTGACAAAATGAACCCCCAATGTCCATGATTTCCACTTAGCAATGAGCAATTAAGCCTCTAGACAGCTAGACAAAGATGTTGATGTAGTAGCCTGCCATTCCAGGGTAACCACACAGGGCTCATCCCTAACTGGTTCTCGGCTGTGGAAGCACTTCTGTATTTTGGGTACTGTGTGCACGACTCTTTCAATATTTACAGTTCTGTGAGAACAAAGCAATAGAACCCACCTTTAGGTAACCTGCAGAAAGACCGAGTTGTTAGATAAAACAACCACCATCCTCATTTACTAGAAAGGAAGTGATTTACAGTACCTATCCAGGGAAGGGCAACACTCTTCTTTCCCCTGCAGATCACAGACAGGAGCACAAGCCCGTAATGGAAACTCATAGCACAATATTGTTCTTTGTTATTTGCGTGGGAAATTTTTGTAACATTTCTTTGTACTGAGAACTCAAAGCATCTTTAGAGTGCTTGTGTCTCATATGCTTTGTTCTGTTCTCCTAGTATTGCCTTTAAGTAGTTAAAAAAATAAAAAAAGGGGTGAATTTCAAGCAGCACTCTAAGCTGGATTTTAAGGAGCGCAATGGCATCAGCGTTCTGGTTAAGAGAAGCAGAGAACGTGGAGCAGGGAAGCAGTAAGGGGCTGGAATCAAACTGGCACTGGGATCCACCTGGCTCACCCACCAAAAGCAGGAAGGAGCAGAAAATGCGGCCTTTTGCAAACCGATGGCTTCTGCAGACGTGCTGCTAGGCTTGTGTTAGAGACCACACGCAGCACAACGCTGCTGCCGTACCCAGGCTCACAAGGCATTTGTGAATTGAGGATGGGAGTCTACGTATGCAAAAAGGATCGCAGACTTGCAGCCCCGCCAGAGAACCCTTTCCTTCAAAGCCGCTCTGAACCCTGGGTGCGCCTAAAACAGCAGGTTCTCCTCCCATTGACTCATTCGTGATCAAACAAACCAAGATGTGAGCTGGCATCAGGAAGCTTGAGCTGCCCTACAGAGACTCCGTGGCTACGTCACCACCTATCTCTTTCCAGTCCTGTCTAGCCATATTTAAATCTAATACTAGATTGTCCCTGGCCCGGGAGAGCCAGAGCCTGAAGGAACACAGCGTACACGTCTCTTGCCATAGAGTCATGCTACACAGCCAGCTTACCGCACCTCCTCAGGCTGAGATCCTATTTAACTCCAGGAAAGAAATCACCAAGAGGAGACGCAGCATACTGTGTAGCAGGTATGGCTGGGAGGGTGTTTGCAAATTCAACAAACCCCAGCTGTGTTGAAATGGAGCACACGGTTGAGGCTGAGCTAGCTCACAGGAAGGTTTATAAACAGCACGGCTAGGCAGTGCTGGCTGATGCACGCCAAACGCAGCACTTCAAGTCCCCCACCTCAGAGCAGCTTTTCTCCAACAGGCAGCACCTGGTCTTTCCAAGTTTCCAAGAACATCCCATTACTCCAGGCATTAAGCACCTTCCAGAACGGTGATTCCTGTAGTCACTGCAGTCTCCACCACAATCTCAATTCCCTGAAAGACTCCTGCTTTCAGGAAAGGGAATAGAAAGGAAGAGTACATGGGTGGGGAATAAGAAAGAGGTAGCGACGCTGAGGAAATGAAAGCTTTCATCTACAGCAGTCTGGCATCTGATGAGCTATTACCTAAAGAATTAAAGAATATGACAAAGCCATTATTATTGAGCCGTAAAATGCAGCTATGTATTTCAGACTAGATGACAACAGAGATGAATGCAAAGCTATGTAGTGTGGTATCCTTGATCCATTTGATCCTTCTGCCTTCAAAAAATACAACACAAACCGGTATCCAAAGTAGCAAACCCATGCTCCACCTTCCACAGGGACTGTTCTACAAATCCTGGCCAGCATCGAGTAGATAGGACAAGCCTCTCCACCCATCAAAAATGACAGAAGTCACTTTGATGGTGACTGATAAATTATCATGTCAAATGAAGTCCTGGATATGTGAAGTCCTCTTTGCTTAAAAAAAGAAATAAATCTAAGGCAGAAGCCCTTCCCTTCCACTTTTATAAGTTCCTCTCCCTTGTCCCTGAAAGCTAAAGCACGGCAATGCCAGAACACCATTTAACATAGTTAGTTGCCTTTGATGTCATCTCTGAGGAAGCATGATTACAGGTGATTGTTTTGTCTTTTGAGGTTCGTTGGTCAAGCCTTTATCGTTTCTTCTTTGTTTCTTTCTTGGGTTTCTTGCTTATCTGCGGAGCAGTTGCCTTTGGCTTCTTCACTGTCTCTGACGTCTTCGGCTCAAAACTGTCCGAGTCCTACAGGAATCAATTAAGAAACAGTAACTTTTTAACAGTTTGCTGACAGCTCACTTTGGGAATCTGTGTGCAAGCCAAAGGAACAAGTGCTGGGTATCTCTGTTGGAACACATCTATATCAAACCGAGCTGACATTTAATGAGACTTGAGCAGCACCGTGTCTGCTTCTTCTGCATGTGATTTTTGAGGAGTGCAAGTTCATGCCCAGAAACAGCTTGTTACCAGAGAAGCTGTTGTAAGTGTCTAAATCAGGCTTTGGAGAAACACAGTACCCCAATTTTAACGGCAGAAAGAACACCAACGCTAAACGAAAACTACTCAAACTGGGAAAATGAAAAGCCACCATAAAAATCACCAGTATGCGTGGCAATGTGCCATAGGTATTTCTGCAAAACGTTAAGCCTCATCCTGTGCAAGACAAAAGGTAATCCTCAAACCAGCACTAAGAACGTCAAGTTCAGAGCCACTAAACCAAGCCTGAAATTCAGGGAGGGAACCAAAGGCAAAGCTCTCTTCACCTGGCCTAACAAGGAGTCCTCAGGTATCCAGCTTGTTTCCTTCAGGGGAGATGACAGATAATACTTCAGCCATGGGAAATAAAGTCTGCTTATCTTGTAAAAACATAAGGGAGCAGCGCCAGTCTCATCTGAGAAAGCACACACACACAGATTGCCTCCTTCCATTAAATGCATTTGAGTACAAATATTGCCTTAGCATCTTGGTTTCTATCAGTCAGAGCTTGCCAACTGGAAAAGGACACACAAAAAATGGCAGAGCAAGACGTGCTAGTTTCAAGCTTCCAAGACAGAGCTCCAGATAACAGAGGGGAAGGCAAGTATCTGACAGGATCCTTTTAATCAAGGAGCTCTGTTCAAACACCTCTCAAGTCACTGGGCTATTACGGCTCACATCTGTGTGGCTTTCCAAGGAAGGAGATTTGGCTGGCTTTCCAAAGGCTGTAATCAGCGCACAGGGAGCTGGCAGGCTCTGGAGAAATGGAGCAACACGCAGTTATTACTCAAGGATGCAGCGTGGTGCTGCCATAAAGCGAACACTGCTGCCTTCTAATGTTCAAACCAAGGTAGTCTCCAAAGCTTGAAGCCTCCGAAACAGAGAAGCCAATCTGTACCCTACCTGGACTCGAGCATCATTCCCAAGGTTTGGAGGGATAGTCTTTCTTGTTTATTGTCTTGGAAATTAATCACAAGGGCAGAACATCAATAGGACAGCGTGCAGAAAAAAAAAAGAGCATGCAAACAACAAAGGATGACCTTAAACAGGAACAGGTCCTTGCGCTTTATCACTTTAATTGGAGGCTTGGTCTTCAGCTTCCCACTTCAAACTAAAACCGTCACTCTTCCCAGCTTTCAAGAACAGCCATAAATTCATAAAGGGAAGCGACGGACTCAGATGGATGGGCTCTGGTGGCTGCAGCAGGACCAGCAGAAGGGAGCATGCACCCAGGCCAGGGCATCGGGAATCCAGTGCATCAACACAGCTGCACATCCCGCTGACAGTTAAAGGTGAAAGCTGGGCCATGAACTGTCCTGCTTGAGCTAGAAAGGAAAATCTCGCTCTGCCCTCTCTGTTGTATGGTTTTAACCCCCCAGACTGCTGTTATCAGAACACATCGGCCAGAGCCTTTTTCCTTCACGCTGTGCCTCACCCTCAGGCATTCCCTTCTCCAGCTACCCTAGGCATACTTCCTCTCCTACAAGCTTCTTTACAAGACAGGTAACATCAATGCCACGTGCTGCTGAAAATCTCCATGCTTCCTCTGCACAAGAGGGAGCAAACGCGCCAATACAGCCTGAAATCAAAGCTTTCCATTCTGAGTTGTTACTGAAAACAATAGCATGCACGTTTAGAGACAACCTGAATCAAACCAACGAACTTGCAGGCTGAAACACTGCCAGCTCCACCAACACGAGCGCGACCGAGCACCTGGGGCTCTTTTATCACAACGGCTGGGTGGATGCGGGTCATCCCACTGTGGCCCACTTTAAAGTAAACAGAAGATGGAATCAGAGCCCTGTAGCTCCCCTCAACCTTTGACTTTAACATTCTCTTCTGCTAACAGCAAAGGGCTCTCTACACGCTTGCACAGGATTGGGCGCCAGGACTGAAAGCTGCCTTCTTGGCATTCGAATACACTCGAACTTTCACCTGTACCTTGTTTCCAAAAATCATACGCAAACAAGAACCCTAAGCCATTTTCTGACAGGCAGGCCCTGCAAAGGGGACGCCCTGCCTGGCAATTAATAGCGCAAATCAGCAGTAGGATGATAATGTGGGCTTGGGACTGAAGTATTCTTGTGTGCGATCAGGAACAGCACGCACACCCAGCGGGAGGTGGGAAAGCTAGAAGGAAGGAAAGAGAATGAGCTACGGATCATCAGTTCTGGGGCAGACTATCGTGTCTCCACCAGCTCTGAAATGTTCCCTCCCATCCGATTTGCTGTGGTCCTGTGCATCTGTAACAACGTTAAAGAACACTGCTTACTGTCTTATGGGACTTTGAAACTGGCAGGATTATGGCTAACACGCAGATAAGCTGGAAAATGGCTCCGAAGAAGAGTCCATAGCGTAGCACGTTCTCCATGAATGTGGGCTCGGGGATCTCAGGCGGGGAGAAATCCAACTCAGCAGCCATAGTGGAAACACCTTTCTCCTCCAGTGCTCTCAGGAAGACTGGTTCCTACAGGAAAGAAGAAAGAGTACTTAGTTACATCGTGTGTTCTGGCGTTACTTTCCAGCAGCAGAAAATTACAGGCTACCTTATGGGGTTTGCTGAAGATAACCTCTGAATATCTTCACAGTACATTGGTACAGATACAGATGCAACCACAAAGAGGGAAATGAAGCTCGCATTCATTTGGATGCTCGTCTTTCTCTACCTGCCTAAGAAAGTAGCCCTCAAATACGAGTTTTAGTCCGTTTGCAGGTGAGGGGAAAACAAGCAAAATATGACAGATGGCCATGACACGATAAAGGAAAGCTTAAAAAGCAAGAAGATACCTCTCCCTGAGGCTGATTGTGCTTGCATGATGAATGCCAATTATTCATTTTCACTTACGTTGTACATGTAATCACAGCCGTGTTGTTTTAGGTGTTGTACAAAACCCAACGTTTTAGACAAAGCACACAGCAGATCTGCTGAAGACAGCGGGATGAGTTCAATGTTTAACTACAAACAGTGCGTTAGTGGATGGTTACAGGAAGCCCCTCATACCTCGCGCTGGTCACACAGGAAGTTTGTGTCAGAGTTAAATATTGATCTCCTGGGTCCCCAGCTAGATTTTCAGCCACTCCCTCCCTTCCTTTTCCTAATGGAGTTATCGCTTCATCCTACAAATGACTAATGGCTCGCTGTAATAACCGAGAACTCTCCCTCCAGAATTGCTCAAGTACGCCACAGAAAGTCACAAAAGGGAAATTCAATTCTTCTGAGACACCACCAGAACTCAGCTGTGATTACTGTCTTACTCGGCTTTCCTGATCTGCATGATCCAGTCGTGTGCTTATTGAATCAGCACTCCTTGTTTATACACACAGCTCTCTCCTGGTTTTCATTTGTTTTTCGTATTACTAAAGGCTGGGTGCAAGATTGTGCTGCATGCACGTTTCACTTGGAGGGCAGTAACCTGTCTCCCAGAATTTATCTATCTCCAAAGCAGGCTTTGCATTTCTTACGCTAGGAGGAGATTTCTACAGCCTGCAGATGTGACCGAGTTCAGAAAGACGGTAAACGCAGAGTCTAACTTGAATAAAGTTGTAATTGATAAATTGAAGAAAAAAATCAACAACTGTGTGCTGTCACAGACAGAGGCAAATGTCACCTGGGTACAAACTAAAAGGAGCGGTATATAAATCACAAGCAATAATAATGATTTTCTTTTAATTCAGCTGAAGTATGGGATCTTATTTTGGATTGAAAAAGACAGCAAAAGTATTCCCAACTGCATTTAATATCTCCTTTGAATCAGGAGATAATTTAATATCTCCTTTGAATCAGGAGATAAGAACAGGTGACCTCCTGCGGTCTGTACTTCAGTGAGGAGAAAATAAAACACACTTCAAGTTCTGACTGAATTCATGATCCGTGCATGAAGCTGGAATACGCACCGGGCCATGCAGGCTCACAGATCTCAGTGCGGACCCAAGGATGGGACTGGGCTTAGGACAGCATCAGCAAAGCACGCATAAACGTAATTCACTCCTAACTGCCCTCAGCGTGTAAAATTACCCTTCCTCTAATCTACAAGGCAGCAGTTCCTAAGCAAGAATCACAGAAAACTTCAGCCTTGAGTTGTATTTTGTCTGGGTTTTACTTATTGGGACACCTTTAGAAAACTTCATTCTTGCTCCCACTCTTTCTAAACAGAGCAGGAAGGCACGCTGCTTCTCTCCTCACCTGGGGTTTTCTTGGCACGAGCTGCTACCGACAGTCCTGATTCACACACCTGAAACACCAACGCACCAACACAAATCAGAAAAGGGAACTGACACATACACAACAAAACCAAAAATCCCCGTCCTCGTATTCCGCCAGTCACCCTTCCCTTTCCTACTTCACCTCTCGTTAGGGCGTTATTAATTGTGTAAATATCCCCAGTGACGTGAGCAGCACGGAGCGCCCAGGTGGCAGCACGGTGTGGCGGCCTGCGAACACAACCCACGCGGCACGCCCCGCGCTGACACCACGCTGCAGCTGCCGCAGCAGTCACAGCCGGCACCCCGCGGGAGAGCCGCTCACTTTGCTGCTATCAGCGGAGCTGAACTAATACAAGGAAAAACAAAAAGAATTCCCTGCTTTGAAAAGACTCCCAGACCTGCACACTGAAGGAGGTTAACCCTCACGCAAACCAGCAGGTCCAAGTTACATGTGTCAGGAGGCCCAAAGAGCAGCGGGGAGCCAGGCTCGGTACCAGGCACGCTGCCTCCTGCGGCACACACAACACGAGGAGTGAGTTTTCTCACCCAGGGAGCTACCTCGCCACGCTCTGCCTGGCGGCCAATGCAACAGGTCCCTGAGCGACAGCTGGCTCTTCCTCCCTCTTCCAGGGAGGCGACGATTTCACCATCTCTTCCCTTGCTAACATCTCTTCTTCTCCACAGGTTCAGCCACCTTTTTCCCCAGACGGCCCAGCCTGTTACCTACACCTAAAGTAAATGTTCTTAGGCTGTATTTAAAGGTTTATACTCCTCTGGCAAAAGACATAAGCGTATGACACAGCATGGCCCTCCCCAGTTCTCCCAGCTGGTCTAACAGCAGGTATCGCCTCTCCCCCCAGGCCTTGCTGGCTCACTGGAACACACCGGTGGAAGCAGGTAAAAACATAGCTGAACCGCACTAAAGGAACTGACTTTGATTATTTGTTTAAAACTACTCTTAGGGTTTTAGAGCAAGCTAGCTGCTGCCACCCATGAGTACGTCTTCCTGCAGCAAAGCCAGAGCCGCCCCACGGAATCAGCGTGGGGCTGCAGGGCTCTGGCTCGAGGCTTTGCTCAGTGCCACCCGGGGGCAGAATCAGGCCTCACGATAGAGAACCTCGTGCTTTCAGGCTCAGGGCCATACACGAGCCACCCCAACAGGGGCAGATAAAACCTTTCCTTCTGCTGTCCCGCACCCCCCAGCAGGCACCCCCAAGCCCCATCACCGTGTACAATGACCAACGCAGGACAAGGCCCCAGGAGCACTTCACATAACACACGCTGGATTCCTCTCGAGGCGCCAAGGCTCAGCACAGAGCACAGGAGGCTGAGAGCGCTGGGGCTGCCCAGCCTGCAGAAGGCTCTGGGGGGACCTCACCGTGACCTGTCAGTACTTGGAGGGGGCTGACAAAAAAGCAGGAGAGCGACTCTGTTCTCAAGCGGATATTGACAGGACGCGGGGAATGGCTTTAAACTGAAGGAGGGGAGATTTAGCTTCGGGGTTAGGAGGAAATTCTTCCCCCAGAGGGCGGTGAGGCCCTGGCACAGGCCGCCCGGAGGAGCTGCGGGTGCCCCAGCCCCGGGGGCCTTCCAGGCCAGGCCGCGCGAGGCCCTGAGCGACCCGGCCCAGCGGGTGCCGCCCCTGCCCGCCGCAGCGGCCGGGCGCTCCCTCCCGCTCCGTGACAGAGGCAGGGCCCGGCCCGCTCTGCCGCGACCCCCCGGGTCCCCCCGGCCCCTGCCGGCCCCCGCTCGGCCCCCCCGGGCCCCGCCGCCCCTCACCGCCCGCTCGCCGCCAGGCCGCGCCGCCCCGGAAGCGCTTCCCGCCTCGGCCCGCCCCTAGCAACCGCCCGGGGCCGCCCGGTTGCTAAGGGCGGCCTGCCCGGCCGCGCCCAGCGCCCCCCCGCTCCCCCTGCCTGGGTTTCTTTCTTTTCTTTCTTTCCTTTCCTTCTTTCTTTCTTTCCTTCTTTCTTTTCCCCCGCCCGGCTCTGAAATGGAGATACCTCGATGAGACGAGCTGTAAAGGGGGAAAACTGGCTTGTGCTCCGCTCTGTTTCTTCGTGGCATTTAAAGAATCTGATTTTGCCCTTTTCCTAACCCTCAGTAGTGCCAGCTTAGTTTTGCTGCAGAGCCTTACTGTCCAGGAGTCTAAATACTTTGAGGAAAACCTTATCAGTTTGCTGATAAAAAAAATTCAGTTACTTCGCTCCAGAGGGAGTAAGGGATGGCATTTGTAGTAAAAGGATTTTCTAGGCTGCTACCAAGCATTTCAGTTAAATAGGTATTAACAAAAACAATTTCAAAGGTTTTGAGCAATTGGATTTAAAACCTTTTATCTTTTTATTTTAATGCAGAAGACTTTATGGACAACGAGAGAATGTGCACAGCTGTGAGATACAGAGGACAAAGACATTTTACAAAGCAATTTTTCTGGCTTGAAAAATTAAGAAAAAATTACTCTTAAATAATGATCAGAGCTTTCACTACCTGTGATGGCCAAGGGATAAACCCAGAGCTCAGGAACAGCAATAAACCCTGCCCTTTTGGGTCCCGAACACAGAGCATCGAGGATACAAAACCGCTGAGGATGGAGAAATAACTCTTGTGAAAGTGAATGTCAGGAGAGATCCTATCAGTGCGGCTTCAATGGCCGGGTTAAATGATTTCCATACTACCAGTACGCTGAGCTGCGCGGTGCTGCTGTCCACGTACACCTCCTCACGGGCACCGATCCTCAGGGTTTGAAGGTTGCAGGCAGAGGGGAAAGCACACACACGGCTCCCAGGCAGTGCCGTACGCCTTCCAGGTTAAAGCTCTTCCGTTCTCTCTGCCAACAAAACTGGCACGAACTACTGAAAGGAGAAATAGGCAGACAGAAGTTGCAGCTTTTATACAGCTCCCACCCATTCCCTCTACCACCAGCCCCCTGGCAGACCATCAAACGCCTTGGTGGCAATGCCAGGCTCCGCGCAAGGGACACAGCCTTTGAGCTGCAAGCAGGTGGTGCCATCAGCCCGCCCTGGCTGCGCGCCTTTCACCTGCACCACACTGACCCGTTCATTTCGCTGATTTTGAAATGATGAAAGAGGAGGCTGTTTGGAGGCGTATGCTGGGTGGATGACTTTCCAAAGCCTATGAGATTTGTGTGGGTTTCAAAGCTAGCATTGATTCAACAAGCAGAAATGGCAATTTTGTCAGCACCCAATTCTGAACAGAGACAGAGCTCAGATGTGAAGTCTTTTTCCAAATCCAACTCATCCTTAGCTTTTTTATTTCTTTCTAAATTCCTTGTTTGGTTTGCATTGCAGTATTCCCTGCAAGTCTTTGCAGTGAGACCTGTTTATTACCATATACTGCACATATATCTTTGCTCACCTTGATCTTTTCATCCTCAGGTTATTATTATCGAGCCAGGAAAAAATAAGTATAACTGCTTTGTTTTTTGGTCCTTACTGGAAACACAAATTTCCTCACTCCCTCTCCATAAACTAACACATCTTACTTAAACTCTGATTTTTCATCAGAAGCTTTCAAAGCAGTATTTCCTCAGGAGGGGTACCGGCAGCTGAAGGACTTTTATGAGCCTGTGACAGGGTTAGGATTTTAACGCCAGCTCTCCTTGTTCCTCGAGCGTGGCTGTATTGTGCTGTGTAACTTTCTAGCCAAAGCTCCTTTCCAAACTGAAATGAGAGTGGAAGACCAAAGATGAATTCACTGCTGGCATCTGAGCTCTGTCTGCCTGGGTAGGAAGAGGAAGGAGCTGGTATTTAGCTAGAAATTCAGGAACCAGTGACTCTCAGCTGACTGTAGGATGCTGACATCTGGCTGAAACTCCTGGCGGTTCACTTGGGTGATGCTGAAATGCTCCTGTCGCTCCACCAGGAGATAAACAGAACCAGACAGGTAGCAGCTCTATAAATGGCTCTCACCCGCAGAGCACATCAGGCCTCCTGACACATACATCTCTTGCTGGCTGGTGCCATTTGTTCTATTGTAGTGTCAGTGATACGGTAATGTTTGAAGATTAAGTAGGCTTTTCAAGCAAGCTTTTAACTCTCTGAGACAGTCTTTTCTAATAGCACTTCCTTGTACGTTTTGAATTACTGATTTATTTTGTCTATTTTTAATCTGATCCCTTGCTTCAGACTCATTCTCACGGAGCAAACTGCGCTCCCATCCAGAGGGACCTTTTGCAAGAGATTATTTTGATAATTGTTTGTATTCAGGTTCCTACCAAACTGAATTCTTCAAGGGAAATTTCTCCCCAGGATACCTATTGTTGTTCAAAGGATCGACTCTGGAGGCTCTGAAGATCCAAATCCCAGCACTTTATCTTTCCAAGGTGGAAAAACCCGGTCTCGTGTAATTTTCTAAAGGCAAGTCTTACCACACCTGCTGTGTTTGGGATTTGGGTTCTCCATTTCTTCCTTAGAAGTAACTGGTAACACAGGTCAAGCCTTGTCTTTCTCATCTCATTTTGCTTGCTTTCTACAGAAGTTATTGCATCTTTGCAAAAAACCTTTGGAATGAAAAATACCGGGTATGTACCAGCAACAGACAATGTAATAATGGTCAATTTATTTATAATATGTCTTAGGTCTGGTATGCAGGATAAGAAATTTGAACTAAAATGTGTCCCAGCCTATCTCTAAGGTGGCAAACTTAGGCAGAAAATAAAACTCCTAATCTTCTTAGTCAGTTCTGTTGAATATACCATTAGGGCACTTGTGATAAGCGGGTCATCACCACGTCTCTCGAGTAAAAGAAACCCACAGGAAACAGTTGTGTGTGGCTCCATCAGGAGTACCGGGGATTAGAGAAACTGGAGGCCAACAGTCACTGTCTGTGACATTCTGGAGGAGTGCAGAAAAGCTCTTGACAGCTGAGAATAGGGAACGATTTTTTTTGTCACTTGATGGGTTACTTCTTACTGTCATTAGTTTCAGCCTCCCAGGGTGAGCAGGCCCATTTCACACGCTGTTCAGCTTATCTGGACCTACCCGTTCTGCACCTGGAATAGACAGGGGCGATTTTTTAAAGCGTGGCATGGAGACTGGAGGAGGTAAAGCTAAGAGGAAATCAATACCTGGGAAATTGCTGCAGGATCCTAACACCGTGTCCTTCATCAGCGAAGGACTAGCAGTGAAATATAACTCTACCTGGCATGTGCTTCACCCGGGGAGGTTTGGTCTACGCGCATGTGACTCCAAAATGCGGCAGCTCCAGCTGGAGAAGGTACCTGTGGTGGCCTGTACCTGGCCACCGACTGCATTCGCCCTGCAATGATGTAGGCTCAGGCAAATAGAGAGCTATCCAGCGGGCACTGCTGACCCCAAGTGATGACCTGGGGGGGTAATCCCAAATTCATGTGCCCTGTGTTCTGGGGGCCAGCAGAACGCCCACAGAACCGGCTGCAGGAGGAAGGAGAGGTGGGGAAGAGCTGGGAGGTTCTAGGAACAAATCAAGAGAAACCGTAAAGGGAAAAAGCTGTTTGTTCCCTTTACAAAGCGAATTTGTCATTTGTTGTGCCAAATTATAATTGCTGCTACTCCTAAAATGAAGCTCCCATGAAGAATGCTTTCACGCTGCTTGCACGCGTACCTGCACGGGGCACGGATCCACCTGGGCGACCACCCTGCTGGGAAACACTGACCACAGGAACAAAGAGCGCAGCTCCCAGGTCAACTACATTCTGTGACACAGACGGGTGCAGAACCGGCTCCAGACAGCACTGGATCCTACCGCAGTCCGTAGCAGCTTCGTCCCAAGCCGTCAGCAGCCAGAGCCCCCATGGCGGGACTCAAGCTGCCGGCAGCAGGGGGATCACAGCCACCGCTGCTGCCCCAGGAGCGGCCTCGCTAGCCAAGGGAGAGCTGAAGGATCCTGGCAGAGGAGCTCCAGAACTGACCCTTATCGGCCCTGGGAAGACACCAGGGCTACGACTAAAGCTAGAACAGGAAACGCTGTGGAAAGAAAAGCTGCTCTTTTTATGCTGTTTAAGAACTCCTAAGCAGTATCCACCCGACGGAGCCTGAAGGGGTTTTAGACGTTTCTGCTGCCTCCCACAATTAATCTAGTCATAAAGAGAGCTTTTTGTTGTGTAGGTTCTCTTTGGTCCAGCTGTGCACGACAGGAACCCAGCCCAGGCAGAACAAGGAAACCCCTAGGACCATGGAGTTTTATATAGCCTTCTTTGACAGCAACTCACTTGAGATATGAATGCAGAGCACAGCCCTCATAATCCAAGCTGGGCAGCAAGCAGCTATAAACAAATCAATTATAGGCTGATTCCCCGTAATCAGAGAGAGATTGCCCCGGGTCTTAGAGCAGCTCTGTGTAAGGCAACGGGCCAGGCAGATAGAGAATTAGCTCAAAAGCAAGCTACAGGATAATATCTTGGAATAGCATTGGCTCTCAACTGGTTTAACAACGTGGTCTGATTCATCTGTTCAGCCAGTGTAGCACCAAGACTGGAAGAAAAATAAGTCATGCTGAAAAATTGATGCAGCCAGCCTCACACATGAGAGAACACGAACAGATTGTTTCAAAAACAGACAAAAATCCCTTTCCAGTTGCAGAGAGCGCACAGCTGCGTGCACCAGTACAGTTTTGGAAAGCCTGCTCTGTACTGCCTAGAAAGAGTCTTCTCTGGGGTTCGTGAGGAAGGATGAGACGTATTTACCACCTGACTTGTACAGCAGATCCTCTCCCCATTGACTGGCTGGTGTCACTTACGGCTGGAAAGCTGGCAGCAGTTCTTGCTCTCTCTCCACGTGGTTGTTTCTGGATTATATCAGAAGTCCCCTGCTCAGCTGCTCACTTCAGGGACAGCTCCAGCTCCTGCTTTGGTCCCTTCAGTCCTTTTCCTTGATTTCTCTGTGAAGTGGCCTGGCACTGATGTGATACCAAAGGGAAGGCGAGCCCTTGGAGCATTCAAAGCAGGCAGAGCAAGAGGTGACAGTGCACATCTGCCTAGGTATAGAGCGGCTGCTATTTAATTCCACGGTGTTATTTGGTGTGCTGAGCTCCTTCGAGTCTTTCTGACCGTTGGCTTGCTGCTTACCGAGAGCACATGGTTTGGAAGGACACTGTTCTGCTAAGAAGCGAGCCGTAATCACAGTGCTGATTTCTCACCTCAGCAATGGCAAAGAGACCAGTGCTGAACGCCCTGGCCCCCTGCGCACACCAGATGCGGCGTCCTTCCCTGCATTCTGCCTCTGCCAGCCATAGCTGCGACGAGCTCCCTGGTGCAAGGCGAAGGCATTCTGCAGCAGGCGGCTCTGAGTCATCTCACCTGCTCAAACTTCTTTCCAGCACCAAGGCACGCAAGCCCCGAGATGGGAAGGTCTGGGTCCCCATCAATTGTGGGCATTATAAAACCAACGCTAAAAATCTGGCAGGCGGAACTCATGCTGGCACCTCTTTTTTTTTTTTTTTTTAAACTCCTCTGAACTGTCCCGGTCTTCCTGGCATCACAGCTGTGTGTTCTTTTTAATGGGGGTTTCATTCCTTGTTCCAAGAATGAAAACAGCTGCTGGTGCATGGAGCACCCCAGGGGAGACCCTTCCTTGCCTTTTTTCCAGAGCGCACGAACAGAGCAGGGCTCCCCAGCTGCTCTGTGAGCTCGGTGCGAAGCTGTGATGTTTGTGAGGGACTGAAGCATGAAGTGCCCCGCTAACGCTAGCAGGTGTGAGCAACAAAGGGGAAGGAGGAAAATGCTGATAATCAAAGAAAGAAAATAGCAAAGAGATAAACCCTCCTGAGCAGGCAGCGTGAAAAAATATTAATGGTTAACTTCCTTATTGTGGGGTAGGAGGAAAAAATGCAATCTAAAGGGAAAGAAGTTTACCCTGCAAAGCAAATTTGTCATGCGCCCTGCCGGATTATCATTGTTGTTGTTTGCTCTTCACTCTGTGAACAAGGCAGAGAAAACACGCAAACACCCCCCAACTACAGCCACAGCCCCCGCCCCACAACCTCCCTGCATGCGTCCTCACTCACACAAAAAGAGAGGATGCTAAGCGCAGCCTTTGAAATCCAGGAGGATAATTGACTCTCTGACGCGTAGAAGCCCACAGGACTCCCGAGGGAGCACAGGTATAAAAGGAGGAGCTGCACCTCCCTGGCAGCTAGAGGACAGCTGGGGGCACAGCCGCGTGTCCTCCTTGCTCAGCGGCTTCGCAGGGTCCTGCCCGGGTACCGGTGGAGGGGACGCATCCAGCAGGGCGCTCAGAAGCAGCACTAGAGAAGTTGTATCCGCGAGAGGGGAAGGGAACACCCCAGCAGGAGCCGATCCAGGACGAGCCCGTGGTCTAAGGGAACGGTAAGAGCGGGTCTCTATCTTGCTAAAGACACGTACAATGTCTATTTGGAAATTGGAGGCAATTAAACTACACCGAAATGCAATCAAAGCTGGCATCAGTAATTAGCTTTGCCAGATACAGTGCCCTTCGTATCAAAAGGATTTTTTTTTGTACCAAGTTAGAGAACGAAACAGTAGCTGGGCTGTGGATAAGTGCAGATCAGTGGAGCTGTGCTGTAGGTGAGCCTTGTAAAACTCTTAGGCATTTACTAGAGAAAGCAGAGATTTCCTCATTTGCTATCCTCGTGCAAATTCCTTTTACCCTGGAAAATGAACGCTGCTTTACTCACCCGTCAATAAAACTGTGTTTGCGCCATCCCCAAGTGTGAGGAGAAAGGCAACTGTGTGTCACGGATAACGCGAAGCCAGCCACAACGACGCAGAGTAAGCCACTTAAATTGAAATAGGATATGAGAAAAGCAGAAATCCTAGTATGAAAGTCTGAACTTCACAAACCTGCAGGCACAGTGAAAGCTCCATTTCATCTCTGTAGAGGTATTTTTGAGACCGCTCAGGTAAGGTTTCAGAAGCAGTCACCCAACCTCTCCAACATCGTTTTCACAAACGCCGCTGTGTTAACGTTGCACAGGATGGAACGAAGCTGCTGTGCTTTATCTGTTGGAATGGTGTAAGAGCTCTTCATCTGAAGGGGAAATTATTAATCATTTTCTTTCACACGCTGCCAGAATAGAAAAGAAGGCATCTCTTGCCCCTGGAGAATTTTGAAGGTGACAAGGTTTTTGCAGAGCTGTCAAGCTGCCTGTACGCAGGGTGACACTTAAATTCTCCAGTCGCTGTTCTGAAATAGCAGGCACTTCTGGAAAGGGGAGAAGGACTTTCATTCTAGGCTCCTTCGCAAGGGAGAAATGGAGACAGAAATATCCAAAAAGCTGAAGGGATGAGAAGCAGGCTGTAGCAAAGGAAGAGAAGACAAAGCAAGACAGGAGATGAAAGGCAAAACCAAAAAAAAAAATCACAAAAACTAAAAGCAGAGAAAGGAAAAATTTCAAAGGGACAAAATGTGAGGAGGAAAACCTTTTTTTTTCCTGGAGGAAAACCCAGCACTCAGATAATCAGGGCTGTATCCTAGGAATTAAAAAGGGAAGCAGACAACATTGGGCTAGGTTTTCTTTTCACTTAGTGATATTTCCCTTCACAGCTCATGTAACGGCTTTTCCTGGTGCTGAATAAGTCTCCTGGTTGGCCCTTTCTTCAGATGTTGGTGCCGTGGTCTCCTGGTACCCTCCAGCATATGCTTTAGATCATTTCCTTTATCTAGAACAAGATCTGATTTGGGATTTGTCTCGGAGATATTTAGGGGAGAAAGGGGCATGCTTTCTCAAGTTCAAATGAAAGAGAGGAAAAGCAGCAGCAGGACCAGGAGCTGTCAGTGTGCCTCTGTCACTTTTTTGCTGCTTCTGGGCATTAATTCCTCAGCTCTCCGAGGGGTAAGAGCGGCTCTGTAGGAGACCAGGTTTCGGAGGGAAGGGGTGCTCCTCCTGCAGCTGCCACAAGTCAGCTCTGCTCGGGTCGGGATCATCGGCTCTGCTCCTGGGGAGCGGGTGGGAAGCGGGCCGAGAGCGTGAGCTGGCCGAGCAAGGGCTTGTGGCAAGAAGCCCTAATTCAGTACAGCCCCTTGCCCATGTCTGCCCAGGCACCCAGGGCACTGCCTAATGCTGGTGTTAGCTTCCACGGGATCAACATCATACCCACTTGCGTGGGTACCACACAAGCCCTTAATTAGACATCCCCGCTTAATTAGACACCTACATTCAGCTATACCCGAGCAGCGAAGCAGTTCCCACTGCTGATGTTTCCCACCAGAACGGGCCCCCTCCTGCCACCACCGTCAGTAAAAATCCACTGCTTGGGAAGTTCATTGGGGAAGTTCGAAGCCCAGCCAAAACCTTTCCATTTGGAAATGTGGGGGTGGTTTTTTCTTTCTTTCTTTTTTTTTTTTTCAACTAAGTATTGTTAAACATTGGGAAGCTTTTTTTTTTCTCCTTAAAAATTGAACATTTTTCTGTTAACGGAGATCAAACATCTTTCTGCTCTTTTCTTGTGTAAAATAACATAGCAGAACAAGGACACTTGATATTTTAAAGACTTCCATCCGCATTCTACTTTCTTAAAGAATCTTTTCTGAGCTAAAGATCAATTGCTTTTGATCAAAAGTGAGGAAGAGCGTTAACTGGAATATTCTCCTACCGTCTCTCGCTTCCAGTAACAAAGGCATTGCATTCAGCTCCCGATGGCGTGCGACCTCGGGTGATTCTCTGCCCTGAGTAACCCATCTGGGATGGTGGATACGCAGCCCTTCAGCCAGCCCCAGGGTGCAAAATACCGCAGTGTTTGTCTCTGGGCAGACGCACACTGCTGGTGGAATCCATCCCACCTTCACCGAAGTCCTGAGAGCTGCGACGGCATTTCTGACCGGTGGAGAAGGGGCTCCTCTTGACACAGCAGGGCAGGAGAGGTCCTGGGGGACAGCTGCAGATGGAGATGGTGAAGGTCCTGTGCAGCGATGCTGGGCTGGTGAGGAGGTCGCTTTAGGCAGACACTGCCACTGACTCAGTTCCGCATTTCAGGTGAGTCCAACAGGTGGAAGATGCTGGATAAGGCCACCCTGCTCCTGTTCCTGCATTTAGTTGCATGCTCCATCTCCTCTCCTCTCTACCCAGCTCTCAGGTAAGATACTGAATGCTTCATCCATGCTGTAACTCTCTGCCTCAGCTCTGACCTTCCACAAAATAAGCACGTGCCAAATTAAGTTTGCCAGCCCTTTTGAAAGCCAGATAAGCTGTACGTGCTCTGGGGAACCTGTTTCTTTACCCTGGCTTATTTTTTTTTGGGAATGCCACTAGCTTAGGAGTGGTTTCCAAAGAAGGCAGACACCTAACATGGGATATTTCAGCCCAAACAGTTGGTTTTGGAATTGAATGCTGGATCCTATGAAGGGGAATCTGGCGAACTCCAGAGCAGCCAGCACCACCAGCACCATCACTGATTAAAATTTGTGCCTGCAGGCTACCTGCATTGAAACCAGAGCCACAGATATTTCAGTACATGAACTCAGCAGCTGCATATTAATATTTCAAGTATTTCCTCGCCAACTGTTTGAAGTTAGTGTTACTTCTCACTATTACAAATTGATGGATGTACAAAATTGGGCATAGGGTTCTCTAAAGTGGATTCACAACATCCCACAGAAAATGCTTCAGGCCTTGTGCCAAAGCCATGATATGATGATACCACAAGCACTGGAGTTTTGCTTGACATTGCTGGGAGCTCAGCAAGAGGAAAACACGTTTGGGGTCAGCTTCACTAACTGCCTTTTCACTGCCGTGACAGCTTCAGGGCAGTTTCTGGCTGCGGCGAGTGACAGACAGAGCTTGTGTTAGTGATGAGGTAGGGATGGAAAGGGAGAGAGAAAGGAAAAAGCAAAACAAGGAGGAGCAGTCAAGAACCCTGACCAGCATTTGACCATGTTTTGCAATATGCCTTTTTTATTTTTCTGTTTTTTATTTTTATTTTTTTGCAGGTACAGCCCAGGGCCTGTTACTGGCAAGGCCATGAACTTCCAGCTGCAGGACCGTGGCCCACTGCAGAGCCATAACCCCTCAACAGAGGAACAGGACGAGGAGGGTTTGTTACCAGACCCTACTGAGAAAAGGTTTGTACCTTGCCTCTCATCCCCCACTGCCACGGAGGATGCTGGTTACGATTTTCCTGCAGCCCAGGAGCACACCAGCAGGTCACTTAGTCCCGCCAGCACCACAGAGACCAGGCTCAAGGGGGAGAACGCAGATGAACCCTGAAACTGGAGCAGAAGGCTGGGACCATGCCAGCTCCCACCACTGCTGCTGTCCTGAGCTGCTTCCTGCTCTCCCCCAGCAGCACAAAGCGTTCTGACGGGCAGGGCTGCAAGCCCAGTGCTTCAGCAGGGAGCATAATTTTTCACCAAGCTCTGGGAACCCACCTGGAAGGCTGTCAGAGCCTCTCTTTTCCACCCCTGCCGGGAGACAAGAGATGGTTGCTTATCTTAAGTACAGTGGATTCATCCTTACAACGGTGGGGACCATGCAAATAGCTTGTGCTTCTCCCACCTGTGGAGTTTCTGTAGCTGGAGAACCATCCGAGGCTCCCGTCACCCTGCCCCAGCCAGCCACAGGGGTGTCTCAGGAGGTGACAGTGGTGCTACAGAGCACAGTAGTGTCCCAGCTGCAACTCTGCCCTCTACCAGCCTCTGGTTCTCCTTCCTGCTGCTTCTTTGACCTTGCTGCTGCTTTGCAGCCACTTCTCATTAGCGATTTCAGTGCAAATACTGATTAACAGGTATATTTTGTTTTTCTGGCTGCCTTCCTGTCAGAACCAAAAAAAAAACCCTCAAATCTTTTCACCCTCCAACACTAACTCAGTCCAATACTAAGAAGCCTTTGGTATGTTTACACCCCTGATCTCAGCAGTTACAGCTGGTGTATTTTGACATCTGAAACATCCACTTCTTACCTAGAAAGCTCCCTGCCAGCTCACTGAGCATACCTCGTGCTTGTCTTTCACCCCTAGGATTCAGCGCCACGCAGATGCCATATTCACCGACAACTACCGGAAATTCCTGGGGCAGATTTCTGCCCGCAAATTCTTACAGACCATCATTGGCAAGCGGCTCAGGTAAGCCACGGGGGTTTGCTGTCCCAGAGACAGTGCTTTGCTTACTGGGTGGTTTTATTTTTTAATGCATGTAGCAGGAACAGCTGCCTTCCACTGCAACAGAAGCAATCTCCTGCTGCTCCACACCCCAAAGGGCATCCTATATCCCCAACTTCTAATCACAACAATTATTAAATGGCCTAATTAATCCATCCCTCCGAGGCTATCAGTGTCAGATCAGCCACGAGCTGTACCACGCTAGCAACGAGCAACAGTCTTCGCAGATTAATAGCTGCAATGATCATTCACTGTTAGGAAACACCCACTGTTAGCTGTTATGCCTGCTCTGAACACAGAAGACAGCCTCTCCACTACAACTTGGGCAGCTGTGGGTAGACAGATCAGCTACTGCCACTAAACATGACCAGCTAGTCAGACGCAAGCCAGCTCTGACCCCTCTCCTACCACAGGAACAAACAGCTGCCCAATTTCCTCCTGAAATGAGGCAGAACAGCCCCAGGCCCAGCAGGTTCCTTGCCACGCTGCTCAGCCTGAGGGACTAAAACATACCTCTGAAACAAAGACGGTTCTCATCTTCGCATCACAGAAACAGTGAGAGCAGCCCAGAAGGGGTGCACGAGCTTCTGACGAGGCGCCAGTCCGACAGCATCCTGATGGACAGCCGCTACCACCAGCGGATGGTACTGAGGGACTTCCTGGGAGCCATTCTGCAGAATCAAAGGTAGGTGGGAATCGTTCCGTAACCTGCTCTCCGCAGGAGTAAGACAAGGTCCTTCCTGCTGTCTGGCTTTTAGATGTGAAGCTACTGGATTAAGTACTACCTTTCAGATACACCCAGGGAAGAAAATAAAGCTCCTACCTGACTCCATAACCCACCCCTTCCCTTTCATGGGCAAGTAGGGCACACAGAAGGATCAGCCTGTCCTGAGCCAGCCCGCAGCACACAGCAGCACATCACCGTGCTGCCTCCTCACCCCCATAATTCAGTAAAACAGCAGTAGAAAAAAAAACCTCAATTATGTCATCACTGTCCTATTCTCTTCTTTCACAGGCCTCGGGACGTAAACAGCAGCCAGTTAGAAGGGTTTCCCAACACCCTGGCTAAGCTCATGTAAATATTTCTCCCTTTTTCATCTCCCCGTGCTCTGGTGAGTACCGTTCCCTGCACAACTACGTACATAACACTGCTGCTGCGCTGCACCCAACAAGCGGTTCGAAGGCTTTCCCTTAGCAAAGCCAACTCCCACCACTGCCCATGAGAAAAGGGTGTAGATTGCAACTGAGGGGGAAAAAAGCTCCCAACCGATTTTGTCAAGTACCTTATTTAGGTACTTGACATTAGCACCACTCAGACCTGTTAGTCTGAACAGACACCTAGGCACGTGTTTCCACAAAAGGCCCCCTGCTCTAACTACTCTGGCCTGAGCCCTACCACAAACACAGCTCTCACGGCAGATCTATCAGCAAATCCAGCAGAACTCAGACACCCATTTGGATGTGTGGGAACAGGCTGGTAGCAACCAAAACATCCTCATAAAGCTGAGGGACGCCAGGGCTGAAGCTAACCTAAACACAGACAAAAATCTTCTCCCAGGGCGCAGAACATTCCTCTAGATGCCCAGTACATTGCAGGTTTTCCCCTCTCGCTGCACTGGACAGGAAATGAAACCTTAGTTTTCTGTTCCCCTCAGTCCTAAAATTAGTCACCTGGAGCTTGAAATATGCTCTAAGCCTTGCCAGCCCTGGGGGATTCAGAGCCAGCACACAGGCCATCCTTGGTAATACCTTCATTCAGACAAACGTGTTTTCCTCCATGAAGCAATTCCATCTTACTCCTGTCTCAGAAATTAAGCTTGTCTAACCCTAGTCAGCACAATATGAAGCAGTGTGGAGAGATCTGTGAGAATATTAAATAAAAAAAGGGGGAGGGGGTAGTAGGGGAGAAAGACCAGAACTGTACATAAATCATACGTATGGATTCAGCTAGGAAAGCACGGCATTTTAGCATCTCTTGCCATGTTTGAGTTGGTTACATTCACTTCTTTTCACAAATGAGGTCAGCCAGGAAAAGCCTCAAAAAAGAAAAAAGTGTGCACTCACCAATAGCTTTTTCATAATTCTCTTTTCCTCCTGCTTCTGTACAGAATAACTCAGAGCTCACGGATCTAACTGTACAGTAAGCCATTCACAGCCATGAAGACATTCCTGGAGGTGACCAGCTGGAACTGAAGCATACAGTCCTCAAATCCGTTTAAAGGAATGCAATTCTGATGCACTACTTAATTTACTTCAGTCTTTACAATTTAATTCCCCTCTCTAAACAATGGTTTGTGTACTGAACCAGGAAAAAAAAATACCTCTGTGGTTTAACCTCAGGCTGCTTTATATATAAAGGCTAAAACAACAAGTACACTTGTAATCCTGGAGACATGTTGTCTACTAATTATGGCTTTCAAATCATGAAGTGCAGCAGAATTTCTGCCAAGTCATCATTCTGTTTGAGGGCCTGATTAATAAATATGAGGCCACCAAAAGGCACCTTTTGGCAGTTTAGTGAACTGATTACAGCCTCCTCCAAAAAGATGCTGATGGCACAACCACACACAGAGCAGGGTGAGGTAACGCATAAATCCACCAGCCTGCCACCCAAACACCACTGGGGGCTGTCACTGCCCAGCCCCTGGGCAGAGCCCTGGCAGCAAACCTGGACTCTAAAAAGCTTGGTGACGAGCAGTTACTGTTCAGCCCCGAGGTGTTTACGCTGAGCCTACAGCTTCGCTCTGCAAGAGCAAAAGGAGAGCCCTGTGCATCAGTTTGGGCTGACACTGCTTTAATTCAGTGTGCCATCCAGGGGCTCTGAACGCCACCATGGCTAGGGTTACAGCTGTAAACGTTCCCACTACCACTTACAAGAAGTTATGAACCCAGTGATCTCTCACATAACTACTTCCTTCTCTGTCACCCCAATTATCCCATTGTTCGTGTAATATTTGTCTTCAGAAATGTAAATACTGTCAGGATGGGGTACGCTTTCCCATCATTAGCAGGGAATAAAAGTTGTTCTAAATAAACCTGTCCAACAGCAGGTCAAGATGGCTCTGTGTGCATTGAGATGTTAGTTTCTTGATTCCAGGCACAGAATGGAAATGGAAGACGTTGCTCAAAGACAGCAGCAAGAGCACAGAGGACAACTCAGAGCTGTGCTTACAAAGGCACTGGGTCCAGTGCCAACCACTTAAGACCAGGCTGGAAATACACCTGCAAACAAACATATGAGGGCCTCTTAAAGTATCCCTCACCACACCCAAACAATTCCTTGGTATTTCACAATATTTACCATCTCCTTTTTCCTCAGGTGATTATGTTCTAGTGCAGCAGGCTCCAGCACACATGGAAATGAGTTCATACTTGCACCAAATCCCTATAGATTACATTCTCCCTGTTGGAAGTTTTACAACTGTAGCACTACAGAAATACTATCAGCTGCCCAGCAGGGGAGGAAGCAACGGGGGGATGCTGAGGTCCATCAGTAAAGCTATGACAGCAGCAGTCCACTAATGGGTAATCCATTACCCTTACGCAGGCAGAGAACTGTCACGGTGAGACATAAGTCATCCTTCTGCTTCGCGGTACAGCTGGACAGAGAAGCTGGAACAGAAGAAACAACCTGAATGGGACCGCTTCCAGGTGGGTGTGTAAAGCTGTTGTCTAACACCAGCCACCGTGCCTGAAGCCATTACAAATTGCTCCAAGGAAAGGAACCCCCCTATCCAAAAGCATCTTCATAAATTAGAAAGTAAGCAAGGCAGCAAAAAAATTACAAGTGACATGAAAGCTATATGCAGACACTACACTACATTCAATAGTTTTAAATCAAAAGATGTATCATAAAATACTTTGGAAATACCTAAGTCCGTATGATTAAACAGTTGAGTGAGTGTACCTATCTGGAATAAAAGGCATTCTTTTGAAAGCTTGGTTTGCATAAAAATGAGGAAGCAAATGCTCAAACTCTGGGAGATGAAATGTTTAAAAAAAGCAAATCAGAAAGTGTCTTAAGAATAAAGGGCCACGGGAAGAAAAAACATCCTTTCCTAACATATAGCCAAAAAGGAAAAAAAACCAGCAACAAGCAGAGCTCAGAGAAAATGAATCACAGAACTGCATGATTTTCTTTTTGCATCTGTACTGTCATTGGAGAACATGCCAGAGATCTGCTACAGGGAAACTACTGGAGCATCTGTCATAGTGTGAGTATCAGCAGATTAGTTATAAAACAAAGTTATAAAACAAAGCTGATAGGTGTGCAGTAACAACAAAAAAAAGGCTCAAAAACTCAGAGTGAAAAGGAATTCCAGGGTAAAACAGCGTAAATAGTAGCTTAACTATTTCTTGCTTACAACTCCTTTATTCCCAGAAGGCTCGAATGCAGCATGAGATCAGTTCTTTGAAGGAGTGCAGAGGAGGTCAAGGGACTAGTTCATCAAGCCTGTATGGTGTTCAGTACAGTGTTCACCACGAACAAACTGGTAGGAACTGGTATTACAAAGAACAGAAACAGTGAGCTAAGTGTGAACAACTGCAGCGGGGAAGAGGCAACATAGCTTTTGTAAAGTGGAGTCATGTCTCACACATGTGAGGTTCTCCAGAGGAATTAGCTCCACACCCTTTATCCACATGCTTGCCGGTTGATATAACTTCCTTGGATTTCCAAAAGACAGTTCGTAAAGTTCCTTTGCCAAGAGGTCTTTAAAGAAACCCATCTGACATGGGACAAACAGGAGCCAACACACAGACGCAGGGGAGGGAGCCAGGAGCAACTGTGAAGTTTTCCATGTGCAAGTTGTTCATCAGGAGAACTCCCCAGAAATCTGTGTTGTTCCTCCAAGCATTCGTCTTTCCCCCTCCCCAGCTCATTAATTTGTTGATGATACAAAATTACTAAATACAGCTACGAAGTTCAGGGTTATAAGGAGGATGGTGAGCGAGAAGTACTGCATATGACATCAGCCTAAAGACACTAGCCAATGACATAGAATTAAGAGGCATCGAACTCGTATTTGGAGGTCACTTCCAGAGGCTGCCATGAAAACAAACCCACCAGAAGGGCACCCCAAACCTACCAGGGCAGACGTGCCAGGCACAAGGCCTACAAGGGCCAGAGCGCAAGGACTCCTCCTGTTTGAGCTCTGAGCACCCACGGCAGCTCCACATAGCCTGGCGCCATCCTGAGTTGAGAGAACAGCAGTTAGCAGAGAAATGCAGATGACAGCATCACGAACGATGCGCAGAAGTGGGAAGCGCCCCCAAATAAACACTTGCCTCTGGGAAAGGACATGAAAGAAGAGGAACCTTTGCACCACAATGACTAATACACAAAAATTGCCCAGCCAAAAAGCTCTTTCTATTTTCATGTGAGCTCAACTTCCAGTCCGAGACTTTGAAACAGCCAAAACAAAACTCAGGACCATTCTTTCCTCTTTATTCACAAATCACTTAGTATGAGGAGAGGGTGCCTGGGGAAAGGTAGAATTATGTTTTCCTTTTTCTTCTTTTTCTAAAAGAAATTCAAACATCCCAGGAGAAGAAAAGGGGAGAGTGGAGTGGGGCAGGGATCCGGGGAAGAAAGGATTTTTGAGATTCATATGAAAAACACCCAGGTAGCATGAACACAACAGTGAAAAATCAAAACTTAAAAAAATGTATAACTGGAACCCTCTTGACTTAATTTATATAAAAAAATCTTCTGCCTTCCTTCTTCTGCTCTTTCAGTTATTTATTCACTTCTGTTCTGAAGGCATTTGCTTTGTTTTTCCCCATTTCTTCCATTCTTCTGGTGCTAGTGTGTCCTGGAAAGGAAAATCCAAACAATTAACTCTTCCACACAACAAAGTACTTCCTCGAACAGTAAAAGTGTCCCCAGAACCCTCATTCTCTCTCAAAGGAAGCTCATCTGACAGGAGAGCGACAAAAACAGTACCGCAACGTAACTGAGGAATGAACTCAAGTAGCATGGAAATGTTCAGACAAAATGAAGGTCTGGCACAAAAGGGATGAATGAGCCTTATGAAACAGAAAACTGGACAAAAAAAGCAGGGCTGAATGCAAAGCCTGCAGCTACTCTACCACTCTTCCACTTTAAACAGGGCCAATTTATCCAACTGGAATCAGTTGGTCCATGTAAACACAGAGGAGAGATCTCCAGCAAAGCTGGCACCGCAGGTCCATCTTTCTGGGGTCCTTTTCTCTTCCAAGATGCCAGATACAAGCACAGCTGGGCGCACTTCACAGTCCAGTCCACAGATATTGGTACCAATACAGTCTTAAATGACATATCTGGGGCATCAGAAAACCCAGCAATAAGGAAAAAATGCTTGTGACTGCACTTACGGATTAGGAAAACCTAACAAATGGACCACGGATATTAAGTTATTCTTAAGATCTTCCAGGATTATACTCACAGCCTACGGGGAATTCAGGAGTTAAAACACCCGGCTGAGAAGCAAAAAGCTCGCAAGCTGTGGAGAACACACTTCCTGGCTATTTGGCAACTGACCACTAAAGCTGAAAACCACTGGCTCAAAGTTCTGGTAAAAAGTGAAGCATCCAGCAACCAGCACAGCACCAGCAAACAGCCAGGCTACAGTCAGCACCGCTCCACCAGAACAAGCGACAGCCGCCTCCAGTTCCTCTCCAGTTACTTGTCAGAGCTTGTGCTGTGCTAACATCCCTCCAGCACCCCAGGGAGGGACGAGGCAGTACCAGGGTGTTTTTCCTGTGGCACACAATGCCAAGTTCTCCATAGGTGATTTTCCAGATAGCACGGAGGATGGTTTCAGATGTGCAAACAGAAGCTCAGAGCACAGCACACGTGGTTTCTGAGACGCAGCCACCCACGCTGGGTTGTTTTGCACCGCAGAACTGAGCTCTGCTGAGCACGCCGCACGTGTGCCTGGAGCACTGGCTACGAACATGAGAGAAAGCAGACACTCATGAGACGTACCAGTGCTGCACATTCTTCAGCAATTTTAGTCCCATCGCAGGACTAGCCCCAGATGCTTTCTCCCTTCTATTTTATAAAATAACGTGCTGCTAAGAAATGAAGCCACGCACAGAGAATTGGGTAACACACAGAGGAGCAGGTAGCCCTGCCTCCCACACCACTGTGGACACAGCAAACTGGGACCTTACCTGCTCAGAATCAAAGGAAATGATGGGCTTTACACCAGCAAATGATAACGGAGACCTATCGGATGATTGTATTCAATCAAGGTATTCAATCAGCTTGCTGCTGCTGCTGACTGTGCCATCATGACCGGTTCAGTCTAAAACAAGGGTGAACCCTGGGTAAGGTCATGTTCTCAGCTGAATGAGGTGGTGCTGACCTGGTTTCTGCTGCATACAGAGCTCTTGTCAATCCAAGCAAGGACATAATTCAGTTCTACCAACAGTACAGAGTGTCTAGCAGCTGAACAACCAGAATACTGCAGATGGGGATAGGGAATACCAACAGCAGGATGGGAGACGGGTTTCTTTATCGTGTTCTCCTCTAGCTAACACTGCTAATTATTTACAGGAATAATATTGCTTAGACTAGGTTGATTTCTACACCTCAGACAGTGAATTAACATGTGCGCATATCACCACACAGACTCCAGATGATTAAGGAATCACAAGAAGGCAATTTAGCCTCAGAGGACACGTACTGCTAGTATGCAAACCCAGCTGTAGCCAAGGACACCCAAGGACTGATTTAAAGCCAAGTAAACAATGTTGGAAGGAAGCAGCTTCAGCTCATATCCTTTTGTGCAAGAAGTGAGGGGATGAAGAGAAATGAAGCAGGCAGCAAGCCCAAGAAAGGCAAATTCCAAAAAGACCCTTACTTCTAGAAGAGCTGGTCACTAGCAAAACCCCCTTTTATCGCAGCGTTCTATACTTTGCCAACCTACTGCTCTGCTCTGCAGCGATCCTGCCAAAAGGAGAGAGGAAGAAAGGTTCAGAGAAGATAGGAAAGAGGAAAGCAGCCCTGCTCCAGGAACCAGAGCCAACGATAGAAATGCAAAAAGCAAAACCAGGCCTTCTGGTAACTTCTGTAAAAACATGGTTTGAATACAGTTCCCCTCCAGCCCCTACCAGCGCTCTCCATAGCGCAACAGCAGCTTTGCCTCAAAGTGCAATCTAGTTAATTACCAGTGCACTTCAACATCTGAGACGGACTAGCTGCATGTTAACAAAAGATACATCTTTTTGAACTTTAAAGTCATGTACAAAGGGTTTAACTTTAGCCTGAGGTACAAGTTTTACTTTCAAATTTGCCATTGTAGTTGCAGCTTCATGTCATTTACAGTGAGAAAGCACACAGACACCCCCTGCAGTGTTTTGAAGCAGGAACCAACCATCTGCATTTCTGTGCTAGCAGAAGCCCTGGTTGAGCTAAGACACTCAGAAGTAAGGTTTGTTGTATTCTTTCCTCCCCACATCTGTACACTAGGAAACCTGTTGTTAATAATGATTTATCGTTACTCTTCAAATTAAAAGTGGATCATTATTAAAATGACATAACATAGCCCTTTTGGCAACAAACTCCTGGTAGGAACTGTTATGCTAACAAAGTGAAGTACCACACCAGAGCCGGCTGGGCATCCAAGGGTGCAAGCCTGAGGAAGCTGAAAGAACAGTATGGAAAGGGTTGATTACAATAATTGTGCCCCCTGCTATACCCATGCGAATAGAAATGTTTTAAAGGCAACAAATCCCTGTGAAACCCCTGAAAATTCTACTCTTCTGTGTTTGTGAGGTTTTGTTGTTGTTGCTGTTTTTTTTTTTTTATAGCTTGTCCTCATTTTAATAGTGTGATCAAAAATGTGAGAACCCAGGGATATTTATGCAAATAGGCATGCAAGGATAAACTTCTAATGGCTCAAAAAGGGGAATTAAAAAAAAAGCACAGGTCTGATGGTAAAGCAGATCATGAGACCATCTTCAAAGCCAAACTCTACATTTGCAGAGTACAAAAGGGCTAAAATTTAAATCTCATGTGGAGAATCCATGGCAGAAGTGGCAGTAGTGAAGGAGGGGTAAAGGTCTGACTTCTGACTGATGCATGGTACTGGAAGCTTGGGTCAGCGAACAGCCTGCAGGCTGCCTAAGCCACGGCACACACATGAGACCCTGTGGCACGAGACACGAACGTGAAGAATCAGTCCTATGCCAGAACAGAAAGTAAAGGTGAGGTTATGTATCCATGCGAAAACCATGTCCATATGGGGCAAGACACTGCTGTGCCATGCTTGAGGCACCCACCCAGGTGTGCAGGGCACAATCCAGTGCTGCTGAGCTGTTCTAGGAGCTGTTCTAGCACAGGTCCAAAACCAGCACTGCAGTCAGGTTTGACAGCCCTGTCTCAGCAGCACAGTCTAGGAACAAAACCACACTGGCCCTGCTATACAACTTCTGGCCGGAGAGAAAACTTGCTCAGGGCTGGCCTGTGTTTAACAATGCCTGATACAGATACCTCAGTGCATTTATTACAGAATCATACAATAGTTTGAGTTGGAACACACCTGCAGAGATCTGGCTCAAGTGCCAGCTCAAGACAGAGCTAACTTTGAGGTCAGAGCAGAGTACTCAAGGTGATATCCAGCCAAGTTCTGAACATTTCCAGAGAAATGAAGGTTTCACAACCTCTTTGAATCCTCCTTTACAGTGCCTGACCACCTTCACTGAATTTTTGTGTCCCTAACATTTATCAGAATTTTCCCTGTTGTTGCTTGTGCGTATTGCCTTTTGCTTGTGGCTGCACTCTTTCAAAAAGCAGCTGCTCCTTTTTTCACTGTAATCCTTCTTTGGGTAGGAGACAGCAGTGAGACAACCCCCACCTTACATTCTTCCTCTTAAAACTTATCCCACAAGCACAACTGCATAGGACTTCGGCCTCTTCTGTGTTTATAGCAGCTCTCATTATCTAATATTATAAAATGTTGATACGCCACATAGTAAAGCAATTTTGTCAGCGTATGTATCTTGCCAAACGTGGGTCTCCCCATGCCAAGATGCATGTGCTGCCACTCATTTTCTCTACGTGCCTGACCACTTTAGCAAGCGGCCACGTGGACTATTCTCTCTGAAGGAGCAGTTAGCTACACCTCAGTGACAGCACCTCATCACCCTAGTTCAGGCACTTAATCTGAAAACAGGCATGAGAGGGGGAAAGAACAGACCCCCCTCCCAAGACTTAAGAACTGAATGCAGCATTCATCACTGTACCAGTTACTGACATACGATAACATCGATGCGATCGCCTCCCCTGACATCTTCAAAAGCTGCTCCCACCAAGGCATCCGTGCCTGGCTTACCGTTTTACTGCTTTATGAGCCAGCATCCTATTGCCTGCCAGGAACGTGACACCACCCAAAATGGCCAAGTACTTCAGAGTCTGGAACATGTTGAGCTGAGTCCAGTAGACATACATGAGTCCCAACATTGCTGTGAAAAAAGACAGCCCACAGTTCAAACTATACTTCAAAGACAGACCATTAGCTATTCCCAGAACAATTGTTATGTTGTACTGCCAGGCCTAAGCACTTGGTTTCTAACTCATTTCTGAATCTCCAAAATGACAGATTTAAAGACTATACATTATTGCCAAGGGAAGAAGGCATCTGGGTCCTCATATTGTAGAAAAATATGATGGACAGCATGCAACCAATCCTCCTGTGGCATAATTATGGAGGTATTACAGACATTGAAGGCTATTAAAAAGAGAAGGATATTCTGGATTTCAACAGAGGATATTAACCTTTACTCACTTTTAAGAGCTTACAGTTTTATAAAGCCTCCAAGGAAACTGGCTTGGATTAAGCAACATGCTCTCATACAGGAAACAGTACACCCAATGTTCTCCTCATCTCCTGTGTTTCTGAGAGTCTACCAAGACTGTAAATAACTATGCAATCAAAGGTGCGATAATATTGATGACAAAGCCTAGTCCAACTGAAGAACAGGATTTTCACAGGAAGAGTTTTAAGGAAAAGATGTAGATGGTAGCCCTGCATGTTTCGGTCCCCACAGAAACTCCCTGCTTACAGAGGACAAACATGCAATAACGAAAGCGTGACCTCTGGAAATAAGAAGTTCTATCAAGTACAGATAAATGGTGTGTGAGAGGAGCCTAGATAATGACTGCTGTTATAAGCTGATGGCCAAAACAGGTTTATCACCGTATTAACAATCATGAAAAGCAGGAAGGCAGATGAAAACAAGAGAACAAATGTTATGCTATTATGTCATTATAGTTAATAGGCTGCAAGCCCATTTACCACCAGGGCTCTCGTCTGTAACTCCCAGGTGAGAAGGTCAAACAAAGCAGAAAGCCTCTGACACTTACCAGCATGTCCCATGTGAAAAACAATGGTGCTGGGAGCAAAGCTGAAGTTGGAGATGTTGGCACCAATCTTTATCCACTAAAAGGAAAAAAGAAACAAAACCTGAATAAAACAAGGTCTTGTAAACACAAGCTTTTATTTTAAACTTAAAGGAAACAGAGTTGAAAGATACTCAAGTTCTTCAATGAACACAGTGTATTCTCTACAGAAGCACATTGTCTTCTAGTACAAAGGACAGAATAGTAATTTTGTCAAAGACAGCGCTGTTAAGTTCCTTTAGCGGAAATTTCTCCCACTGCTTCTGAGTCCCCAAAGGCAGTTCCTCAATTATCTTAAAGTGAAGAGAGGATATTGCTCAAAATCTACATTTTCCAGAAAAATATTGCTATTTATTTCCAGCTGAATTAATTTAAAAAGATGAAATAGGTAACAATCAGTTATGTAGTTTTGGACTCAGCAAAAGACCAATTACAGATACATGATATTTATTCACAAAAACAATCTCAGTTTTTAGAATACAGAAGAGAAAGGCATGAAGGATGGAAACCAGGAGCAATGAAACTTCTCAAAGTGGTTTCTCATCCACAAGTATATTGCAAACTTCAGAGACCAATGGACACAACTTTCTGAAAGTCAACCTCCAGCAAGAATAGCTAATGAGAAATTACTGCAAAGCAAGTAAGGGATCAGATTCACCTTCTAAATAAGGTAATTTAACTTGACTAGATGAGATTTTTCTTTCACATTAAGTTCAGAACACTGAGCTGATGCTACGGTTGAACTAGTGCTAGACATTTCACCTACTGATACACAAATACCAATTAAGTCCATAAATGGGAATCAGTCTGATAGGATTAAGTAACACAGATTTTGTGATGGCTATATTGCGTGCAAAGCAGAATCACTGCTTTTCTCCTGTAGGAGTCTAATGTTGGAACTTAATCTGTCCACTGTTATTCTACATCACTAGCAGAAGCACACTGAAGAAATCCCGCTTTTACTTAGCCACAGTGTGTTTCTGTTTTGACCATAAACTCAAAAAAAGAGACACAAACAGACCAACGCTTTGCACTGACCTTTGCTAGCTACAACCGCAGCAATGACACACTAACTATAATTAACCAAGAGTTTTAACACAAAGTTTAGCCGGTCAACCTTGAAGTGACTTTGGACTGGATGGAAAAAAGTGTCATTCTGCGGCCCACTTCACTCACCAGAATGAGCAGCAAGAGCAGTGGTGAGAGAATCAATGCCGTAAACGTGTTAGATACCACAGTGGGAGGCCTCTTCTCAGGTTCCCTGAAGAGATGCTGCAAACAAACAAACTCGTAAGAAATTATTCCAACAGAACAGCTTCTCAGCTCCGCAGAGGAGCGGCTTCAGCCCTGCTGCTGTTCCTAGGCATTCCTCCGGATGAAGAGCATGCCTCTTTACAGTAGCACCTATTCCAGTCTCTGCACATTTGATCTTTTGCTCAGTTAACTTTTACTTGCACTCACAGAAGCACTGGTTAGCTTGCCATCAGCACAGATGGCTAGAATGATGCAAGAGAAATCTCCAAAAGCAGAGAGCATTCTGTGGTGCCTACCTGGTCAAATTTTCTTGTTTGAGTCTTCTCATTGACACCAGTTGCTCTTTCACAGGTAGGACACTGCCTATTTATTCATACTGCAGGGGACTGCAATTAATTTCTTTCCATTAAGCAGTACATTTGGTGTTATTTTAATTACACTACTTGCACAGTTAAGTAATCTCTCATAGAAATATTATCAGAAAAAGTTACGATGACAGCAAAGACTAGATAAGCAAAAATAAGACTAGCCCCCCATCTACAGAGCATGATTTTTGGTTTTGGTTGTACCTGGATTTCAGGTTTGGGAACAAAGAGGTTCTTGGACTGGACTGTGGATGGTGCATCCTCCTCTGGGAATTTGATCACAACATCAGCCTGAAATGAAATCACACAACTTCATGAACTTTAACTGTAATGTATTAAAAGTTTTATTACATTACTGTGACCAATTTGCTTATCATGCCAATCAGATTGACAGATTTTTTTTTTAAAGGAATCTAAAAAAAGCCTCCATATCTTAAAAGAAATTTCTCCTAAACAGAAGCAGTAATGCCCTTTATTCATCACTAAAAGTTGGACTTCTTTCCAGTGCAGCAAGCACAGAAAAGCTGAACCTTGAAGTGTTTGCTGTGAACTTATAATTGAACCCACAAACACACTGAAGTTTCTATTTCACCCTGTGATGAAATAAACATTTCAATCCCACTTTGATGTTTACACGGAGTTTGAAAACTTCGAAAAGAACAGCAAACCTTAGAACCCATAAATGGCCAAAAAGTTTCTGCTTCACTACGAAGAAAAAAGAGCTTTTTTCTTCCAAGCCTGTACAGCACCCTCCTGCTGGACTGTCAATAATCTCAGGACCACGTCACCACACTTCCAGCTACATACCACGTTCCACAGAATTGGATTTTCCAGAGTGGCATCTCCAATTATCAAGTACAGAGTATAGGTACCAGAGGCAGAATCGAACTCAGTCTTTCTTTCAGAGGTATCCAGCTCAAACTTGTATACGTTCTTGCTATCTGGTTCTGCAACAAACACTACCTCCTGGCCAGTCTTCTGGTTGTGAAGTCGGACAAAAGTCTGAAAGGAAAGATTGTAAAATTGCTGGAATATCTCACAATAAATGTGTTTATAAATGCCACTGAAATGAGAGATTTACCCCCAAACAAAAAGCACAACATTAACAAAAGTTAGTAAATAAACTGAGAGGCCAGCTCTCTAGATCCCTGCACAGCTAGCAACGTACCATGCCTCTGCAAGTAACCACATTAACACAGGACCAACACTGTCCAGAGGCCCACGTGGGGTACAGGGCAATATACTGAATGCTACTGGAGAGGGTATGTGCAACAACACACGACAGGGATGTATGCATTTTATTTTTTATACGTGAACAAGCCAAATCCACTTCCCTCCTACCAAGATTACTGTTTTTTTTCCACAGTCCATATCAGAAACATAAGGCTTCTCAAAACCTACCAAACCTTTTCAAAAGCAACTGTCACCTTGGATGCTTCAAGATGGAACGTTTTGGTGACACAGGAATGACAAGAATTTGTCCTAACCTGGTGAGGGATGAGTTCAGCTCCACTGTTCACGTCTATCAGCTGGAAGGATAGAGCAAAATTCTGATGGCTGTCAGCAGTGAATGAGCCCTTGGCTTTGGCTGGGTAAGCTACCCTAGGAAATAAAAAAACACAGTTGAGGTGATCTTCCAAATGAAAGCCTGGCGTTCAAAGAAACTGAGGCAAGCAAGCGTGACTAACAGCACTGCTATCTACTCAAGCGATCTATTTTAACAAAAAGCCAGGTGACCTAATTCTTTCTGTTCCACCATAATTTAAGAAAAAGGAGGAACAAAATTCTTCATTTTTTTGCAAGCTACATACATTTTCATACAAAACATTAGTTCGTTGCAGGTTTTGGAGGAACAAAAAGAACAAGGCTTTGCTAATACTACACTCCACCTTTCATTAAACAAGGCTCTGCTACAAAAAGGTGTGATGGCAGCATAACAGATAAAACCACAATCAGACTTCAGCACAGAAAGGCTTTATCAATCCACAGGGAAGGACCTCAGAGAAGCAATGCAAATGAAGTTAAATTACAAGCATTTCATTTTAATTGATGTCAGTTAAAGAGCAACTGAGAATTCAGGCACACCAGCCCATGATCGAGCCATAACATCAAAATACAGTGTACATATTGCATTAGATCCTCTCTGTCAAAGTTCAATAATAATAGAAATGTTAAAATAAATGTTTTAAACTCACTTTTGCTACAGAGAGGTGCCAACAAAGGAACAGAAGACTAAGGTCACCTGTTTTCTGTTAGAAATTATTTCAGCAATAAGGAAAGCCACCTACAAGAAACAAATCCATTCTCCCAAAGAACTTACAGGTGTAAGAGAAACAGCATTAGTATAATTTTGTTGGCATTCCAATACAAGATCCCTCAAGTAGGTAAAGCTCCGAAGACCTCTAGTCTAGAACCAGAGCTGCCCCTTAAAGGATCACAGAGTGAGTCATTTTACCTGGTTGTTTTTGGTGCAATGCTCTGATCTTTATCCACAGTAGAAAGATCTACATTAGTAATCCCAACTTCTGTGGAAACTTTTACTTTCAGCTGCAACAAAACACAGCAGGAAGTTACAGGGACCACTCCTACATATACTAACGATGGTCATGTTCACTTCAGAAGCTTTCGTTCTTCTGTCCCCTTCCCCACAGAGAACCTTCCTCTACATCAAGACAGAACCTAGCCTGAACAAGCGCATCTACACCGATTTCCCTTCTGGCAAAGCTCCTGCATCAGTTACTAGCCCCAAACCAACCCCTTCCCCTGCACTAGCAGCTGCCTCTGAAGACACCAGTCCCTCAGTCGCGCTGGAGTTGGCTCCCCTTTGCAGAACTGTTGTTAATGAAACAGCCCAGTTACCCAGATCCAACTAGTTTTCCTTTTACACTAGTAGAAGCTAGCTATTAAATATGACATCATATAAAACACGACTTCAAACTGCACATGCGTATGTACTTCTGTGTCCTGGACAGCAATCTGAGATGAGAGAAGTCTCTGCACAGCGACCAGTTACGCCTGCGTTGGCTCCTGAACCCTAGGAGGTTTCTGCTGATTTTATTAACAGCAGGCAAAAGCCAAAGCATTCCTGCAGGTCTGCACTTTTTTTTTTTAAACTGTGCCTCTGAAGGAAGGCTTGCTATTTATCATTTAGGGCACTGCAGACATTAAGGCCCTGCCATTTATCACAGCTCCTTTGTGCCGAGTGCCGTACAAACGCCGAGCAGAGGAATGACTTCCTGCCCTCTCCCCGTCCCAAACCCCAGACCATCCAACCCAGACAGCGAACTCAGCGGGTCTGACTGACTTCAACCCTTCTCCCAAACACGAGCGGTTACTGCAATCCATAGGATTTAATTAGCACATTTGTTCTCACAGCTTACAAACGCTCCCCTGGAGAATTAGTTTCATTGCCAAGACATTTTTCAACATACACTCCAATTTGTTACTGCAGGTTTGCTCACGTGAAACAGCCCCACCCCCTCAACCTGAAAAATAATTCCCACAAAGCCTGCGGGAAGAATATGTGAAAACAAACTATTCAGGTCGGACTTCAAACACAATAACCTTGAGAGCTCCTTTACAAAAACAGTATGATTTGATAGAGATGTTACTACTGAAACTGGGTCCATTAGCAGACTCTTTAGGCTAACTTTAGCAAAATCTTTTTCTGTTCCAAGATGGGAGCAAAGAAAGATGGACTAATGAAATAATCATTAAAAAAGAGTTATGTGAAGGCAACTCAGAGCTGCTGCACACAGCCCCTCCAACTGCATAGCACACAAACATCCCTCAAATATTTTAATGCCAGGAAATGCAGGCTCTGCCTGGAATAATAACCCACTGGTTTAGCTCATTACTGTCAAAAACGATGGTGCATTAAGGACAATTAATGCTAATAACGGTAAGGAAAAAAAAAGCAGTTCCCCCAGCAGTCCTCCCCCATAACAATGTGTCTTATTAGAAGCGGCTCACACAAAGCCACCCGGCGTTAATGCATTCCTCCTGGTACCTCCGTGTGCCAGCAGCGAGCTGAAGCAGGACCAATCACTACCCTTTTGACACCCCTAAGTGCCATTACTACTAGAATGACAACATCAATTTGATACATACAGGAAAGGTCAGCAGTTGTAAATAAGTGTCTTCCTCTCCTCTGAGCCGACTATGTTGCAAGACTTTAAAGAGCTAATCTTTTCCTCAAACAGGCAACTGAGGGCAAAAATTCACCCGGGAACAGACATCACTGGAGAAGAGCATTCTCAGCTGTTGACACTGCAGTGAGTATGCTAATAGTCAGCCGGGTCGCATGCTTCTCACAGTAACAAACTTGAGAAAGTAAAGCTCTGAGTGTTTTATACAAAAAAACTCTTCTGAGAGGTGCGTGGTAACAGCTTTTGCCACCAAAAAGGGTGTATGAACACAAGAAATGAAGAATTAATTTCTACTTGCTTTGGTCACTGTTTCTCCACTACAAAAACATCACCACATACCCAGTTAGAAGCCAGAAAGCCCCCACAGCTCTTTTCTAAAGCTCTCAAATACTTAACTTCCATGCATCAGGTAATCACTAGACAATCACCCAACTGCTAGCCAAGCTTTGAGATTTACAGGCTCAAGTTTTGAATGCTCTGAAGAACATTCTTTGTAATCATTTTTACACAGCTTCTTTAAAATATTGGCTGCTACATGAACATTTCCACCGTTAGCCTTTGTTCATTTGCTGTCAAATTAGCAAACATCTAAGTGATAAGTCAGTTTTGACACTTACGCAAATCGCTTTTGATCATATACTAATCTGTGGTTACTGGTCACAGTCTCAAGCCCAAACCCAATACTTTATAAAAAATGTGATAAAAATGCTGTACAACATCCTTAGCATATATAAATAAAAAGCCGTTTCACCAAATACCACAGAACTGAAGCGACAAACACACCCACCTCAACTTTGTTAGCAATAAATCGGTTATCTCCATCAACACTGATAGAGAAATCATAATATCCACTTGCAGGCTTGACGTTCATGAAGTTCAGCTCAAAGACCTCTCTGTAATAAAAAAAGGCAATGTATTAAGCATCCTCTAGGACACTAACAAAGCAACCTACAAGCAGGTAATATCTTGCTACCAAGATGTCTCCAAATATGCTAGATTAAGCAGGTAAACAGAAATGTGACACAAAACTAACACTACTACTAAGTACAGGGTGAAAAATATCTTCAAGTCCCCTCAAAGTCAGGAGAATGTTGCAGCTCCCCACTCCCAAAAGAAAAAGATCTATGCAACAAATTCAACATCACTACAGGACATGCTGTCACCTGTTGCCAACAAAATGCAACTACAGCATTTTGAGTCTTCCATCACACAGGCATTTTTCTGGTGGAAGAGCATAGGAAGCAAGCCCAACACTGTTTAGGTAACAGCTGTTTGCCTTACAAAGCCTAAAATAAGATAAAATTCTTACCCTGACAGAACAAACGGTGTCTGTTGAAGGACGGTGGCTTTGGTAGATGCAGATTTGGCATAGTCCAGCTTCACAGAAGCTTGAGTAAGTGGCTGGGACATAACATCGGTCACTTGAAGCTACAAAAGCAAAAGAGGAATTTCTGGGAAACCCATTGTTTTAGGAGGAATGTAGAAGCACAGACAACTTTCTACCCCTTCTGTATTATATTCCCGGAGTTCTCTCCTGCCCAGAACCCTTGATTGACCTAGCTCTTTTTAACATAATGGGGAAAGGTAAAGTTTGTAAAAGAGCTGACTACTACAAGGTGCCTTGTCAAGGCAGAGTCTAAGTCCTGGGTAAGCAGAAGCTTCTAACAATTATTTGATATAAAAGCACTAAAACCCCAGACCTAATGAAACCGAGCATGTCATGGAGCCTAAAATGAAAGGCATCACCTTATGCATTCAGTTCACCCAGACCTACAAGACTACAGAGTAAGCCAAGAGATGAATTAAGATTTTAGGGTAGGGACTTACCTTGAGCACAGGCTGATGGTGAGACACAGCTGCAGACCCATCAGGGACAATAATGACAGGCAAGTGGTAGCGGTTGCGGGATAAAGCACCCGTGGCACAAGCAATACTGAAAGCCTCTGAGAGCGTCTCAAAATTTTTCTTGCTAAAAATTGCATTCATCAACTGGATAATTTGATCCTGAAAAAGGAAGGCAAACTACACATTAGCACCAGCAGCTTACCACAACACTGCAAAACAGTGCGGTGGTATTAACAAAAACATCATTCATACCGACTGTTAATTTCCCCCATTTGCTTTAAAAATAACTCAAGTTATGAGGTAACCCCACATTAGCTACCTTCCACATTAGCTACCTTCCACATTAGCATCATATTCTTGGCTGGGAGGTTCCAACCACAATTACTGTAATTGTGCTAAAATCGTGCAAAAGTAGGATTTGGATCTACCTCTTCAACCTATGTGTTTAAGAAGGGAAGGTGCCTTCAGCTCAACGGTCCACACTGCGTGCAGTTGCAAAAAGACAGCTTGGCTCCAGGAGGAGGATGTAAACTGCCTTCTTACTGTAAGAAGGACTAGGCTACATGTCCTGGCTACCAGCCAAAGAGGGAAGGCCACGGGGAGGCGATGCCTCCTCACGACGATGTCATCCTCACGACTCTAGAAGCAGCCAGTCTAGGCCCTCAAAGGCTTAGCCCCTTGGGCACAGCAGCATCTTCAGGCTAAGAGGCTTAATGGTAAAGCAGTGCCACTAGGAATGCAGAGCCAGCTCTGGGACGTGCCTAAACTAATTTCTTCTCTTGGAAGTAGGAATGGGACAGAGTTCCCCAGCTGGCTTTCCCACCTGACCTCGTAGGGTTAGTGCACCAGCACCACACTGAGCAGACTGCACCACCTGATACAGATTCTTCCAGTACTCCCTGCTAGTCAGGAAAACGGAGGATTTCACTACCTGTACTTTGATCCAAAAAAAAGGACTGTGGGCTAACTTCTAACCAGAAATGAGAATAATCAAAGACAACCCCAAATAAAGCAATAGGCATACTATCTAGTAACTTGCAGACGACGTACCCTTCTAAATGAAACCCACAGCCTCTCAGATGTTCAACCTCATACTTGTACATTAGTGCTCATTAATGCATCATGTGATTATAGAAAGCATCCAGATAGATGCTACAGTACTCCTGCACAGTACAAACTGTTTTTCCTTTATCTGAAGCGCATGGCATAGCTCTAGACCTTAACCAGCAACTTACACACACGTTTAATTTGTAAAAATTAAAAAGCTATTTTTCCATATACTTCATTTGTTAATTTTTAAAGTGAATTTTGTTGTTTTCAGGAGGCACCTTTGCCATTCACAGGAGATAAAGCATTAAAGCCCCGACAATAGCACTTCTGACAGCACAATTCTGAATCAACACTAAACAATTTTCCTTAATTGGGCTTTTTCTTTTTTCTTTACATCACTTGGATGCTGACAGTTAGAATTGTGTGTAGGAGAATCACCACCTCAAAAATGACATCAAAATTACTTTGCAGTTAGTTTGTTGGCAGCAGCATGGAAGAAAGCCAGGAATTAACTCAGATGTCTTACACTTGCTTCTGTTTCAACCCTGTCACTTTGCCTTGTACTCTACGGAGATGCCATTCTCAATCAAAAGTGCATCTACTGTGGTTAACCTGTTACGGAAAAAATACTAAATGGAGAGCTTGCAATAGTGATTTTCTATCTTAATCAAGCTCTAAAGGAATTTTCAAATGATCTTTCATTATAGTACAGTGACAAGTTTATGCACCTGAATTCCTGTAGGAGTACAGTACTACTGTTGTCTCCCTTTTGGATGCTCCTAACTAGAGTGTCTGTATTTCCTCACAGGTAAATAACACTTGCAAAACACTCTGAAATGCTGTAAAGTGCTAGGCAAGTGCCAAATACCGGAACAAACTCTGAAACAAGAGTTTTTTTTTCCAGCAGCTTGTCTCAATAAACAAAGAAAAACTAGGCCTCACTTGCAATTTCCTTCTGTACATTAAAAAAACAGGTGGAATTTCCTCCTACACTCTGGTATTTAACATTCACTCTGAGATCTCCTTTTTCACTGAGCATGTTCATTTTTCCCGTAGAAATTCCACCTAGTTAGACTGGCCTCTTGCATTGCACCATGATCACTAGGTAGATCCTGTCTGTAAGTTACCTTGTGCAAGACAGGAAAAGGCAGATACAGACCTCCTTCATTGCTGGCTCTGTACCCACGTGGTCGGACAGCTTATAGGCAGCAGCAACAAACAGTGCAGTAGTCTCAATTCCTTCTTCAAATTGCAGATAGACTCCACCCAAGTCATCCAGGCGAGCAACAAGATCCTGACAGAAAGAATAAATTCTATTTAGATTGCATTCTACTGGAAGATCCGTGGAAGGTAACTCTACAGTTTGACCTCTAGGCAGGAGTATTGGCACAGGATTCACGGAATTACTTTCTACATCATTTAGAAATAGGAATAAAAATACCTTCAGCCTTTACAGGATTTAACTATATTTACATCAGTGGACTTTGTGTCACAGTCTGCTGTGAAACAGTTGAACTCCATGAGAAATATCTGCTTGAAGGGAAGAGCCAAGCCAACCCACCTGATGCAGACAAGGAATTAGCCAGATTGTTTTTTCATTGTGTTTCCTGTTAACACATCTTTTAGTATCACAGACATCTAGCAAATAATCCTGAATAATGAGAGACCATAGCGTGTTCCTACCTCTATCTCTTCAACAATGGCACTTAAATCTGCCTGCTGGGACAAGTAAGATGCTGTTTCTAAAGCCTGAATGGTTCTGAAACAACAAAAAACAAAAACAAGTGTATGAATTTTGTTCCTTAAAAGCCAAACATCCTTCAAAGAAATTAGTTTCTATTCCAAATGAGGCGTAAAGCAACCACTACTGCATTTAGTTGACTCTAGGCAATGAATCTGAAGGTATTTAGTGGAAACTTAAAATTCATTAGAGAAGACTACTTTAGTTGTACCAGCTTTGCAATAAACTCAGATTCAAACGCAGAGAAGAAACCAAACTTTTATCTCTGCATTGCACAGATCCCCAAACGTGCTACTGAAGCTTCTAGGAATCTGGATTTTTCGCCTAGAAAATAAGCCTTTAAAAGCTTCCCTTTCTTTCTTAGCTTTAAAGAAAAGCTCTATTCTTTCCTTTCACAGTAAAAATTACTTAACCAATTCTTTGGTGATTAGTGCCAGGATTCCTTCTGCTTACTGGCACATTTTTTCCGCCTCATAGCACACGCATCCCAGCCTATAAAGAAAAGGTCTGAGGAAGAGCATCCAGCATACCACAAGCCGCAATGATGCAGAACTATGGCTGGATTTTAAGTCAAAGATTTGTTGTGAATCTTTTTAAAAGAGGCTTCTTTGGCATGCATCCTCTTTATTGACCATTATTCTCGAACTAAACTGAATACATAAGCTCATTTGCAAAAATCGCAGAGAACAGCTCATAAACATTTTCCACATTCTCCCAGAGAGACGATAATGAACAAAACAAACATTCCAAATGAACACACAGCACAATCTACTGGAACTACATTGCAAAACCTAAAGTGTTAAAACAACCTTTACTCTACAACCCAAATGCTAGCAGATAAGTGCGCAACAGCGAAACATTTCTGTCTGAAAGACTTACGCCAGCACGTTTTCTTCCTTGCTAAGACGAGCAGTAAGAGCACTAAGTGCTTCCTGAGAAGCTAAAGGAAGGCCAAAGCCACTCAGGGCCCCAACAGCATGGAAGATCTGGGTGATGGAGGAGTCCTCACTGACAGCTGCAAGCAGCAGCTCCCTGGTCTCATTTGAGATGGCAACCTGAGGAAGAGCACAAAGAACACTGATTCACGCTGAAGAACGTATCTTCCTAGTCACTGCTGACTTGTTTCTGGAGCAGCACGCGTGACTGGTGAACTGTAAGCTATAGCTGGGAAAAAGCACTTTATCCTTCGTTACCTTTCAGTTCAATTAAGTCCCTAAGATTTGCTGTCAACTCTCAATTCGTCAGGATAATCCACAATTCAGATTTATCCTGGTAGCCTGCTAGTAATACTATCTGCTTTTCATCTGCCATCACATAATTGTGCAGCAGCTGATGGTACAGATGAAAAATGAGGCTTGTACAACCCACCCACAACTTAGCAAGCATGGACTGCATGCGTATTGTTGCAGTGTTCACTACAGGGCTTTCAACCACACGGTGTACTGTCTGCCCAGAGAATGTCTAACTGATATTGCTTTGTGAATTTATTAAAACACACTGGCTCCTTTTTTTCTTAGCCATTGATGTTTCAATCAAGAAAGCACCGAAACATCCAAACCTCCTGTATCATCTCCCATGCCTACAAGCTGGCTTTGCCCCGCACAATACCAGCTCTGCATTCACAAGCACACCTTGACTGAACATGAGGGGTACCTGCGGAAGGGAGGGAGTGGAAGGAGACAGCCTCCACAAGCATGGATCTTCTGACAATCAGCTCTGTGAAGAACTACTTGCTTGAAGGCAAATACGTGACTGTTCAGAGAAGTTATTTGTTGTGCATAGGCTGAAAGAGCCAGCACCATTACGGAGAAGGACAGAAGATACCCGAGCTTGGTGGGTAAAAGGGGAAACAGCTGGGGTAGGAAACAATAAGCTGCTGGATACCATGTGTGAAATATAGCAGAGGAACATTTTAAGAAGGTATTTACTTGTTCTGTTTCAATCATTTGGTATCAGGTGTGTACAAGAAAACTTCTCTGCTAGATCCCCACATCGTTCATGACAGAGAGAGGATATCACGTGTCTAAGATGCAGCACAGTAGCGTGGTTTTAAACAATTTTTAGACGTTATTAGATGTAACAAAAAACGCTTTTTACAACTGTGCCTAGACCCGTCATTTACTGATGAGATGCTGTTCTAAAAACAGAAAGTTAACAAAGAAGAGAACTAGAAGTTTCTACTCTTCAAAAAAATCAGAATGTGGCTGGGGAGCCAGTATTGGATCAGGTACTCAGAGTTGTGGTGAAGAAAATACTTGCTTTATACTCGTTCACTTTGCCTTGTCTGGGAGTACTCCCAGACACTTTGTAAGCTACTTACCTAAGACACAACAGAATACCACGTACTAAGAGAAAGTAAAACAGAATTTATGCTTACACACATATCAAGGTAAATGTTGACTTAGTAACATCTGTCTTCAGAGGTTAGGGCCCCAAACTCACCTCGCAACCAGACAGGACGCGGATGGATTGTGCAGCATAGAAAAGGGAGTCGACACTGCTGGAGTCTACGTGAGACTTGATGAAATTACATGCAGCCTGCAAGGAAAGAGAAATTATGCAACAGCCTTGACTTTAATTATTGACTTGATTTAAATGATCCTCTAAGACAATTTCAGTATAAAAATGCACACCAGTGTACATGAAAAAAGGCAAAAGAAATACAAATAATATTTGTGATGTAGCAAAGACTATAACCCCAGGTCCTACACTACTAAATGGCGCACGGTAACAAAGATGATTCCTGTTCAAAGCGATCAGTGATTTTCACACTGACTCTGCTGCAACCAGCTCAAATTCAAGTATAACATTCCGCAACACACAAGACCCACGTGTATATTGCGAAGGCAAAATCTTCCAGAGACAAGAAGCTTGCTTCCCAGCTGTATATCACAAACATACACACATTTATGGATGCAGAATGTCAAAGCATAAGGAAAAATAAACCAGGTAAGCAGCTAAACTATGAAGGCAAGTGATGAGATTACTCACTGACATGTAGCCAGCTTACTATTGACTGACTACACGATACATGCACCGTCAACATCCCCTTCTAACCAGAAAATAACCAAGAATTGAACTGCTTATACATGAATCGCTGGTCTCTGAGCAGGGGAAGAACAGGCCTTTCAACTAGGACAGGATTTTAATGCTGCAATTAACCAAGGACATATGTTCAAGTGCTACGCCTAGCTACTATTTTTTATTACTTTTACCTTTTAAACAGCCTCACTGTGTGAAGAGAGATAACGTTGAGAAAAAAAGTCTCAGCATAAACCTCAAAGAACAAAAGCAATTACTGCACACCTGCAGATGCACAGGTGATATTACCTTTGCCATAACTGTGAACCCTTAAACATCCCAGCCACACTGACAAACACTGAGGCAGCAGTTGCCAGATCAGCTCACAGATGGCCACGCACACCACGGTGTGCTCTGTGGCAAACCGCAACACCTCCGGAAACCTCACAGTTCAGAATTTGAGGTGCAAATGCACAACACTTGGAGAGAAACCAAGTTTAAGCGGTTGGAAAACACGGTGCTAGCTCAATGTATGTGGAGAGAGCAGACCTGTGTTTAGGGCTCAGGTGTGCTGGTCAGAACACGCACGTGTGGCTAAGCAGGTCAGCACTGCAGCTATCTAAGAGTACTTAAACAGGAAGCGTCTGAAAACATGGTGTTATTAGAAATAACGTAATAGCTGTATATATATCATAGATATTACGGGTGGTAAGAGCACCCTGCTGATGCCACAGGCCGCTATCTCTGGCCTGCACGCAGCAACACCCGCTCCACAGAGGACAGACGAGGTGAGGTGCCGCGGCTGCACTAAGCGCTGGCCCGCAAGGACGCCGCTGCGAGGGCCGAGGGCAGGGCAGGTAAGGGCTCCCCCGGCCGCCCCGCCCCGCCGTCACCGCAGCGACCTGCCCACGACGCCCCGAAGGGACGAGGCGGCCTCCTCCGGCGCCGCCAGGCCCCGCCGCGGTTTCTCCTTCACGCCTTGCCCCCGCGCAGCCCCGCGGCCGGCCGCCTCCCGCTCACCTTCTCGTCCGCCAGCCGCAGCCCCAGGCTGCCGAGGCCCACCACGGAGTGGTAGGCGGCCTGCACGTCGCCGAAGGGCCGCTCCAGCGCCGCCCGCAGCCGGGCCAGGTCGCGGGCGGTGAGGCGGTGGCTGGGGGCCAGGGCGCGGGCGGCGCCGAGGAGCAGCAGCAGCAGCAGCAGGGCCCGCGCCCCGCACGGCGCCGCCATTTTGTGGCCCTCCTCCTGCGCCGCCGCGCCGCTTCCGGCCCGGAGCGTACCACCTCGGCTGCTCGCGGGGGGTGGGGGGGGACGGGAGGACGGGGATTGCTGCCACTGAGCCCTGCCCGCCTCAGCGATACCGAACGGGGACGCCGTGGAGGTGTAGAAGGGAACGGGGCCGCCAGGAGCGGGTGGAGGGTGGGAGGCGGAGAGGGGGCGGGGGGGAATGGTATGGCCAGCCGTGCCCCCCCCCCTGCGGCGCGGAGTGGTACGGGCCGCCCGGCGGCCGGCGGGGATGTGGGCCACGCTGATTGGCCGAGCCGCCCGCGGCCTCTGCACCGCCACGGCGCCTTAAAGGGGACGTGGCGAAAAAGTTCCACGTGCCGTGACACGTCGTGTCACGTCGCGACATGTCGTGACATGTCGTGACATGTCGTGTAGTGTTGCGACATGTCGTGACATTTCGTGTCACGCCGTGCCACCTCGCGCCGTGCTGCGCCATTCAAAAGCCCGAGCTTGGTTCCCCACGTGCAGAAATGGCGCCTCCTGCTCGCCCAGCCACCGGGGTGGCGGCTGCCACCTGTGTCCCCAGTGCCAGCCCTGCGAGCCCCGACCCGGCCCCGTGGCGAGCGCTGCCCATGGCCGCCCGCGGCCCCTCGCCCTGCCGGAGACCCAACGCCGCGCTCCCCGACCCACCGCTCATCGCGGGGCTGTGCGGGCAGGGTGTTGAGCGTGGTTCGTGGGAGGGGGGGCGGCTTAAATGACATGAGCAGTGGGATCGAGTGCACCCCGAGCAAATTTGGAGACGACACCAAGCTGAGCGGGCGGTTGATAGGACAGAAGGAAGGGATGCCATCTGTGAGAAACATCTCAAATAATTTTCTTCAGACAGGATCTTCTGTGAAGCTATTTTATCCGCGATTGCAATGGCAGGCGTCCTGTCAATCAGGAGTGCATTTTAGTAAACAAGTCATAACCTTTTATTCCCTATTACCCGACGCCTGATCACCTCCCCGTGTCCTCATTGGCTGAGTACTGCAGGTTCACAAGCTACTCGACGTTCCTCTATACCATATATGTACAATTTTTCTTTTTTTTTCAACCCTTTAATCTCTCCTTCCTTATGTTTTGAGAACTTGTGGTCTTTGTTTTACTGTTCTCACACTGCTCATCCTGTTTTACTCAAGCTGCTACCTTATTTTGGAACAGTGAGTCCTTCTACTGTCCACTTACCTACTTAGCCTTTCTCCTTATTACGACTACACAACTACCTTGGAATACAGAAAAGTAGTTCTCTACTGCAAAAACACAACTTAGCTTCTCACACATCCAAAGGGACCTGCAGAAGGGGGCCCACGTCAACCTAACCAGGTTCAACAAGTCCAAGCGCAAGGTGCTGCACCTGGGTCAGGGCAGTCCCAGACATGAGCACAGGCTGGGAGAAGAACTCACTGAGAGCGGCCCTGAGGGAAAGGACTTGGGGGTTCTGGTGGATGAAAAGCTCGACATGAGCCAGCAGTGGGTGCCTGCAGCCCAGAAGGCCAACTGCGTCCTGGGCTGCATCGACAGAGGGGTGGGCAGCAGGGGAGGGAGGGGATTGTGCCCCTCTGCTCTGCCCTCCTGAGGCCCCACCTGGAGCCCTGCGTCCAGCTCTGGGCCCCCAGCACCAGGAGGATGTGGGGCTGTTGGAGCAGGTCCAGAGGAGGCCACGAAGATGCCCAGAGGGCTGGAGCACCTCTCCTATGGAGAAAGGCTGAGAGAACTGGAGCTGTCTCATTTCATTATTGAAATTCTATCAAATGGGCGAAGAAATGGAAGGAAATACTGGCTGCCTTCTCTCAGGTGCAATCCAAATGATGCTTGCCTACCTGTGCAGTTTGCTCTAGGGAACCTGCTTTGGCAGAAGGGTTGGACCCGATGATCTCTCGAGGTCCCTTCCAACCCCTACAATTCTGTGATTCTGTTCAGCCTGCAGAAAAGAAGGCTCCGGGGGGACCTCATTGTGACCTTTCAGTTCTTGAAGGGGGCTTATTAAAAAGACAAAGTGACTCTTCTCAATCAGATAATGACAGGATGAGGGGGAATGGTTTTAAACTAAAAGAGGGGAGATTTAGACTAGAGGTTAGAAGGAAATTCTTCACTCAGAGGGTGGTGAGGCACTGGCACAGGTTGCCCAGAGAGGTGGTGGATGCCCCATCCCTGCAGGTGTTCAGGACCAGCTTAGATGAGGCCCTGAGCAACCCGATCTAGTGAGTGGTGTCCCTGCCTATGGCGGGGGGGGTGGAATTGGTGGGCTTTGAGGTCCCTTCCAATCTGAGCCATTCTATGATTCTGTGATTAAATGGGTGCACAGGTGCACGGCCATCGGCCCGTGTGCTGCCATCTTGCCCCTGGCACCCTGTCCTGAAGTCCCCGGGCACACACAGCACTGTGCGGAATGGCTCCTTCCCTGCGGGCACATGGGGACGGGCAGGGTCTGCACCCAGCCCGGGGAGCCAGGCTGCCCTCCTGGTGGGCCCAGGATTTGGGGAAAAGGGCTGAGCTTCCTCCTGCAGAGGGCACTGGGAACTTGTGCTCGGTGCTTTCGGCGAAGAGCCCACCCAGCCGCCGGCCCGCGGGCAGAGCTGCGTGCAGACGGAGGCTTTTTGGCTGATCGCCTCCTTTTGCTGGCTAACACGGGCGCCAGCACCGTGCTCCTGTCCCTGTTACAGAGCCTGAGCATGTGGGGCTCCCATCCTCAAGCTTGCCCCAGGCTTCTGAGCCTCTAATGAGCCTCACAGGGCACAGTGTTTTCCGCTGTGCCCTGTGGCCACCTCATGCCCTATCCTGAGGCCAGACAGGGTCCAGGCCTGCCATGGACAACACCGCAGGGAAATCTGTTCCTCCCTGGCTTTCCCCTAGGGAAATGAAGTCCCTCCAAAACACATTGTAAAGTCCTGTGGCTGCTGCTGCAGCTTTATGGGGAAAAATGTAAGGAAAAACGTGCTGCCTCGGAGTGTCTGATTTTGATATTTTGTCCCAGAAAGGGCTTTTGTTTTGCATAGCTGAGTTTGCATCACCTTACAGCTTGCACTAAACAAGCGACACGTTTCAGCCATCTGCGATAACGCTTCCCATCCCGCTGCCCTTCCTGGGGAGGTTTTGTCCAGGATTGGAGCGAAGCCAACCGGAAGGGCTTAAAATCCCTCGAGAAATGGCATTTGCCTCCTGTTCAGGCTCGACATGGGCTCGAGTCCACATCAGATGATCACAAAATCCCCGTGGGGGCTGAAAACCCAGGGGGTTGAAATCCCCAGGGGGCTGAAACCCCCCTGTGCACCCACCCGGCCTCAAGGGGAGGCTGGAGACCCGCAGCTGAGCTCCTCTGCTGTGACTGCTTGAAAGGGGAAGGATTTTATGAGATGAGAGAGAACTTAAAGGCCACTGGTGCAATTAAGCGCCTTAAATGTGGATTTTATTTCAATGTAATGGGATGGTTATTGCATATAAAAGAAGTGCCAGATGGTTGTTAAAACCACATTTACTGAGTTCTAATAACCATGCGTTTGACCTGTGTCCCTTCAAGAGCTGCAGTCCCTTGTTACGGAACAAATTGCGAGTCCTCGCCCCAGGCAGATCCTTACTGGGACCAGCCTGGTCCATACTGGCCAGTGCCCGGGGAGGGGTTTCCACAGTTTTGCTTTTCTGATGGTGACACAGGCCGAGAAATGGGGAGGTGTGGAAAAAAGCTGAATGTTTGGCGCAGCCAGGATCCCCTCCTGGGGCTTGGGTCAGGCAAGGGGCTGTGCACGCCCCCGCGCAGAGCCTCCTCTGCAGCTCTGCTGGGGGCAAAGTGGTTTGGAGGAGGGAGGAGAGAGGACGGAGGGCAGAAGACCTCAGAGGATGCGGGACGGAGGATGGAGAAGGTAGGACTGAAGATGGACAACAGAGGATGGATGATGGAGAACTGTGGGTAAACAAGGGAGGATGGAGAAGAGAAGAGGGAGAATGGCAGAGGGAGGGCGGAGGGGAGAGGCTGGAGAAAGGAGGATGCAGGATGGAGGAGGGCCCTGGGACAAGGGGGAAGCTGGCGGTATGGCTTCTTCTTCTCCCCCTGTGGGATCCTTGCTTAAACATGTGCAGGTGCAAGCAGGGAAGGTATGGGGTGAATTTATGGGGTGAATTTACGGAAAGGACCGTGGGTCTCATCCCCCAGCTGCCTCCCCACACCTGCTGCATGCAGATTCACAGGACCTGGGCAGATCAGTCCCTGCCATGGCCCCGAGGCAGCAGTGCTGGGATGGATCTGACCCCTGTGCCTTCAAGAGAAGCCTGCAACAAGCACAGCAGCGAGCCCCAAAACCTACAGGCTACATTACAGCGTTCCTCCATGCCACTCTGCCCCACAGCCACCCTTCCTTCTTTGGTAAAGACTCCAACAATTCCCTTTTTAGGGTCAATAGCACCGGCCTGGGAAGGAGCACTCCCCGCTCCCCCAGTGCACTCCCTGCTGGTGCCGTGGTCCCTCCGAACCTGCTGCCAGCCAGCAGCCAAGCAGCCTCTGAGCGTGTGCTGTGTGTGCTTCTGGGGCTGAAGCACGTTCTTAGGCTGCATGAAAATGGCTTTTCAGGACACCCCTTCCCTGGACCGTCAGCCCCCGGCCCCAGCAGTGCAGGAGACCCCTCCTGGCGCGGCCCCTCGGGGAGCCTGTGCTGCTGAACCTGCTTTCCCAGGAGCACACCTCGCCCTGGCTGGCACGAAGGTATTGCTGTGCTGGCTGGGGTCTGCTTGCCTTATTAATACTCCTGGAAAGCTCTCCCTGATGAATCCCAGCTGGGAGGCCTTTTTAAGTCTTATTAAATTGTTCATACGCATTTTCTGCAGGGCTGTTGGTCCTCCCTGCCCCATCCTGCTCTGTGCCCCGCTGGTTCCCCCGTCCCTCGTTGCAGAAGGGGACGAGGGGCTTCCCTCATGCCTGCACCCGAACCCACCCCTTCCTCTTGGGCGTCACCCTTGGGTGTCCCCAGGCTGCACCCCATCCCTCCCACCGCTGCGGGGGCTCTCCCAGTTATCCCAGTCCCTCCACTGGCAGCACCTCCAGCACCCCACCCACCCGTCTTCCCCCAGCAGCAGTGGTGTGCCGAGTCCTGCCCCCGCTAAGAGCGCCAGCGTGGGTCACCCCTCCTTGGGGACAGCCGGGGAGCCGGGCGCGGGACGGGGTGCCTTGCGGCGGCTGCACCAGCTGGGTTGCGTTTGCACCGCTCCCGTCACACATGTTGAAGCTCTCCGTTTTCCTTGGGATGATGTCAGACCCGTGCTGCTCCGCCAGATCCTCCTGCGGTGAGGAGGGAGATGGGCTGGGGGAGGCAGCACTGGGAACGGGGCCGTGGGGTTGGGGGGGACCCAGCGGGGACACCCCCAGGGCAGCACAGCTCCCTGCCGGCCTGCTCTGTCGCACGCTGCCAGCGGGCAGGGGCTGGCACTGTGTCCTCATTTCTTTCCTCTTTGGCTCTTCCCTTTTTTCCTGCTCCCAAATAAAAGCCAGCCCCGGCTTGGTGCGAGCCTGCTCTGCGGGGCAGCAGGGGTCCTGGCGTTCCCCGCTCACCTCCAGACATGAAAGGGATGCGCAGACAGGTAAAACACCCTTGGCTCACCCCGCGGCTTTTCACAGCTCCCGTTCCTGTCTGGCATACCAAGACCAGACATTTTCCTGGCGGCTTTTCCGATCCCACCATGGGTAAAAACACACCAGAAGGAGCTGGCAGGAAAATGTGATTGAGTGGGGCCTGGAGGGACGGAGAGGATGTGCATCCCTGCCCACTGCAGGCACCCTCAGGCATCTCTCCCTCTGCACCAACGCTCCCACCTCCTGCTTTCCCTTCCACCCATCAGACTCACTGGGCAGGTGAGTGAACTGTCTTCTTGAAAAAGTGCCCCTTGCCCGTGGGTTTTCCCACCTCCTCTGTCCCCACTGCAGTGGTCGCGGGGTCCCAAAAGCCCCCAGCCCCCCCTGCAGCAGCCTGGCTCCTTGCAGCCCAGCTGTGCTCTGGTGGGGAGCAGCGTGGGGGCCCCGGGGTTTGCTTCAGTGGTTTTGGGGGGGCACAGACTTTTTTTTTTTGGGTGGAGAGAGGAGTGTGCAAAGATATGGGGGCTCTGCAGCAAATGCTAGCATGGGCTGGTGCCAGCTCAAAAAGCTCTGCATTTGCCAGCCTCTCGCAGAGCCCCGTCAGCCCGGTTATCCGGGGCACTTCTCCCCGGGTGGCTGCGGAGCCGTCCCGGTACGTGGGGCTGGGGACGGGGTGACCCCGACCCACCTGGCCCCCCGGAAGGTGGGACTCGTTTCTCTCGCGTCTGCCTGAGTGTGACCGGCCCCGCGCAGGGGTGGCTGCTGAAAGCTTGACAGCTTGTTTGGATGGAAAGCAGGGGGAGAGCGCTTGGCAAGGCGTGCCGGGAGGAGCTGTGTGCCCCCCGCGCTCGGGGAGGGCTCGGTGGGGACGTATCTCACCCCCCAGGCCCCAAATGCTTCCCATATGGCTGGTACGACGAGCCGCACAAAGCTGCCTTTTGCCTTATTTTGGGATGGTTGCAAGCAGTGCAAAGCCATGAGCCCGCTGGTCTGGCCTGCCTTTGCTCGCCTGCCCCAAATTTCCCCCTAGAGCAGCACCTGAGCAGGGACGCTGCCAGAAACTGCCCCGCAGGCTGCCTCTGCCCCCATGGAGGGGCCTTAATGGGTCTCCTCCTGATGGACCCAGGGAAGGGACGGAGGCAAGTCACTGCCACGGGGCTCCCCGGGGCTGAGTGCCTGCAGAACCTCCTTTTTTTGGCTTCGCTGGAGCATCGAGCGTGGGCGGAGGTGGTGACGGGCACGGGGGAGGACCTGACTCTGCGTGCATGTGGTCGACATCCCGGCTTGGCTGATAGCGTTTCCCTTCTGCTCCGGCTTTCCTCAAGCCCATAAATAAGAAACAAGGCCCCAGGGAGCACTCAGAGAAACTATTAAAAATAATTAAAATAAAACAATAAATAAACACAGAGAGACCAAAGAAATAAACCTTGGCTGTGCAAGCTCCAGCCCCCTGCGCTGCCCATGCTGATGTCCCCGCCGAGCCGGCAGGGCCCTTTCCAAAATGCTGACGGGGTCACAGCACCCACCGGGGGCTGCCGGGGGCTTTGCAGCCCCCCCCAGGATGGCATTTTGGGATGAGCCCCAGAGCCTGGTGCCAAGGCTGCAGTGGCCACGCAGGGCGAAGGATTCCCCCAGGGGACGATTTTCACCCCCCCGGGCTCCCTGCGGTGTGGAGGGAGAACATTTAATTCTCCAAAAAAAAAAACAAACCAAAAAGGATCAGGATCCCGTCGAAGGGGGGTGATGAAGGAGCTGGGGCCAGGGCGTAAATCCACGGTGCTGCCGTGCAGCGCTGGAGCCGGGCCAGGTGACAGCAGCACGACGCCGGGCCGGGAGAGCGCTGGCTGCTGCGTTTGTCTGCAGCCTCCCCCCGCTGGGGAAGAAGCCGGCTCCTGACTCTTTCTGCGACTGCGAGCGTCAGGTTGGGTTTCCTTTGATTGCACGAGCTTGGTTTGCTCTTCTGCTTCATAAGCATCCAAGCGCCAGATGCTCGCAAAAAAAAAAGCGCCTGTGAATCCCCTGGGGCCCCCGCCTGCGGGTCGGAGCAGCCCCCAGCCCCCAGCCCCGAGCTCGCCAGCCCCCAGCCCCGCAGCGACGGCCGAGGGAGAAGGCGGCCAAAGCCGGCAGCTCGTAAACAAGCCCCGCGCTGAAACGGCTCCTCCGGCCCCGCCGTACCGCGAGCAGAAGGCGCCCGGCGTGGAGCAGCTCGGAGAGGTCCGAGCTCGGCACCCCCGAGCCCTGCACGCGTGCGGGTGGTGCTTTCGGGGGGCGATGGGGGCGAAGGTGCCCCCCAGGGATCTTCTCGCTTCTCCAGGTGTGCTGGGACGTGACGCCCCTCTCCGCTTGCCATTGAACAGAGAAACCCAAAGGGTTTCCCGTAGCGGGACGCAGACAGAAAGGCTTTTTGAGGGTGACCCCGACGGTTCCCCGCTCCCTTTCCCCGACACCACATTTGATAGGGGCAGTCACCCCTCCCGGCTGGGTCGCGTGCCTGCTGTAGGGTGGCATTTCTCCCCCCCGGGGCCACGCACAGCTGCTGGCCCTGTGTGCAGGAGCTGCAGCTGCTCTCCACCCCCTCTCTGATGGCTTATCCAGGGATGGAGAGAGAGCGGTGCCGGAGAGGGGAAAAAATAAAAAAAAAAATCAACCACCCAACCCTGAGGCCCAGAATCTGCTTTTCAGCAGGGCCGAAGTGCGGCAGCAGCGAGGTCAGAACCAGGCAGGGGGCTGGTGTCGGGGGTCCCAGCCCAGCAGGGGCCATGGGGCCGGGCGGCAGCAGCCCCGCACCCCCGCCAGCCCCCAGGGTGCCTGCACAATCCCGCAAGCCCCCTGCTCCTGCTTAGCTTTCTCATTCCTTGCCAAAATCACTCCGGAGCACGTCAGCACACTGTCATTTCAGGAATCTCATTTCGGAGAGGCTTTTCCCCCCTCTCCTTTTCCCCCCTCAGACACAAACCAGAGGCAGAGCCGTTTTATTGGGTGTGAGGGCAGGGCTACTTCGCATCCGGCCTTCCCCTGCTCTCACCCCAAAACGATGCCGGCGTGGAACCGGAGGGCTTTGGCCACTTGTGGGGATGTTCCTGGTTAGCAGCGTACACGGGGCCGTACGTACACGTGTATGCACGTGCAGGGAACCCCACGGCAGCCCCGCACAGAGAGATGGGGAAAGCAGGGCCAAAGAGATGGGACTTCGGGCCCCCAGCACCATGCAAGCCTCGGAGGAGGGGGGTGCTTGGTCTTCCCTCCACTTCGTTATTTTATGGACTGAAATCCTTCTCCCAGAGGAGCACTGCTCCTCCATAAAGCCCTAGATAGGTGCTCAGCCTCCTGTTTGCTCCCGTTACCCCAAACCTGCTCCCCTGGGGCCGAGCCCCCTGCATTCCTCTCCCTCGTATTCCTATTGACCGCACAGCCCCCCAGCCCCGTACCTGCCCCCCTCTCGGGACAGATCACCAAGGCCAAGTCCTGGCCTGGACCCCTGGGGCCCCGTTCAGCCGCCCCAGCCCCTGCACCCCAGCTCATGGGGATCCCCTCCTCCAAGTGACTCCTGCACCTTCCTGGGAGAGCAGAGGGGAAGGGAGGTTGCTGCTCCCCGTGTCCACGTGCAGAATTGAAGCGACGAGCAGGAGAATTAGCTGGCTTCGGTGGTTTTTACAGGCACAGGGCTGATGCTGTTTTTGCTGATGCTTTGCTGCAAAATCCTGCAGAGCTGCAGTGCTTCAAGCCAGGAGGGAAGAGAAGTCCAGGTGACCTCCAGATGATGCTTGCATCGCAATGCTGCCAGCTCTCTGCAGGGAGGTGCTACGGGGATAAATAACCAGCTTCCCTCCCTGCCGGGGAGCAGACCTGAGCCACCCGACCTTTCCAAAATGCTTGGCCTGGGAAGCAAGAATAATCTGCTCAGGTCACAGGGGGATTAAAACCCTCTGCTGGTCTTTTAAACCATCCACCTGCGGCCCTGCAGAGGGGGTTTCTGAGCCAGGGCCTCTGGGCAGGCAGAATTTGCCTAAAAAGGGCTGAGAAAAGTGAGCTGTGATGCTCCTGGGAGAGAGGCAGGGTGCCAAGGGGCTCCAGTCCTGCTGCTCTGTCTGCATCTGTGCAGGGAAAGCAGCCCTGCAGCTCAGCTCACTCACAAACCCCCACTGCTGCCTTGAAACAAGCGCTGACAATCTCAGGAGATGCCCCAAGTTCCCCCCAAGCCCTGTGCTGGGCCAGGCGGGACAGGGAGCTCTGTCCCATCACTGTCCGGGACCCGGTGAAGGATGGGGGCTGTCCGCAAAGCCCCAGAACACAGCCAGTTTCCCTGATTTTCCCCACAGCAACCCAGCAGCAGCTTTTGTCTCTTCCTCCACCTTTAGATCTCACCCTTGCAGCACTTCGCAGCCTGCGTTTGCAGGGCAGATGCTCCAGGGAGCACTTTGGATGCGCAGCCCGGTGCATCCAGCGCAGCACCCTGCCAGCAGCGTGGGACCTCAACCTGCCCCCCGCCAGGTACAACCCCAAGCCCCCCACCCCGATACAACAGGGAGGGGAGGCAGCACAGCCTCTCCGCACAGCACCCTGCACCTCTGCTCCCTGCTGCCAGCAGCCTTTCCCCCAGCCAGCCCTGCCCTCCTGTATCCCCCCCAGCCCTGGCCGAAGGTGCCCCCGGCAGGTTCTGCACCCCCAGTGTGGGGCACGGAGCAGCCCCCCCAGCCCCAGCCCATCTGGAGCTCAGCCTTGCAGGCGCACAAGAGTTTGTTTAAGAGTTCACCGAAGTCTGAAGGGAGAGCTCGTCTCGGACGCGCCCTGTGATGCTTTTCCATCCTAACTCACATCAAATCATCGCTGGACATTTATTGTTTCTGGGCACGCTCCAGTCCCTCCAGGAGATAGCAATCAGAGGGGCCCTCTCCTCCTTTTCCTCCCGCTGTCCTCAGGCTCAGCCCCATCCCCTATAATTTCCATCCAAACTCAACACCCCCAAAGCCCCAGGCAGGGCTGGATCAGGCCCTGGAGTGGCAAGGGCTGCACGTGCCCCGAGGGAGGAGGAATCACCAGGTCCAGAGACCACTGAGCTCGTTCCAAATGGTGGCAACAGGAAGCTAAGAGGAATGGGAAGGGCTGGTGGGAGCAGAGCACTGCGGTCTGGGGAGGAACCACGAGATGCAGCTGCCCTCCTGACCCTCCGCCAGGCATTACGGAGGATCCGAGGGGCTGCTGGAGGATGACGGGCTCCACCTTTGCACCAGGATTCCTGCTGAGCAGTGGTTGATGCTCCCTGCTGCCACCGGAAAGCTGCTGCAGCCTCAGGGTGACGTTTTCAGCACAAACACTTGGAGTTTTTCACTCCAAATTTATGTTCCAAGGCTAATTTCTCAATATTCATTTAGGGAGTCTGCCTTTCCATGGGTGTAAATTGGTGGACCTCCGCTGCCTGCACTGATTTATATCAGATGAGATGCTGACCCCAAATTTGCAGTTTGCACAAGTGTTCCTGCCAATAAAACGTAAAGTATTCACAGAAAGCAAACCCAGGAGGCACATGAACACGGTCCAAACAAATCTAATTAAAGCTTTCATCCAGAAAATTCTTCCTTGCTATCCAACAAAAATCCATACAAAGATACTTGTCCTCACCTCACTGGGGTTAAGAAGGCCGGTTCAGATGCCCAGGGTAACCAATATTTACGCCATGAAATCAGGCTGAGCGCTCACAAGCCATCCAGGCATTTATCTCTGGACCCCTCGGAGCTCCTTTGTTCTCACCCTGCATCTCCCATTCTTACAGCATCTTTTTGTATGGCTCTTGGCAGCACTTTTTGATGGGAGAAACTGGCACCGTACGTGTGTTTTCGGGTCCTAAGTAGGGCTAGGCTTAGTGTTACGGTTAGGGTTGTTCGGAAAGAGAGAGGGCGCAGAGTCCTGTTGCATGTGGGGTTGCGTAAAGGCTCCCCCAGGGAGTTCAGGTGTACCCAAAGGTTTCTGTTGGGAGCACATTTTGATGGGAGAAACTGGTGCCGTAAAGAAACTCAGCTCCTAACTCAGACCAGTCCAGCTGGGCTGCAGCGAAGCAGACATGTGCTGCTCACCGGGCTGCTTTGGGAAAACTTCTAAGGAGTAGATCCTAGCAGGGGCTGAAGGGATGGAGGTGCTGGGTGTCCCTGCCACAGCGAGGCACCCGGCCACGCACCAGCTCGAGGAGCAGCCTGGCAGCTCCACGGGACCACAGCTGGCTCCCAAAACGTGGTCGGGGTTGCTCAGACGCCAGCAGGCTGCAGAAAGCTGGTGCCACACGCACAGGGCTGCCTGCTCGGCTGGGGGCAGCTGGCACCGTGCTAGGTGCTGGCTTGGGGATGGGAATTCAAGCCCTCCCTTTGGGCAGATCCTTCTACTTTTCTTCACTGATTGCTTAATCAGCGCAGCCCCCCGCAGCTGAAACATCACCAGGAGTGCTTTGGTGCTACAGAAATGGGGCACAGATCGGGACAGATTTGCAAACGCAAGTCAAAATTACGCAGTGCTGGCCGCTGCCAGGCAGGAGCGAGCTGCCAGGAGGGAGGCAGGGCTGGGCAGCCAGCAAGCCTACCCACGAGGAGCTAACCCAGCCTGTCAGAAGGTTCCCCTTTACCCACCTCCTTCCCAGGAAAATGGTTGCATATATATATGTATATATAGACACAGCAGCCCTGTTTTACTGCCTCGTTACCCAAACTGTTAATGGTGCTGGGGCATGCAGCCTCACTTTTCAGCGCCCTGTACCCTCACCTGCCACCTCAGCACACGCTGCTGGGAGATGAAACACAGCTGGCACGTAGCTGGCAGCTCAAGTGTTTCTGCCCTGGCTTGGAGGGCACGGTGAGACACCCCCTCCACCCCAGCCCACTGAAATCCAAGGACTGGAGGCAATAACTCCGAGGCTAGTCTAGTTTCTTCCTTCCCCACTTCCTCTACTTCTTCCTGTCTTTCTCTCCCTTGTTTTAGCAGGGGATCATCCCACTCTTCTTCCTCACTGCCCCTCTAATAAGCTGAAGAAGACAAACTATGCCCCAAGCCACCTCATTTCATCTGCCCCTCCAAAGCCCCGTGTTCTCCTGCAGGATTCCAGCAGGATGCCCCTGCAGGCATTTTCCAAGACAGGAGAAGCTTCAGACCGGCAAAAATGTACAGAATTTAGCTTATTCTCTTCCCTTACCTTTCGGTGACCTTCGTGGAGCCGTAGACAGGCAGCACCTTCCCTCGCTCCTCATCGAGCCCCAGGACAGCCCCAGCCAGCCCAGCCCTGAGCCTGCTGGGGAAGAAGCCACAGGAATGCAGAGAGGAGGAACAAGGCGGGTGGGGAGACCGGGCTGGGGAAGCAGAGATGCCAGGGAGGGCATTACTGCCTGGTTTGTGGTGGGAGCCGGGAGCATTGTGCTCCCAGGGCCACAAGTTCTTGCTCTTTGAGTGCACAAAGCTGCCGAAGGAGCCTGGTTGCTCACGGCGACTCCTGAGTTTTAGGTTTGCATTCACTGTATTCACCTGGGTCGTGGCCACAGCAGGCATGGAGATATCCAAGAGAAGGTCTGAAGCAGACGGCTCGTCCCCAGCGGTACCTCTGTGTGCCACTCCTTCCCTCCATCACACCGCCAAGGAATCACCCTGGGGCTACAGACCTTCCCCTGTGGGCAGCCAGACCTGGGTATTGCAGGACAGAAACTGGCCTGCTGTCACCAGCTGCAGAGCTGCACAGGGGGAACAGCTCCGTCTGCAGCACCAGCAGTCAGACACGCCGCTGCAGCATTTGGAGTAGGGGACAAAAACAGTCAAAGATCGGCTTGTGTGGGATTGCAGAAAAAATCCGGGGCAACAGGAACTGCCCCAACGAGGAAAATGTTCTTTCTGCAGCTCTCCAGCCAGGGAAGCAGCTAGCTTTCACCCAGACACTGTGAGTGTCTGGTGCCCGGTGACAGGACGAGGGGGAATGGGCTGAAGTTGCACCGGGGAGGTTTAGGTTGGATATTAGGAAGAGCTTCTTTACTGAAAGGGTTGTTAGGCACTGGAATGGGCTGCCCAGGGAAGTGGTTGAGTCACCATCCCTGGAGGTCTTTAAGAGATGTTTAGATGTAGAGCTTAGTGATATGGTTTAGTGGAGGACTTGTTAGTGTTAGGTCAGAGGTTGGACTAGCTGATCTTGGAGGTCTTTTCCAACCTAGATGATTCTGTGATTCAGAGTTTCATGATAGGTCTGGGAGAAGAAACAAGCATCCCTGAGGATGGACCTTGAAACGGTGAAGGAGACACTCCCTGAGCCATGGCTGCTCTGGCTGGGGATGAGGTCTGGGGGCTGCAGAGCCCAGGGCAGGGCCACCAAAGGATGGATGCTCCCAGGACAGATCGCATCGCTCCCAGATTTCCAGGGCAGGGTTAAGGCTCCTTACAGCTGGCACCACCAGCATTTTCCATACATCACATCCAGACTCAAAGCCCTCCGTGGCACTGGGTACACCATGAAAGGATCCCCCAGGACCACGGGGACTCCTGCATCCCCTCCACAAGGCACAGCTGCCCAGCACCCAGTGCTCCCCCGGGCCCCCTCCAGCAGCGGGGGAGGCCCAGCAGGACGCGAGCACTGCTGTCCTCTCCAAGCGTTTTACATGCATGGCAAAAGGATGAAGGCAGGAGATCTGTTAACAAGCTAATTTGAGCATCTCCCCAGGGCCTTGTCAAGTCAGCCTCAGCTATGGTCAACACCTCATGTCAGCCGGAGACCAGCCAGGCCAGGCTGCCTCGGGGACCCTCGTGCTAATCGCTGTCAGGTGCTTCAGCAAGAGGTGGAAGAAAAGCAGGGAGAACACCCTCCTTCCCTCCCTCATTCCCACCCAGATCCCTCGCAAAGTTCTCTCAGCTGGCTCCTGGCTCTGCTCTCCTGCATACCCTTCGCCATGTGATGCTGATTTCTAGCCTACACAGCATGCGTTTCTAAGGAATCGTGTTTTAACGCAGCGGAAAAATACACTTTCACCCCCAAAATTAAAGTTACATCAGGGCCAAAAGCAAGCAAAAGCATGAAAACTGTTTGTCAAATCGACCGAGATTATTAAGTTTTCAGGGATCATTTCCTGCCCGGGTCTCTTCTCCCCTGCTCCCCTTGTCTCCTGGAGCTGGAGCCTCGCTCCGAGCCAGCGACCCACCTGTTTCTAAACCAAAAGCTTCTGCTGGGAAGCGTGGCACAGGAGACAAGGAATTCAATGGAAAAAGTACAAGGTCAGGATGGAGCCGTGCCAGGGTTGCAGACTGCAGCTACAGCTGGGAGCAGACTTCCAGAAAATGGCCCATCCTCAGATGTCCCAGAGACGAAGCATCAAACACAGCTTGCCAAGGAGCCCTGCTATGACCTGGGATCCCAAGCACCACGGAAGAAGCAATGGCAAACCCCGATGAAAAAGGGGAAAAAATGAGAACCTGGTTTGCAAGTGTGAAGGAGGAGGAAGTTAGATAGACAAGCATCGGGTCTGTGACAAACTGTGCCACCAAGATGTCAAGCAGGGAATGAAACAAAGAGCCAGTGATGAACCTGGCAAAGCCACCGTACAGCCAGCAGCAGATGTATTCAATTAGCCCAAGAGCCAATATCCAACCAAACACCAACCTAGCCAGCAAAAAATAGACAATAGACTACTTGTTCCATCAAACAGCTGAGTTAATAGCAAAAACGTGCAGGGAGTGAGTGAGCAGCCAAAAACCCACGCCAGCCACTCAATAAGTCAATTAACCAAAGGCCCACATAATCAGCCACTTAAGTGGAGCTGAGCAAATAACTCGCAATGAGTTATTTATCCACTGAATTTAGCCCCTGGTTTTGCTTGGGCCATCTCTGTGAGCGCGTCAAGTCCCTCCAATTGATTTTCAATTAATCTCCTTTTGGCTTGTCTGCTCTGCGCGCGGCTGGCCAGAAGTTAACATTTGAGCAGCACTTGTTGTCTGTGATTGCCCAGCAAGATTACATGCTGCTCTCTCTGGTCTCAGATTAGGTAAGCACAGCTTGGCCAGTGATTTCCAGTCCCCAAAATGCTCGGACAAGACTGCCGTTAATCAGCCGGGACGCAGCAATCACGTTATTCAAAGGAAGAGCTCAGCAAGCTGTTAGTGAGCTCTACACGATGCTCATCTAACTAGTCCTGCAGGAGGAGGGCTGGTGGTGCTGCTCCAGCAGGAGTGGGAAGCTGTGTCCTGCCTTCACGTCCCTCTGAGAAGTGCCTCTGCTCCGCTGTGGGGCCACGGCCAGGCCACGCTCTGCTCTTTGCAGCAAGGGCTGGGGACGTCGCAAGGCTCTGGCTGTGTCTGGATGCTCTGGGTACCACCAGAAGATTAAAATAAGAACAGCAGCAACAGAAGAAGCCTGACTGTCCGAGCAGGAGCTTCTCGGGGAGGCCGTGCTGCCCACCCCAGCAGCCTGAGGAAGGGGCTTCGTGGTGGCTGCTGTCACCACTGCCTCCACCAGGCTCTTTCCCATCTGCCGTCAAGAGACCTTGCGTCTCCTCAAGCTGATAGCCAAACCCGAGCCCACACGGGGCCCTTGCTGCCACAGGGCCACGCCAGGAGCAGGTTTGGCACAGCATGTGGAGCCAGGCCCTGCCCTGTCATGGCCATTCCTACTACGGAGGATGGGGAACGTCCCATTCCTGGCTTTCCTCGCCCCAAGTTGGCCAAGGAAAGCAGCCAACCACAGAGGCTGGCCGGGCAAGCTCTGAGCATGGCCCCACGCAGCTCAGGGAGCTGCATGTGAAATTCCTCTCCTCCCGGGGCTGCCGCGAGCGCTTTGCATCCAGCCCTGGCCGGGGAGGAGGCATGTGCTGCCGTCTCGGCGCTGCCAAACCACATTGTCAACTGCTTTGCTGCTGCCTGTGAATCCTAATCCCGCAGGCAATATATAACCAGCGGGAACAACACCGTCTCTGGAGCGCGAAGCGGGACATCAGAGGAGTGCTCCCATCCCCTGCCTCGCCGCGGGGCGGTCGCAGGGGCTGTCAGCTTAGCGCTAATAGCACTTAGCTCGCTGCGGCAGCCAGCTGAAGCAAGTGATCCTTACTTGCCCTCACGTCCTAACGAATTGTGTCTGGTTCCTCGCCCCGCTCCGCGAGCGCAGAGCGGCGAGGTGATGCTTGCAGCCCGAGCCGTGCTGATTTTGTGCTCAGGGGCTGGGCAGAAATTGCCTTTGGAAAAGATTTTTTCGTTTTTGTTACCTTCGGAAACCTGGCCCCGTGGTTTTCATCTAGATAGCCTCTCCTCCAGCTCCCACCGCTGATTCAGTTTGGAGCTCGGCTTTCAAAGAGGACTGACCTCTCCAAAGCCAAGCTCGGCTGTGAGCGTTGAGCTTCAGCCTCAAGACCAAACAAAACCACCGATTTCACATTATTTCAATACCGAGCTATAAATCAGCTCAGCCTTGGCTTGACTCGAGGCCAAGGCCTGACTGAAAGGTTCATGAACCTTAAGGAATCCTTTGACGAGCTTGATCTGAGATTCAAATTTGTAATGAAACCCCCAAACAGTGAAGTTCTGCTGGTCTCACATAATTTCAGGTTTTGTTGTGAACATTTCATGCAGCTCTGGGGACACAGTTACACCAACATAAACCCAGTTTCTCCTTTAAATAAAAATCAATAGGGCTGGCCTGGATTCATGCCGGTGCAAGAGCAATCAACCCAGCCCAGAAAAAAGGGTTATTTTTATTCCTTGGCTTCTGTTTTCCTAGAATCCACCCAATAAAAGTTCCCAGCCTCAGTCCAGACTGTAGAAATGCAAATGCCAGTAGAGCATAAACCCTAGCATATGTCTGGAGGAATTTGTGTAAATCAACAGGGTTACTCCATCTGTGGGAGGCTGCTCTGTCTCACGTGCAAACCGATCAAGAACCAAGGGGAGCCCAAGGACCCCTCCACAGCTGGGGTCAGGGCTGCTCCCAGACCCCATTTGCTGTTCATATCTGCAAGTGCTCCGAGGGGTTTTGCTGAAAACGGCCATTTTCTGGGCTGGTGTCCTTGCTGAAGGGCAGAAAAACCATCGCGTCCAAACCCAGAGCAGACAACAAGCCATGGAGGTCCCGCAGCCCCATCCCCGCTGGCCCTGGTGGGGTGGTGCTGGGCTCTCCGGAGCTCGGGTCAGGCTTTTCTCAACCCATTTTCTCAGAGTCCCAGCTCTCAGCAAGCAGACGAGTTTGTGCTCTGGAAGGGAAACACTGCAAGGCTCAGGGGATGCGGATCTCCACCCTCGCGATCAAGGATGCGCGCCGGAGCAGCGCTTGGCCTGGCACCAGTTACGGCTCCTTTCTATGCCAAGCATTTCCCACAGTAAGACAGCGAACAGCAGGAATTCCCTGCATTTGCTTATTTTGAAAAGCCTCTTCTTGCAGAGGCTGGAGACCTGGCAGGAAGCTGGAGCTGTTTATTTCCCCGTGGCAGCCCCAGAGGTGTAGCACAACCAAACGCTCTTGCTTGCCTGCTCCCCATCTGCACCTCAGCACTGGCAGGCAGCTCTCCTCTCACAGCTCCTTTTCATACCCAGTACTTTTTGTACTGCCTTTCCCAGGCTTATCGCAGCCTGCCACATCCCCCTGCCCTTGCTTCAGTCCCGTACCTGCTCCCAAGGGCTGGGGTACTTTGATGCACGTTCCCCTCCATGCACTGGGAAGGGGAGGTCCTAAAAAGCAGCCTGGGCATTGCTTTGGCGGTCGTCTTCCTGCTGGAAGACCTCTGGTTTTCCTTGCTAGGCTCTTCAGATGTGTTAAGAGTGATTTCCTCACTCCCTGGCAGCACCTTGCTGCCCATCCGGTGCAGATGAACTGAGATTTGATTTTATTATATTTTAAGCATTTGCTCAAAAAAACCTTCAATGCCCCCTGGTCCAAGTGACTCCACGTCATAGCCATCATTCGTGCCCATCCCAGAGGGGCTGGAGATGTGACTGCTCGGGGGGCTCTTGGTGCAAGTAATATGTTTTTCAATTTTTTAGCAAAAAAACACAGCAGTAACAAAATATTCTCTCATCCTACCAGTAGTGAAGCCCAGGAGAAAGACGTAAGCAGGCAGAAGTCACAGCATTAGCAGGAAGCAGCACAACTGCATTACCCCATGGGGCAGGGGCCAGAGGTGACCAGCACAGGGGGTCCCAGCACCATCAGGGCACAGCACCAAGCAGGATTTAGAGCTGGGGCTGAGCTCAAATAGAGCTTGGGGCCAGGGCAGGGGTGTGGGCTGGGGCCCAGGTGAGGCTGGCCAAGACAATTTATGTCATTGAGATGCATCTGAAGGAGCATTCAGGGCACCTGGCAGACGTAGGTGCAGCATCGATGTACCTAGGGGAGGCTGGCCCAGATGTTTTAGAAGCACCAGACATTTTCGTGTCCATCTCCCCCTCCCTGGCACATGGCACAGAAGAAAGCCAGGGTTCCCAGGGGTCTTCCTTCCTGTGTGGTGATGCTGGGGGTGGATTTACGGGTCTGCTGCCCGGTGGGAGCCTTTGCTCACAGCCCCCACTTCCAGGGAGGGACTCCAGCTCGAATGCGTTGCAGCAGACACCAGGATTTGGCCCCTGAGCGCTGAGCATGAGCGGGGAGAGCCCATTTGGGAATACCGAGCTATTCAAACTGGATCTGAGCTACATTTTATCTCATTGGAATGGGTTCGGAGGTGATGTAAGCACTCAGTGTGCTCGTACGCTTGGGATCGGGACAAGATGCTGTTTATCATGAGCTGACAAGTCAAGGAAGGATGCAAGGAAACGATCTGGGACTTCCCAAGCAGGCCGTGCTGGAGCTGTGGGCTGAGACGTGACTGGAAGCTGCGAGGATTGATGGCCCCGGTGCTGCTGTACGAGGCGCGAATGAATGAAATTCTGTTCCCCTTACAAAGGAATGCCATTAATTCAAGGGGAGGTAGTCCAGATTTTTCTCCAATGTGATGAAAGCAGAATTTGGCCCTTGATCTCACAAAGAAAACGCCTGTCTAGCAAGTTTTGAGGCGCTTCTTTCCATTTCTCTTTTGATTTGACTACATTTTCCCCTACAGAAACATTTTTTTTTTTTCCACTACATGCAGAAAGGAAGGAAGGGAGAGAAGGGCAGGAGACCAGAGGGAAGGGGAAGGTGATGAGCCAAGGGGAGATGTGCCCCAGGGAGGAGAAGCCTCTCCCCTCCAGGGAGATGCTGGGTGCAAAGCCCTGGGCTGGGAGGTCTCCAGACCCCTTTGGCTGGAAGTCATAAGCAAACCCCTGGTGTGACTGAAACTGCTCCCTCTGTTTGGTGCAGACGGGAATTTGGGGCAGGAGGGGCCCGCTGGGACCTCATTTGCTCGCATTCCTCTTCCTGCAGAGTTTTGGGATGGAAGAAACTGGGGGAAGCAGGGGATGGAGGTGCCTGCAGGGTGACGCGCTCCCTTGGCTCGTGGTGGTTTGGGAGGCAGCACCACGGAGTAGAGGAGCCTGGGCTGGGGTCCCCGCTCCCTGGCTGTGCCGAAGGGGCTGCGCCGTCCCCAGCGAGGCAGCGGGGAGCAGCGCCCTCGCTGAAGTCCTGCAGGCCCCCAGATGCGATGGGTCCTGCACCCCATGTGCATCCGTTCGTCACACAGATGAGGTGCCGGAGGTGCCACCGTGGGGCTCAGGGCTTTGGTCCCCATGAGCGGTTCCTGCTCAAGCTCTCCAACCTGCAGCTTCGCCTTCCATCACTTTAGGGAACTTCACCTAGTTCCCTAAATGAACCAGCAGTGCCTTTCCTTACGGAGCAGCTGGTGCGGAGATGCTTTGCTGTGCATCACCCAGAGCAGGGGCAGACCCTGGGCGCCCTGCTGAGCCGCACCAAATGCCATGGAGCATCGCGTTGGGCATCCGAGTCCTGCTGGGGGCTGCTTCTCCCCACCAGCAGGACACTGGTATGGCAATGTACAAGCAGAAGTAGCAGATGCATGTAAAAAAAAAGAGGCAATAATCCAGAATTTTGCTGATATAAACACAATACCAGCACTGAACAAAACTGGAAGAAGGCAAAAACATCCCAAAGACATAAAACATCAGGCCCCCTGGAGAACCTCCAGGCTACATGCGCCGAAATCTGTCAGCCTCTGAGAAATGAGTGCTTAACCCCTTTTCAATCTCTTTGGCAGTCCAGTGGCCGAAGATTTATGGCGGGCTGTGGGCGAGGGATGTTCCCCAGTGCGTCCTGCCTCCTTAGATAAGGGTGAGAATGCAACAGGCGCCGGCTGAGTGCCGTCCTGGTGGGACACAAGGTTCCTTTTTACGTTCCTGCAGCTCTCCCCATTGCACACACCTGCACCCCTGCACCGTCCTCTGCACCCACCAAGGTGATGGAGGCAGCGGGACCACACGACCCAGGTGCTGGGAGTTCCCCTCCGCCGGCCCCGCTCCTTCCCCAGCCCTAATCGCGGTGGTGCTGTGGGGACCGGCCGGACCCTGGGGTCAGGCTGAGCTCCGCCGGCCAGCCCCGCTCCGGAGACGGCGCTGATGTGTTCTGACAGGACTTAAGGACACCTGCTACTTTGGGAGATTTTTCTCTTTGGCCAGGGCGTGTTGACAGGGGCAGACATCACTCGAGGGTGTTGAGGAGGGAGATCTCTGAGGAGGTGTCAGGGAGGATTTTTGCCGGCTGCTTGCCCGGCGGCGAGTGATGGCACCGGGGCACGGCACGGCATGGCTCTCGTGGCACCGCTATAAGGCCCAGCTCGCTTTTCCCAGCTTCTGTTGTGAGCCCTGACCGTGTTCTTTTTAATGGCACTTTAAAGCCAATTAGTAGCTTTAATTTATGGAGACCACACACATGCCCAACCCTTGTGTTTATGCTGGATGGCTTCCATCCTGGAGAATTTCTTGGCTTTCTGTCCATCCCCGGGATGCTTCCAGGACTCCGCCCTCCCCTGCCCAGCCCTGTGGCCCCAGGGGAGCTGAGCAGGATTCACGGCCAAGGGATCAAGAGGGGAATGGAGCTACCTCGCTTCCCACCCTCCTCCCCCCGCCACCCAGGGAAGCATCCTGAGCTGAGCAGGGATCGTGCTCCCGGCACAGGGAGGGACTGGGGGGCTGGGTTACTTCGAGTTAAGCCAGAAAGACCCAGATTTGGTTCTGCTCCATGGCTGCAGCACCCAGAAAGGCAAAATTCTGTGTCAGCACCAAGCGTCATGGCCCGAGATGGGGCACCCTGGTAGATCTAGTGGCCTCGATGGATTTCCTCCAAATGGACACAGGGAAACAAAACTACCCACGCCGTAGCTCTCCTGCTGGGCTCATCATCGGGGTGAGGCTGTGCAGGGAGGGCAGGTCTGAACCACGCCACCTGGGCACGGCACAGCAGCCTGGGCTTCAGCAGGGAGCCCAGCGAGGGCTGGAAGATGTTTCTCAGCCTGGGAGCCACCATTTCATCCCAGGCTGCTGCAGAGCTCCCCTCGGAAGGTGCCTGGTGGAGGGATGCAGAGCCACGCTGGCCAGATCTCCCCGCGAGCTTCCAGACACGTTATATGTAGAGCTGCTGCTCTGCAGCAGTGGGACACAAAGGCTGTTCTCAGCCTCCTTCCCTCTCCATGCACCACCCGCGCTCCCCTCGGCGGCGTTCACTTGACCCATGTTCAGCGTGTCTCAGCGGAGCAGTCAGCGATTCGGGAGGCAAGGAAGATGCCTGCTGTCTCCCCAAACTGCTCCCCTGCCTCTCCAGGAGGTTTTCTCCAGGGCAGCACGGCGGGACCACATCAGGAGGGCTGGAACGGACATCGCTGCTCATCCAGAGCGTCTGTCTGTGCTTCCATCTGCAGCAGGCATGCCAGAAACGCGCCTGGCCTGGGAACCTCTCGCCACCCCGAGGCAGCTCACCTCTCTGCTTTCCCTCCTGCCTCTCTTTGCTCCAACGCCTGGGCGCTCGCTTGCGCCAAGCCCGGTTCTCACCACATCTGCTCCTCCAAAGAGCTGCGAGATCTCAAGCCCGGTCAGGGCTCCTCCATCCAGTCCAGCCTTGTCCATGCGTCCCTCGGGGAGCTCGGGGAGGTCACGTAGCTGCTCCCAGCCGCGGCAGCTGCCTGCTGGGGTGGCGCGAGCCCCTCCCCGGGGGGTCCCTCTTGGCCGCCCTCCTCCAAGGCCTCACCTCCAAGCACGTGTCCAGCCCTGCGAGCCCTTCCCATGGGGTGGACCCTGCAAAATGCCCGGTGGTCTCGTGTCCTACACCCATACCAGCCCACCTCCAGCTCAGGAGGACACAGGGATGCTCCATGTAGGCTGGCCGTTAGCAGGCATTGATGCTGTGCCGTTTTGTGGGATTTACCTGCCTGCAGTCCACCCCATCCCATTATTTTAGCGAGATTTCAGCTATTTTATTGCATGTGTTCGTCGGGACCAAAGCCTGCTCACGGCCTCCCTGGCGTCGGGCTGGAGGAATACCGCCAGCCCCAGCTTTACGCCAAGGTTAGCCGAGCAGAGCCGGCCCCATGTGTGCTAATTGCTCGCAGGCTCATTACTGCCCTTCCTGCTTTTTGCTGTTTCCTTGGCCAGGCTGGAAGCCGGGTCCCCAAGCAGGGAAAGCGCTGCAGGAATTGGAGCTGGCATCTCCCAGCCGGGGGCTGTTTTGGGGGATTTTATTCCACCGCCTCTGCTGGGTCTTTTTTTTCCATCTCCATGAAGGCTTTCACGTGTCACCAAGCCCTCCGGACGGAGCTCGGGAGGCCGGCCGCTGCCCCCTGGGCTCCCCACTGCCCCGGCTGCTGGGTGCCACCTTCAGCCCCCTCGGTGTGCGGGGGGCACCTCGGCGCTCTCCTCCCAGCACAGCCTCTCCCTGAGGATGTGATTTCCTTGCGGGGACGAAGCCCTGGTGCTGCGGGGCACCGTGCAGGGCCGGGAGCAGGGGGGATGCTGGTGCCTGGCTGGAACAGTGAGCAGGAGGTGGGGGCCCTGGCAAGGACCCCCCCCCCCGGGGCTACCTGCTCCCCTCACGAGCCATGGGACCCCAACCGTCCTCCCCCAGCGCCCCTCCTGCCCTCTTCTGTGAGCCAGGGGGTGTGTGGGGAAGGAGGGGAGGGGGACAAGGGAGTGCATTTAGGCCTCCGGTGCCCCCCTTGGGGCACTGCTCCTCTCCCAGGCTGTCCCCGCACGGGGGGCTGCCCCCCCTGTGGCGGTGGTGTCCCCTGCTGTGGCGTGGCGGTGCTGGATGGGACAGAGCTGGGGACGTGAGGGGTCCTCGGCCGCGGGTCACAAACCAGGCGGCCCTCTCTGTCCTCTGCCTCCGGGTCAAGGGGGCCAAACTCGGTGCCCGCACCACAGCAGAGGGACAAATTCTCCTAAAAGCTGGGGATCTTTCTGGGTCCTGTGCTGCATGCAAGGAAGAAAAGCTGCATGGTGTTTTGGGGGGGGTTACTGCAGAATTAGGGGCCCCCAGAAGCGGGAGGTGGTTGTCACACCTGGGCCGGGGAGGAGGCAGCCCCCAGCAGCGGGGCTGCGAGGAAGGGGCTGGGCTGGGAAACCAGGGGGCAGGGGACAAACAGCCCGAAGTCCTGGGTCAGCAGCAGCGAGGATAAATAAATAATAATAATAATAATAAAAACCCCCACGTAACAAATCAAACTGACCCTGTCTGTGAATGAAGGGAAAGAAAAAGGCGTTTCCCTCCCTGGAAGTCTCGAGAGCTTCCAAAAATAGTCTCCAGCCCTGGCCAAGGCAGGGTTGGCTCGGCCGGCGCCAGCAGAGCGGCGGATCCGTAGCGCTTCCCTGCCCTCCTGCTCCTGCCCTGGGCAGAGAACAGGGATGGGACCCCGTTGGGCAGCGTGGGGGCCGGGGCCATGCCCCAAATTTCTGTGCCTAGCTCCCTCCCAACCCTCCTGATGCAGACCTAATGGGTTTTCCCTCTTTGCCCGGGAGCTTCCCGTGCTGTGCCGGGGTCCTGCAATCATCCTCTTTGCACCAGCAGCTGGGGTCGGGAGGGTGCTGGGCTGGGGGTGCTGGGGGGCTCCTCACAAGCTCCTCGCGCCGTCGCTGCCCCCTCACCTGGCAGCCACCCGCTGCGCTGGCAGAGGGAGGGAGGAGACCTCGAGCGGAGCAGCGGGGCTGGGGATGGAAATTTGGGCTTGGCCCCACTGGCTCAGCCCACGGGGACCTCAGCACCCCCTTCCTGGTGTGGGAGCACCCCGCAGGGGCAGGGGCGGTGAACCAGGAGACAGAGGGATGGGGCCGGAAATGCTCCGGAGCTGGTGGCCTCCCTGCTGCCCCGGCTGAAGGCACACGAAGGCACATCCCTCCCTCACCCGCCGTGCCGTGTCCAGCCAGCGTGTGCACGAGCGCTCACGTCCTCCAAGAGCCCCAGCCGGTGGCCAAGAGGCTCCAGATGTTGGAGGAGCTGTGCACAGCTGCTGGCCAGCAGAGGGGAAAAAGAAGCAAAGAATTGACACCCTTTCCTTTCCTTTCCTTTCCTTTCCTTTCCTTTCCTTTCCTTTCCTTTCCTTTCCTTTCCTTTCCTTTCCTTTCCTTTCCTTTCCTTTCCTTTCCTTTCCTTTCCTTTCCTTTCCTTTCCTTTCCTTTCCTTTCCTTTCTTTCCTTTCCTTTCCTTTCTTTCCTTTCCTTTCCTTTCCTTTCCTTTCCTTTCCTTTCCTTTCCCCTTTCTCCATTCTTCTTGCCCCTGCCCCTGCTGACCCCAGCACAGCAGCAGGACATCCCTGTGTCCCCTCCATCCCCCTCGTACATCCTCCTTGTTCCCAAACAACCAGGAACAAGGACTGACGTCTCCCTGATGGCTCAAGGAAATCACCCCCACACCTGTGCTGGGGCTACTCCCAACCTCTGGCTCACTTTTCGGGGACCGCTTTCCCCTCTCAGCTCCTCCCGGGCTGCTCCCCAGGTGCTGGCAGGAGCAGAACTTGTCCCTAACCTCCTGCCACCTCCCACGTGCTGCTGAGTCCCCCCAGACCGTGCCCTGTCCCACATCTTGTCCCAGGAAGGGCAGCTGGGCTCCCTGTGCCTCCCAGCCAGCCCCAGCACCACCAGGGGAAGAGAAACTCCCCGAATAACAGGATGGGAGCCCCGAGAGCTGGGCCCTGCCTGTTGGATGAGGGAAGGGAGCAGGAATGCCAGGTATTTCCTCCTGCTCCCAGAGCTACAGCAGCCCCAGGTGAGGGGAAGGGGCAGGGAAGGCACCAGCGCGGTTTCCCCAGGAGCACTGGGGAGCTCGGGGTAGGCTCTGGGACGGGGAGCAGGACAGTCTGCTGGGGAGATATGGATCTGAGGCTGTCAGCCCAAACGGGAAAGGAAACAGGGAAAAAAGCCTGCATGAATTGCAGGAGGTTTTATTCCAAGATTAGATTGATCAAAAGCTTGCTGCAGTGTGGGAGCGGGGAAGGGAGCTGCCTCCGAGGGGGCCACTGCTCCCAGGCTCTCTATTTAAAATAAAAGCATTTCCTGGGCCATCAACCCGGGGAGGGGTTTGCAGAGGCACCAAACGTGGGGGTCCCCAGTCCCCCCAGCACAACCTCCCCCTTGCCAGCGGCGGCCACCCCATGTGGGAGAAGCCCAGGAGCGGAGAGCAGTCACCCTCGGAAGCAAAGGGGGGACGCAGGGAGGGGGAGACCCCCGCTCCCCGGAGTTGAATTCAGGTCACGGCCTCGCTGCCCCTTGCTTTTGTTTCTTCCTCCTCGCGTGGCTTGCGGCTGAAACCCTAACCCAGCTCAGCTGGACGGGGAGCGGGGCTGCCGAGCGCCGTCTTGGCGCAAACCCCGCGTTGGCTCCGCGTCGCCCCCGGCCATGCGTGCGCGGTGGAAAAGCACAGTAAAGCTTTCGCTTCCTACCCCGCTGCCATGTCCAGAGAGGTCTGTGAGAAGAGAGGGCGGTGTTGGAGGCCGGGGGTTCGCAGCGGGGCGGCGGGGGCAGGAGGGGAGCCGCGGGGAGGGTCCGTGCACGCAGCCTGCATCTGGCTTTTGCACAGCCTCCGCCGATGTGCGGCTCGGCTTCGAGCACCAGCAACAACACGAGGGTCATCCATCACGCCTACAGCTGCTGCAGAGCGTGGCCGGGGTGGGCTTCAGCCCACAAATGTCCCCTCGTTTTCCCAGGCCAGCATCTCCCAGTGCGAGGTGTGCAAATGTGGCGCTGCCTCGCAAAAAAAAAAAAAAAAAAAAAAAGCAGAGCAAAACAAGAGGCAAACCCCAAACTTAAAATCTGTTATTTTGCTTTTATCTCCTTCCTCCTTATGTTTGTTTTAGAAGGGGGGCTGGCCATGCCAGCTATCCCCACATGGGAGCTTTGGGTTAAATTAACAGAAATGCCAGCTGCTTTCCATGAAGAATAATTTTTCTTAAGAATTCGCAGCTGAAGCTTGTGGCTTTGGGAAAATCCCCCAACCCCTTCCGGCAGCTCTGCAGCCCAGGGCACCCTCGCTCCCCCGGGGGCACCCCTGAACCTGCAGGTGCTCTGCGCATTGCGATGCCCCGCAGGGACGGAGCCGGAGCTCTTTGCCTTGGGGTCCTCAGCACGCAGCCCCCAGCAGCTCCCCCACTTCAGCTCTCCCTAACCTCATGCTTCACCACTCAGCAATCCCCATTTTTATCCTTTCCCAGCCTTGCTTCTCCCCGGGTGCCAACTCTGCCCGCTGCGGGATGTGCCTGGTGTCTCTGCGCTTGCACCCAGCTCCTCCCCGTGGGGCAGAGCTCGCGGGGCCAGATCCTGCGGCTCAGCCCCGTGGCTGCGCTCCCCTCCCCGGCCCCTCTGCCGGAGCCGCAGCCTCCCCTGCGTCCCGCTGCTATCCGATATCACCGTCTCCGCTGTGGGCTCCTCAAAGACCTCTTTCCGCAGCTTGTCTCTTCCAATTTGGCTCTCCGGATGGTCCAGCCTCCTTCAGCTGGGACTCAGTGGGGTCTTGGCCACCTGGTTTGGCCCCTTGGAAGGGACGGGGAGCCCCCGGTGCACGCATCCTGCCCTGACCATCAGACCCCGGCTCCTGCAGCATATGGGGCCATCGGGGTGTCTGTGCTGGCCCCCACCTTTTTGGCATGAAGACCCTTCCCTCCTTGCAGCCAGGGTGCGTGGTGAGCAGAGCACCCCCTGTGAGCCGGTGCAGGGCCCCTCAGCAGGGACAGGATTAGGCCCCTCTTCCTTTGGCCTCTGGAGCGGAGCTCTGTTGGATGCCTGGTAATTTTACAGCCTGCTGAAGTGTTGTAATTAGGGTATTGAATCATTTGGCAGCAGAAAAAAAAAAAGAGGATGCAAAGCAGAGGGGAGGGCGCTGGTGCTGCAGATGGACACGGAGCTCCAGGGGCGGTGGGAGCCCTGGGGACCAGATTCATGGGGCAGGGAGGGGGCTTCGCTGGGCACCCCAGCACCACGGTACTGGGAAGGGAGCAGGGAGGACGGGGACCTTCCCTGTGCTTCTGGGGGCAGGGAGGGATGGTCGTCTGGTTGTCTTTTTTTTTTCTTTTTTTTTTTTTCCCCCTAATAAAAATCAGGTACTTGCCAGGAAAAAAATAAAGCATATTTTCCGTCATGTCTTGGCCATGGAAGTGGGGCTGTGACAGCCATGGAAAAAGGGAGGGATTAGGAAATATCCCAGGAAGTAAATAAAGAAAAGCAGGGCTGGAGGTGGGGGGAAGGCCCCGGAGCTGAACAAAAGCCCCTCGCCACCGCCACCCGAACCGAGCTCTGCCCCTGAAGCCTCTGCGAGGCGTCGGGAGGAGGCTGCTCTGTGCAGCGTGGTGCCCTGCTGTGTGCTGGAATGAGAAGCACGCTCCTAACCACGGCGAGAGGCTCTGGGAGCAATAAAAACCGGCTTCTCGGCCCCGTCCCCCCCTCCCCTTTTATCCATGTGCTGCATTTCCTACAATCTGGTTCCTTCTCTCCATCGAGGCCAGGTTTCACGTTCCCGGGCTGCGGTTTGAGAGGAGCAGTGGAAACTCCCTTGCGTGGAAAGGTGCCAAAGCTGGGGGGGGGGGGTGCAGGAGGGGAAGGGGGAGAAGACGAGGGGCCGCTTTCGCTGGGGGTGTGGGGGCTCACAGGGGCCAGGACCTGAAAACCCCGCGCTCTGCTCCGCACCGTGCTGGTTCCTCGTGGCCTCTGACCTGCCCGGGGCTGATGGGGATGAAGCAGAGGCAGGGCCCTTCGGGTGAACCCTGCCCTGTGCCCCATAGGTGGCACCTCAGAGGGTCCCATCACCCTGAGGTTCCACAGGTGACCCACAGGAGGGTGGGACTGGGGTCTGCTGGTGCCCGCTCTCAGTGCCTCCATCCCCTGCCTGTCCGCAGCCCTCGGGGTACTTCCCTGCCTGGCTGGGGACTGTCCCCTGGGGTTTGGGCTTACTCCTGCAAGAGCCCCACAGCACCTCCCCTTCTTCTCACGAGGGCTGCACTGCAAAACAAGGAGAAGCACTGGGATCTCCAGCTTTTCCCTTCGCTGGGGAGCTTTGAAGCAATTTGGGCAAAACCTTGAACGCCAGACACTTTTGTCTGCCTCTCACTCTTGGCCATTCAATCCCGTGCCTGCATTTAACCCAGACTTAATCTTGGATGTTTAATCCAGCACCTGCATTTAATCCAGACCTAATCTTGGACGTTTAATCCAGATGTTCCACCTCCCCTCCTTGCCCCGCACCATCCTGGGGTTCCTTCACGCTCCTCTGCCTGCCTCTTGGCTCTGGGAAAGCCACTTTGACCCAGGGACTGCTTTCCAATTAGCAAAGCATTATTTCCAGCCCTTTGCAGTGCCAAAACAAGCAGGGCTCTTCTGATCGCTGCTCCCTTCGTGGCAGCTGCCGGGGCTTTGCTCCCTGATGGCCTCGTGAGGGACAAGAGTCCAGCTGCCCACCCGGGTCCAGCTGCTGGGTTTGTGGCTGGAAATGGCATCGCTACTCCCCTGCCTGCTGGCAAGGTGTGCAGGGGTAGGGGAAGGGGCTCACGCCTTCTCCCACTCTTTTTTTTTTTAAAATTCCCATTCTTCGAGTGCTTCTCTGCAGCAAGGCAAAGGCATCGAGCAGGCACGGGGGGACGGCAGCGCCGGGAGGGACACGGCTGGGGGACACTCGCTGCCCTGCCCGGCTGGGGAGGAGAGGAGGCGAGGATGCTCCATGCAAAGAGGTTCCCATGCCCTGCCCTGCCCGCGACGGGGCTCTCGAAGGACAGTTTTCAGCTCACACTTGCCACAGTTGGCCAAAACCCCGTGGTTTTGGTCCCAGGAAGGCATGCAGAGCAGTCCAGTGTGCCACGGGAGGCACAGTGGGCTTCTGGAAACCACCGGGGTACGGGTGTCCCACGGCACTGTGACCTCCAGCCCGGGCACATCGGGGACATCTCCTGGGTGGCCCATTGCTGGTGGTGGGATCAGCCGGGAGATGCAGGGCAGGACCAGGAGGGTGGTATGGAGCTGGCCATGTCTCATTAGGAATGTATTCCCCAACGGGTTCTCAGTGGGATCCTGTTTCCATTACCCACCCGCTGCCTGAGAGCGGCTCAGCCTGGCGAGGAGCGGGCGGTGCCGGCTCACCACAGCCCATGTTCTCAGATAAATTATCCAGCAAGAAAGAAAAATGAGTTTCTGGATTAGGTTCTGGCATGAATAAACACTCCTGCTTGATTTTGCCAGTCCTTCAGGAACTGCAAGTATTTTCCCAGTGTCAAACGTTCAAGCAGGGAATGTACACAATGACAGCGATTATGTCAGATATTACAATGAGCAGAGCTCTGGGCTTTTGTTCCTAACAATATCTGCAAATCGGAGTTTTAACTTCTTGCTCAACTAGCTGGATTCCTCGTGCTGCAGCACCCTGAGGCCAGACGCTGGGTCTGTGGGCAGGGAGCTACGTCCTGTCCGAGCACAGCCGGCGTCCTGCCAGCACCTTCGCGGTGCTGCGACACAAGGTACGTCCCCGAGCTGTGTCAGGCTGGGAGAGAGGTGTGGGGCGCCTGGGCTCCTGGGACCACCTTCCGTGGGTCGGGCAGCCCTGGCCCCATCTCTTCCTGCAGCTCTCCAGGACAAATAGCACAGCCCGAGCATCCCAGCAGAGGATGCAGTATTGCGTCCAGGAGGGATCACCTCTGCTTGCGTGAAAGTAGCAGGCAGGGGAAAGCCTGGTGCTTGCAGAAACATCTCCCTTTTCCTCACTCCAAGCCTGGATGCTGCTCTCCAGGGCTTCCAGTGACCAGGCAAGAGCACAGGAGCACAGAAAAGCACCAGGTCCAGCAACTTCACTGCTCCAGCGAGAAAAAGATGACATCCACAGGCTGAGGGCTGGTAGGAAATAGCAAGGCGAATGCCAGCTGAAGCTAATCTGATCCTCTGTTTTCTCTCCAAACCACTGTGTTTGTTCACAGGCTTTGTACGATAAAATTGGTGGAAAATCAGTGGCAATGTTGCGTGAGCCAAAGCAAAGAGAGGGGTAGGAAGGGTGTGAGAGAAAACAGCACCAGCAGATGCAGGGGAACCACAGGAGAAGGATGAGCACAGGAACTGCACTCAGTTCGTGAGCCCTTCTCCCCAGCAGCCTGCATTTTGGCTCCTTTTGTGCAGGACTTTCCCATAAATGTCCATCCCTTTAATCTAAAAATAAAAAAAAAAAAAAAGGAGAGATGTAAAATAAAGACCTTTTGTTTTCCAGTCTTGAAGCAGCTGGACAACGTCTCCAAGATGATGGCTGCAAAGGTGAAGCCAAGAGCAGGCACCAGGTTCACATCAGCCCCGAGCAGGGTTTTGGGACCCATTTCTCTCTCTTGCCCTTCTTCTCCCTTCCTGCAGCTTGTCGGGAGCTGCCCCTTTGGCTTGCTTGTAGGGTGCAGGAGAGCCCCTACAGCAAATGGGAAGTGGGGAGGGTGTGGGGACTGCTTTGATCTCAGCCAGAGGCTGCACACTGGGAGAGAGTCTCCAAGCAAAAGAAAGAAAAGCAGAGAGCAAGGAGCATTCTTACACATTTCTGACAGTTTTCAGTGTGGGTGGAACTGGTAACCTCACCTGTAATGCAAGCAGCCTGCTTCCAGTCACAGGGCTCTCATGTCATCTGCTTTTAGCTTTGCCAGACTAACCACTTGGGCTTTCCTAGGCGAGCTGCGTGTCAGCCGGACGAGCACTGCCATCTGCAAGGAGCAGGCTGAGGAAAACGAGGGGCATTTTCTGCAAGAGACCCCGAGCAACCTTCTGCTGGGGCAGGGGGACGGCTTCACACAGAGTGCGTGTTCTGGTGACGACACGAAATCTGCCCAGATGCGGCCAGGTTATAACCTCTGGAAAGCCGCAGTCTGGTTGGCATAAATGGGAGCAAAAAGGAGAGATTGGATTTAAATTCACGTCTTTCATAGCCTGTTGCAAAAAGAAATGTGTACAGCCTCGCTCCGGGGCACTGACAGCGTTAATGCTGTGTGGCCTCCAGCCCCGTACGGAGAGCAGAGCTGTTCCTGGGATGTGGCAAGGCAGTCGCCAAAATCCCCCCAGCAATCCCCCGCCCCAGCCCGAGCGGGGGTCTGCTTTCCTTCTGCTCGCCCTCCCCTCTAGGGACCCACATGCCAGGAGCGAGCCCAAGCCGGACAGCGGCCGGACGGAGCGCGGCCGCCTCCTCCCTGCCAGGAGCTTTCAGGGAGGCGTTTGCAATACTCGGCCGCTCGGCTCTTTTGCTGCCTGCCAGAAGAGCTTTTACCACATGGCCACGTGGGGATTTGTGGTTCAGACGTGTCCAGGTACGGTTAAAGCTCTCTGATCTGCTCTGCTCTGCTCCTGGCGGAGCGGGGCCGTGCTCTCCGTGCTGGGGCAGGCTTTTCCCCTGCAGCGGGGCAGGTGTGGGGCAGGAACCCCAACGCTTTCCTCCCAAAGGGTCAGGACAAGCTGGGGAGCGGCCACGGCTGGGGCCAGATGCTAGCTGGGGTGCTGTGGCCACACTGGTAGTGGAGCTGGCTATGGGTGCTGAGAGGCAGCAGCAGACATGGGGTCCTCGGGGCTGGCATCCCAAAGCAGCAGCAAAATCCCCCATCTTGCATGGGTTTCTCGACACCAGCCCTCCTGGCTGCAGCTGGGATCTGTCCCACTCCAGCTCCACCCGTCGCTTAAGAACCTTGCAGATAGATCAAGAGCGAGGAAGGGAGTTTCCATCATTCCTCTGCCGGTCCAATTCTGACCTGCAAAAGAGTCGGGGCGGCCAAATCCCTCCTTGCTGCTGCTGCACGGGGTCTGCTAGCGCCGGGCGAAGCCTCCCCAGCCCTCTGGGGAGGGACCTGCAGGCAGCCGGCACGTGGCCTGGACAGCTCGGGGGGAGCCAGGATCGCAGCCACGACGCCAGAAAGAAATCGTGCGGCTCAAAACTTACGGAAGGAACAGGAGGAGAATGCTCCAGCCGGATCTTCCTCCTGGCCGGGAGCACCAAGGTCTCGGCACAGCAGAGGCTGCAGGGAAAGTCAGCAAACAGAGGGGCGGAGGGTGCTGAGCGCTTGGGCTGCTGAAGGGTAGTGAGAGGTGTAAGAAGAGGACTTCTGGGGATGATGCTAAAGTTATAGGTGATGATGAAGACCAGCTGGGGCTCTCAATCGGGATGGGGCGGAGAGGAGATGGGGTGCTGTGCAGGGGAGACGTGGGGCCACCGAGTACCTCCAGCCTAAGGACTTGGGTGGGAGGGGAAGGGGAAGACTGCTCAGGGACAGCGAGGGCAGCAGCACGGAGGCGGTCGGACCCTGGCCCCCAGTTCAGAGAGGGGAACATAGCCCACAGCTTGCTTCATCGTGCTGCACCATGATGGCACAAACAGCGAGTTTCATGCAGCCCTGGCCCTTTGGAACTTCCGCAGCATCCAGCACATGGGGGGCTCCTCCCTGCGTGCAGAGATGGTTCGTAGGCAGGCTCCTGTGAGCTAACAGCCTCCTGCCCTGACTAACTGAGGCTTTGGGTGCACACTGCTCGATTCTCTTGATCCCAGGGGCTGTGTGAAGCCTACAGAGACCTCGGAGCTTGGGGCCTGGTGAACCCTTCAGCTTTGCCCTCAGCCCTGCACCTGCCTTCAGCCCGAATCCTTCCCCTCGGTGCCCCCGAGCGCCAGCGGGGAGGCACGGTGTGTGCACGGAGAGGAAACAGCCCTGCCCCGAGCAGGCAGAGGGGGATGCTTTATGAGAAGCAGTTACAGCCCTTCTTAGAGGACTTTGGCTCCGAGCCCCTCTGCCACATTCTTCGGAGAGATCATATCAAAAACTATTTTTACTAAAAATGTAGTGGTAACAGGCTCCAGATGTCTGCTGTTATGTAATAAGGTTTGTTTTAATGGAGCCCACTTCCAGATGTGCTGCTTGGACTCGAGGCATCTGCCTGGTCCTCTGCGGAGCAGGGGGAGCTGCCAGCCCCCGAGCCGGGCGAGATGTCCCCATCCTGGCGGCGGCATCTTCCCAGAGCATTGCTTTCCCTTCTCCTTTTTTCCAGCACAGCTTTCACCATCCTTGGCAGCCGCCTTGGGTCCCGCATTTTGTTTTTGGAGGAGGTCAGCAAGAAGGGTCACCGAGCACCAGCTTGTTCAGCAATGCATGAGAAAGAGGTGGGCAATGCTGGGGTGAGGAGCAATTCTTGGGAACACCGCTGTGGGACTCACTGGGACTGCCTGTAAGCATCACATCGCCATCAAACAGATGGGGAGAATTACGTGTTTGGGGATCCACAATAACTGGGGACAGGAATTGATGAGCTGACCACGTCTGGCCTTCCCAGGACATGCTGGGGGCTTTCTCAGCTGTGAGAAAAACCTGGACACCATGGCTGCTAGGAGGAAGGAACCAGTCTGGGGTTTCCTTGGACCTGGAAGTGGAGAGGGAAAATGGGAGGAGCTGAGGAAAGAGACTGCCACCTCCCCACTGAACCTGCAGGAACAGCCTGGAAAACGCCAAGGGGCCGAGTCCAAGGGACGTGGTGGGATTTTGTGGGATGTGCGCCCATCCTGCAGGCAAGAGAGGTTCTTGCAGGGCTTGCTTGCAAAACACCAGCAGGCAGGGCAGTGATTTCCCACTCTCTTCTGTGTCTCTCCATCCACGGCAGGTGTAAACGTATCAGCCAGAGCCCTCGTGTAGCCATTCGGAGGTGTTCGGCTCATCCTCAAACCTGGACGTGGCTTGGTTGCTCTCCGCTGCATCTCCTCCTCCCTACCCAGAGGCAACTTTCTGGCCCAGTTCCTACGTTGCCATCAATATCCACCAGCTCAGCCTTGGTTCATCTTGCCCGCTAGAGGCCCACTGACTTGGAGAGGCCACCAGAGGTGGGAGGGAAGGCTTTTGGAGACACTTTTGGACACGGTAGCTTCTGCTTCCCCGGTGCAGGTCTGGGGGCTGCAGGTTTGGTGGCCCCCTCTCTCCAGCACCACTGGCCACTGTTAATGGTGCTGGTGAGATTCAGCCTGCAATTAGCAGGAATTGGCTGCTCACGCCTTGGGCAGGAAGGGCTCCACGTAGGGGATGTGGGAGATGTCTGCGTCCGAGCGGCCAGGCGGATGAGTGAGCCGAGGGGGATTTGAATTCAAAGCACGCGGCTCCGAGCCACTGCTATTAGCATCTGCTAATAAAATGCTAAGACTTATTAAGCGCCCAGATCCAGGAGGGAGATTTAAGCAGGATGCACTTGGACTGGAAGCAAGAGGCTTAAGTGCTTTCCCAAGAGCACAGACATGCGAGCGGCCGGGCTCAGGCAGATTTGCAGCCTGCGGAGGGGATGGGGCCGAGCTCCCTGCCCAGGTCCTGCACAGACACCGCTGACCTCCCAGGCTGGGATTTTCAAACAGGCAGAACAGCAGCGAGAAAAAATCCCCTGGGGGTTGCTCTGTCTCGACTTGAACCTCCCTACCATCAAAAAACAGAAAGACTATGGTGCGAGGCGGGCTGCAGGTCCCTGTTCTGCGTGTGCAGACCGCCTCGGTCATGGAGCCGATTGGAAATCCATCAGCTCACACACCAATGGGAAGGTTTCCATGTTTTTTTGAAAGAAAATGAGTCCTCTTTTTTTTTTTTTTTTTTCTCCCCCTTTCTTCCTATGATGAAGCCACCATGTGCAGGGCCAGCAGTGCCAGGAGCAGGCTGTTTGGTGGAGGGGAATTCCCTGCTCTGATGTGGGGCAAAGCCCCAGAGAAGGGGAGAAAGAAGGTGGAGGGGGAGAGGAGAGGGAAGCAAAGGCGAAGGCATGGCCAGGCCAGGGGGCAGCCGGTGCAAGGCGCAGGAACCAGCTCTCTGAAATGAATGAACAAGCTTCAGCTTGGGCCTCCCCCACAGCAAGTCTGTGTAAAATGTGGAGATGGGGTGGAAAATCCCTATGGAGGGGAAATGCATGGCTTTAGCAGAGCAAGGTTTCAAACGGGCCAACTAGCTGTCCTGGGTAGATGTCCTGGCATGCAGAAAGTCCACTCTCATCTCCTTCCCTGATCCTTTAACCATTAACCCTTCCTCACGGGGGGACAGCGGGTGGCAGGGGACAGTCCCCAGGCTGGGACAGAGCTCGTGGGGAAGGGCAAGCAGGAGGAGACCCAGCCAGGCTCCTCAGGAGCTCCGGCACCCCCAGAACCTTTGCGTGACCTCCCCTCCAAAGAGGCTCTCAGCAGAGACCTGGGGCAGCAACGTGGCTGTTCAACCAGGGCAGCAGCGCTCGATCCCTCCAAAAAGCTCCCAAAAGTCGCAAGGGGGGGGGACAACATTTCAAGACGAGATGCGAGGGGTAAATGCACAATGCTGTTAGCACTGGGACGAGGGAGGGGGAAGCACTCTCGCTTGTTTTCTGGCCAGCTCCTGGCCTGGCAGGGATGAGACCTGGAGGAGACTGAACTTGCTCCCAGGCCTCACCATTAGTCATTTTTGTAGTGCAAATGGATTTCTCCAAAAACCTTTAAATGTCAACGCCCCTGGGGGAAAGAAGCTTTGTATGGCATTCAGAGGGGCCGGGTGGATGTGGAAAGAGGAGCAAGAGAGATCCAGGCAGTCTGCAGGCAGGACATCACCTCTGCCAGTCCCCCAGCAAGCTGCCTGTGCTGGGCACACTGGTGTATGGCCCGGGCAGCGACCCCCAGGGCTTTGCTCTGAGCCTTCCAACTCACACAAGGTGTCTTGCATGGTGAAAGGGAGATGCAAGGGAAAAGAGAAGGGAATGTTGTCAAACATGGGATTAGACCAACGTGGGGAAAGCTGGTGTCAGCATCACTTCTTGCAGGCAATGTGGGGAGGGTGGGAGAGCCCAGCTCTCATCCAATTCAGGATGGATCCACCAAATTTCCCACCTGGGGAAGGTTTCTTTCCATGAAGGGCCATGGGGAGTCCTTCCAGCCTTGGGGAGTGGGGTATGGGTGGGCAGGAGGGCAGGGGGCAGGGCATGGTCCTGCTGCGGCTCAGCTCCACGACCTCCCTGTAGTAAAAGGGGGAAGTTTCTTGCTGCGGTGCCAGGCACCAAGGAAGGACATCCCATGGGCTGGGAGATATCGACTGCTGCAGCCGACAACTGCAGGCAGGCAGAGGGGTCCCCCAGCACAGGACCTTGTCCTGTCCCCAGCTCTGCTGCTGGCCCCCTGGCAGGTTACAGCAAGGCACATCCCTGCTCTGGCTGCCTCTGGACAGGGGACTGGGGGGAGGAAGGAGCAGGTGAGCCCTTACCTCCTGCTTAACCACAGCCATGCTCAGCACTTCAGCGACACAAGCGTTTGGTAGCCCCCCTAGCAGCTCTCAGCCACGAACCGAGGGTCCCAGGAGGTGCAGTAGCCCGGGACGGGAGGGCAGAGCGCGGCGCAGGCTGCACACCACAGCACGTTGAAAATACTACCGCTAATTACACAATGGGTTCCTTATGTTCCCTGGAAATGCAATACGCAGGAGGACTCCCAGCCAATTCATGTTTTAGGACAAATCAAGGCAATATATTACTCGACTCAGCTCCTAAATTTGGTCATACTTTAGCTAGTGTTTTCAGACATTTGTGAGTTAGGTTGGCCGATGCCACAGAGAAAAGTGATGGGGCAATTATCCTAATTAGGAACAAATGCATTACTTCTGCAAGTTATTTGGTGCTTGGAAGAAGACCTCCCCATTGCGTGACTACTTTGTGCAGAGTTAACCCCTGCTGAGACCTCTGAGAGGTCACTTTTCTGGAAGGCGAGGAGGAAATGCAGTGCCCATCCGATCATTTGGGTTAAAAGCTGAGCAGCACAGGGAGCTTCCACGGCATCCGGCAGGAGGCTTGGTGGCTTTGCTGGCACGAGGCAGCTTTTCCCCTTCGTGGGTATCAGTGCTAGACTGTGTGTCCTGCAGAGGGTAAGGGACCAAACTCCACCGCCCTTCAGCCTGCAGCAGCCATCGGCACGTGCCGGGGAAGGCAGCACCCTCACCACGCTGATGAGCAGGGTTCCTCTTGCTCCGTCTCAAAATCACAGCCTGCAGGTGCCGGTAAAGCTGTGTGGCACTGGTTTTTTTTGCTCCCACAGACAAGTAAAATGAGCTCAGTCAAAAGACCTGGCGCTTCCCAGGCAGCCCACGGCTTGGTAGGTTTGCCCCAGCATTGAAGACCTCAGTACACGTACACAGGGGTCTTCAGGCAAGACCAGGTTAAGAAACTCCTCTTCACCCTCACATTTAGCCACTTTTACTTTGTTTTGCTGATGTAGAGGCAGCTCCTTGCAGTTTGGGGGGCAGTAACAACCATTCTGCCCCCCATCAGATCTGCTCGCGCAGACAGCGCGGGATGTAAACCGGCATCCGCTGCCAGCAGCGGCTCCAGCAGCCGTGCCGGAGAGCACCCGGCCAGCAGCTTAATGAGCTCTTTGCCATCAGTGGCACTTAATGAGGAAAGCAAGCATCCTCCAACCAGCAGCCGTGCTCTGGCCCCAATATCTGAGCTTTCAAAGAGGGTTCTGGGGAGTGGCAGAAGAGAGGTGGGCTCAAGCCCGTTGCAGTAAGTTACCAAAATGCAACTGCTAAAATCCACCCTGACTTTCTGCAAATAACAGAGCCTGCTCCTGTCCAAACCCCGCTCGCAGTGGGACTCTGCAGCCCCACAGACACCCCACATGGCACAGCCCCCAGTGCCCAAGGCACACCTCACCTTCCTTAGCAGCCCCTTGAAATCCCACACAGACCAACTCGGTGACCCCGCAGTCTGTGCATCGGGGTTTGTTCTTCTTCGGGAATTTCAGGATCTGGAGACAAGGTGCAGGAACACCAGGCAGTTTCTTTGAGCTGTCTGGGTATTTCAGCTGCCTCTGTTGTTCTCTACTGAAGTAGAAAATTAACGTGAGCCAGTAGGGTGTGGACCTGAGGAAGATCTAGAGGTTTCTGACAATCTTTAGGTGTTTCTAATGAGTGTGATTTGCTGCTCTTACACTAGAGGGTCAGGAGCCTCTGTTGCAGTTCCCTTCTTATTTATTTGGTTTTTGTTTTGAGGCAAGGTTTTGGTAGTGGGGGGCTGCAGGGGTGGCAGAAGAATCCAATAATTGTCCCATGCTAGTTAAGGGCCAGTTCCAGCCAGCTGGAAAAGCGATCCTCTGCTTGATAAAGCTGTGCCAATGAGCGGCCTCAGCAAAAGCAGATTTAAGAAAGGGTAAAAAAAATTCCTTTGCAACAGCATCTGTGAGAGAGGAATGAGAAATGAGAGAGAAACAGCCCCACAGACACCAAGGGCAGTGCAGAAGGGGGGCAGGAGGTGAGATGGGTGAGAACAGGTCGGTACGTTGTGCAGCACCAGGGAAAACGACCAGGAGACAGACAGGAGCGAGACAGGCAGGCACTTTGTGGCCGACAGCCTGGGTGCTGCTCTCGGCTGGGAATGAGGCGGGAGGGAGGGAGTGCAAAGGGCACGGGGCGATGTGAGAGGGAGAAACCACAACAGGAACAAAATGGGGATTAAGCAGGGTCACCTCCAGCATCTGCAGATTGGCGAGGCAATACCTACGGGGCTCCATTACGGACAGATTCCCCAGCCACTTCCTAGGAACCCACAAGGCTCCGTTATGGAGAAATCCCCCAACCCCTTCCTAGGAGCCCACCATGCTGGGGAGCTCCTCTGAGCTCCTGTACTGTAATGAAGGCAGGATGGGGAAAAACCAGGGTGAGCCAGGGACGTGCATGCGGTTGCAGGGCTGTGATGTTGCTGTGATCCTGGAGATGTGGTGGGATTGCCGCCACGACTGGAAGGCTGCCATGGGAGGCTGTAGGTTCTTTAGGACATGCCGGGGAGACGAGGAGGGGCTCTTGTCCTCCGTGAGGGACCAGCACCGAGCTCTGCCTGGGGACGGGTGAGGAGATGGCTGAGGGTTTAGGGGTTAGGGCTGAGGGAGGACGGGGTTAGGTGGCACTATAGTGGGGTCTGCTGCAGGCCGCCCGGCCAGGTGGAACCAACAGATGAGGCCCTGTGGAATGCATCGATGAGAACTTCCTTCTCCACATGATAACGGAGCCAGCGAGGAGAGGCAGAGCCGGGCCTCATCCTCACAGCACCAAAGGGCTTGCAGGGAACATGAAGGTCAAAAGCAGCCTTGGCTGCGGTGACCCTGAGATGGTGGCGTTCCTGATCCTATGGCAGTGGGGAGGATGAACAGCAAGCTCACAAACCTGGATGTGGGGAGAGGAGGGCCTGACCTCTTCAAAGAGCTGCTTAGTACAGTGCCACGGGACAAGGCTCCGGATGGAAGGGGGGCCCGAGAAAGCCAGTCAGTATTGAAGGATCACCTCCTCCAATGCATCCTAACGAAGAGGAAGGCAGGCAGAAGTGCCAGGAGGCCTGGGTGGATGAACAAGGAGTTACTGGCAAAGCTCAAAATAAAAAGGAAGCGTGCAGAGGGTGGAAGCAAGGATGGATAATTTGGGAGGAACACAGGTAGTCTGAGCATCCAGGCATGAAGTTAGGAAAGGTAAAGTCCAAATGGAATTGAATATGGCCAGGGATGTCAATGGCAACAAGAAGAGCTTCTGTAAGTACAGCAGCAGCAGAAGGAAGACTGTGGAAAATGTGAGCACAATGCTGAATAAAACAGGAGACCTCATTACATGGGATGGTGAAAAGGTACTGGAGGACTTCTTCGCCTTGGTCTTTGCTACCCAGGCTGGCCTTCGGGAACCCCAGGTTCCAGAGACCGGGGGTAAAGGCTGGAACAAGGCTCACGCTGGGGCTCTGTGCACCCTCTTCAAACCCTAACCCTGAGCTGTGGCTCCCACTGAGCCCCTGTGCTGCTGGGGCTCTGCTGGACTCTGCCACCCCTGTCCCCAGAGAGCCACCGGCAGCCGTGCGGGGAGTGACAAGGGACACGGGGGGGTTTGCTGGGGCAGGCACAGCCTGGCAGTGCAGGGGCAAAGGCTGGGGGGGCTGCTTCTATCGCGAGATGCCTTTGCATTTGCCTTTTCTTTCCTTCTCCTTTTCCTGCTTTCTCAAAAAGGGCCCAGATGCCTTTACTTTGGCTGGGCTCCCTTGGCCGGCAGCCCAAGGAGGCACCAGAAACGCCATGTGTGAGTGCATGAGCGTGTGTGCGCAATATTAATACACAGAAATGGAAGGCGACCAGCATATAAACATTCTTTACTGTTTGGGTCACAGCCCGGGGATCTGTAAGAGCTTTTGTGCAGGGTTTTGAACACAGACTAAATAGAGCGGGAGCGAGAAGGGCAGAGGGGAGGAGAGAAATGGTGGGAGGGGGAGAGGGAAGGATGGGGGGGGACCCTTGTGGGGCTGGGGGAGCCGGGCAGGGGGGGCTGCAGGGCTGGGAGCTACCGAGGACCCCAACAGTGGGGAAAGAGTGGCAATGGGACTCGGGGCTTGCTTCCACGCATGTCCTTTTTTTTGCATTAAAACACGAGACTAATAACAATAACGATAAAAGGCAACATCCGCTGAAGGCTGAAATAACCAGGATTCCAGTGCAAATCTCGTTAGAGGGACTTAAGTGTCTATTTGGGAATAAGGAGGAGGGGGCCGTGAGGAAGTGTTCCTCCGGCAGCCAATGGAGAGGACGGGCTCTCCAGAGCTAATGGGACCCATCTGGGTCTCGGCTGTAGCCGAGAGTGTTAAATCAGAAACTATTCCGTCAACAGCCAGTTTGGCCAACTATGAAACATTTACAGGGAATCAATGGCCGGTGCTGGTGACGCAGAAGCCAATAGACTTGACTTCTTTTCCAGAGCCTCCAGAAATATATTCGTCATTTCGGCCTTAAAGGGACCGGCCGAGCTTTTTCCCCAGATCACGTGGCGCTGAGCAGAGCCTCGCTGAGAAATCCAGGTCCCGGCAAGGAGAGTGATGGCTGGGCTGCTCTAACCCACTGGTTAATGCTCGCGAAGGGCCCCAGGGGCTTGCAGACCTGCCAAGCCGCTCCGCATTACGAATCTGAACTGGACGCGTCCTCCCCAAATGTTTTCCGAGGCGATGAGCTCAGACGGAGGACTGGGGCTTTGCGCAGCTGAGCGCCGACCACCGTTGTTCTCGTCCTCCGCTGGCCTCTGAGCCTTTGCCCCTCACCTGGGCTCGGCGCAACAGAAGCCAAACGTTCAGGTCTTGCACATGGGGAAATGGTGTAACTCTTTGTCTGGGTCCCCAGCCCCTCTGGTCTGCTCCTGCTTTCCAAGGCACGGGGCAACCCGATGGCGTATCCCAGCCCTCCTCCAGCCTGGGTCCTGCTCGTCTCATCCCAGCCAAGAAATGGCATTGGTGACATATCCCAAGTCACAGCAAAGCAAGACCGATAAGTCATTGCCATAGGGAATAAGGATCATTGGGGATAACACAGAGGGGGGGAAAATGGCCAAAAAAAAAAAAAAAGTATAGGATAAATGCAAATTACTTGGACAATGGACGAGTGAGGTCTGTGGAGCAGTGTTTGCTGCAAATCAGCCCTTATTGCTACTTGGAGCAATGCAACACCGTCCTCCTGCCCAGCTCCCATCTTTGCACTGGTTTGCTACCTGGTGGCTGTGCCTGGAGCCTGGCCCTTCCGTCCGAACACGTCAGCACCTGCAGACACCTCCCCGTCCCAGAGACGTCCTTTCTCGTTCCTGTCTCCAATGACTCGTCCTCCATCGGCGATCTAGCTGCGCCCTTCCCTCAGAGTGGCTTCGCTGCTGTTGAGTGCAAGCCCACATCTGCAGCCTTACACTGCGAAAAGCTCCCAAACCCATCCCCTGCCGTGGCTCACCGTGGTTTTTTTGCCATGCAGCCAGGAGCTGCTGAGCTGGGCACACCAGAGCAAGGCTCTGGATGAAGGCGATGTGCCCAGGAGTGCACAGGTCTGGCTGCTCCGTGCTCAGCTCCAGCACCAGCAGGTGAAGGGCGCTCTGCAGCCGCAGCACCGTGGGCTGAGCGTGAATTCCCAGTTGTGGCTGGACTTTAAAGGCCTGGTTGGTGGTCTCCTCCAGTGGATACGAAGCTAGCGTGGCTTTTATCGGGGGCCAGGGAGCTGGATAAATGAGCCAAGCATCTTGTTTCTCTTTCCCTGCTGTAGGCAGCCCACGTTCCCACCAGCTGCTAGCATGCAGCTCCGGCAGCAAAAATAATCCTGGGAGTTCTCCTGTTAAACAATTCTGGGGAAAAGGCAAAGTAGACGGGGAGATTGACCCGGGGAGGGATAGAGTGCACCCAGAAGCTGGGCAACATTAAACACAAGAGAAGAGGCATCTGTGGTTGTCCTGAGAAAGGGAACTCTGCTGGGGCATGAGAACTGTGTCCCATCGCTTTGGGGGTGGCGATGGAGCAACCTGTGTCTGGATGGCACCAGGTGACACATTCCCTAGCCAGGACAGGGATCAGCTCAGCCTCCAGGCTCCGTGGGGCAGCCCTGGGCAGGGTGAGGGCTCGGGATTTAGTCTCCCCTGGCGAGGGCAGAGCATCGGCAGGGTGAGCTGAGCTGGGAAGAGAACAGAGACATCTGTTCCTGGGCCATGTCCCGATCCGTCCCCCCGTCCCGCCGTGCTGCACCTATCGCTCGTGCTGGCGGCTCCCCCTTCGCTGTTTCCAGAGGTACTTCCAGCATGGAAAGTTCTATTTAAAGGGCATTTTTCCTCTCTCCCTTTTTTTTTTTTTCCCCTTTGTATAAGAAGCCAAAGGTCTATAAAATGCAGTTTCCCCCCCAGCTGAACCAGAGGAAATGATGCTGACAAAAGGTTTCATTTACCCCATTGCAGCATCAGTTGTTGGAGACGAGCTGTGTCCCTGGGTGCTGAGCAGGACACCCCTCCTGTTTGAACTGAGCCCACTCCTCCTCGCTGCAGCTTGGCCCCTGCATCTCCCAGCCCGTGGGGCATCCCTCCTGTGGTCTCTGCTCCTGTGGACGCAGGGCAGGGCATCACCGCCTGCCAAGCCGCACTCTCCATCAAGCAGCGTTTGGCGAGGAGGTCGGTCAGCTCTGGGAAACCTCTGGGAAAAGCAGGTCTGCCAAAAAGGCACTGAAGGGCAGGAGAAAAGCATTGCGATTGTTTTCTTCTCCTCCCCTTGCTGGCTGGGGGGATAGAGGTGGCGTTGGAGGTCCCTGCTTGATGGGGCAACGGCAGGACCTCACTGGGACCCCTCGGTCAGCCAGGACCTCAGCAGCCTCAGCAGCCCAGGACTCCCCAGCCAGCCTGGGGTACTGCACACCTGAGCCATGCACTGGGTGATCCCAGTCTGCCTCCACTGGGACAGCCACGTGGAGCAGTGCTTGGCTCCTGAAGTCACCCAGACACCAGCAGGACATGAGTGCCTGCTCTATGTGCTAACCTGGGGACGTAGCCAGCCTCCGCTGGGACTTGAATTTCTCCCTCCCCACCATACAGAGCAGCATTAGTAAGAAATCCGTACCCCACAGCAGTGGGTCAGGACCTTCCCTGGTGAGCCCTGCTGGGTGGTTTCTGGAGCCCTTGTAAGACTCAGGACCACCCCAGCATGAGGGCTGCAGTGAAAATGAGCCCGGCAGCTGTCCCGAGCAGCAGGAAGGGGCAAGCTGAGCTGTGCCAGCACAAACACCCAGGGCAAGAGGCCAAACCCAGCTCCAGGCTCGGTTACGCTGGCACTGCCGAGGAGCCCAGTTCTGGCCCTCGTCCAGCCGCCCCAGCCAGCGGGTAAATGAAAGGCATCTGCCCCTCCCTGACCCCCCTGAGCAGGCAACGGGGTCTGACCAAGCCCCAGCAAATGCTGCAAGGCCAGGGCCTCCTGGAAGCACTTGATCCCAGTGAAGTCGGCTGCACACCAAGACCTGCCAGGTTTTGCAGAGGGGCAGCCAGGGAGGCAGCCTGGCTGCACGAGCAATGTGCTCCTCTGCGGGGGCCTTGTCCCGGCTTTTTCCACCCCGGATCTCAGCGAAGGAGATGTTTAAATTCAGCCTCTCCATGGCGAAACCTCAAAGTACTGCAGCTCTGCCCCCGCAATGCCTCTGAATGCTGCGCTCTCCCAGACTGCTAAATATTTAGGATCTAGGCGTGGGGAGCCAGCCTCCCCCCCGGGTTCGGAAGCCACACCATGCAGACCAGCCGGCTTTGCATGGTGCGACACTGGGAGAAAATGGAGATAAAAACATCCTGTAGGGCATGAACAGGATGGTGATTAATCCTTGGAAAAGGCTAACTGACATGGCCATCAATAACTACAGTAACTTGTTATGGCTGCCTCATTCCAGGAGGATTACATGCCTGAACACTCCTTAAAACATCTAATGAATGTCATTTTGTTTTTACTCTCGGTGCTCAGGCAAGTGAAGCACTCCGCAGTGCTGGCCAGAACCATGGGGAGAGCCGGCAGGGCTGCTCCGAGCTTCCCACACCAACGCACCGCGCGCCTCCGCACCGACCCCGAACGGCCTTGCTGGGCCCAGCCGCAGCCCTGCTGCAGGGTCACCATGCGAGGACCCCCGTTGGGGCTTCAGGGACAGCCCCGTGCTGCTTCAAGTGGCTTGGGATGGTGGAGGACACCCACCCCGTGTCGGGGCTTGGGATGATGGAGGACACCCACCCCGTGATGGGGTTTTGGATGATGCCTCGCTGGAGGACACCCACCCCGCACAGGGCTGTGGCTCACACGGCGCTCTTCCTGGTGACCCCACTGCGGTGCTTTGGTCCAACAGAGCCTGGGGCACGTTTCCCTCCCTGGTGCCCATGTCGGGGGTGTCTGCGGCAGCCCTCGAGGAGGAGGATGGCAAAGGGACAGCCCTGACGCAAGATGTGCTTGTCTGCTCCGTCTTCAGGAGAGAAGAAACGTATGGAGAGAAGAAACCCAAACAGTAACAGACCTGCCGTTGGAGGCCCACAGCCACGAGCCCTCAGACACTCAGGGAGCCAGGGCTGAGGCGTGCAGTGTCCAGGGGGGATTCCCGACACCCGCTGTGCTCTGGCTCCTGGCGTGCCACTTACCGGGCTCTGTCAGATCCGTGCTAATCACAATTCCTTTTAATTTTGCTGAGGGATATTACTGAGAAAAGAAGAACAGTGGAAACAAAGCACAAAGGGCTTTTGCACTGAAGGACCATGTTATTTTGCGTCCCCTGCCATAATGCCCGGTGTGCTGTGGCTCAGCACCACGGTGCTGCTCACCCCACTTGTTTGTATAGCACTTTGGGGAGAGGGGGCTTGGACAGGGGTTATGTACAGATCCAGTTCCCCATGGTTACTGCTCCATCCGGACATTATCAGCGAAATGCTGTTGCTGCTGTCACTAGTGTAGGTCCTCCAAGGACGGTTTTTGGGGTGCTGGCAGCACATTTCACTTCTCTGCTGATGCCACAGGAGACTGTCTGGGCCCTGACCAAAGCAAGGTTTGGCGCCACCCTGGATTCGTGCTTTTCTGTCCCTCTGGGGGTCTCCTGTTTTCCAAGGGACACCAAAGCAGACCCCCGACACCGGGCTCTGCTCCCCCCCGCACCCCAGGCGCTCAGCACCACCAGCAGCACAGCGCCCGCACAGACAAGCCCGAGGCCAGCCCCGGGGGCAGCTCGCACCTCAGCCTGCCCTTCCCTCCCTTCCTCCCCCCGGCGGCCCAGCTTTTCCTATTAGCAGAGGACCTTTTTGCCGCTTCTTGTGCTCTCGGCCTCATATTTCAAATTCCTTCCGAGCCGGATCTGGTTTTCATTTAAACATATTGCATTTAAATATATATATAAAAAGTACAATGAGGAAGGATTTTCGAGGTAATAAATGGAACATGCGAGCCTAATTATTCAGGCTGACCCATTGCGATTCAGTAAGTCCGGAGAGCTGTTTATATTGGCAGGATGAGAGCAAAATATCACTGGATATGGTCATTACTCTTATAAGATTTCAATATATATACATTGTCAGGAGTCTCTGAGTTATGAAGTCCTCCTCGCTCGAGGAATAAACACGCTGGGCAGTAACCCTGGGTGCGATCGCGATGCCTGCAGCTCTGACTGCAAAGCCCCTCTCAGCAGCGCAGGCCGAGCCCGTGGCCTAGGTCACAGCCCCGACTCCCAGACAGACATTTTATCTCACAGAGGCCATGGCAGAGCTTGGCGAGCGAGCGGAGGCAGAAATACGATTCCTGGCCTTTCAGGTTGCATTACCGGGGCTGTCTGCGGCCTTCCCCGCTGGTCAGAGAGGGAGAGGGGACGCGAGGGAGCTGGCTTCGTGCTCAGCGCGGCTGGAGGAGCCTGAGGGGGGTCTGCTCCCGCGGGCTGGCCTTGAAACCTCCCTCAGGTGCTCTGGTTGTGCAGGGCAGGACTGGCTGCTCGACGCCTTGCTCAGCACATCCCCCCCGGGTCCTGCTGAGCACCCCTGGGTGCAAAAGCAGGCCTGGCAGTGCGGGGGGAAGGACACGGAGTAAGGGCTGCCCTCCACTCCCACCTCTGGTGCACATCTCCCTGTGGCTTGAGAAGAGCTCCCTAAGCATCCTCGCTGCTAAAACCTGCTCGTGGCCCAGGGGAAACGGGGCATTACGGCCATGTGGGTCAGGCAGCAGATGCTGGAAATGCAGCAGCAGCCCTTTGGCTACCCTGCAAGCCCTCCAGCCACACAGGAACTATTCCGTGGCGGCGACCCACGAGCTCCTCCATGGAGCAGGGACGGTGGCAGCCGAGCTGCCCCCTCCTGTGCACAGCCCCGGGTTGGCCTCTCCCAGGACCCCAGGGACCCTGTTACAGGGGCTCTGGGGCTGAGAATGCTCCTTGCAGCCTGCGCAGTGACACATCGCATACCCTGCAGGTAAAACCCCACGTGTTCTGACACAACAGCCCATGGGCAGCCAGAAAAAATCCTGGGGAGGCTCTCTGATGGGACAGGAGCACAGCCCTTTGCTGGTCCTGTGTCCAGGGGAAATGCCCCCAAACGACAGCATTTCTGTTTCAGGAAGAAGTTAACTTTCCACCGAATGCACCGAGCTGACAAGCAGTGGAGCTTTGGCTGTTTACCACGGAGTGCAGGCTTCATGGTCTGCATGGCTGGAAGTCTCAGCGGGGCTCCATTCACTTTGATTTTACACCGGGGTTAACCAGACCCCGGCAATTATCCCCTTTTAACAAGGCAGTGTTTACACCTATGAGCAGGGGTCAGCTCCTGACGTGCTCGCTGCGGCTGGAAGCAGAGCATTGCTGATGGCAGCTGGAGAGCTGAAGTGACCACGGGGGGGGAAGGAAAGATGGGAAGAACGAGAGAAATAGAAATAAGAAAGGTGATATTAAAGCCCAGACGAAATATATTGCCCGCTGTCTCTGACTCCACGGCTCGCTGGCTCCCCACCCCTCTTCCACCCGCCCCGCTGCAATGCAGCCAGCAAGAGTGGCCCTAAGAGCACACGCACAGATAGCTGGAAGCTGGGGTAGGTTGATGGATTTCCTAGCTCCTGGGCTATTAAATGTCTGGACCAGCTAATTTTAAAGCAAACAAGCAAAGGCCAAATGACAAATTGTTTGGGAGGCCCTTCAGCAAGAGGATGGAGTTTTACGAGCACCGAGGGCACTGTTGCTGCCATTAAATCTGTGGACATAGGGGAAAAATAAGGCCTGATTTATTTGGTGATGGTGAAAAATATTATCCAAGCTATAATTTATTGATCATTGTATCCTCCCGGCTTTCAAGGCCTCTTTCTTGTGCATATGGAACATACACATATTTTTCCTCGCATATGAGGCTGAACACAGCAGTGCTCCTGCATTTGAGGAATTTTTGCATGGTCTGCTGGCCATGGCACAGGAGCCGGCAATGCCGACAGGCTGGGGCAGGAGCGGGGAGCAGCCTCTGCCCCAGGGACAGCCTGTTTTGGTGTGGGGACGACGTGGAGGAGCCACGAGCTCACGGGGAACAGCGCTGCGTGGCAGGAGCTGCCCGTCCCATGCAGCCCAAAGACTCAGGGATCTGCCTTTCTCCTCCTTCCCGCTGGGCACCGCATTGCCAGATCATCTCCGTAGGCTCCTTCCTGTCCCGTTTCCTCTGGGAAGCTGTGTTTTGTTTGATGAACTGGGCTGCCATCGGCCAGCGACAAAGCCGGGTCTGAGACTGCATCCACCAGGGATGTGAACGTGGGTGTCACGCTCCTTCCAGCCTCCTCCACCCGGCCGTAGCTGGCTGCACTGCCTGGGCTGTGCAGGACCGAAGAGCATGGTGATGTGCGTGGTTGTGCGAGCAGAGCTACGCTGGAGCCCTCCCCGGTAAGAGCCTGTGCCAATTCCCCCAGCATGGCTGCAGCTGGCAGCGCCGGGCAGCAGAGGTTTTGCTTCCCACCCACCCCTGCCTTTGCTCACCCATCCCGGGCGTCTCAGCTCCGGGTCCTGGTCTCCTGCCACCATCGGCACAACCTCGGGGATGCCCCGTGCTTCTCTGGGCACCCCGGGTTACCTCCAAGGCTGGCGATGCTCCCACAGCCCGGTGGGCACCCTCCTGGTCCCCGTGGTGTCCTGGAGGCACAGGGAGCAGTGCTGTCCCTGGGCGGGGGGACAGATGGGCACAGGCTCCCGTGCAATTCCCCGGGGACAGAGAGCAGAGCTCGGGGGGTTTATGGCTTGCAAACAGGGACATTTTGCTCTCCTGCTGCAAACGTGTGCTGTGTTAGACCCCCCGAGCCATTACCTCGGAGCGGCCCCGGCGCCTACCCCAACCTGCACACAGCGATGTTTCCCAACCGATTCCAGCCGCGGGCTGTGCATGGTTTTCATTTTGCAAAGCAAACAAGGGCTCCGTGTCTCCCTGAGCGGGGGCGGCCGAGCCCAGCTGCCTCCCTTACCTGGCCTCGGCAGCGGGACAGCTTCCCGCTGCGAGCCCCGCGGTGGGAGCAGGATTCGACATGGCAAAGGAAGAGAGGGCAGCGGCGGCCCCCGGGGAGCCACGCTGGAGCTGGAGGCTCTCTCAGCCAGCCCATCTGGTGAGGAGAGCGCCGGGCTCTGCAGGGACAGCCGGAAATAACAGCAATTCATGCAGTTATGTTTCCAGATTGTTTTCTCTAACCATCAAATAATACCACAAAAAAAAAAAAAAAAAAAAGGAAATAGAAAAAGCAATATAGGGACCAGAGATTTTAATCCTCCTTGCTTTTCCAGAGAAAGGCAGGGCCTCTTTCCACCCTGTAACTCACTCCTGCTCTCTATCAGAGCCTCCTCCAGCCGACATGGTGAGAGGAGCCCCAAACCGGCTGGGGGCTGGGGCTGAGTGGGATCCAAGTGGCCTTTGGGTGGGCACCCAGGGGCATCAGGAGGGTGCCCTGCCGAGCTGCCAGCGCTGTACCGCAGCCGAAGAAAGGGAGAGGAAGGGATGGGGAGGCACGGGGCATGCTGTGTGAAGCTCACAGATGCAAAACCCCGATCCCTGCTGCTCTGGCTGGTGACCCTGGTGACAGGTGTGGTTTGTGGGGTGCTGAAGCAGTGCAGGGACCTTGGCATGTCCTGGAGATGATGAGCGTCTGGGTGTCTCCAGGGCAGCAGCTATCACGGCTGTCCTGGTGCGCTGCTGATCCGACAGCAGCTGCAACTCCCCATCACGGGGGGATTACAAGAAATCACATTAGAGAGGGGGGCAAAGCCTTCCAGCCTCTCTGCTGAGGCCGTGCGCTCTCCTCCGAGCCCTGTGGGGATTCTGCCATCCCTACCACTGCTGGGGCTCGGCGGTGAGCAGTGGTTTGGGTGTGCTGCCTGGAGACAAGCACGGTGGCACAGCGATGCTCCGAGCTCCCACTGCCTGCTCCCGGTAACAGCACCAGGGGAAAGCAGCCGGGAGCCGGCGTGCTGGAGAGCGCAAAGGCGGCGCGGCTGCCGCTCATTTGTTTTCATTGATTTGAGGAGCAAAGGCCGGGGGCAAAAGTGGGTCACCCAGACCACCCACAGCCCTCCATGGTGACAGGGACGAGAGGGACCTGCCACCCCCTGCGCACAGAGCCGGCTGGGTGGCTGCAGGGCTGATGGACCCCAGCTGCGGCACGGCCGCCCGGCCCCTGCTCCTGGCAGCCCCAGGATGGGTGAGAGAGCCCGGCTAGCAGGGCTGTGTCTGGCTGTATGGCCGCTGCACAGCCCGTTTTTCCTCCAGCATCTGGAAACGAGGCGAGGAAAACATTAGTGAGTGGGAGGGAAGGGGATGGACCCGGCTATCTGGGTGGGAAAACAGGGACAAGACGGATAGCTGCGTGCTCCACGGGTACCCAGGGAGCTCCTGCCTGCGACACGGATGGACCACGTTACGGGCTCCTATGCCCAAATCTCCTCTTGGACGGGGATGACAGAAAGTTTTAATGAAAAACCCAATGGATGCCTCTTCCTAAACCTCTTCCTTGCAGGATGTGGTACCTGAGCAGGGTGTCCCAGCTCAGCAGGCAAAGGGTGTCCTGGGAATGAGGATTTCCTGCTTTGGCACTGAATTGAAACAGCAAATTTTCTCTTTCTCTCTCTTTTTGGAACGAATTGGGAAGAGAGCTGTGCTGCTTCCAGGAGCCAGCAGTGTCTTTCCACATGTTGGACTCAGGGCAAAGCATGCTATGGGGTTCCCCACATCATTCAGGTCACTGGTCCGGGGGATGCACCAGGGCTGGGGGAAGCCAACCCCTGCCAGCAGGAGCCCCCCGTGCCAGGAGCAGGCAGAGGACACGGGGCAGCCCTCACTGTGCAAACAGGAGAGGAGCAGGATGGTTTCCCTTCCCACAGTAAGATGCCCAAGCATTTCTTAGTTTTAGACACTGGGGTTTTTCAGGAAACAGAAGGAGACTTGCACAAACTTCGTGCCCACCTCTGGAGGTGGCTCGTAGCCTCCAGACCAGAGCACCAGGACCGTTCCCAAAGCCCATCTCTGGTTCGGTGCAACCCTTGTTGCAGTTCCTGCCCTGCCAGCCCTTCCCTCAGGCATCAGAGGACCCCAAATGCCTGTCACCCTCACCAGCCCCCCTGCTTGTACATGGGGAAAGGCTTAGAGCAGCTGGCGGGGGGCCAGTGCTGCGATGGGAATGTGCAGCAGCCTGACACGGGCTGCCACCGAGCCCTGGGATGGAGGTCTGCTGGTGCTGGGAGGCTTTCCGGGCACTTCTGCTTGACAGCCAGGACGAGCTTGCCTTTTTTCCCCATTGACCGATTGCTGAACATTGACGGATCGCTGAACGTTTGCCACCAATGCGGTGCCTGGGCTCGCTGAGGCTGAGGTTGCCTCCCGGCCTCCCCGCCCGGCCTCCCCCCGGCTCCCCGCGGCTGGAGGGCTTCCAGCGAGCGGCGGCAGCAGGAACCTTGGCTTCTGGTGGGGAAACGCGGCCAGCGCCGGGAAGGGCGGGGAGGCAGGGCCATGCGTTCGTAATGCTCGAGCACACCGTCCTCGCAAGCATCCCTCTAATTGCAGCCACATGCCGGCTCTCGCAGCCCTCACCTCGCCTGAGCCCCAAATCCCCTTCCCCACTTATGGGGCAGCCATGCAGCCCGGGCTGACCCTTTATCTCCCGCACCCATTCTGCATCCCGGAGCTGCGAACCCCGTGCAGAACACCCAGCACGCCCTTGATATTCAGCACAAAATTACGCACCCCGCAACACGCCGGTCCCGGGCCCTTCGTACTCTGTCTTTCCTCCCTCTCCCCCAGCACATGAATATTTATCCCCTCGCCCCGGCATTCCTGCAGGAATTCCTCCTTCTCCTGCCACAGAGTGCAGCACGGGGCTGGGGCGAGGGGGGGGCAGCTCCTTTTCATTTCCAATCCCCCCATCCTCGACGGAGAGCAAACATTGTTCCCCTGACAAAGGCGGGCATTGTGGGGGCAAAGGCAGCGGGTGGGGGTGTGGGGGGATGGAGCGCGAGCAGGAGGGCGGCACGGGAGAGCCCCCGGAGAGGAGGGCGGACGGGATGTGAATATAAATTCTGTAAATATTTTCTTTAAGGTGCTGCACGTAATCCCAGGAAACAGATCCAGTTTCACAGCAGAGCTGGGGGGAAGTGGGGCCGACTTTGCCATCGGTTTCTCTCCGGTGGTTAAAGCCCTGGTGCAGAAACGGGGGGAGCATCCTGGGCTTCTGGCAGGGCTGTGGGGTACCAGGGCCTCCGAAAGATGGAGAGCACCGAGACCTCCCCACCTCCTCCATCCTGCCCACGAACATCCCCGTGGTGAAAGCTTCTGGGGACGGTGCCAGCCCGGACACTGCCGCAGGGAGGGAGCCCCCACCCGAGGCTCTGGCCAGTCCTCCTGGGCTGCCCGGACAGCACCTGGGTAAAGCAAAGGCAAAAGGCTCTGAGTGATGCAGCTAAGGATTTCTCGCCCAGCAGCACTGCCACGAGCAGAGATCGAGCCCTGAGCAGGACTGGGAACATGTTGTAGCCAAGGGAGGGTGCAGGGACAGCCTTGCCAGGTTGCATCCGCAGCCCGGCCATTGCCCGATGACAGCCAAAAGTGTAATTTTGAGGTTTGTCTCTGCAGAGGACATCCCCGCCACCGAATGCCGATAAACCCAGCAGCAGCTGTGAGATGGCCCCAGCAGCTCCCCTGCCCCTTTGGCCACCCCAGGACCCCCGGAGTGGCTCCTCCCTGCCCAGGACAGGGGCAGGAGCTGGGGCACCCCATGGCCAGGGGCTCTGCGGGGTGGCCGGGGCTCTCCCAGCCCTCCCAGGAGAGGATGAGCCGCTGCCTGTTCTGGTCTGATGGGCTGCTGTGCCTCCTGCAGAAAGGGATTACAAAAACATCCAATTACACTTTCCCTTCTGCCTCCTTTTGACGTTTTTTGGCACCGTGTGAAACAACTGTGTCCAGAGGCTGGGATTTCCGTGGACTCTGACTTTAACGTTGGTTCTTCTGATTCCCAGCTCCACCCCATAGCCAATTCATCCTCCTGCGAGCTCAGCCGCTGCCCCAAGCTGCAGCCTCCTTGCCTTGGGCACTGTGCAAACACAGCCAGGGGCCAGCAGGTCCGGGGACCGTGCTGCCACCCACAACGTCCCCGCAACGTCCCCACAATGTCCCTGCAACAAGGGGGTGCAAGGCTGCATGGCCACCATGCACACGAATCCCAAATCCTAAGGCAATTTTAGGAACTCAGCGACGACTCTCCATCATTTATCTCCACCAAACCCGCTTGCTCCTGAGGGCTCTCCACCACCACCGCCTGCCCTAGCTTCCCCAGGCCAGCAGACACGGTGGCCCAAGCCCTCTTCCACGCGAGGCACCATTAAACATGACATTGGTTCTCCAGGGCGCCGGGGAGGTCAGAGGTATGAACGCATTGCAGAAGAGATTAGAGAGGTTCGGGGAGGCGACGGGGCTGCCGAGCCCCTCGCGGGGTTGACCGCACCCCTCCGCTGCCGTCTGGGCCCAGCACGTCCCATTCCTCCTCCCCCAGTCCAAGACTGGGGAGCAAATGTGGGGTCCCCAGATCTGCTCCCATACAGCTGTCCCCTGACCCCTATGGAAGGGGCAAGAAACGTGCCATAAATAGCTGACGGAGCGCACAGAAGCAAGAAGAAAACCTATAAATTAATGTGACACAGTAACCGTGATCAGTGCTGTTTTAGATAAAATTAATGGTATAAAGACAGGTGAAAGCAGAGAGCCACGAACAGGTGACGTGGGTTTGAGGCAGGGAGTGACAGCGATGCTTTGGCCCGCACGGCACAGCCCCGTGGGACGGCAGCGAGGGCTGCAGGTGTAAATGCCCCGGTGCAGAGTGGCAAGGGCGAACACGTCCCCACCAAACCCCTTTCTGTCTGCGAGCCCCTGCCCCGCACAGACCCCTAACCGACCCGCTCCGTCCGTGTCAGCGGTGGCTGGGGCTGTTCTGTCCATTCCTGCTTTGGAGGAGCGGCCACAGCCGATATTTGGGGCTGAGTCGCTCCAAGGGTGCAAGCAAACAGGAGCTGGGTGCAATGTAAAGGTCCTGCAGGGCGCGGAGCAGCCCTGGCTGCAGCACCAACCCTGTCCCATTCCCCAGTGTTTGCCCGGCCCCAAAACATCCCCACAGTGTGGTGGGACCAGCGTGGGCAGCTTGGCTCAGCCCCACCACGGGTCCCCGGCTGCTGTCCCCACCGGGAGCCCCTCTCGCCCCCCAGAGCCCACCTGGGCGGCTGACAGCCTCACATGCGGCCTCTGAGCATCCGTAAAGCGGGTTTCACGTTTCACTTTCCATGTTTAAAATCCCTTCTCCCTTCTCATTTCCTTTCCCTTCCTTCCCCAGCAGCTGTGAGAGCCCCAGCTCCAGCCGACGTCGTCCCTGCAGGGCCCTTCACGGCGCCGCTTGTGGCACGAGCAGGGCACCGTCACCTTTCTGGCTGACGCCCCCACAAGCTCCCCTCCTTGACCAGCCACCGTGCATGCATCCCTCACCTTACAGGTACGCAAACACTCCTGGCACCTCAATCCTGCGCCTGCACACGCGCTGCAGAGCTGCATCTTGCAGGAGCACTGCAGCCGCCATGCGACTTGGACACCATCCCTTGTGTCCAAACGCACAAGAGAAGGAGCAGAGCCCAGGAACGCGCCCCTAAAGGCATCCCAAATCACCACGGCAGCGGTCATGGTACTTCACCTGCACCCCAGCCACGCAGGGCAGACGCTGCCACCTGCACCACCCTCGGTGCCTGCTCAGGACACTGCCAGCACCACCGTGCTGGGATGGGAGGCAGAGGATTTGTCTGCGGGGGCTTGGACCAACTCCTGCCCGGGTGGAAAACTTCCCCTCCCTCCTTTCCACCGCCCTTGCTGTGGCTCCAAACCCAACCTGGGGGTCAGCTACCCGCGGGGATCTCCGTCCCGATGAAAATCTGGGCACGTTGTACGTGCCTTTGGCACGGGAGCATCCAGCTGGGTTCAGTTCAATGCAGCGGGCTGGAGCAGAGGGAGGGGGGGACGTGGAGGTGGGGACATCTGTGGGAAGGGGCGAGGGGGCTGCAGATCAGAGCTGATATGGCCTGGCACTTTGGCAGAATTTTCTAGGACAGTTTGTACAGTGTCCTCCCTATACAATGGTTGTGTCTAGCCGCCGCGGTGCGGCTCGCATTTCCATGAGCGAGGAATTCAACCGAAAAGTAAACAGGAAAAAACGTTACATCTCACAGTTTATAAATATATACGGAATTATTTAGGCAGTCAGGCCAATTTGCACAGATGCCGCATATATGCTGTGACAGATCTCCGTGTTGTTTTGGAGCCACCCCTTGTGAATGGGAAACAGGGCTGGTTTCTCGCCATGTCTGCATGAAATATCAGGATCCTCCTGCAAGCTGGCTGCGAGCACCGCGGCTCTTGGGAACAATGCTATGAGCTGATGCGAGCTATTTGCACGTAGTGCTGTGAGACTCGAGCCCCCGTGTTTCCAGCTTGGGCTGCGTGAGGCTTTCGGAAGAGGCAGGGGAGTTTTTCACAGGGACGTCGGGGCAATGGGACAAATCCGCCTTGGCACATGTCTCCACCGAGTGAGGGGTCCAGGACCCCAGCTCCCCTCATCCCAGGGGCTTGCAGGGGCAGAGGTCAGTGCAGGCAGCACAGACAAAGCCCTAACGTGGCACAGGGCACCAAAAACTTGCTGCCTATGGGACGGAGAGACCCGAGTCCCAGGAAGCATCCCACCCACCTCCTCCCCAGCCAGCAGCTGAAGGCACCCCGCTCTGTGCCAGCGACACCGACAGAGACACTGCGGCTGGGCTTCTTTCCAGCAAAGTCCCTTCCTCCCCCCTCGCACCCAGAGGTTTATTCAACCTGACAGCCGAGTGACTTGATCGGTCGGAGCGACGTCTTAATTATAGGGCATCCTCCATGGGGTTTGCTGCCTGCGGCTGGCAGAAGGAACCTCTCCTCCCCGTCTCCCTGTGCTCCCCCAGCAGCACCGAGCTGTGCGGAGCTCAGACAGTGGGGATATTGTTTGGGCCACTGCCTGAACAGCCCGGCCTCCTCAGCTGTGAAATTACCTAGAGGATAACCAAACAAACCCCAGACAAACACTTCTTTAAGCGCACCGCTTACATTGCGGCAGCGGTTTCCCCCTGCCCACCGCATGCGTGCACACGGGGTTTTCTTTTCCTCCCGCTCACGGGCAACGTTTGCTGTGCTCCAGCGAGGTGCTGAGAGGGGACAGTGAGAGACGGAGGGACACGGGGATACCACGGGCTCCGACCCCACTGTCGGGGCTGGAGAGCTCACGACGAGGAAACTCAGGGTTGGTCGGTGCCAGACCTGGTTCAAAAGGTTCAATCCTGACCCCTTGCCTCGGGGGCTGGGATTTTCCCCAAGACAGCACTGCTGGCCCACAGGGGAACGGGTCCCAGCACCCTGGTCCAAAGCCTGCTGGAAGCAATGGGAAAACTGTCCCAGATCCCAGCATCGTCATGATCCAGTGGGACCAGCAAGCTCCTGGGACTGAAATGAAGCAGGGCAGCAGGGAGGTCAGGACACGTCCCCTCCAGGATGTTTTTCCCCTTTCCAACTACCCCCAAAAATAGAAGAAAAGTTTTGGCCAAGCTGTCTTTCAGAGTCAATGTAAGCATTTCCTGACTTGGTGTTGATTTCACAGATTAAAGCTGGTCGAAAATGACCTGGTCGAAATCCAGGCAGCATTAATTTTGGGGAGAAAAAAAAAAAAAGTTGAGGAATTTCTTTTGAGTTTGTTCTAAGGGGAAGGGCTGTGCTTTTCCCACCCAGAAGACTGTTTGCTCTTGAAATATGTGCAATAAACACACAAGTGTCGAGCTCCAGCTACAAGCAAAGAGGTGGCCTCCTGGTGCAAATGCCTCAGGCATGATTTCTGATAAAAAAACACAGGATTTTGGTCAATCTGGGGTCATGCCTTTAATTTCAGTTCAGCCGGTGAACCACTGACTTACAGTATTACAACTGCACGTTTCCATGTTCACATGAGGGCTGCAGCAACAGGCTGGGGTTTGGCACGGGGAAGCTATATGGGATTTCAGAACCAAACATCTCCTCGATCCCAAAATAGAGGCAGGGGGGATGTTAAATAAATCCCTGCGCATTAGTGCAGACGGAGAGGCTTTCCTTCCTGGCCTTCTTGACCCGCTCAGATAGAGCGTGCCCCAGCAAAGACACGGGTGGAAACCCAAAACACACCACGGCAGCGTGTGCTCTGGAAATATCTGCAGTCCAATTCAGGCAGATCCCAAGTTTTGGCAGATTCCTAAGATCAGGAAATTCCTTGAGAGCTCGGGAAGCTCTCCAAGCCTGAACCCAAGCTATTTCACTTGCAGAAGATATCGAGTTCTCCTCTCTTCTTTTTTTTTTTGGTGATGGGTCAGTGGGACCTTGGCAGGTGCGTGCTGCTGCACAGTGAGAAAAGAGATCAGCAAAGCGCTGCGGAAGGCCAAATGCAGATGCAGAGCCCGCAGGAACAGCTGCTAGCAAAGGGAAGCCTGCGAAGCCAAATATCCATGAGGTCCCAGCTCCGAGCAGGTCTGGAAACAGCCCAGGCTGGTATCAGCTATACTTTTCTTCCCTGCTCCTTTGCATGCGCCTAAATAACCACACGTTATTTACGGCCGTCCCCATCGCACACACGGCACGCGTGCCTGCAGGGTCACCCCAGAGAGCTGGTTGCAGCAGGGAGGCCCGAAGGGCTCCTTTTAGGACCTGAAAACACATCCCTTACCCCCTTGTCACAAGCAGGGTGGGTAACAGCAGGGGTTCAGCCCGGCTGTTCCCACCTTTGGTCTCTCCAAGAAGTCGCCCAGCGCCCGGGGCTGCGCTGCCGTGGCTTGGAGCAGGCAGCTCTTGGCTACGGGCAAGAAGCAGCAGCCCCACAGCATGGGGAACCTGCCTGCTTCCCCTGGATCCCATCTCCAGGAGAAACGGCCACAGCTTGGCCAAAACAGGCACAAACCGGAGAATCTGCCCTGGAGGGTAACTGGTGCGCTGGTCCCCTGTCCCACATGGGCTCTTTGAGTGGCTCGCCACCCCAGAGACACACACCTGCCCCTGAGACAAGGAGTCTGTTGGAGCAGCCAGGAAAGCTCCAAGCGGCTCCTGCCCCCAAAACCCTGGAGGTGATGGAGACCGAGGACATCCCTCAGGCTGCTCCTTCACGGATCCCTGCAGCAGCCTCTGCACGTGGCTGTCACCCCCCGGGCAGCGAACCCCCCCTCCAAAGCTGCCTGAGGTCCGGCTCTCACCGAGGTCACCCCATCAAACACGACTCGCGCCTGCAGGAGCAGGCAGCCCCCCCGAGCGTTGGGTGGGATGTGGGCGATCCCTTGGCTTTGCAGGAGGGTCAGAAACCAGGCTCTAAGGTTACGATTAGCTCAACTGTGCCTTGGTGCTGGCTTTTCAAACACGGCAAAAAAAGGTCAATTCATGCTAGTGTCCTTCAGTATTCCCCAGGTCCCAAAGGAAAAGTATTTTCTTTCCGCTCTTGCGGTGTTTTTCTTCCACCGTGCGCAGCAATGAGGTCACCGAGCAGAGGTTTTATGGCTAAATCCCTGGGCTGCTGCCATCGGCCCGCAGGAAAGACAGAGGTTGGCCCAGCTGAGCGCGCAGCCAAGGAGGAACAGGGCTCTTCCCAACAGCCGGAGGCACGGCTCTGCAGAGCACACCAGCTTTCAGGGGAGGACGTGGCCAAGCCCCGAAGAAGCGATCAAACATCGCAGCTTGTGGCATTTCTTTAAACCAAAGCTTCGGGCTGCTGCTCCTCCACCTTCCAGTGAAGGGCTTCTTGCACCAGGGACTGTGCCTAGGAAAAACATGGCACAGCAGAGATGGAAAGGGCCATCTGAACTGCAAGCACCGAGCCACTGCAGTGGAAATACTGAATTATTTTGGTAGCACACAAAGCCAACTCTCCTGCTGAAGGCAGCCCCCGGGCTGGGATGTGGCAGAGGCGCTTGGGGGGAGCCCTCCTGCAGCACTCCCAGCTGCAGGCAGCCCCAGAGCCCTGCAATCCCCCCGGGATTTGTGGGGTAACCTGCTGGCGTTGGGAGAGGAGCGGCCAGCCAGCCCCTCTGCTGGCACAGCAGGACAGGGAGGTCCCGAGGCAGCTCAGACCCTGCTTGGAGCAGGGGGCACCAGGGACCCCCAAGGTCCCAGCCAGGCTGAACAAGCCCCAGGTCAGCTGCCAGAGCTCTCCCCAGCACACACAGGAGGAACACGTGCCTCCCAGAGAGGCCCCCCACTGCCCCCCCAGCACCCCTCCAGCCCAGCTCCTGCCAGCACCGCTCCCTGCCTGGCCCAGCCACGAGCCCCCACAACAAAGCCATTTCCCTCCTCTGTCACTTTACCTTGGTGATATCCTCACAGGCAGGCAGGAGCTGATGAACTTTTTCCTTGCAAAAAGATGCCTCTGCATGCCCTGGGTGCAGAAACACGCTGCCCCCAGACAACACCTGCTCCTCACCCTCCCCAGCCAGCAGCAGCTGCCCCCCTTGCAGCCTTTTACAGCTCTCCTGGCTCCTGCCCAGCTGAGCCCGAGCTGATGGCACCAGCTCAGGTCAGGGCTGCTCCTCCTCGGGCTTACAGGCCAGCCCAGAGCGAGGTGGGGTCCCCAGTGCCCCACCAGCAACGTGCTGGGGCTTACTGGGGGAGCATCACCTCCTTCATCCTTGCTCGGTCTTCATCCTCCTCACCTGCATCTGCGTGCTGCTGAACCAGCTGGGACCGATCCTGGGGATGCTCCTGCTCCGTGCCCATGGCTGTCACCTCTTGATGCTCACCTGTCCCCAGGGTACTGGCACAGCTGGGAAAAGCTTTTTAGAACCCATCACCCTCCCCCCCCCCCCCCCCGGCCCTTTCCACACATCAGACCTCCTGCCTGCCCCTTTCCCTTGCCAAATCTGCCCTGCCAGCCTTCCTGGTGGAAGGATACTCGCAGGTATATAAATAAAGCCACCTGGGTATCCTTCTCCCCGCCCAGAGCTGCCCAACCTGTGGCTGACCCCCCCCGGCCCTCCCCAAACCGCAGCCCCGGCGCGCGCTGCCTGCCAGCACCGCCGCTCTGGCATCTCTGTGAATGGCCCCGAGCCCGGGAAGAGGCTTGAGCGGGGTTTGGAACAGCTCCATCCCTTCCACCGCACGCGCTGATCTTGACAAACGATCAGCGTGTGGCTTTCGGGACCAGAGATAAGGCTGCCTGAGCGCTTCAAGTCACCGCGCTTTCCCACGAATAAAGGGCCCCAGCCCGGGCAGACCCCGGTGCCCCCACCCCATCGAGGGGTTTCTGCGGGGGGCTCTGCCCCTGGTGGTGCTGCCTTCCTGCCCCGAGCCTGGCAGGACATTCACACCCCCTGGGAGCGGGGCCGGGGGGGGTTGAGAATAAAAGCTCAGCATCCTCCCAGCGAGGCACGTGGCAATGTTGCCTGGGTTCCTCTTGCACGGCCGGACCACGGCTGCCTCCTGCCTGCGTGCCGGCCCCTCCGTCCTGGGGGCACCAGCAGGGGAGGGGGCTCCTGCCCAGCTCGGAGCCGTGGTGCAGGAGAAATGCGTACTGGGAACCGGCAAAGGGCTTCCAGTCCTAGCTTTTATGTTGCTCTGGGAACTGGGGCACCTGGAGAGGTCCTGTCCCCCCAGGTCCTGCTGGGGACACCGCTCCCCTTGGACTGGTGCCTCGCTGGTATCACAACGCTGCGCTCCTGGGGCATTTGGGACGTCTCCCCTGCCCGTTTGGGTAACACGGCATCCCCATCCGTCCTCGGGGCTCCCCCCGGCTGGGGAAACAGCCACGGGGTGGCTGCGGTGTCTTCCAGAGACACGGGGACAGCAGAGATGGCCTTGGACAGATCCTGCTGGAGGCAGAGCTGGGAGGGCTGGGGTTTCCTGAAGTCTCCCTCTCACAGACACAGACCTGCTGCCAAGGGAAAAGGCCTCCGTTAGCGCCAGGTCAAGGAGTGCTCCTGATTCGGGGGGGATCATTCGGGAGAAACTCTGCCTCCAACTTGGGCTGCTCTCTTGCCTTGCCACTTTGGGAAATGAATTTGTACTCGGAAAAACTCAGGCTGGGAGAGGTCTTGGGAAGACATCCAATCCATTTCCCTACCCCAAATTGGTCCTGACAGATTTTTTTTTTTAATCTAACCTTTCCTTTAAAACCTCCAGATGGCTCAATGCAGTCTCCTCCAGGGCTATATTAATGTTACTACCAGAATACTTTTTTATTAATATCCATCTTAAATTTCCCTTGCTGGGACCTGCTCCCACCCCTTGGCAGCGCCGAGGACAACTCTGTTCCCACCGTCGCGCCCTGTGCCCCCTGCCCAGCCCTGCTGGCTCGGGATGGGGATGGAAAAGGCTGGTCCCGGCCAGGAGCAAGCAGCGTTGCAGAGCCCCCGGACCGTCCTTCCACTTCTCCCACCTTGGTGTGGGCCTGCAGGGGGTTTGGTGGTGCAGACACCAAACATCGTACCCAGGTGGGAACGGGAGGTCAGAGGCTGCTGGCTTGTTGACCCATGAAGGGAGGCAATTATTCAGCTGGAGAGGCCATGCAGGTGTTAATTAAAAAGCATGTGAAGCAGAACGGGGCAGTGTTTGGTGTCATCCACTTGTGAAATTGGCCTCGCCACCCAGCCCACCCCGGGGGACAGAGCTGCCCGCAGGACATCTGCTCCCGCTCTCATCTCCAACCGAGTTCCTATTTTGGGGCACCTCTCGGGCCATCTACAATGCCCCTGCTTTTTAGCCAGATCTCTGCTGGATCCTTAATAGGGAAAACGTTCACCCCTAGCAGCACAGCTGGGTACAGGGACGGGATACAGGTCCTGATGCCTGTGGCCAAGCTCTGGGCACTGGCCAGCCAGCGGGCAGCAGCCGTGCCCCAGGGACAGGCTGGCACGGAGCTTTTGGGCTCCCCTCCCGCGCCCCGCAGGCAGGATCTGTTTGCCCGTGTCCCCACTTTGTGGGGCGAGCAGCAGCTCGCTGTGCCCACAGCAAGAGCAAACTGAGCCCATCGCCGCTCCCCTGGGTAACAGCAGCCTGAAAGTCTGGACATCCCGCAGCGAGAGGTGAAACCCAGCTCCTTCTGCGAACGGGGGGACAGAAATGAGCAACTTTTGGCAGCCAGAGCAGGGAAAAAGGTCTCCATCACACGCTGAGCTGCTGCAGGGCTGCTCACATGGGGGGCACCGATGGACACAGCCCCCTGGGGGGGGGGTCTCAGATTTACCCAGCGGCCAGAACTGATCTTCAGCAGCAGCTCTGGCATGATCCCTTTATTCTCCCAGGAGGGGAAGCCGGGCTTTCTTCTGGCAGGCACCCCTGGGCACGAAGCTTACCAAGGAACACGCCTGCAGAGCCCGCTGGTGGCAGCTCAGGGTGGCAAAGCCCTCCTGTCCCGCTTGGTGGCTTTGGGGGACGAAGTCTGGCGTCCTCTCTGCTAACCCTGGGACACGGCCGCGTCGGGAGGACGCTCTGGTGCCGAGGCTCACCCCGGGGTGGTCGCTCCCCGGAGCTGGGACGCCGGCCCCAGGGGGCGCGCGGTGAGGGCGGCGGCAGCACGGCTGAGCACCGAGGAGGGAGAAGCGAGCTGCTCCGGGAGGAGCGCAGCTCAGCGAGTCCCCGTTCCCTGCCGCCCCGTGTCTCAAGGTGGGATTAGCTCCTGGCGAATAAGGCACATGAGAGTTTTTCCCATGGTTTGGGGCACTCGTAATGGCTCTCTCCCGTGTGGGTTCTTTGATGTCTTATAATAAAGTTGATGACGAATCCATTTCCTCAGTGGGGACCCAGGTTTGGCTCTCTCTTGTCTACCCAGATGCTTTTTTTTTTTCATTAAACAATTAGACAATGGAACAGTATAATGGAATTCATTCTCTCTGAGGATCTTGCCTCGCTACGAAATCTGGCAGAAAGTGACCCAGGGTTTCAGAAATGGGGTCAGACAGCAGGGACAGGCGGACAGAAAGGCACGTGCACCCGCAGCCCTGCGAGTGCGATGGCTCCCACCTCCTTCCCCTTCAGAGCCAGGCTGGGGAGGACGATGAAACACCCTGAGCTGCCCCGCTGTGCCCGCTCGTCACGCCGCAGGTTCGAAAGGCAGGACCGTGGGTTTCTGCTGAAACCACGCAGCAGCAGATGTTTTTTCCCGAGACCTCAGACACGCACGTGCAGCACGCTGTTATTAAAACTGGATCATACTCCCTGAACACAGGGAAAAAAAAACGAAGGCTGTGCGCAAGGTTACTTCTCGGCGTTAGCATCCAGCATGAAACCATGCGGGCTCGGTAGATTTGGTTTGTTGTTACAGAGCTGCTTCTGGACTGTCCCTCCTGCGCTGTCCCAGCAGATGGGGACAGCCAGGTGCCAGCTGGACGAGCACTGCTCCGCGTGCTGCCAAACACACCGTGCAGGAGCCACAGCGCAGCCACCGCGGGGCGCAGCCTGCCAAGACCTTTGCAGCTCGCAGCAACACCCTGCAGCACATTGAGCGGCGGTGGGCAAGCCTTGGTTCGTTGTGCAGACCTTCTCTGGCTTTCCTGCCCGATCTTTCCAGCCTGCCTCCCCCGGCACGGCTCTCCTATGGATTTTCTTCTCCCGCTAATGTTTCCGTATCCGCCTCAGACCCAGCCAAAAGCTCGTTTTAACAAAAAAAGAAAAAAGGCAGTTTGTCTCGGTATCTTAACATCTCTCTCAGCGTCAGCCCAAGCCTTGGTGACTCCTTCCCCCAGCAGCAGGTTTCACTCTGGTGTTTGGGATCCCACCCAGCCACCCTTTCTCAGCCGCTCGTTTCCCTCCAAGAGTTTCGGAGGAGCTTTGCATACCTCCTGGAGGAGTTTCCCTGCCCGGGATGGCCTCTGCCAGCCCCAGCAGGAGCCCGTGAAGAACCTGCTCGTGGGGAGGTGCCCAGGGGTGCGCGTGTCCCGGTGCCACGGGATGCTCAGCCCAGGTTCCGCTTACGCGACAAAATCCGCGTGGTGGTGGCCTCACCTCTGCGGGGCTATGGGCTGACCTCTGCGGGGTAGCACCAGGGGTGTGACCCCGCGGGTGGGGGTCTTCTCCTCCCCCTGCACCCCCTCACCCAGCGGCCGAGGCCCCAGGGCTCACGCGGAGGGCGCCTTGAGGTGCTGGGTCCGCCACCTTTGCAGCGGGTGCTGGGGCGGCGCAGGGACCCAGCACCTTCTGCCACGGGTCTCCTGCGGGTGGGGGCACCTGCTGCCGCCGGGGGGGGAGCCAGGGGCAGCCTGGGGGCCGTGCAAAGGGGCGGGGGGGGGGGGCTCTGCCCCATCCAGCCCCCTTTATGGGGCGGCCAGCGGGGGCTGCGCGGGGTCGGGGCGGCCCCCGGCGGGGCGAGGGGTGCAGGGGGATGGAGGGGGGGGGGGGGCTGCGATGGGACGGGGCGGGGGGCTCGGCTTTGTCTCCCCGCCCGCGGGGCCGGGGGTCGGGGGCTGGGGGAGGGCAGGGGGGAGGAGCGCGGCCCGCCCCCGCCGCCGCCCTACAAAAGGGGTCGGGCGGGCGGCGGAGCGGCGTGTGCCGCCGGGCAGGGCAGGGCGCAGCGGGCGGGGTCCCGGCCCCATCCCAATTCCCATCCCATTTCCCATCCCCGCTCCTTTTTCCCCTTTCCCGATCCTTTTTTTTTTCCCCACCCCCCTCCCCCCCTTTCCCGGTCCCATCCCGCCCCGGGACCATGCGGCGGGCGCTGCGCCGCGGGGCTCTGCTCGCCTGCATCTCCCTGGGGACGCTGCTGGCCCTCGCTGATGCCAAGGGGGTTTTCTACCCCCCCGCCGCCCCCCTGCCCTACGGCGGCAGGTACAGCCTCTACACGGCCGGCTCCAGCCCGCGGCTCGGCCCCGGGAAGCCCGTGGGCAAGCACAAGTAAGCGACCCCACGCGCGGACCCTGCGGGCATCCCCGCACCGGGGAGCGGGGTCGGGACCGGGGAGCGAGGGTCCGGCTGTGCCCCCGCTGGGTGCGGGGGGCCCGGAGCCCAGAGAGACCGGGCTCCGTGCGCTGTGGGGATGGGGGCGCTGCCGTCCCCCGCGGATGGGGCTGGGGAGGGGGGTGAGGCCGGGGCGGGGGTCCGCGGGGCTGCCCGTGGGTACCTGTTCCTCGTGGGTACCGGGGGTGATGCGGGGAGGGCAGGGCGACCCCGCCCGGGGAGCCACAGGCTGATTTCGGCGCGGGGTCGTCCGCTTGCCCAGAGAGCACGGAATTACTGGGGTTTAAATATGCTTTCGGTAACCTGGAAAGCTCAGGCGGCGGAGGAATGTGGGCTCTGCGTGTACAATGCACCCATTTTGCGACCGAATGGAAAAAGTGTTACTTTGGGGGGGGGCTCTCCCCCCCTGCTTGTTTGCCAGAGCAGGCTTTTTATCGGGCTTCTCTGCAAAAGGGAGGACGTAGAGCTCCGAACAAGCTGAAATGAATAAAGTAACATTTGAAACAAACAATACTGGCAGTGCCAGTGAGAGCTTTCCAAAACCCGTAACATTTTCCAGCTGCTCACTCTTCAAGCATCAGGCTGGAGCAATAAAACTGCTCGCCACAGGTGGGTGAGAGGGAAAAGGACTCCTGTGGAGGAGAGGGAGCCAGAGCCACCCTGCCCCAGGTAGTCACGGGCAGTGGCTAGCAGATCTGCCTCTGCTGACTACCAGCTTCCTTAAAGAGGAGGCTTGCAGCATTTATAAGCAGATCGTGGATTTATGGATAGACAGTGATCCTAAATTTCCACATGCACACATGATCTCCCTTCCCTCCAGCTAAGAAAAGTGGCTGGCCCTGGCTCTCGGGTAGCCCTGCGCACGGACAAATGACTCACTTCTGGAGCAGCACCGGGCCCTGCACATGCCTGGAGCTTGGCAGCCTCTTGCTGGGGCACGGCCACTTGCACCTGGGCAGGCTGGAAACGCCGCCGGGAATTGGGGTGCGAAGAAGCCCTCGGAGAGGGGCTGGGGAAGGGGTGCTGGTGCTGCTTGTGGGGGGAGCAGGGGCTCTGTGGGGCTGGGGGACAGTGGGGGCAGCCGGGGTATCCCCTTGCATCACCTGCCTGGGTGCCGCAGGAGCCGGGCTGAGGCCCTGCAGCTCATTTCCCTGGGCAGCCCCAGGCTGCTCCCTGCACCACGGCGAAGCTGGAGGAGCCAGGCTGCTTCCTATCCTGTGGCCAGGCAGAGCAGCCACCGCTGCAGCTCACGGGGATGAGCTGGGTCCTCCCGCCTCACCAAACACCTCCCTGCTCCGGCAGCTCGCTCTGGCCCATCTGCTCTGTCCTGCTGACCCTCCGTCCCCGAGCTGCGGTGCCTCTGCCCTCTCCTCCCGCTCTGCCATCTGCCGCCTCCCCTTGCCCTCAATCCCTGCCTCGCTGCATGTCCCTGCTGTCCCTACCCCCAAGGACCACCTGCTCCGGCCTCCAGCGGAACAGCCCTGGCCTCCATCTGTCCCTGCAGCCTTCCTCCCGGCTGCCTCATCCTCGGCACCCGGCTGTGCCGCTTGCTCCAGGGAGGCCCCCAGGGAGGCAGGAGGGTGAGGCTCTGCTCCCCGCACCACCCATCCGAGGGACCAAAGAGGCTTCCAGCCTCCACCTGGCCTAGCTTCTGTCCCTGCCTCCATGTCCGCTGGCATCTCCTCCCCCAGGACCCTCCTGCTGCCCCCTCCCCACCCTGGCGGGGGGCTGCTGGTGGTGCTGGACCTGGGGCAGGGGGTGACGCCGTCTTGCCGTGCTTCCCCCCCAGGAGCTACTGTGCCTACGTGGTGCAGCGCAATGTCACCTGCGTGCTGCAGGACGGTGCCGAGAGCTACGTCAAGGCCGAGTACCACAAGTGCAGCTGGGGACCCAAGTGCCCGGGGAAAGTGCTGTGAGTACGGGGGGCACCTGGCAGCAAGAGGGGCTGAAGGGGGGTTAATTCTGCGGCGCTGGCAGGAGGCAAGGTGTGATTATTTAGGAGAGGGAGCGAGCTCGGCCTCTCGCCAGAAATAAACGGGGAATGTTTCCGTGGGAAGCAGGGGGGGAGCGCAGGGAAGCATTTTGTCACAGAGCTGCAATTTGGCAGGAAGGTGGCAGCGAGGGGAGAGCCTGAGGAAGGCTGAGGGCTTCCTGCCCCGGGGAAAATATCTGCAAACCTCTCTGCCACCTCGTAAATGCTGAAGGGAAACACCCCACTGTGCTGGGGCAGGGCAGACAGTGGGGCTTTGTGCATCGCCCCCCCGGCTGGGGATGCTCTCTGTGCAGAAATGCCGTGCTCCTGCATCCTCCCCGTGCCCACTGGAGCAGCAGTGCTGAGGAAAACAGGGCTGGAAGGGGCTCTCGTGGGAGCCTGGCAAGCAGCAGGGAAGGTGTCCTGGGTGCTGTGCTCAGCCTTGCTTCATGCTGCTGGTGGTGGCTGGGCACGGACACATCCTGCCTCTTCCTGCCCTGGTACTTGCAGGCAGGTTTCTGCACACAGGGAAGGAAGGAGCACAGGAACTTGGCAGCTGGCAGCTTCTGTGAAGAGGAACAGCACAAGGAAGAGCTTGCATTTTTTTTTTTTCCAATGCTGTTTGAGACTCTCAAAGACACAGGACAAATTATTGATGTTGAGAAATGTGAAAGCAATGCAGAGAGGGTTTGGGCTTGCTCTCTGCTCCTGCCCTCCCTGCGAGCTGATTTCCCTGTATTGTGCACAGAGGTGGCCGCAGAGGTCGCTCCTGCCGTGGAGGCAGCAGTGCCTGGAGGCTGCAGCGTGGGCAGGGATGCCGAGGACCCAGCTGGGGACACGGGGGGATGGTGCTGGATGGTGCTCAGACCAGGAGCTGCCCTGTGCAAGTGTCTTGCTCTGCTCCTCACTGTCCTGGTCTGTGCAGCACGGACGTGTGTGCTGCCTCCTCTGAAACCTTCTGCTGAGGGCACTGGAGAAGACCAAGGACCAACTGTGTGCATTGTGTCAAAACAACAAACCCCAATTTACGAGGGGCTGAAGAACCTGAGGCGGGACCTTTCTGAAAGGCAGTTTCAAAGCACTGGGACCTTGGAGGTGGCAAGGGCTGCGCTGTCTTCAGCCCCACAGGACTCAGCTGGTGGTGGGCACAGATGCTGCCTGGCTCCTGTCCTGGTCCTGTCCCAGCCCAGTGTGAGGGCTCTGGGCGCCACCTGGGAAAGCCCTGAGAGCCCTCCCTGCTGACACAGGGACCTCCTGCAGGAAGGGTTGCAGGGCTTTTGGAATCATTTGCATCACTTCACCCTGTGCTCCTCCAGGCCAGAAGTTGCCAAACCATGTAGCACCTGTCGGGCTGGAAACCAGAGCAACGCACCCTGCTGCTTCTCCAAACTAGCATCAGGAATACAATTTGTTTAACACCAATGCTAACATACAAAACCTCCCCAGCAAGCACAGTGACACCTGGCACCTCATGGACCGGTCCTGGGGAGGGTGGGCAAGTGTGCTGGGGTGCCAGCTGCCGAGCTGCAGCCCCAGCTGGAGGGATGCTGTGGGAGGAGGTGGGTTGTGCTCTGTGGGTGCAGAGCTTGGGTCTCAGCTGGGCTTCCCCACACCCAGCAGGACCCCGGCCCCGCTCTTTGGTAGTGCTCGAAGCTGAGGTTGCCTCTCTGAACTGTCTTCTCTCTTCCTCCCCTCTCCTGGAAAGGTACCGCACCTTCTTCAGACCCAAATACAAGATTGGCTACAAGACAGTGACGGAGCTGGCCTGGAGGTGCTGCCCGGGCTTCCTGGGAGAAGGGTGCCACGACAGCCCGACCGACCAGCCTGGCCTCCTGCCCCAGCATCCCAGCCCTAAAATGCCGCCTGGGCAGAAGACGTTTCCGATCCCTAGAGTTCCTCCCCATCCGAAAAGCCACCCTGACCTGTTTGCAGGACCCAAGAAGAATCAATACGGTGAGACCTCATGCCTGCTTCACGTCCCCAGGTTGTTGCCTTGGTCACAAACCTCCTGGTCCTTTCTGTTCCAGCACAGGGCATGAGTTTAGCACGCCAGCGGGTGACTTGTTTTCTGCCCAGAAACCCGACCTTTGATTGCTTTGAGGCTCACCTGCTTTTCTTACCTGCTGTCTTTCAAAATATGTGGCTTGGAAATTGCCTTACCTCATTGCTTTAAAGCATTTCTCTATTAATTTGGGGGTTGATAAGAGTGCGTCTCAAGATGAAGCTCCCCGGGCTCTTCTCATCGTCTGCTGTTGAACTTGAGATCAGGGGGCCTGACCTTACGCACTGAAAGAGGGCGGGTTTTCCCCGTCTAATCGAGAAAAGATGCTGGGGGAAAGGAGAAAGGGTGGGGAGAGATCTGGCTGAAATGGCAATGAGAGGGAGGTGGGAGCTAATGCTAGTAAGGAAAAGGGCTCAAATGGAGAAGCAGCCAGGGGGGAGGCTAAAGGAGCCCTGGCACTGACTGTCACCTCTCTTTGTTCCCCTGGGCAGGCAGGAAGCTGCCTGGGCTCTTTGGGGACCGCCTGGAGCGGCTGGAGGAGGAGGTGAGGCGCCTGTCCCAGTCCTATGACAGCCTGCACGCCATGGTGAGCGGCCTGGGGGACCGCCTGCGCCTGGCCATCCAGGAGGACACCACCAAGATGATCGGCTCACTGATGAACAGCCCTGGCACACCTGACTCCACGGTGGGCTTCGGCATCATCCCTGATGGCCTGGTGGACGCAGCGGACAAAGCTGACATTGCCGCGTTCCCTCCGGTGGGGGAGATCCTGACCAAGGTGACGGAGGTGAGCGATGTGCTGAAATCCAAGGCGGATTTGCTCCACGAGGTTCGTGGCATGGTCCTGGACCACGACGGGCAGATCAAGCACCTGCTGGAGTCGGCCCGGCCCTCGCCCCTCACCTCCATCGACCTGCTGGAGGAGTACGTGGACACGCGGCTGAGCACCCTGCGTGGAGAGCTGCTCGATGGCTTCGAGAAGAAGCTGGGAAAGATCCAGACCACGTGTGATTTCCGGATCCAAGAGGTGCGGCAGCAGTGCGAGGAGGAGAAAGCTGCCAACCTGCGGCTGCAGCAGACGCTGGACGGGAAGGAGCTGGAGATCAAGAAGGAGATCTCCCAGCTGGAGACCCAGATCCAAGGGCTGACGGTGGTGGAGAGCTGCTGCAGCAACCTCGACTACCTCACCGATCGCATGAACATCCTGGAGAAGGGTCTTCACAGCATCTCGGAGTCCCAGAAGAACCTGCACTCACAGCTGGATGGAGAAATCTCCACCGTCACCCTGGGGAACCTCTTTGAAGGGCGCTTTGAGGACCTGGAAGCCAGACTCAATGCCACAGAGAGGGAAACAGGGAGCTGTTGCTCCAGTATAGAGGACAGCATGAGAGGCACAGTGGTAGCAGAGGTGGATGGCATGAGGACTGCCTTTGAGGACAAAATGCAGACCCTTGAGGACAGGTTCATGACCATCGTGGGGGAGCTGAACAACATCAGTGCTCCCGCAGGCATGGACGGAGCGGTGGTGCCCGTGCTGGAGGGGGAGCTCGCTGGCATGAAGAAGCGCACGGACGAGAAGCTGGAGGTGCTGCAGAGTCGCCTCGTCACGCTGGAGAGCACCTGTTCCTCGGGCTGCACTTCTGCCTCCAGAGACGTGGAGACCTTCCGAACAGAGATCGAGGACTGCCAGAACAGGAACCAGGACCTGCTCCTCCGGATGGACAGCAACTACGACCTCCTGCGCAAGCTGAACGCCACCATCCTGGAGATCCAGCGGCGAATCGAGGAGGAGGCGGCGGGGGCTCTGCAAGGAGAGATCACCTTGCTGAAGATCAACCTGAACACCGTGAGCAAGTCCCTGACGGGGCTCAAGGACTCCGTCTCGCAGTACTCGGACACCATGACGCACATCAACTCCTCGCTGGATGAGCACGAGCGCAAGATCGAGGACGAGGTCCACTCCATCCAGGAGAAAGTCAACGACCAAGGCTCGCAGCTCTTCTTCAGCAACCGGCGAGTCCTGAACCTCAAGGGAGACCTGGAGCGACTCAAAGCCCGGATCGTCAACGACCTGAGCTCCTGCAGGAGCGTGGCCCAGGACCTGCAGCAGGAGGTGGCACACTTTGATGAGCGGGTGGCGCGGGTGGAGAGGGTCTGCGGCAGGCTGGGCGCCGTCACGGGAAGCCTGGACGGCATCAGGGACGGACTGGAGAAACACACGGGCAGCCTGTGGGACTACATGGACCGTATGAACGGGACCCTGGCTGCCCACTCTCAGGAAATAACGGGGCTGAAGGACAACCTGCTCGACTGCCAAGCCAAGGTCTCGGAGCTGGCGGAGCAGGTCGGCCACCTGGAAGAGCAGGCGGAGAGGAAGCAGCATTAGCTGCGCTGAAACGTGCTCCTTGCTCCATTAACTTATATCACACAGGCTCCAAGGTGACAACAGGTCTTTGGATGTTTTTTTTAATGAAAAGATAAATTAAAAGCTGCTACGAACCCTTCTTCGCCACCCTCCTCCTCCTCCTCTATTTTTTTTATGTGCTCGCCTCCGCAGCGCGCAGCTGTGCCAGCCCTGCTGGAGCAGGGAACTGCCTCGGGGCCGGGGGTGTTGCTTTGGCTCTGGGGCTGATGACCCCAGAAGGACGATTCAGGAGGAAGCTGGAGGCGGGGACATTTTTTAAATTTTATTTTTGTGGATTTATCGCTTCTTGAAGAATAAAACCCTGTAGTTGTCAGTTGAGGAATAGAGTTTCTCTGAACTAAAGACCACCTGCATCTTAATCCAGGGATTGAACAGAGCCAGGGCTCCTTGCAGGGAACAAAACTCACCACAGGAACTGTGGATTTCAAAGAAAACACGTACTCGCACAGCCCCTGGGGAGCTGCACTCCCCTCTTCAAGATGGCAGCCCTCCTTGCATAAGGTAAATCCATTTGTACTGCTCCCTTCTTCATGCAAACGCACACGCCTTACAGAGCACGTGAGGATATGCATTAGGAAAACGCGTGTATGGTATGTGTGTATATATCTTTGAACAATCTGCTGTCCCAGTGCTCATCTGAGTGCAGAGCTTGCTCTCGCTGCCCCCCTTTCCCTTGCTGTACTTTGAGGAGCCACATGGAGCAGCTGTCAACTGTCCCAGCAGCATTTGCACGAACCCACGCGGCCCCTGGGGGCTGCTGTGGTTTGCAGTCCCCATTCCCTTTGTTTACTTTGCTTGCTGGGTACACCTGGGACTGATGTGAAGGGTTATGGAAAACTTGTGTCTTTCCCAAAGACGTGTGTGCGTGTAGGTCTCAGAAGAGACAAAGCCAGGCATGGAGCAGTCTCCTGGCTTCCAGCTCTGGTTCTCTCCTGTTTTACTGCTTAAACTGTGAACATGGTTTCCCCCATCTCAGCCCAGGGCAGGCGAGGTGCAGCTGCTCCAGGACATGAGCATGAGGACTCACCTGCTCTGCCTGGGTTTCCCCATCCAGGATCCTGCTTCCTCTTTGCAGTCCTCTGAGTCCCGTGGGATGCTGAGGATCCAGGAACCTGTGCCACCATCAAGCACCCAGGAGGAGGATGGCAGGGCATCTTGAGAAGTCCTCTCCTGAGCTCAGCCCTGGGGAAAGGTTGAGCTGTGCTCCAGGCTCTGAGCAGGGCTGGAGGCGGTGTGAAAAACCAAAGCAATTTACCCAACTTCGCTCTGGCTTCCCACAAAGACTGGATAAGGTCGCTGTGCTCCTGAGCAATGCCAGCCTTGTCCCACGGAGCAGGTGCCTGTACCGTGTCGCTGTCTCACCAAAATCTGCCTTTCCCAGGGAGGCCAGCACAGGCCCCCTCCCCTGCTCAGCCATCAGGGGCTTTGTTACCAGAAAGGATGAAGAGAAAATTAAAGAGCCTCCACCTGGCCAGTTCTGGCCCCCTTATAGCAGAGGGATATGTTTTTCTACCAGTTCAGCACTGCAGCTGATGGGCGCTTCCACACCAGCTCCCCCCCTGCGCGAGGATGGGCCGTGGGAGCAGTGAGCACCATGCCCAGCCTGTGGCTGGGCTGATTGGGACCATCCTGAAGCTGGTGAGCCACTTCTCCAGCTAAGGAGCAACCTCCAGCTGCTTTTGGGCATTCCCAAAAACCTGCTCTTAAACAGGAGACTGATTTCTTCCCCCAGCACAGGGAAGGAACCTCAAGCCAGCCCTGTGTGATGGTCCAGGGGAACCCTCACCATACAAGCACATCCTGCCCAAGCCATCCTCCCCCTCCTCACACACCAGGGACAAAAAGGGCTGGAGCAACCAAAGAGAAAACTGAACCCAGCACCAGGCTGACCCCCTTCCAGGGGAGCTGGGCAGCCAGGGTTTGGTTAAAAAGCAGCTGAAGAGGAAGAGGCTCCTGCAGCACAGAGGGAGCCAGGACTAGTGCTAACAAGACTAGGACAAGGAAGAAGTCTGACCTTCCAGAACATGGTGCTACGTTTGGACTATTCCTGATTAGTCACTTGAAGATACAGTTTTTATTTCAGTTCTCAGCTATCCCTGTTTAAAAGCGAAAGGAACTTTGTATAAAATAGGGCATTTTTTTACTTTGCTTGCAGAGGAGGGAAGGAGATAATGCCCACGTGCTTGCTCTTGCGCTGGGCAGCTTTCCGCAGCAGTTGGTAACTGCTGTGGGTAAGAGGCTGTGTTTTTTTTAAACCTTGTACATTTGTTCAGAGTTAAAAGCTGAAAGACTGTTTGTACTGGAAGAGAAAAAAATAAAACTTCTTGCTGAGGTTTCCAGTATCAAAATGACTTCTGTGGCTTCGGGGAAAAAAGTATAACACCAGCATTCTGTTAAGTTAAAACACTGAGGCTATTTAGAGAGGAAGAGAGGGCAGGCAGCCTAGCAGGAAGTGATTTACACTTGCACACAGCGGTCAGGGAAGAAGCTAGATGCCAAAGCAGAGGAAGGAGCCCAGCCGTGCTCCTGCCTGCCTTGAATTTCATGTAGGCCCTCCCGCAGGATAATTCCAGCCAGGATCATGAACAGACACCAAGCCTGGCTCCCACTCCTATGCATAGGGCTACAGTGATCAAGAGGCAGCCTGGATGCCTCTTATAAATGCCTTTATTATTAGTATTAGTGAAAAAGCACTCAAATGTCATTTTCCATCCACCTTTACAAGTTAAGCCACACAACAGCTTCACTCCACCAGCTACCAAGCTGCAGGTAGCAGTAGTCACACCAGAGGCTCATCAGTAAGTGACCCAGCTCCACCTTTAAGATAGAGCCAGGTTTTAAAGGTAATGAACATTAAGACACAGGCTTTACAGGAAGTTCAGTTTAGTAAATGGAGTTTCTGGTGGTCAGAGCTCCCTTTGTCCCACCCCTTGTGCACCTTGAGAAGGGGTGCTCCTGGTGCACAACACGACCTGATAATAGAAGTCCAAAACCTGGTATTACAAGTACAAGAGTCCTTCGCAGCAAACAAGGAGACATCTGTAACACTCAGTCCTGGCCCGGGACTCACAGGTGAGAGGGTCAGGAGAAGGCCTCCAAGTCCACAGCAGGCAGGGGAGGCCTCCAGTAGGCAAAGTGGCTGTACTCGGGGCACGCCAGAGCGATGCTCCCCCTCTGCCCCAGGGGGGGGAAGATCAGCTCCACCACCTCTGACAGCCGCTCATACCTACAGGGTTATGGAAGAAACTGCAGCAATAATGGGCAAAACAGCAGGGCTTGAAGCCATCTTATACAGAGCAGCCTTGCAACTAGGCCATTAAGGCTGCCGAGTTCACCCTAGTGTTACAGGGCACCCTAGTTGTGTGCTCAGCCACACAGCTGTGCCCCAGCACACCACCGCACAGGGCTCAGAGCCCCTCCTGCTCTAAACCAGGGGGGTAGGAAAGGAAACCAGCTCCCACGAGACAGGACCCAGAAGAGAGAGGAACAAGCAGGCCGCTTACGTTGACTTGTGGTTCCGCACGAGCCCCTGGACCAGCTCTCCCTTCGGGTTGACCACAAATATGCGACTCTCGGGCAGGCCCACTTGCCTGTATGCGTAGACGTCCTGCCAAGGGAGGGCAGCAAGGCGTGAGAGCTGCAGCAAGGTGCCGCCACCAGCCCGGCCGGAGGCCCCGGACACCCACTCACAGTGGCTCTGTTCCCAAAGGCCGCGTAGAAGGGCAGCTTCGTGGCAAACAGGTTTTGGATGTCTGTCAGGCAGGCGATCTTGAACACCTCTGGCTTCTTCTCGATCACCTCCCTGGAGTACAATGCATGTGCACAGAGGAGAGGTCAGAGTGGCACCCGCGGGGCAGGACTGCGCGCAGCCAGGCCCTGTGGGGGCTCAAAGAAGAGACTGGAAAGGCAGAAGGGATTTTGTGCCTCACCAAGAGCCTCACCACAGCGCTCGGGGAGGACAGGCAGTTCCCCTGCTGCCTCCCATGAGCAACACCCTGCACCGAGGAGGCAGGAAGCACTTTAAGGCTGCAGCAGCCCCCAGTGTTGAGATGGGTGTACAGGGGGGGGAATGCCACCCCCAGGGGTACAGCATGAGGAAGGAGGAAAGGACAGGTACCTGTGGAGAGCAGAGAAGAGGCTGCTGGGGGCAAGCAGGATGGGGCCTTTGGGGAGGGCACAGCCTTGCTCGTTGACCCATTTGAGGTAGCCTTTGGTGATGTGCGCCATGCCGATGGCCCTGGCTGAGCAGTAGAGGAACTTGTAGCCATTCCTAAAGAGAGCACAGGGAAACCCTCTGAGCTGTGCCCTGGGCACAGCACCCTCCTACCCCAAAGGGTGGAGGGGGAGGCTGAATACCTGGCCTGAGCCCACACCCTGCTCACCCCTTCAGCACCCAAGGTGCCTTCACAACTCCCTCACCCAGAGGAGATGCAGGCTGAGACTGACCCCCAGGGCAGGGGGAGCCATGTGCCCCCTGCCCAGCAGCAGGGCTGCCAGCTGCAAGGTGCCTCTGCTGCCCCACAGCTGCCTCCTGCCCTGCACGGAGCTCAGCCACTTGGACCAGGCCAGCAGATGACAGCACCTTCACTGCATCCCCCCCCCAGGCTCTGCAAGGGGTGTGGGGAGCTGGTCACAGCCCCCTGCCAAGCCACCAGCTCAGGCAGGGATGGCACTGAGCTCTTGCAGGAGGGGAGATGGTAAGAGATAGCTGAGAGGTGGAGATGAGCCATCTGCAGGCTCACACTGCCTCTTAGTGGCCACAGAGGCCAGGTGGCAGAGGCAGAGCTGGGACCTGCTGCCAGCCTCGGCCGGGTGCACCAGGGCAGCATTGCACCCCTGGGCAGGTCTGGCCCCTTGGGGGACAGGGCAAGCGACAGCTGGGTGCCTGTAAAGGCAACCAGCACCCATCCAAGGGGCTGGAAGTGCTAGGCACAGCTTTGTGCTGCTGTTGTACAGAGACCCAGAGGCACAGGGCTGCATGCGTGGCCTCCCAGCCACGTTTTTGTCAGGTTTCCTCATGGTTGCACCATCAGCTGCATCTCACTGGCAGAACCTCCACCACCATGCATTCCCAGTGCCTGGGGAAATGCCCCATGCCTACTTCAGACACCCACAGCACCCTCTAGTACATCTTTGCCCTCAGGGATTGCAACAAGAGAAGAGGACAGAGACACTTGGACCATGCCACAGTGCTGGTAACAGGGCAGGAGCTCAAGTGTCTGCAGTGAGAGCCTCCCTGTCATCTTCCTCCATCAGCCATACTGGCTCCCACTTGGTCTCTCCGTCACTCCCACTTCCTTTTGGGGTCTACTGGTTGATCTGATACTTACAGGTGGATTTTGTGGAAGAGCTTGGCTATCCCCTGATGAGTCCAGTCTTTCCCCAGATGCGGTAGGATGTGGCCAAGAGCATCCGACCTAAAAGAAAGGAGACCAGGTTAGGCTGATCCAACCTGGTGGGATCCAGAAGGCAATGGGGTTTGGGGTCCCTCCTGGCTGCTTGTGCAAGCCTTGGAAGGACACCTTCCCCTAACACGGCCCCGGGGAGGGAGAAGGGCCATTACTTGGTGATGGTGCCATCGATGTCAGAGATCACCACCTTGTCATCCCAGTTCCACAGGTAGATAGTGGCCTCACAGCGGCATGTGCCCTGGTACTGAGTTGTCACACTGAACGCCACCTCATTGGGGCCGTCCTGCAGGTTCAGCCTCCCCTGCAGCAAAGTGGAAACGAGCACGATACACCAGCACTGGGACATGCCAGACCAAGGCTTTCCACAGACCAGGACTAACGCCTGAGCAGCCCAGAGACCCCCAGCCCCTACACAGGAGCCACCCAGGGCAAAGTATTTGAATGCCCTAGAGAACCTTAAGGTCAGGAGTAGAGAAAACCCCACTCAGAGGTTGTCTCCTCCCTACACACAAGCAGACGATGAAGGAGGAGAGTACATACAATTTGTTCCGATGACAGCCTCAGGGATTTCTTGTAGGTTGGCAGAGATTTCTGTGCAGAGGTAGCTGTTGCTAGTGCATCCCCTGGGTGCAGGGGCTCCTCGTCACTGGAGGACCCCTCCTCCTCCTGCCTACACAAGGAAGGGAAGAGCACAGTACCTCCATTCTGCAGCTCACAGCTTTCGCTATGAGCATGAGAAGAGAACTGGAGGGGACCCAGGACAACCCACCCACCTGGCCATGGAGGAGCTTGGCTGGACAGAGGGTCAGCCTGAGTCTTAAAAGAGTTTTCTGTCCTCATATATGAGGCAGATTTGGGAACAACTGGTCATTTAGAAGAGATAAAAGCCCACAGACTCCTGAAGGTAGCCTGGGTGCTCCAGCTCAAGCCTCCTAGCAGGAGAGAGAGGCACTCACCTCTGCTGAGCAGACTTGGGCTGCAGTGTCCCCACATTAGCCTTCCCTGGCCTTGTCTGCTGCTGTGGGTGGAAAGGGACATCATTAACACCTTGGTGTCACAGGCAGGGCTGCTTCAGTGCCACTTGGAGCGGTGACACCAAAGCAGCAGTGGCAATGCATTCCCCTGCCCTCAAGGGGATGTTGTCCCATGGAAGAGGGGCTGCATCATGGTGGCAGACAGGGGCAGGGAGACCAAGCACACGTGGTGCCTGGGCTGTGGCATGAGGGGCACGTGGCAAGAGGCTTCACCACTGCCAGGTCTGTGCTACTGCATTACCAGGCGTTGTTCTGGCATTAAGAGACCTGAAGGGACAGCAGCCTTCCCAGGTCACTGCCATAAGGTCCCTCTGGCTGCTCTTATGCTCAGCCTCAGACCATGCTCCCCAAGACCCTGCTGCTCTCCTCCCCACCAGAACGGCCCCTATCCCCCGGGGGCATGCTGTCACAGCCAGCACTGCAAACACCTCCTCTGCTGGGAACTCTCGCCTCCTCCAGGAGAACCACCACCTGCTGCCTCTCTTGGGCATCTTCTCCTTCACCAGTCGGTCAATGGTGTGCTGTGAGTGTGGCAGAACACAGGAGGAAATCAGTCACCTGCAACCCCAGCCAGCTCTACCAAGCCCTAGAACAGACTTATGCAGCCCCAACCCTCCCGGACTGCTAGGAGGCCCAGCTCTGGCCAGCCCTTGCACAGACAGACATCAGAACAGGTCATTTTTGGTAAGGAAACCTCAGCTCTCCAGACTTCAGTGGTACCCATGCATCTAAAAGCCACCCATAGGTACCTCTGGGGAAAGGAGAGAAGCCCAGCTCTGCCCCAGCCTGGCAGCTTGGCCTCTTGCAGCCCCTCTGTGCATTTGAGCCCTGCTGAGAAGGGCAAGCAGTAGATGTGTCATGCCACTGACCTCAGGAATGTTCCTCTGGAAAGCCTGCAGGGACAGGACCATGGGAGCAGCCACTGCCCAGTTGTAATACCTAGAAGAAACAAGAGGGATGGGAATATCACCACTTCTTGAAGCTGCGAGGGCTGTTTCCAGGTCACCATTCTGCAGCATGGTCAGAAAGCCCTCACCCACTGCCTAGGATGGAGTCACTGTCCTACCGGGGGTTCCTGTAGGGACAAAGCTAGAAGAGCCGGCCACTCACTTCTTGTTGATCAGGATCACCAGGTTGGGGTCATCAAGGAGCCCTGGATTCTCAGCAAACTCCTGGTAGGAGATGATGTGCTCCATGAACTTCTCTGGCGGGACAGAGGCTGTCATACCACTGGCATACAGGATGGGTTTCAGGACAGCAGACTCCCTTCCCCTCACACCTACCACGAGAAATCTGCCTGCTGCCCCCAAGGCCTCCACACAGTGACAGAGCAATTGCAGGCATCACATCAGAGCCAGACTCCATGGGGCTTTCAGCAGGTACATCTGACAGCAGCTGGACACAGGAAGGGATGCTAGGGTCTGCGACAGGCTTTGAAGTTTGCTCCACCTCACTGTCAGCAAGAGAAGGAACAGCAGCAACATCAGGCAATAGCTTTAGACGTGCCCCTGGTGTAAGGGCTCAAGGAGGTCTGAGCTTGCTCACTGGGGCCCCCCATACCTCCTGGGGAAATAGAGAGCCACCTGCTCCTCATCCAGGTTAGAGAGGTCTTCAAGGTAAACATCAGTAGGACCCAGGTGAGGGCTTCTTTTGATGGATCCTCAATGCACAGAGGGAAAGGAAGATACAGAGATGGCTTGGAAAGTAATTTGGCTAATTCATCAAGAAAGCTAACAGCATTTCCCCTCACTCTACACCCTACAGATTTTATGACTATCAACATACAAAGAAAGCTTTTCAAGTAGGCAAAGAAATGTATTCTGTCTTAAATCAACAGCAGCAGAAGTACATCAAGATACTTTCACTGACATGAGATCACTTGTAAGAAGGACACAGTAAAGTCCTACCTATGTTATGCTACAACAGCCTGAAGGTGACGTTTGAAATTAACACCATACAAGATAACAGAAACACAGAATCATCTAGGTTAGAAGAGACCTCCAAGATCATAACATTGTGATCTTCCTCTTTGTACAAGAAGGAATCCAAAATATCACTTCAGAGATTTTTTTCCTGAATTTATGCTGGCTGGAGAAGTAAGGCTGGTTAGGACAGGTAACAAAGCCCTTAATACAGCACCAAGGGAGACATACATGCTTTGTTCTGGGTAATTTTCTACCTGACTTGGCATGCTTAGGAAGAAGATGCAGGCCACGAGCTGCCAGACAATTCAAGTTCAGGGACAGTCTACATTGCTGAGAAGCCTAAGCCTGCACAAAAGCAGACGTCTGAGGATGGACTTCAGGAAACTAGGCAAGAAAGTCTAGGGTCACCAAAAGGTAGGAAATCAGAAAATGTCTTCTCAAAGCAAAGGAGCTGGTGGCATGTGGAGCAAAGCAAACATGTCACACCTCAAATATCCAGGACAGTCAAGGGGTTATGCTGAACCAAGAACCCAGCCCCTCTCCAAGTCCAGCTCTGTCCATGGGCTCAGACACCGCTCCCAGCAGCACCAGTCATCTGCTCACCTTGTCTCTGCTGGGGTTCACAGCTCTCCAAGCCCACCTGGCTCAGGACAGCAGCTCCCTCAGAGGACTCCACATCTGGCTGAGCTCTCAGCACAACCCTCTCACCTCCCTTCTGCTCCTCTTGTGGGGCTGAGGTGGCACCTGATGAGCTCTCTGCCCCCATGGCACTGGGGTTATCCATCAGTCCAGGGGGGCCGTTGCCTTCCTCAGGCATGAGTGTTGGCTCATCAGCCAGCACTGCAGAGGAACAAGGTGGGTCCTGAGGTCCTGCTGGGCATGGACCTCCTCCCAGACCTTCAGAGATGGCAAGAAAATGGGTTCTCTCATCCACTGGCACTGGTGTCACAGAGCCAGTGGTTGCTGCAGTCTTTGTGGACTTGGCTGGTTCGACCCGTTCTGATTTATTCACCTCAAAAAGAGAAGAACAGGTCTGAGGATGGGACGTTTCTCAAAGCATCAGGGAGAAGAGGGCCAGCCCTCTGAGGCTGCCTGGCCCCAGCCTTCTCCACTTACCCCAGGAGCTTCAGACCCCCTCCCACTGCCCACTGGAGGGGCACCAGAGCACTCACCTCAGGGAGCCGTCCCCAGGCCCACTGCATGTGGGATTCAGCCCCTAGGGCAAAACTCTCCTGTGGCCCAACCTCCAGCTCGGAGTCACTTCTGGGAGAAGACAGATGGCTCGGGGCTGGGCTACAAGAAGAGAAGGCAATATTGGGCCTGCTCCACCTTATATAGCCCCATGCTTTCCTGTCAACTGCAAAGATATTTAGGGCCAAAAGCTCTGTAAGGCTGGTTTCCCAGAGAGTCAGTTCTGCCCCATAAAACTACCATTTGCCAGGACTGATGGGAAGCTGAGGTCCAAGAAATGAAAGTGCTTCAGCCCTGAGCTTTTCCACAGCCACACCTTATCAGCCAGGAAGGCTGCTGCCTTCTCCTGACACCCCCGGGTCCTTTCTCCCGACCACCTGCCCCAGCCATGAGGCACACCTCTCTGCTCCCACCAAAGGGGTGCAGACCACCTTGGACCCATCCTTTACCTGTCCATGGAGGCTAGCTCCCCATCAGAGTAGGGGTGGACCTCCTGCACCTGCAGTGACCCGGTTTCTTCTTCGGGGAGATCAGTGAAGGAAAAATACACTGGATCACTGGAAAGAAAGCAGGAGTATATAGTTACACTACTCTCAAGAGCCAGCTTCCTCTGCTGGAAAGCTGGCAATATCCAAATTTGCCATTTCCAGGACTGCTGGGCACCCCCAGGGGGCCTACAGGCCTGGCCCCAGCCCCAGCAGCTCACTCGGGGCCTGGCAGCTTGAGCAGCTCCTCTACAGACACCTCGCCCCTGGCCTCCTCGCAGCCTCCCGGTGCGGGGCCCGTCACCTCCTTCCTCCTGGGCTTCCTCCTGTGCCGCCTCCTCCTGCGCAGGGCCACCTCAGCGCTCGGGGCCTCCTGGCCATGAGAGGGTTGAGCGGCGCTCTCTGGGCTCTCCTCCGTGGGGATGGGAGACGTGCAGAGGCGGGATGGGATGCTCCTCTGGAACAGGGATGGGCAGAGGCCATCAGCTCCCTCCTTTCCAGGCTGGCAGCCCATCCAAGCCCTATCCAAGATGTTCCACAATCACAGCACCACTGAGCTCTGCCCCTGGGGGTAGTTGTGTCTAGGCCTACAAGGAAGGTTTTGTGCATGCGACATGCAAATAAAAACAGAGCTATGCAGCCACAAGTTAAAGACATCCTTAATAAGGGCAAGGGGATGCAGGCAGGAGATGGCACCACAAGACCAGAATTATGAAGGGTGTAGATGGGATTTGTTTCTAGTGCCTTCTCCCTGCTCTCAAAAGCAGCCCAAGCCAGCAGCAGCCACAAGTCATCCTGGTAGGGAGTTGGCTGAGATTTCCAGAAGCCACAACTGATCTCACCCTGCTCACCAGTGGAGCAGACAGCCTGCCACAACATCTGGCTCACTTCCACCCTGTCACAAGATCCCTCAAGAGCCCAAGCTCAAGATACCTGCCAGGCTGGCCAGGAGCCATGCCCGGGGAGGAAGGCCTGTCTGGGATGGGGATATTTGGTCTAACGCTCGCTCAGGGTGCTTCACGCTGGTAAGATCCCTTGAGCAGGAACCTTTCTGGGCACACAGAACAGGGACTAATGCAGCCACCCCAGGGAAGGGCAGCAGTCCAAGCCTGGTCCTTCCACCTAAGCCCTTGTGACCACCTGGAAGTGAGGGGACACAGAGCAGCAGCTCCTCTTCATCACCGACCTCATTCTCCTCAGACTCCTGGACAAAGAAGGCCTCGCCATTGTCACCCAGCTTCATGTGCAGGTCCACAGGCTCCCCATTGATTTCGATGTCAACCTAGCATGGGGCAGAAGGTGTCTGTCCACCTGAACGCGCTCACCCATCAGGGCACAGCAAGGCACTTCCCCAGGGAGGTGACGGGTTGCGGATGCTCAGGGGACTGACAGCCACCTGGCCTTTGGGACCAGGAACCTCTCCCCTAGGAAAATCCTAGGGAGCACTACCCCTTTTGAAAGGGGCTAGGTTCCATTCAGGGGCATCCCCTCCAGAAAATAGCGAGAACGCCTTTAGACAAGGCTACCCTTCCTCAAACAAGGTTCTTCCATAACCCAAGGTGGGGGACACTGAGGGCACTACTCAGATCCTGGATCTAGAGACACCAGAAAGAAACCTCAGTCCTTCCCCATACACACAAGAAGCTGTGACAGGGGAAAAGACCCAGCTCCCTGAACACCAGAGGAGGGAACCCAAGGGCACCAGCACGCATCCTGCCAGGGCCAGCACCACTTACCACCTTCTCCTTGGAGCGCAGCACACCCAGCTTCCCGAAGCGCACGTGGAAAGGGGAGCACTGGAAGGAGTTATCGGGCTGCCTCACCACGATCACATCGATGCAGCCCGTCAGGGTGGCAGGGTTCAGCCCCCGGTACAGCTCCTTCACGGTGACGAAGACAGTCTCAGCAAGCTGCCCCACGTAGTTCATTGTCTGGGACTGCAAGGCAGAGACAGGAACAGGCTCAGGTGGGAGGAAAGGGCTCCGGCAGCTAGGTGTGAGCTTGCTGTAGGAGAGCTGACCCACAGCTGCAAGCACAGCCCCATCAAGGGGACAGGTCCCTATCAAGGGGACAGGTCAGCATCCAGGGAAACCAAGGCAAAAATACAAAGGGCCTTGATGGAGGCCAGCCAGGGACTGAGCACCAGAGAACAGGGCAGAAGCTGAGCATTAACCATTGCATCCAGCGTGGAGGAGAGATTTCCTTGCCATTAGGACACCACCACATTTGTCACTTGCAAGAGCAAATACTACTTTGAGGCAACACCTTGCCATCAAGCTGTTACCATACAAGTTTGCTTGGAGGGAGTCCTCCTGCCCTGGGCTGGCCTTAGAAGCTCAGGGCAGAGAGGTGAGAAGCGCAAGGAGCTGCTACGTACACCACATGCTCACTTCTATCAAAGCCACTTTCCTCACTCAGAAGTATACATTTAAGTCTCACCAAAACAGGCAGACAAAGCCCTCGCTAAGACCAGAGCTCCCCAGTCCTCACACCTTGCCGCTGCTGCCATCGCCCAGCTTCCCAGGGAGCCCCTGCCCAGGGGCTGCACTGCCTGGAGCCACAGGCCGGCGGAGGACACCCAGGCAGCTCTGCAACACCATTTTCATGGGCTCTGAGGTTGCATGGCTTCTGTTTTTTTGTTAGTAAAAACACATGGAAGGAAAATTTTGCCTGCTGCATGGTCATCATCTCATCTGCTCATACCCACAGCAGAAGCGAACCCCCCTCTGCCATACTCAAGCAGGCACGTGGAAGAGATGCATGCCTGCAAAGCTGGAGTTTGCATGGTCCATGCTGGGGATCACAGAACAACACACGTACAGCAGGCTTTTGCACCCCACCTCACCCCGAGGAGAGGAGGGCGCACAGGACAGCCACCCCAGAAGGACCACAGAGACCCAAAGGAAACCTCTTGCTTCACCAGCAGGGCCAGCCCACGGCACAGCACCCACAAGGGCTCTCAGCACAGCCCCCGGAGCACACCCAGCAAGTGCTGGCTCCTCAACCAGAGGGACGAGCCCTCTGTCCCCACGTGTACCCAGCCTCTTTGATCTGCCCTGCAGCAGCTCAGCCCTGTCCTGTTCGCAGACATCCCTGCAGGAGGGGACTACATGTCTCCTCCCCTGACTGCTAGGAATAAACCAAAGCCCAGATGCCCCCCAGGGCAGCAGGAAAGCACTGGCTGGCTCCAGAAGCATCAGTGCCTCTGTCAGCATCGGTGCCTCCGTCAGCTCTGCTCCCAGCCCTGATGGCACTGAGCTGCTGAGCCCAGCTTCCCCAGGGCAGGCAGCCCTCCCTGCTGCATCACAGCACACAGCAGGGATCAGGAGGGAGCTCTTTGTGGCAGCAGAGGGGATTTCTGGAGACAAGGAGCCTCTGTTCAGCCACAGTGCTCCCAGGGGATGCACGTTGAGACAGACCTGAAGGACGCACAGGGAAATGCTCAGGCAGATAAACACATACAGCCCACGGGGGCTGGGATGGGAAAGAGCCCCTGTGAACAGGCCCATGCTGTGAAGCATCGCATGCCACGGCCACATCCCCTTTGCAGAGCCAGCATCTCCTCCACAGGGCTTTGTGCCCCTCCACAGGGCAGGACAGCACTCATCTGGGGCCAGATCAGGGTTTTGTGCCCAACAAGGTGGGCAAACAGAGCGGGGGAGCTGGGGGGGTCTTGGTGGTAAAGGGCACTTCGGTCTCTCCAGGTGAATTTCCGCGGGGGCCTGCCCTGGGTGCACAGCTGTCCCCTGCCCAGCTCTCTGCCCACACACTGCTGGGACCTGCACAGGGTCAGAGCTCGGAGCAGTGGGAAGAGGATGGCTTCGGGGCCGTTTTCAGCTTGCTGAAGTTAACACTCTGGGGGCTTCACCCAGAAGAGCAGAAGGCAGAGAAGAGAGGCTGGGATTTCTCACAGCCCTCTGCCCAGCAATAGACAGAGCAGGTCCACCACAAAGATAGAGAAAGTTATGATGTGGAAAGAGATAACGGGTGGACAAGCCAGGAGAAAGGGTTTTGAGGACACCAAGCCACAGACAACAAGTAAACCCTACAGTAGGAGGGGGCTCCCCCACTCCCAAAAAGAGCAGGGCCACAGCCCCGCACCATACAGCTCCTGCAGAGGGGACAGCCCCCCCAGGGGGTGACATGCCACAGCCCACCCTGCCGGCTGAGGACCCCCGGAGCACCCCAGGCCCCTCACCACCTGGCTCTGCTCCAAGCAGCAGCCCCCCTGTCCCTGCCTGTCCCCAGCACCAGGCAGGTGGCACAGGGACAGCTGTCCCACAGCTGACGCACCCCATAAGGAGCGGCACCTTCCCCCTGCTCCCCATCCATCACGCAGCTACAAGCCACCCAGAACCTTCCCCTTACCTTAACCAGGCACCTCAGCACCCTCTCAACTTTGGGGCAAACCGACCAGAACCCCCCGGAGCTGCTCTGCACCACCTGCAGCACCCAGCTCCGCAGCTCCTCCTCTCCCCACCACTTCCTTCCTCTCACCTGAGCCAGGGGAGGGCCCCAGCTCCCAAACAGCACCCAGCCCCTGCCGCAGGCCTCCTGCTGAGCCTGTGAGGGCTCCCGGGAGGCTTTGAGGGTGGATCTGGAGACGGGGAGCAGCTGCGTGTCGTTGCAGCCGGCTGGTTTGCTCCGGCTGCCTTTCACTGGCGGAGACCTGTTCCTCCATCCTTCCCCAGCCGGCATCCCGCGAGGCTGCTGCAGCCTGACCCCGGGGCTGGTGTTTCCCAGGAACGTCCTTATTTCGTTTTCTGGACCAGATCTCCAAGCGTTTAACCCCTTGGGGCATGAACTGGATGAAGCCCCAGCTCTCAAGACCCTGGCAAAGACTGAGCGAGCCCTTTGGAAAAGGCACACAGAGGCTGCGTGTGCGGTGCTTGGAAAAAAAATATAAGAAAATATAAAAACTATAGAAGAACAACTGGGCTGTGGTCTAGGAGGAAGGTGGGCTGCTAGCGGGGAGGAATAAACCTTCACTAGATTCTAGTGTGGGGGAGATTTAGAGGGAGTACATTTAGCTGTTCCCAGTAAACTGGGAGAGTGGATTTTGGCGAGATGTTTCCCCACAAAACCTCGGACTGACATCAGGCCAAAAGCTTCCAAGGGAAGACTGCCTGACCTAGGGTTGTATGCCCCAAGCCAGAGCCATCCTGAGCCCAGCCTCCTGCTCCTGCAGGGCTCAGCCCCTCCTGCAAGGGCTCTTGGATGCCTTGAGTCTGGGGAGATGCAAACACGTGCTTGGCTCGCTTATTTCAAGCTCCCTATCCTGCCCTGCTCTTTGCAAAAAGAGCAGAGGGGGGGGGGATTTTTCCAAGCTCTCTAAGTCTTGCTAAACAAATCCCCCCCCGGAGAAGTTAAAGGAGCTTCGAGGGCTGAGGATGTGCTCCAGGTAACAGAGGGGATGGAAACGTGCAGCAGGCTGTTAGCTCTCAGCTGCGGAGACGTGGGGAGGCTCCGGCCGCGTCCCTGCTGCGAGGCAGCTGCCTGCCCTGCTGGCAGCACACCCGAAAATCTCCCGCGGACCCGGTGCTGTCAGCATGGGAGCCACCCGCCGTGGCCAGCACCCTTGGGAGATGCACCCCTGCCAGGGGCAGGAACTGGCAGCGATTTGCAGCAGCGCGGGAATGCCTTTTCAGAAGAGGGCAGCATTTCTTTGTCAGCCAGCTGAATGCATCCTTGGGCGAGCCCAGAGAAGGCGGGCAGAGCGAGCAGGAGCACACAAGCAGCGCAGCCTTGCTCTGGCTCCAAGCCCCCATCCTCTGGGCACTGGGGTAAGCAGCTGGGACTCCGGCACCCTACAGAAGCAGCTCCCACCCCTTACCTGCTCCAGGCCTCCTGGCTCGGCTGTCTCTCCCCCGACTCCCAAAGCACCAGGTTTGCTCCCCGACGCCGCAGCTCTCCCAGCACAGCGGTGCCTGGGCACCGCCGCGCACCCAGAGCATCCCCGCGGTACCCACGGCTCCCCCTCGCCCAGCCGCTGCGTCATGCCTGTGCTGTGGAGCTCCTGGCCTTCTCATTGCCCTGGTCGCTTTCTACAAAGCCATAGGGTTAATCTTGGTCCTTGCCCGCTGCCTCTGAACCACAAGGCATGTTCTTTTCATAATCTGTCTCTGTTGTTTTTTTTGGGGGGGAAGGCAAGCCCGGCAGATCCATCGCTCCCTGGGCACCCCAAGTTCTCTGCATCCTCCCACCTGGAGAGGTCCAGCAGGGAGAGGTTTGTTCTCCCCTTTTGGGACCTCCACAACCCGCAGATGTTTGCAACGAGCTTTTCATAACAAGATGGCTCTTTCCTATTAGTCAACTGAAATGCGGTGCCCCCTGCTCCCTGTGTTCCAGTGCAAAGCGAAGCTCACATGCGTGTCCGTCTTGGCAGCTTGCTTCTTGCATCCCTGGCGTTCCTTGGCCGTCTCAGATTGCAGCTTCCCCTGGCACGGGATGGCTGCGCTCAGGTCCCTTGGCATGGCTGCGAGCGCTGTGCCTCTGCTGGCTGGCAGCTGCATCCCCAAGGAAACCTGCCACCATCTCCTCGGCTGTCTGGAGCAGCCACAGAGCCTCCTCAATTTCCCTCTGCCCCAGAAAAAACACCTCCTGCGTCCAGCCGGTGGGTGAAAGGGGGGACGCGCCGTGTCAGTGAGGGGCTGTTCCCCCCCCTCTTTGTATTTCGACAGCTGCTGCAGGAAAGCCGGGAGGCAGCCAGCTCTGAGGATGCCTCCAAGGTGGGGCTGGTGTCAGTTCTGCCTCCTCCCTCAGCCATCCCATTATTTCTCCTGGTTGTTCCCAGCTGTTCGAGCTTGTCTCTGAGCAGCCTGGCAGCCCCTCGGGACGCTTTGCCTCTGAACCCTCCTCGCTGCTTGGTCCTTTGCGGGCCTGGGGTGGAACATCTGGAGGAAGGCTGGATGCAAGCGGGAAGCCGGCTGGCTGGGACCGACACAGCTCGGCTCGCCAGGGGCACTGCAGCGGAGCAAGGATTCATCCAGGGTGGGAGGGGAGAGCTGAGCTTTGCCTGTCAGGAGGCTGTGACCGCTTACGGTGATGGTCAGGGGCTATGGCAAGGCCAGGGGGCTCCAGCACCCAGCTGTAATTCAGGACACGGCAATGGTGAGCAGCAACACGGCGCCCCAAAGCCGGGCAGGGATGTTCCCCTGCAAGGCTGGTGGGGCTGGGGAGTCCTCACCAGGGCCGGAGGCTTGGATGCAAAAAGCCCTTCCCAAGCCCTGCATCGCTGTCCCTGATCCTCGCAGGGGGAAGCAGCCTTTTGAAAGCAGGGAGAGCGCCCGGCAGCACGGTGCTTCCTGCCTCGCTCAGCTGGCCGCTCTGATTTCCTTCCCCGGCTCAACAAAGAGCTGCGCGGGCTGGTGAAAGGGGTGATTCAGCAAAAGAGGACGCGGGGAGCGAGGCAGGAACGCCGTCAGCGCAGCTGGACAGGGTGAGCTTCCCATCCAGCAAAAGCAAAAGCAAAAGGCAGCAAGGCTCAGGTGTCCCGCTAGCTCGGGGAGGTTCTGGAGCCAGGAATGCAACAGCAAAACGCAGGGTGGGTTGGTTTTTTTTTTTTTTTTTCTCTTTTCCATTACCAGAAAGATCAGGTCAGACTGGCGTGGCATGTGACGGAGTGGGTGGAAAGCCATTTTGCCCCGAGAGGAAGAAATGCCATCCCCAGTCGCCAACTGCAAGCATCGGAAAAGCCTGAATTCTGGCCACGGGACCGGCTGAAAACCGCCCGTCCTGCTCCATAAACCCGCTCCGCCGATCTGGATCTGATCTCCCACTTTCTGACCTGCTGAAAGTTCGCGTTCCTGCCCCGAACACAAAGGGCTCGAGCCCCCTCGGGAAGAAAAACCGGAGCGCGGCAGCTCCCGCAGGCGGGGGCCGCCGGGGGCCGGGGCTGTCGGGGGACGCGGGGCACCCTAGGGAAGGGGGCGAGGAGGGAAGCCCCCAGCCCGCGGCTGCCCGGGAGCCCCAAGCTCCCCGCCCCGGCCGCGCGGCTCTGGGTGTGCGGCACGGCCCCGCACGGCCCCCGCGGAGCTTCGCCACCAGCTTGGAGCCCAGCAAGAAGGGGAGCGAAGCGCGCGCGCGCCTCGGGGCAGCTGGAAACCCTTCCACCCCGTGCTCCGAAGCCGCTGTCTTTATTTCGAGCCGCGGGACGCTTCCGAGCCACGCTTAGATCAAAAAATCACCTAAATAAATAAATAAATAAATAAATAAATAAATAAATAAATAAATAAATAAATAAATAAATAAATAAATAAATAAGGCGGGGAGCCGGGGCCCTGCCCGCTCCCTGAGCCGCCCGTAACGCGCAGCCCCCGAGGCGCTGCCCCAGCCCCGGGAGCGCGCCCCGCGGCTGCCGGCCCCCCGGGGGCGCGCGCCCGGCCCCCCGCGGCCGCCCCGCTCTGACACGGACGCGCGCCCCCGCTGCCGAGCCGCGCGCGCGCGCCGCCGCGGTGACGTCACCCCCCCCCCCCAAGCCGCACACGCTCCCCCCCCCCCCCCCCCGCCTCCCTCCCGCCCTCCCCCGGCGCTGATGCCGCTGTGTGTCGCGCCCGCCCGCCCCGCGCTCATGCCTGCGCTCGGCGGCGGCGCCCGCCCGCCCCGCTCAGCCGCCGGGGCCGGTGCCGGTGCCGGGGCCCTCGGCCGGGGGTGAGTGCCTGGGGGAGGGAAGGAGGAGGGGAGCGGGGGAGGGTCCGGGGCCGCCGCCGCCTCCCCTCGGTGCCCGCCTCCTCCCCGCCGTCCCCAGCCGGGCGGCCCCGGCAGGTGAGGGAGGGCGGGCGGGGGGGCCGGGGCTGCCCGGTTCGGGGGGCGCCGGGGGCAGCGGGGCCGCCCCGGCGGGAGGGAGGCGGTGCCCGGCCGCTTTCGGCAGGTAGGAGCCGAGCCGCGGGGAGGGGGCTTCAGCCTGCGGCCCCTGGGCTGGGGGGGGCTGAGCGGGGGCTGCCGCCGCCGGGGGGGCTCCGTGTGCCCTGTGCGCGGGGCGGCCGAGGGGCTGGGGCGGGGGTCCCGGGGGGGTGGGGGCCCAGGGGTGCTCGTCCTGGGGGTGCCCCCCCCCCCCCCGCCGGGAGCGCCCGGCCCCCCGAGCCCCGTCCTGGGCGCCCCGCGGGGTGCTGCGCGCCAGCCCCGGGTGCCCGGAGGAGGGCTGTGAGCCCCTGCGGGACGGGGGGCTTGGGGGGGGCGAGCTGCGTCCCGCGGGGTACCTGCAGGGCTCCGTGCCGGCCCTCCTTCGGCTGCCAGCCCCCGAGGAGCCTTCAGCCCCCCGCGGGCACCCTCCTCGTCCCGGCCCAGCTGCTGGCCCCCGCCGCCGGCTCCCCGAGGGGGGCGAATCTCCGCGGGTGCGGAGCCAGGAGTGCGCTTCGCTGTCCGGAGCGGCTTACTCCCAACCGATCGCTCTTTAAGGGCTGAGGAGGGGGAAGAGGAAAAGAAAACTAACGCAGAACGCCAGATGAGAGGCAAACAAATCAAAGCGAGCCTCCTATTTACTGCTGGGGGAAGCTGCAATTTACTGATAACTCCGGTTAGCCGGGCTGGGACTGTGACCTCGGCGTGTTTTACAGCTCTGGATCCGCAGCTCGGCGGAGGCAGCAGGCTGCTTCGGCCCCTTTATTGTTTCCTCCTAACTCGTCGCAGTAACGTGCGGCACAGTAATGCCCGCACGGTCTTTGGGCCCTGACCCACCTCTGGGGGTGGCGAAGAGGAGGCCGTGGGGCTGCGTTTTGTTTCCGACACAGCCTAATCTGTGGCATCCCCTAACGGGACTGGAGACGGCTGGGGTTCGGCAGGGGCTTCCCTGACGGGGTTCAGCCTCCCCAGCTCTTGCTGCTGTAAGAAAGCCGGGGCGATTTGAAGCCCCCGAGTCGCTCCTGGTAACACCTCGCTGTCGGTGGGATGGTTGCTGACCCGGACCTGCCCGCTGTGGGTTTCTGCCTCCCGTCGGCGGTGGTGGGTGCTGCGGGGAGCCCCGGGGCGGGCAGTGGCAGCACTCGGGTGGCTTTAAGGGTGCACAGCAGCAAGCTTTTCCTTTCCCTATTCAGACCTCCTTTTCTCCCCTTCCAAAAATGTGCTGCCTCCGTGGATGTGAGCTATGCTATTTTCTTTATCTTCTGCTCCGGTTACTATGGTGCTGGTGTGTGAAGCAGCTCCGCCAGCTACTCTGGGAGCTCGTAAAAAACCTCAAACTTGGTGTCCCCTCGCCGGTGAGCAGGGAGCGCCGCGTCCGGCCCTTACCGAGCCGCTCCCCGTTTGCATGGCCTGCCGTGAAGTGGGTCTGGAGGCTGGGCAAGGTCCTCGGGGAGCCTGCTCCGAGGTTTCCAGCAAAACACCGACCTCAGCAGCGTGAGGCCGGTGCTTGGCTTCACTCTTCGTTGTCATCACCGACCTGGGGGCTGGCCCTCGGAGGCGGCGAGCCCTGGGAGACCTGCGTGCATCCCCTCCCGGGCACCGGGCTGCTCGTTTCCTGCCTGGTGCAGACAGGGCTGTAGCTCACTCGGAAGGCTGTTGGGAATGGAAACAAATAATTTAGAGTCTGTGGAAATCCGTGCAAACAAAAGGCAGAAGATGGGAACAGACGTTTCCCCCGGCGCCGCCGTCCTGCTCGGCCCTTCCAGCTTGCATAAGCGCCCGAGCAAACTCGCGGCTGCTGGTTCGGTGCCGCCTGCCTCGCTAGGGCAGGCCTCGCTTCCCACCTCTGACATCTTGCCTTTCTGTCTTTTTCTACCTGATTTGCATGGAAAAAGGCACAAGGGGGGATCCATCCCACGGGGAGGCGGTGGGAGCGGATCCCGAGTTTGCTCGCTGTCCGTGCAAGTTGCTGTCGCCCTTCTTCTCGCAGGGAGCTGGCCTGGCCCTGAAATCCGGGGATTGCTCGGGGCAGCAGGAACCCAGCGCCAGGTCTGGGTTCCTCCCACCTCGCCGGGGCACAGATTTGTCATTCCTGAGGGTGATTCACCCCGTCCAGACTCTGATTCACCCCCGGAGGTGCTTCTCCCTGTGCATTAATTAAACAGGAGCCTGGGATGATGATGTTTATGACTTAGGCACCTGTTCCAGGTGGAATAAAGCTAGGTCCTCTTGCAGAGGCTCATCTGGAGGAGATCCTGCTTGCTGCGGGACTGGCAGTAAGATGGTGGGGAAGGTCTGCAGCATCTCTTGCCCTCTTTCAGCTGTGATGGCTTTCTTGCTTTGTTGAGTCGGAGAAGGGTGATGTTTCTAATTAAAAAGAAGAAAAAGTCATGTACTTCTCCCATTCTTTGTTTGTTTTCTGGTGTGTTTTTTTTTTTCTCTGGACAAATGTTCTAAATAACAAAGCTTAAAATGCAGATGGAGCGAGTTTGCTTGAAGTGAAATCACTGGGAAAGCCTTGGTTGGTTGAGGGCTGCGGTGGACGCGGAGGAGCTGGTGATGACATATGGCACAAGAGGAGAGCCAAAGCGGTTTGTTTGTCACCAGAGGCAGTCGCAGTCACTGCGGCCACGGCTCATCTTCACAAGGAGGATGTTCCCATATGTTTCAGAACCTCCTCCATCAGCTCTCCAACCTAAAGGATCCTGTGATTCTTTCCTCTCTCCTTTCAGAGTGGTGTACCGGTGCCCTCGCCTTTCCCCACAGAGCTGATAGGGAGATATTTAACCAAACTCCCTTTATCTGTGTCCTCTTCACTCCTTATTCCTACATTATTATTTATTTTACATTTAAACATTGGGAAGCGAGCCTTATAAGCTCTGCGTTCAGCTTCAGGGATGGCTCTTGTATCACTCCCGATGGCAAGCACCACCCTCGCTGCCCCAGCCAGGCCCCCCGTGTGTTTTAGCACTTGCTTGGAAAAGCAAACAGCCTGTTGTTAGGGTTGCAGAGTTTCCATTTGGGTTCCACCCAAATGATCCCATCCAGTAACGCTTGGAAACTCAGCCTGGGTGATAGGGCTTCGCTTGCTTTCCTCTGAGCAGGTCTTTCTGGGGGAGAGACTTCGAGGGAGGCTGTTCCAGAGGAAGGAGAAGAGCCTCGTAGCTTTTTTTTTTTTTTTTCTCCTCTTAATACAAGGATGCTTGAGAGGGCCATGTCAGGAACAGGGTGGGGAGAGAGCCTTGGAATGTGGCCTGCAGAGTGTCCTTCACAAGGAGCAGTGCCTGGCTGGGACAGGTTCGAGCAACGAGCACTTCAAAACTCACCGAGGCGAGAGGCGGTTGAGAGGGGTGTCCTGTTTGGGGAGGTAAGGAGGCTCGCTGCTACCCGTGTCAGTGTCTTTAACTCTTCCTCTCCTTAGGAGCTGTCTCGAGGCTGTTTCCAGACTGGCTTTTTTGTGCTACAGGTACAAAAAGCATTAGTTTGCTCCCGTGAGGAAGATGAGGAGGCTGCGTGGACCTGTGGCTCGGCTTGTGGGCTGCCTTCAGCCAGGTGCGTGCTCTGCTCCGACGCTTTGATAAAGAGAGAGGTTTTCGTGAAACTTAGAGGAACATCTCTTTGAGACAGGTCAAGCAAGTATTTGTTTGCCTGAGGTGTCATGCCAGTAGTGCACGGACACTCAAATGGGTAGTCATTCTGTTTGTTCCTGTTGTTTCTTTTCGTGCATAACCAGTGCTCTCTGGTGTAGTGCATAAATGCAGGTTAATGACTGCGTGTAACCAGAGTCAAGCCGGTGGTCTCTTCTCATCTGGAGCCTGGGCATCTCCTATGACCTTACCCCCGTGGCGTTGTAAATCAGAAGCTGTGGCACCTCTTTGTGTCCAGGCTCTAATCAGAAAGCGCTGGGGATAATGGTTGTTCTCCGGGGAGCTTTCCTCCCTCTCAAGCCAGCTGTGGGACACCGAATTTTCCGTGGCGTGTCAGGCAGGTGAGGGGCAGGATCAGCAAGGCTGGAAGAAGCTCTCCTCAGGCACGGAGTGATGACGTGCCAGGACTTCAGCAAGGGCCAGGGTTTGTCTTCTGGGTTAGCAGCCAGGCTCTGCGCTGTCTGTGTGTGAACTGAAGGCATCCTTTGCCAGCTGGGCTCTCCGAAGGGCATAAAACTCTCCGGGGGTCCAAGACTGTATAGGGGAGGAGGCAATGCACTCAGCACCAGCGCTGGTTCCCGAGAGTGAACTGCTTTTATTCCTCTGTGTTGGGGGACTGCTTCAGCCAGCTTAAAAACAAAGCTCCCAGAACTCAGCAAATCTTAACCAAAAAAAAAACAACAAAAAAAACCTTGCTTTGGTCCGCTGGTGGTTCATCTTCCCGCAGTGCAGCCCCAGCAGTGCTGTTCCCGTGTACCTCGGGGCTCGCTGCCCCGCTGGGACCTTGCCGACGGACAGCACGGTTACTGCTGGCAGCGCGTGCCCGGCCGTCCCACGGAGCTCGTCCTGCCGTCTGTCCCAGATCCCCGGGAACCCGTCGGTATCTGTGCGTACTCGAAGAGGGATTTAACCTTCCTGCCTGCTCTTAAAGGGGTAAAAATAAAGAGGTTTGTTTCAGAGGACCGGAATTAGGCTCAAAGCCTTCAATACTAGATCCGAGAGCTCTTCATCTCCAAATGTGCTCAGCGTAGAAGTAGCAAAGGTCTTTTGCTACTCCAGGACAAACCTCGATACCTGAAGACCTTCCCAGGTGGCTCCAGGTCCTGCTCATCCCTAAACCTTGGAGGCTGTCAGCTCACCCGGCGCCTCCAGCACACCGCTCTTTCAGCAGCTTCGGAGACCTTGACAGGTCGGATGTGGCACGAGCGGGGCTTCTTGAAGCGTGGTATTCCCACTCCTGGCAAGAGGAGCGTGTTTACCCCGTGCATCGAGGTTAATTGGCTCTCGGGGCGGTTGTGGCTGTGGGTAGTCATGCGGGTGTGAGCGCTGGAAGCGTGTCATCTTCTAACACGTGCAGGGCGTTACGCGGGGCCAGCGTGCCGCGCTTGGTAAGCAGGGTGTAAACGCGGGCTCCTCTTCTGCAACGTGCCTCGTCCTTCCTTGCTTTGTTAAGAGTCGTTTCCGTGTTGGGAAATATTTAAGAAAAGGGGAGTGTCTCTATCAGAGGCAGAGCTGATTTAGAGACAAAATTCTGGGAAGAAGCCTCAGCTGCACTAGCAGAGGAGAAGCAGGCTCGTGGGCTGGACCCGGAGCCAGCAGATGGATGTGAATGTTTCGTGAAGGCCAAAGCCCACCTGTTGCCTCGCGCTCTGCTCCTCCGGCCGTTTGTGCACCCTGACGTGCAGCGGATGTTTTAAATAACAGCCAGGTGTTTTAAATAAATACCGGGTGTGCGGTGTTTTAATGCTGCTTCACAGCTGGGGAGGATGGGGGCTGTGGGTGATGAGGTTCGTGGTGCTCAGCCACATGTGTGGTGCTGCTCCAGAGGTCCTGGCCTCTCCTGTGTTCTCAGGCTTTGAGCTTCCAGAAGAAGGAATCGTCTCACTGCCTTTCCTGTCCCTCTGACCTGCCCGTGAGGACCAGTACGTGGCCGGCTGCGTTTCCTTCTGGCCCTGCGAACGGCTGCAGTGCTCGTGAAAGCGCTGCTTCTGGAGGGGGTGAGCACAGAGGCCGTGTTCCCCTGTACCCGGATGAACCCGCAGCTGTTTTACAGGCAGGGCTGGATGCTCTCTGCAGGTCTGTGTCGGGTGCTGGTGCTTCCCCTGTTCAGGTTGGCTGAGGGTTTTGTTTCACCGCCGTGCCTACGCCGTCGCACCACGCTGGCGGCGAGCTGCTGGATGGTGCGCGTTGGTTGTGTGCATGACGGAGAATGGTGGGCCTGATCCTGTGCACACGGCAGCTTCTCAGTGCTGGTAGTGCAGCTGAGCTGTTCTCTTTATTATTTTCAGGGATTTTTATCACACACTTAGAAATGACGGTGATCTGGCAGAGGCAACTTTGGACCAGCGCACGGGGGGCAGGAGCTGTGCAAAGGTCTCTCATGGGTAGTTTTTGCCTCCATCCCCCTGGACCTGTACCCTTCCCGAGCTTTCCCTGAGCTCCGTTTGCTCTCCTAATTTTGCCAGCATCGTCTTCGTGCTGGTCTGTGTGTCTGGAGAGGCGGCAGGCCCCCGGTCCTGCTCACTGCCCTGCCCCAGGTGGCGCGCCGTTCCCACTCCGCACTGAGGATCCTCCTCCTGCCGCCCTCCCAGCCCACGTCCCCGTGTGCGTGCCACCTCTGCTGCCCTACAGCCCATGTCTGAACCCCCTGCTGGCCCCAGGGGAGCTGAAGGAGCCTGGCTGTTACGGGTGGGATATCAGGTAGGGCTTGTTCGCTCCCAGAAGGAAGGCTGGCGGTTGGTCTGGAGCCTGTTTGTTGGAGCATTTCTGCCTCCCTGGGGGGGCTGAGCTTGGCCGGGGTGCCTGAAGGTGCCTTCAGCACGAGGGAGATGCCTGTGACCGTAGACGATGGTGGCAAAATAAGTTTCCCTGTGGTAGCCCAGTACCTGGCCTTGCTGCACGTCCATGCTGCTGCTTCGTCATGCCTGCTCTTCAGGTGTAGTTTTCAGCCTTATTTTCCGAGCTGGGGACACCTACGTGTTTTCCGGGGCGGCATTGATTCCCTTAGGAACGTCACAGCTGTAGGTTGCAGTAATTTGCAGTAAATTTGCTTTTCTTAGTCACGGCCTGTGGATCCCCAGCGGCTTGTGGGGAGCAGGAGGAAAGCCACTGCTCGGGAAGGAGGAGAGACTCGATTGTTTAAAGAACTTCAAAGTTTTCATGTTCCCACTTTGATCTTCTCCGGCATCTGGGATAGGTTTCTTTCTTCTTTCTCTTTTAATTCCACCACCCCCCGTTGTAGTTCCCAACATGCTGGCAGAGCGCTTGGAGCTGAGCTGAGTACGAGGAGGAGCTGCTGCTTCCAGGGACAGCCACCAAGCAAACACGACGTCCCTCGCGTCCCCAGCGCCCTGTTGTGCTTGGCGAGGTGATGCGAGGGAGTGAAAGGATTTGAGCTTTTAACGTTGCAAAACCGGGCATCTCTGGCAGGGCTCTCAGAAGAGGGTCCCCATCGGTGACCGACATACTGCAGACAGACACGAAAGCTTGAGAAATGAGCCCGTGGTGGTGGCTGTCGGGGGCTCTGCCCTCTCCCACCTGCCTGCCCTCCCCATGGTAGGGGCTGGAGCCGCCAGGAGCTGGGCTGCTGGTGGAGCCTGCCTTCAGCCCTGGCGCTCCTCCTCGCAGTGAGACGCAGGTCCTGGGTTTGGAAATGCAGGCTTATGTCCCAGGCGCCAGGAGGCTTTGCCTTTTAATTACAGGTTTTGGCCGTGTGGAAAAGGGCATGATTAGTGTGAGGCAGGAGAGGATGGCGTTATGGACACCATCCGTGCTGGGGACAGGCTTCTTGTTCTGCCCCTTAGTGCTCGGCAGCGCTGCCTTGAGCTGGGCCGGCTCAGTTCCTCGTAGGCACAAGACTCAAAACTCAAAGAAAATTACGTTGAGTTTAAAACGTGTTATTTCTTTTTTTTTCTTTTGCATTTTTCTAATAATTTAATCCCCTGCAGCGCCGTAAATTCCAAATGTGAATGGGAAATAATCCCCCTGCTACAATAACTAGCGTGTAACCGTCGCGTGAAGAAAGCCCCGACTGATCAGTGAGCGCGTGCTGTTTTCCGAATTAATTTCAAAAATCACATCTTACCTTCATAAGGAGATGAGGTGGGGAGGAAGTATTAACTTCTCCCGAAGCTGAGTGCAGTGATCTTCATGGTGAGAAGTGGTAGGTGCGGCGCAGCAGTTTTCCATGCAATTACCAAAAAAAAAAAGAAATGGGGTTCTGGAAACTGAATTGTGGCCGTGCGTGGTGCCCCAGGAGCAGGCAGGTACCCGAGCTCATGTTTTGCGTTAGCAGAGGTTGCCTGACCTGCTGATCACTGGTTTTCCCCTCCTCGAACAGCCCTGGCCATCCTCCGGCTGTAGCACCCCGACCCTCACCCTCCGAGCGCAGAAGAGATCAGCGAAGCAGCGCCGCTGCTGCCAGCTGCTGAACGAGAGCGCCTGCCTGGAGGTGGTTTTGTTCCACTTTAAACTTAATTTTAGCGATGCTTGCAAAGTTTTGATGCATCTCGGTGCTCGAAGACCTAAAAATATGTCATTTAGGAAGGCAGTGGATAGCCTGTTAAACCCTGGCCCTACAGGTATTAAATACGAGTGTAGTGCACTACAGCGGAAAGGCAAGAAATGCGATGAACTGAATGGAGCCACCCGTGCAAGCACTTAGATCTGGAGGCGTGTGTTGCCCTGTCACCCCACCGGGGCTTTCTGCAGGGCGATGTGGCTGCTGCCGGGGTTTTAATGCCGGCGCAGGGAGCAGGTCCCCAGGATCCCTGTGCTGCAGGGAGCAGGTCCCCAGGATCCCTGTGCTGCACTGCCCGCACCTCCCTCCATCCCAAAGGCTCGGGATACGGTGACGTACAGCCGTCAGGTTTTTTAATTTTAAACAGTCCGGCCTGTCCAAGTGCTTTGAAACGGGATTTATTATTTCATAAACTGAAGCCTGTGGGAAGGTATGCGAGCGGATCGCCGCGGTATTTTCCTTGTATGTTTTCCTAATGTTAGGGACGGTCTCAAAGAAGTGTTGCATTGTTTCACTTCCCCTCAACACTTCGTGTTTTTCTAAAAATAAAAGCTAATGTCAACAGTCCTGCAATAACGAATGGGTGAATATGCACGTCCTGCACCCGATTATTTTTTTGTAATAAAAAAAAAGGCAAGATTTAGCTGGTAATCACATTATAAGCTATGGATAAAAATGTATCTTTTAAATCAGCTCGCTGATGGCTTTTTTCTTTTTTCCTTTTTGAAACACCATTAATCAAGTTAGAGGCTGAAAATACTCTCACGAAACAGAGGCCAGGGAAGGTCAGTTGAGGTGAATAAACAAGCTGACTTTTTAAAATAAAAGCCCCAAACCAGCCTGCTGTCGCTGCGTGTGCTCCGGGTACCTTAAATACAGAGCCGCCTTCAGCTCTGGGGCCGCACTGACAGGCGTCCCGAACACCTTTTGCAACAAACCTCTCATTACAGCCTGGTGACTCCTTGGGTTCTGCAGATCAGCTTGGGAATATTGCACTGAAAAACAGAGGGGATATTTATATTTTTTTGGACCGGTGGGTGAGCCAGTTTTAGAACTAGACCCGATCAGCGTGGCACGTAGCCACGCGTTTATGGCATTGTTCCTCTTGCTGTACATTACAGTTCTGGGGTTAAACTCCACATCTGCGGAACCCACCAGTTGGGCCAGCTAAAATCTTTTCCTTTTATTTTTTAAGAAAAAATTGAAAAAAAGCCGCAAAATAGGCATCCTCAGGCAGAGAAGGGTCCAGAGGTGCCCTCCCCTCAGCACCTCGCATTATCCTGGTTGTTGTCCAGGATCTCCTGACCTGGAGCCGTTCCCACAGTGTTTGGGGCTTGAATTACGGCTTTAGGAGCTGGCAGAGCCAATCCTGACAAGTTGATTCTTTTTCTCCTCTGTTTATTTATTTCTTCCCTCCTTCGTTTTAATATCGTCTCCTGGGAGATTCCAGTTGAAAATCTATTCATGGCTGAAATATTTCTTTTCCCTTGTGCCGCGGATGCCCAGTCTGGTCCGATTGTGTGGTTTCTTCCTGGCACAGAAGGAAAAGAACAGGAGAATGGGAGGAGAGCTGCACTTGGGGCCGTGCAAAGCCGCATGTACGTGCGAGCAAAGATGCACCGTAGGTGTCGTGCACGTATGTGTAGGGTGGACAAAGCACACAACGTGCCTCTAGCTTAACCAAATCCTTGGAGACGATGGATATCATGGCCCTGGTGCTGCTGGAAGGTCTCACCAGCAGCTTCTAGAGCTCCGTGCCGGGAGCTCCGTGCCCTGGTTCTGCAGCAGGAAGCTTTTCCCCAGAGCTCCTGGTGCTTGCCTGGTTTGTGCTGACCTGCTGAGCACCGGCGTGGGGTCGGTCTCCGTTTGTGTTTCCCTTGCTCTGCTTCAAACTGAAGTCTGAGCTCTGGAGGCAGCCGATCTGGCGTGTGGGAGCGGTAGCAGACAGCTTGCTGCTGGCCGGGTTGGCTCTGGGAAGGGTCTGGCACGGGCCGAGGGGCAGGGGGAGGCTGCAGGCAAGGGCAGGGAGGGTGGCGAGGAGAGCAAGACCTCGGGTTTTACAGCGGGTTAACGGGTTAGATCAGCTCAATAGCAAAGGCAAGCAAAACGTCTCCGTCCTTGCTTCCAGCAGATCCCCTCCACCACTGCCCCTGTGCCTGCAGTTAAGTGCTGCGGCACTGAGCCTGCGAGGAGTTCGGGATGAAAACGTCCAGGTGGTGCCTCTAGAGCTGAAATTGCCAGCGTGGCTCCCAACCACCAAAAAAAAACCCACAAAAATTCAAAAGTCACCGGCGCAAAATGCACTGATAATACACCAAAGGTGCTCATCCGTCAGTCCTTGGAAGTCTGGATCACGTTGCACTCCTGCTTGGGAGTTTTTCTCCAGAATCGTGATGTCTAGACGCTTATCTCTGTTGGTGTCCTTCCCCCTGCCGATGAAATCTGACTTTCTCATGACCCTGGGAGCCGAGGCTTTTCCTAGCTGGTGCTCCCAGCTCGCGCATCTTTTCTTTTCTCCTAATATTATGAAGCCTGTGATAAAGTTGCATGGCTTGGCAGTGACAGTTTGGGTGCTGTTCATGTGCCAAAGCTCGCTGAATAAGTCTTTTATCGTGGATTTGTAACAGGAGCTGTCGGAGGGGGAGATTCACAGGAGAAGTGCTTCCAGAGGAATGCTTTTATAAAGGAACGCTGTCCTGCAGCAAAGTGCCTCGCAGGGGGAAGAAAACCAAGCCCGACATTTTTCTTGTGTTACTGGTGTAAAAGTTGCCCATTAATTTGAGCAAACACAATTTTGCTTCCATTTCTAGACAATTTTGTTTGTCCTCTTTGTGCTAGCGAGCCCTAGTTGAGCTCCAGGCGTTTAGGGGAAGAAGACATTTAGATGCTGACTAACAAATGCCGAAATCCTCGTTTTGTGTAACTCTCCCTAATGTCCCTAGGCAGGAGCCAGCCAGCCACGTCCCTGCAGGAGACGGGACGGGGACACGACTGTCACTTGCCGGGCTGGTGCTGGAGCCGCCGAGGCAGCGAGCGCTTGTTTGCAGCACAGGGAGCTTTCGGTGCTTCGAGCAGGAGAGTGTAAGGAGAAGACGAGGTGATGGGGTTTGTGAGTAGCAAATGTAACAGCAAAGGGCTGTTAAAACCTAGAGCGTTCAGCTCTTCCATGTGCTCTGCTGCCAGGTGCCCGCTCCGTCGCGTTAGGTGCTGAGCTGTTTGCGATCCGTGCGAGGCCTGCGTGCTTCTGGATGGCAGGAGCTTCGAGCTTGTCTCCCCCCCGCAATTAAAAATTCTTTTTCTTTAAAAGAAAAACATTTTTAATGGTAAAACCTGCTTTAATATTGTCTGAAAGTGGTTTGGCTGCTGCTTTACAGCCAGCACCTGACACTGATTTTCCTTAGAGCCTTCCCTGGAGCAGGGGAGAGTGGCGTTTTGCTCTGCTTTCAGTTTTGGTTTGGATTGTTATAGAGTCATAGTTATGTTCTCTTCTTAAGTACCCAGTTTACTGTGTAGCTTAACTGGCTCTTTGGCACCGAAGCAAGAGAGTAAAACATTAAAAGAGGAATGTGATTATAATCCCGTAAAAATTGACAGAGGAATTTGGCAGCGGTTGCAGCCTGCGAATGTAATATATAATATTTTATTCATTTTTTTATAACAATTAGATTTCAAGCTGACAGCTTAAATGACAAATCACCTTAAAAAGACTTTTGTGCACAGCACAAGGACTGTCAGTGTGGTTTTTCTCTGCTAACTGCGGAGCTAGCAAGGTCCCTGCATGAATAATGGGACCCTTTGGCTTTAGCCATGCTGCGTGCGGGAGAGGAGAGCGCTGAGGTCTGCAGCGTTACTAATTTGTGTCCTAGTGTGCTTCAGCTTCTTGGCTGATGGGAAATATTTTGCGGGGAAAGTCCGTGATCCCAAGTGCTGCTTTTGTTGTCCTCTTGCTCCCATAAACTGCTTGGGAATGAGACCAGTAAATGCGGCGGGTAAACCTGGAGGTAAGGGAAGAAGAAGATGGTTGGATTCAGAAAAGGAGCAGAATAAAGCATCAGCGGTTGTTCCTCTGTGCCGGGGGGATCTCCATCCACGTCTGCTCCCTCCTAGCAGTGCCTCGGCCCCTAGGAAACAGGCAGGTGGTGCAGGAAGTCCTGGTCCTGACGCTGGACGCAAGCATAAACCCTCACGGGGCAGGGAAGGAGCATGTCCTGCCCATCAGGTAACCGCTGTAGTCACGAGATAAGGAACCCGCTCTGTCCCCTGGTTCCCGGCCGTTTAGGTACTTTACTCACAGCGGGAAGCAGATCCCAGGAGACACCGACAGCGTTCCCCATCCCTGAATATCCCAGCTCACGCTGGGAGCTGAAGCCAACGATGCAAAACCCTTCGGGCACTGCAGGAGTGGGGTTTGTTTCCCGCATCCCAGGGGAATGCTGCAGACCTGAGGGTTTTGGACAAAAGGGAAGCCGGTGCTCTGCTGGGTCAGCTCAACCGAATAACGGCGCAGCCGATCAGAGCACCGTTATGCCTTATGTAAAACTTGTAACAAAAGCCGTGATTTCTGCTCTCAGGTAACTGACGGCTATAAGGAAAGCTTAGACACTCTTGACTATGGAGTACAAGCGTTTTTTGACATTTGAGAATTTCCTATTTTATCTCTTTATATCTTTAGGAGTTTGGTTGCCTGGCTCTTGCTTGTGGTCCTAAGAGCATCTTTATGGGCCATGAAAAGAAAACAAGAGGAGTGAGAGTCTGCTCTGTTGTTTTTTTTTCTCTTGGAGGGAGAAGCTGACTGCAGTTTGCTGAGCTTTAGTGCATACCACAAGTATACCCTTTTTTTTTTTAAATCTGACCTGAATAGGATTTAAAAGTTTTAAAATGCTGCAATAGGCATTTTTAGCTTAATGAGAATAATTCCCTAATTCCTTCCTTTTGTGACGGAAAAAATGACTAAGGCAGCTGTGAGTTGGGCCATGCTTGTGTCTGCTTGGGCATAAACTAGGCTCTCTTTAGCTGAAAGTGAACATCCTGGAGCAGGTGGCTGCATGGTGGCAGAGCACCGAGGGAAGGTGTCCTCTTCGGTTTTTAGCCCAGGGGAAGAGGTCAGCTGGAGGAAGTCTAAAAGATAGTAATGAGATGGGCTGGAGGTCTGGAAAATGCTCATTTGAACAAACCTGGCTTGTTTGGCTCCAGATAAGAGAAGAGGGAGGGAGGAAGTAAATCTACAGGTACCTAAAAGTGCGTGAAAGGGAAGGTGGCGTTGGCTTTCCATGTTTACAGGGAGCGGGACAAGAGGTCATGGTCTTAAATTGCAGAGAAAAAAGTTCAGATTGAGAAATACTTTTCCTAAAAGTGACAACCGTTAAACACTGGGTTTGATGGTCTAGAGGGCTTGTGGCGCGCCAGTTGCTGGAAGATGGAAATGCATTAGAAATCCGTCTCTAATACCGAGTGATGGGAACGCACCCGTGGTGCAGGTGCAGTTTGTTCTCCCACGAGTGGGAGTTGTCCAGATGCTTTCCTGTGGTCCCTCTGCAGAGCACTGGCCTGCTGTGGTAAGGTTAGGAAGGGTTGTTTTCAGTCTAAAATAAGCAAGAGATGGCAAATTACATTCTGTGGCTTAAATTTTCTGGCACTTAAAATGATCGAAGTGAATAAAGATACTATAAGTTTGCATGTCTCCCTACAAAAGCTAGAAATATTTTATGCTCTTTGCTTCTAAAATTAAGTTTTATGGATGCTGAATTGTATGACTTGCCTTTCTGGTTGATACAGCCTTTCCAGGACACGGGTCCGCTTGGGCTGGAAGAGGAGGAGAGGGGGCGCGAGTGGTGTTGTCTGTGGGGTAGCTACTTCTCTTCAAAGAAGTATCAGTACAGACAAGTTCCCAGCTCAGTGCAAGTGTTGGAGAAATAGAAACAGCCACTTTGGAGATCCTAAATGGTAGCTCTTCGGTCCCGTAATTGTACCTTGGGAGCTGGAAGCCTTTTTGGGCGAGTGCTGTTGAGTGCTATGGGTTCACAAGTGAGGTGCACAATCCCAGGCCAGGAAGGAGCTTTTCTTGGCTGCAAACCGGCATCGCAGCACAGTCATCCTAGGTCTCAGGGTATAGATGAGCTCTTCACTCCCTGCTAGGTGTGACAACCACCTTTAATCTGCTCTAAGAAGAGCCCGGGGTCACGTAGCTCTGTGTTCGTGGTGTCCCCCAGGTGTGCGTGGCACAGCCAGGGAGCCAGCCCTGCAGGCAGGAGCCTGGCTCAGGGCTTGCCGGCTCTCACGGGGCTCAGGCAGCCCGTGAGTTACTGAAATGGAGCACAGAGAGAAGCTGCTTTGAGGTTTGTGCTCGCACCAGCATACTGCTTGTGCTAGGCGTGCGAGCAAACCATGTCTCCTGCTGCCTTGCAGAGGTCGTGTCCCAGGAAGGAGCAGCACGCTCGAGGGTCAGCTCAGGACGTGCTAAGCAGCAAAGGGAAGTTCAGGATCACCTGTGAAAGCTGCTCACTGGTGACCATCACAAACTGGGCTGGCACAGCAGCTGGAGGGAACAGAAGGGTGTTTTGAAGCAGGCCTGCTCCGATGCGGGTGCCGGGACGCGCAGCAGCACAGCGCGGAAACCTCGCGGTCTGCTTCGGGGACGAAGTGCCACGCTCCTGCAGGGACCTGCTGGGCTCTGCTGGAGCAGGAGTCGTGCAAAGCGCGCGCACGTCTGAACTGCTTCCCTGTCCCAGAAACACAAGAAAAGAAAGTCAGCAAGAAAAAGGTGAAGCATCCTGGCACTCCGCTGGGGACCAGAGTGGATGTTTCCATCTTTTTAAGGATCATTTTGCTCTTTTGTGGCTTGACCTCCTGCAGGGCGGGTTGGTGAGAGCCTGTTGTACCTTCTCTGCTGTTTGCAGATATCAGGCTGGCCTGTGCATTGCTTCTGTAAGGAAGCTTTGATCAGGGACAGCGTTGTTCAGCTTCCACTAATGCCAAAAAGGACCCAAAACGGAGCAGGAAGAGGGCCAACAGCCATTTAGAAAAATCTGAGGTGAGGTTGCCCGGTGAAAGGAAAACCCAGAAATCTGTTCTTGGAGCTTTACAGTGGTTTTGAGTTTTAAACATCAGACCCGGTGTATGCTCAAACGCAGCAGTGGATCCTGCACAGGAATTTGGGAATTCCTTCCTTCCTTATTTTTACAAGCCTCCCATCCCAGATGGTTCAGGCATTACAGACTGTAAAACCACAGGTACATTAGGATGATTTATCCTCTGCATCAAGCCTAATGTTTTGGGAATATGTTTGTCTTCGTTCTCGAGCAGTCACTGCAGGTTTTGAGGCACTTACTCAATCCTGAGGAAACTGAAGTACTTGAAAGGAAGGGCAGAAGGGATGCAAAGTTTTATGATTAATAGCTCTGGCATACAGCGGAAATCCCTGACGTGGAAGGACCTGAACAAGTCTGAGTGTGTCATTGGTATCAGATGTGCCTGGGATTTTTATATCTGCAAGAAATTAGGAAAAAAAAAACATTCCTTGGTAGTCCTTGTCTGCTCTTCTAGTTCCTGTGATAGGCAGCTGAGCTGTAGGCATGTACTGCTCCAAGGAAACCCCAGCCCGTGCTCCCGTACCCCCACCTCTCCCATGCGTTATTTTACGTGAAGTTTAAGCCTCAGGCAATTCAAGAAAGAGCTGCAAAGGGCAATAGTGGCTCGCGTTGCCAAATCTGCAAGCTTTTTGCTCCATGTTTTCAGCGCTAGATTTTGGGAAACTGAGATTTTCTGTGCCTCCAAGCCGGAGTTTCTATTTAAAACACCTTTAATTGCAGGAAACGCAAAGTGTTATGATCAAACTGTTATGATCGAGGTCACTCTTCTTAATTTAGGTACTCCGAGGATCAAGAAATCTTGTTTGTTAAAATCTTAGACATATGTTTCATCCCTAAATGAGCATGCAGATGATATTAAACCTACCATAGCCAAGAGAGCTGGTGTAACAGCCACCAGCTCTGTGGTTGGGGCTCTCTAGCTGCTGCTATCAAAGAAGGAATGGCAGATAAGCAGCCGGGGCTGTTTTGTTATCGCGTAGTTTTGGAGACTATGTTGTTGTGCAAGTTGTTGCAGGACAATTACACAAATTGCTGGAATAAAAACCACTTGATCAGCAGTCTAATATTTGTTTCTTATTATACGTTAAACCTTTTCTGGCGTGTAAGAGGTTGTCACCTGTTATGTCAAGGTCCCGGCATTCAACAGTGGGATCTTTCCAAGCGTGTTGAAACCTAACTGGTTAAGAATAAACCTTCCCTTCGTTTTAGGGGAGGAAAAGGAACAGCTGTGGCATCTAGCAGGCATTTAAAGTGTTTTTTCTTGTTCTCTCGGCTCCGGTGGTGTGCCCGACTTAGGGCTGCAATTTTCCCCCAGTTTTGTGCTCATTTTGCATTTCATTAGATCATGAAAATAATGCACAGCAAGCAGCAGCGTGAGCGCGCGGGGAAGCTTTGTACAAGCACAGCTTTGCAGCAAGGACCAAGACCTGTGTGTCTGAACACCGGAGCGCCCGGTGAGCGAGAGCTCATGAGTCCATCCTTCAGCACTTGCCCAATTTCTTCGCCTTTTTTCGTTTCTGACTCCTGCTAGGACTCCTGTCTGTGATGCTGCAGCCAGAGCAGCAGCTTCTTGTCTGTGGGGCGTGAGGTGGGCTGATGAGGCGCTCTCCTGAGTTGTCGTGTGAATGTGCTAGTTATTTGGTTAAATCTCTCCGTGCCACTTCACTTACTTATTTTAATGGGAGAAACCGATGTTTGGGAGTGAAATGGCTGTGAAGTGAGCAGGACCTAACCGAGGGAAGGAATTCGACCAGCGGCAGGGGTTTGGCCGGGGCTGACTGAGGCTGTGCGCTGGCTGAAGCAGCAGAGGCACTTTGGACGTGGTGCTGGGGATGTGACGCACGTCGGGCGAGGAGAACCTGTCACTGACCACACTCTAGCAGGAGCCGTCAACAAGTGAAAATTTTCCTTTGCCTAGGACTCGCAGCATAGTTTTCCTATTTTTCATCCTCGCTGCAAGTGCTGGCTCACCTTTTTCCAGGGTGACTCTCTGTTTTTGGATATGCTGTTTTCTCCCTCTGCCTGAACTTAGGCCCAGAAATCCTCTTGGCCGTTTATCCCTGTATATGGTTAAGTGTAGGAATGATGAAATACATAGGGCTGGCTTTACTGCTCGTCTGCGGGTGCGGCGATGGGGACGGGCGGCAGCTGAGGAAATGGAGGGGAGAGAGGAAGCACATAGCTAAAAGTAAAACTGCGGGTTATATATAGACGCAGGCTGCGGCATCTTGGTCAGGTTGTTGTGATTGCTTCCCTAAATATGTCCCTGGCTCGTTGGGGTTTCTCGTCCTCAGCCCGCTTAATGAGCGGAGTGCTTACCGATAGTCTCCGGTGCCTAGCTCGCTGTGCTCCTCTATTTTCCTCTTACTGGGGCAAGAGCAGCATGGTCGAGTGCTGGGCAGCTGGTTCAGGTGCTTGGTTAACTGCTGGCGAGCCCTAGCTTCACTAATCGCGTGGGAGAAACATCGGAGGTGTGCATTTTGGGGTGCTTTGCTGAAGGTTTATTGCGGAAGGTGGGGTGGATGGCGTGAGCAGGGAGGCTGACTAAACTGATTGGCGTTGTGGTTTTACTGTTAGTATTTACTGACCAAGGGTCACCTTCTCCTTTGGAGCCGTAGCAGTAATTTTTGGTGCACTGTGCTCTCTTCCAGCCCTGAATCTCGGCACAGCTGAAGCGACTGCTGACACTTTAAAGATGCGCGCAAGCAAAGAAGAAGAACTGGAAGGTGACGTGTTAAGGACGTGGTCCGCCTGGCAGGTAGGTCCTGCACTGTCAGGACGTGGTGTGTTCGGTGCACGGTTCTGTCTTGCCTAGCTTGGATGGAGAAATCTGGTGTTTTGGTGTGAGTACTCGCTCCTGTGCTGGCAAAATCAGGTAGAACTGTGTTAATTGGAGGAGGTACCCTTGTATTGTGAAGTACAATGGAATACATGAAAGAATAAAACAACTATGTGCTTTATAACTATGGGTTAATTACTGATTTCAGTGGCTGCATATGAGTAGTAATTGTGAGCCATCGGGAAAGGGGAAAGATGGGCCTTCTTTAAGGCTTCAAAGTAGTTAAGAAGATTTTCTCATGACGGCTTTTCTAGCCCGTTGGCTGAAATAAATGATCACATAATGGTTTGCTCTGCTAACCTTTGAGCTGCTCCCTGCTGCACACTTGGTATAGATCTCGGGCTGTGCTCCTAGCAATCCCTGAGGAAGGGGGCAGTTTTTCTTGCATCTGGATGTTGTGCCTTTGACAAGAGAGTTCAGACATCCTGTGTGTTTGTACTCTTCTCCTGGCTGGTGCTCGTGTATTTGTGCTAGACCAGTCTGTTTTTCCCCCAGCCCTGTGAATCTGTGCAACTTAACAAATGTGCATCTGCCCTGTATTGCAGGTGAGAGGGTCAGGAAAGCGATGCATTTCACCCTTGCCTTCCGTGGGTGGATAATGTGTGGTTGGAAATAACCCTCCATTTTTCCATTATGCCATTCCAGAGCTTTGAAGAAGAAACTGGGTCTCATACCAGAGCAGAGCTAATTTATGTGCAAGAAATGAAGCTCTGTGGTTAAGCCTTAGTGAGCAGACATTAACCGATGGAGAATTCATTTCCCGTAGTTCATGGTTGTGAGATAGATGACAGTGTCCCTCTGGAAAGGGGACTTTCCACCCCAAGACTGATTTCTGATTTTTTTCTCCACCCCAGTTGTGCCATGCCTGGGGCCTGCTTGCTCTGGACTTCAGCGGTCAGTGACCTGTGAGGAGTGCAGCTACTGGACTGGTGCCCTTCTTGTTATTAGCTTCCCTGACCCACTTCCAGTTCTGCAGGCTAAACCCAGTCGGTTCAGCTCCTGGAAGTGCACTAACGGAGCCTGCTGTAGCACAGGTGTCCGCGTGCACTGCTCGGTCTCCTGAGAAGTGTCCTCATTGAAGTTGCCTTGAGAGCTGATGAATCACGTGCTAGATGGGCCCTCAAATACCTTGCGTTGGTAGTCTTGCCAGTGCAGGGAATGTGGTTGCTCTCTCACAACTTGTCTTACCATTAGAGATGGAGAATTTGGTGAGAGGAAGCAGGTAAAGCTTTTAACTCTGCCAACCCAGCTTGTTGGACAGTCGGGGCCTCTTGGGAGCAAGAGTAGGGAGAAGGGGATCAAGTCTTACATCTCTCAGTATTTGCCACGACTATAATAATGCGTTTGGATTATTCGTGTGGAAGGTCACGAGGTAAATGGAAAGGATTCCTTTGTTTCGTCTGCAGAAATTAATGTCTTTTATTACTCAAAGGTTTGCACAGAGAGACAGATCGTGGCATTATAGCAAATTGTGTCATCCCCTCTGCATGCTCGCAGCCGTGCCCTGGCATATGCAGGGTTTCTAGTATCTTCTGAAGGAGCTTTGAGAACCAGACTCTCAGGATCTCTGCTCTTAGGGCTTGGCCCCTTTTTCTCAACTCTTCCTTTCCCCCACCCGTCTCTGATGTCCTCTCCCTCCCAATTCATTTGTTTTTAAAATGATTTTGCTATTGTGTGCATCAATATGCACATAGCCTGTCTTGTTTTTCTCTTGGACTAAAAGTGCAAAGCAAATCTGTTTATGGTTTTGGTGAGCTAATTCTTCCCCACCCTAGATTTTTAAATAGACTCTTTCTCTACCAAGCTTGCAGAGCTTGCAGGATGTATTGAAGTAATGGGAAAAATATGCTGTGTGTTAACCTTCCTTTTTTGTAAAACTTTGTTTACAACACCCTATTCCTAGCAGGACATTTGGGAAGTGTGTATCTGGATGCCGAAGCAAGTAGAAGACATTGAAATGAGAAAATGGTAATTTAATGCCTTCAGAGAGGAAATGTTTGGAGTTGTCAGCTTTCGGCACTTGGCTTGCGCAGCGAAACAAAGCGGGCTGTACTGAGCTGTCCCGTCACTTATTTGGCTCTCCTTCCCTCCTGGGAATTGCTGTGTTCCCTGGAGGGCCCAGGGAGGGCAGGGGGGCCGGGGGACCCCAGCCCCGTGCTGCTGGCTCCTGCCCGGCCGTGTTGCCTCGGGTCTGGCAGCAGGAGGTCAGAGCAGTGAAAAATGCTCTTGGCCTGCCGACGGTCTGCTGGATGACGTGTTTGGCACGTCACTGGTGTGTTGGAAATGTTATTTACCTCTTGATTTCATCCTTCCTAAGAATCAATCTTTGAGTGTTTGTGTTAGCAGCTGGCAGGGCTTAGCGGGCTTTGGGGTTTGTGCTGGAGGGTCTGCTGGCTTTTGGGAGGCTGCAACGAGCTCGGGTGGCCACCAGCGGAGCTCCGGGGTGCCGGGATCTGCGTGGCTTGGCCGGCAGCACCTGTCCCCTGTGTGTGGCGTGGGTGTCCCTTCCTGCTGCTCCCCAGCCGGGCTGGGGCCGGGCTGTATTGCTGCTGTGCACCGATGGGCTGCGCGGTGCCGCGGAGCTGGCCCTCACATCTGCGGGCACACAGCGCGGGCAGAGCTCTGCAGGGCAGATGTTGGCTTGGTTGGGGCCCCTAGGTGCTCCTGCAACGTAAATAAGCAGGGGTAGGGTTTCAAAGCAAGGAAATTTTTGGCATTGTTCGTGTCACGCCTCTTCAGGGCCGTGTTCAGGGCCCGAGGACCCGGAGGCTGCTGGTTTAGTCTTGTTAGTAACAAGATGACCTGCTGGAGGTGCTCCCGCAGGGCTGTGCTGGGCTCGTTGCTGCAGAGGATGAAGCATTTGTCCTTACCAGGCGGCGAGGTGCAGTGGAGTCAGGACCTGTGGCATGAAAAGTCCGTGGTGCTGCCACGGTGAGTAAAGGGGGTGCTCTGCAGGACGTCTCCAGCCCCGGCTACAGCTCTGAGCCTGCTCCTCACCTGGGTTTGGGGTCAGGCTGTGCGCAGAGGAGCAGGAGGCACAGCAGGGTCTGCTGGTGAGCAGCCTGAAAAGCAGACCCGGCTGGGGCAGGGCCGTCGTGCTCGTACGGCTGTCATCAGCTACTGCCGAGCGGCTGCCTCTGCTCATCCAGTGGAGGAGAGATGGGAGAAAGATATCTTCAGTTCCCACAGTCTTTTGCCCTGAGAGAGACACTTCTCGTTAGAGCGTTTGCGTGCAGCAGAACAACGTGAAGAATTCACCACTTGAAGGCTTTGTGGAGCAGGGTTGTTCTTTACCCATTTAATTTTATGGTGGGTGTTTTATTTTGTAACAATCTCGGTGGCGGCCAAGTTCTCTCTCTTTTATTTAATTTAATTTTATCTTATTTTTTCTGTTGAGCTGACAGACTTTGGTCCCACATAGGAAGGTGATGGTTGGGGCTCTGGACAAAGCTCACGGATTGCCAAGCAGGTGGCCGTGTAGCTGCGAGGCTGTTTTGGGAACCGACTGCAGTGGTGTGTGTACCTCTGGTTTCCTCTTCATATCTGCCCACTCAGGATGTGTAACTGTGAAGTTTTCCCAACTAGCAAGTCAGTTTTTTCCTGATGTCCTTGCATCCCTTCCCTTCAGCTCTCCCTTCCTACTCCGCCCAGAGGAGCTGCTCTGTTTCTTATTGACATAGCTGCTCGGAGTTTGTATATGATTTGAGTTGGACAAATTAAATTGCTTGTATACAGGGAGATTGAGGCCACCGAATGCTTAAACACTGCATAAACTTCTTGGCTAGACCCATGCTGTTTCGACCCCCCACCAAGCAGCCTGCATTGTAGTGCATGGAAAAGAAAATTCCACCTCGTGCGGCCCTCTCCAGACCTGTTGCCTCACACTTTTACTGTTTGTCATCAGCTGAAAATTACCTGAGCTCTGTAGATACCCAGATGTGGTTTGACTGTCGGTTGGTTATTAGAAGTGCATCTGCCCGCTGGAAGGTTTTGTCCTTGCTGCTGCTTGAGGTGCTGGAGCTGAGCGGGATTTGGGCATGGGTAGGGGTGATGCTTCCGCCTGCCCCGTGCTGGCCCCAGCCCCGCATCCCCAAGGCGGCACGATTTTGGCAGTGCCACTGGGATGCCTTGAGGCAGCTCTGCTTAACCAGGGTACCTGGAGGGTGTGGAAGGCATTACCAAAGGTTTTCCGCTTGGGGACTAGGGTCTGCTTAGAGCCTTGGGGCTGAGGGGTGTTGTAGGCTCCAAGCAGATTTTCTTTGGGAAGGTGAGGAGTTGCGCCTGTGGCCCATAAAAACCCAGATAAAATGCATTCAGTCTTTGTTTTAGCAACACAGAGACTGACCGCACACCGGGTTCAAGGTGAGGCCTTGTGCAAAGGGAGAGGCTTTTTGGTGTCTGGAGCAGCACTAGGGCTGTAACACTGCTTCAGCCAGAGGCGTGCAGAAGTATTTATGAATGAAGATGCAAACACGAGGTGAACCTTGCCAACCGGTAAGGGCTTACTCATGGGAGGCCACCCTTCAAAACGAAGTGATTAACTGTGAACCAAAACCAGCCTCTTATCTTGATCTGGAGTTTTAGAAGCACTCTGGTGGTGGTGGGGCTGTCTGCAGCACCGAGGGAGTTGTCTGCTTCGGCATGCTGAACACGCTGCAGCTTTGATTTTATTTCCAAAACAGCAATTTGAGCGTGTTGGGCTGGAGTGGAAATTTGCTGTGCCAGTATAATTCAGCATAATCTCTATATGCAAACTAGGAGGGTTTCTGACAAGAGGTGATCTATTAGAAGGATGATTTCTGATAAATAACTGGATTGGGACTCGCAAGTCCTGGGTTCAATCTCTTGCTTTGCAGTAAGCTTCCTGCGACCTTGGGCGAGCTATTTAAAATTGCTCAGTGCCTCATTTCCCTTTCTGTAACCTGCCGGTAACAGCATTTCCCTTCCAGCCCAGGAGTGCTGTGGCAGTGGGAAGGCAGTCAGAGCCTTTTCCGTGGTCAGCGAATGAAGAGCCCAGAGCAGAAGGCACAACCATCTTATGGGCCTTTCTTCTGTTCTCATGGGGAAAAGAGAATAGAATATCCACTTAAACAGCTTTGTTTCACTTTGTGAGAACCTGCAGCTCCCTGCACAGCCACAGACGTGCTACAAAGGTGCGTGCTCCCTGAGCGGAGAAGCGTTCCCCAGCATCGCTTTTTTTTTTTATTTTTTTCCATTAGCTTTAAATCAACGGCCGGTTTCGGTAGAGCAGGTTTCTGGTGCTCCTCTGACCTCTGCGTGAAGTTTTCCTTTAAAGTATTCTTCTGCTTTTGCTCCCGCACTGCCTTTCCGCTTTAGGCCCTGGTGGATGCTAGGGAGAGGTGATGGCTTTGAGGACAGAGGTGCTGGCACCTGGAGCTGCTCCCCGCTGGAGCCCACGGGACTTACCTCGGCCAGACCCTTTTCCCTCTCTGTGCTTGTTTCCTCTTTCCTAGAGTGGGGTTAACAGTGCTGGCCTTCCCTGTTACCGCTTCCCAAATGGCAAGAGTCAGGTTTCCCAACGTCCCTGAAAAGCGGGAGGGCAGGGGAGGCAGGGGCTTGCTCTGGAGCCCCTCGGTGTTATATCGAAATCGCTCCTTCTGGTTCTGCAGCCGGGCACGATGGCTTGTGCCCGCCGTTGAGGAGCCCACCAAAGCAACCTGGCAGCAGGCTGTTAGGAATGTAAGTTGGGGCCAGCTCTTTCATCTTCGGTGTATTTATCCTGCGAAGATGTTATCGTCTGTGAAAGAGGCATGGCCCAATAGCTGGGAAAACCCATCCCTTTTGGAGAGAAGCTTGGCTTTCATCTCAGCCCTGCCTGGTCAGTGGAGGGTACTGTGTAGTCCGTGCTTCTGCGTGTCTGTGGCAGCCCTTCCCAAAACCCCAAACCCTTTCCTCTCCAGGGTATCTTTGCCTGAACTATTAAATAGTGCATCGCTGTTGGTGTCTGCTCGGTGCTGTGAGGCTGGGCAGGTCCGGGGCAGGGCAGCAGCTTGAGACTGCTTCCTCCGGGGGCTGTAACCCTCAGGTTAGGGCTTTGGGGAAAGTTGGAAGCTGTTACCTGGGTGGCATGGAGATTTTGGGTAGGTCTTCCCTTAGGTTCTGCCTGCAGCCAGGAGGAGAATCGAATCCCCAGTATAGGGGGTGCACTGTATGCAAGCACTTCTGCAGTCTAACCTTCTTGGGTTTTATGATCCTCACCCTGGGACACATACGTGTAAGGCTGTAGGCTTCACTACATTGTGGGTCTTTTATTGGTTCACCCAACTTTGTGTGCTGGGGAGGCTGAGCTTCAAATTGGCATGCGGGTGTTTAGAAGTAAGATCCCACAGCTGTGCCTTGTGAGAGCCTTCAGAGCCCTCTTTTAGGGTGCCCTACAAGGAGGGGCTGTGGGGAGAGGCTAGGCAAGGGTCCCTTGGGGAAAATCTGATGTGCCATGGCAAGAACTGGCGGCAGAGGAAGGGAGCGATGAGGAGGTTAGCTGCAATTTCCTGATGTTGATGGATTCCTGGGGTACTCGTCCAGCACACCCACATGCTCTGGGGGACACAGGCGTTGTGTTCCTCACTGTAACTTGAATAACCTCGTATGAGCAAGGCTTGGCTGGGGGGCAGCTGGGGTCCCGTGGGACCATTGCTGAAGAACGTGTGTAATCCAGGAGGTGTGTAATCTTCACGAGCAGCTTTTCACTCACCAGCACTTGCCAGGTGTGATGAGGCTCGAGCCCAATTTAGAAGGGGGGAGAGGATGAAGGGTACAGATGGGAGCCGCTGGCCCTGAATTCTGAGGGCTGCCCCTAGTGATGGCGAAGTCCTTTGGGTGTGGAAGGAGATGGTCTGGAAGGGACTGACGCTGTGACTATAGCTCTTTGGTGTCTGGGACGGTGTTGCAAATCGTTTTTCCACCTGTCACTGGAAGGTATGTACAGTTTTATGGCATTAATCCAGGGCGAGTTCACTTAATGAACTTCTCGATTGTTTTGCCTAACGCTGGCCACTCGAGTAAGCAGCTTGATACAAAGGTTTGCGTGATTGATCTTAAGGACATTGCCCTTGCAGGGTTTGACTGTGAAGCTGCCTTGTGTGCTTCTGAGCTGACTGGAGACGCGTCCTGCACACCGTTAACGTTTCTTCCCCTTGTTCCCCTGATATTGCAGACGTCCATTCACTTAATCTCTTCCCGGCAGGTGATTATGGGCTTGTATATGGGAGGAATTCCTGCTGCCCTGAGCTTTATCCAGCTTGACACGCTGTCGTTTTGCTGCAATATCATTGAGGTGCTTCCAAGTCTGCTTCTCTCCCAGCCCAAGGAAGAAAACAATTGCCTGGAGAAACGGCATTGGGTTGTTGTTTGCCTCCTTTGTCCACAGTGTCTGGATTTTTATTTTTTTTTTCACAATTGGCAGTAGCTAAATAACTTCAACTTCTGGGCTTTCAAACTCTAAGCAGAATTAAGATGAAGTAACATTGAGCAGCTTCGGGACAGTAACTGAGAAAGTGACCCATTCTTGTGAAACGTAAGTGCCGCAATGTGTTTTTTCACGGTGTATTTTGTGCATCTGTTTTCCCGTTGATCTGCACGACAGCCGGGGTGCCTCCAGCTGCCACGTGGATCTGGGGGAGCGGGGAGCTGCGGTTGCAGCTGCTTGGGATTGGGGTGCCCAGGCTGCCCCGGCCAGGCTGCAGCCCCGTGGCCTCCAGCACCTCCACTCTTCTAGATGGACGCCTCTACAAAATGTCCCAGCCCTGGGAGCCAGGACTTCGGGATGAAAATCTGTCGGGCAGTTCTTGGGTACAGTCTCAGCAAATGCTCGTCCTGCCCCAAGCACTGAGAAGCGACGGGTTGCACGCTGCAGCAGGCAGAGCTGTGCTGGGGTTTGGACGGATCCTGTAAATTCACCTTGTCTAGAAGCGTGCCTTCATCTCCCTGAGCGTGGCTCTGATTTGAACTGCTGACCTAGAAACGAACGGCTCCGTCATGCTGTTACCAAGCCCCTGAGCCAGCCCGATTCCTGTATTTGCAGACAGCCTGCTGACACAGCACGACCGTCATTTTGGCGTTGTGGTCCCCTGTGCTGACTCCTCCCGCAGTTTGGTCTCTCGTGCTATTTTCCGAGTTATGTTGAACAGAGTTAATAATTTATGCTATGCCATTCATCCTAATGATGGTGGGGAATGTTTTAGACTGCTGTAATGAGACTGCCCTCCATTTCTCTCCGAAAAAGAAGCGAGCCTTTTGGAAAAAAAAAAGTCTTTTTTGCTATTCCCTCTTTCTCTGAGGGAATAGCATAGGCTGTGATGCTTGGGGTGCTATAGATTGGGATTTTGCAATGAGAGCTTTTCCACTTTCACTTGAGAGGCTGGGAAATTTTAGACCCCTGAAAGAGCTTTTCTCCAAGCTAGCTAAATCAGTTCTAATGAAATGAGAGCTTTCAGATAGGCAAAGTGATTTTTTTTAATTGACTCTCATTTCACTTAATTCCCTGGTTATTCCCTTATTCCCCCCGAAGGACGTTGTTTCTGTTCTGCATCCCATCTAGTCCAGCTTGCACAGTTGTTTGCAAAGGGTGGGATGGTTTCAAGAGGACAAAATGCAGCAGTCAGCTCTCGTTTAAGCAGCATCGTGATAGAAAACAGGCACAAGCCCTTTCTCTTTTTTCTCCCATCACTCCCCCTTGTCACCTGTCTGCATGTCTGATTTGGGCAAATAAGCCAGCTCTTAGTAAGCTCTATTTGCTGTTGTCACTGGGAGGGGTAAAAAGTCCTGGAACCTGCCTGCCTTTATGGCTTTTTTCTGTTTTTTTTTTTTCTTTGTTCTCTCTTCTCTGGGCAATTCGTCTGGATTTTTGAAAGAAGTATTACTTAATGGTGTCGGTAAATTACACAAGTGGCCAAAAAGCAGTTCTGAATCCATGCAGCAGGAGTTTATAGGAAACAGGCTTGGTACTGATAGGAAGCCTTGCCTGCCTGGTTAAAAATTGATGGACACTCTTTACTCTGAGTGTCGGGATGGACCAGCTGTCCTCCAGCGGTCCCTCCCAATCCTGGTTGTTGTGTGTTTCTGTGACATCCACAGAGGCCCCAAAATAGGAGCTCAGGAGATGAGCCAGCAATGCGGCTCAGCAGCTGCCTTAATTCTGCAAGTGGGGCTGCACAGAAAAAGCATCACGCTTTTGAGGTGAGCCAGTACCTGTGGGGCCGAAACCAAGATTTCTGCTGCTCTTGGCACTCCTGCGGGCTGATGCCATGGGAACGAGACCCAAATCCCACACGGATTGGGGCCTGTGGGGTTGGCATGTCGCTGTTAAAACCCACAGCTGCCTGACTGTCTGCTGCTACAGGCGATGGATGAGCTGATAGCAAGAGGTACATGCCTCTCTGCATCCGTGTGAACAGAGAAAATAGTGAGTACTTAGAAAATACAGCTGTTGGAGATGTACTAATAACTTCACACTCGGCTGCACACACAGAAAGTGGGGCTTTCCTGATTGTGATCTGTATGTGTGTAATTTCAAAACCTATGGCAGAGACCTGAAGACAGGTTCTGTATGGCTTGGCAGTAATTGGGCAGTATTTGCATAATGATAGTAATTTCCTTGTTCTCATTTCCTAAATTTGGTTTGCAAGACCATACTGAAATGTGACTTAGAGCTGTAAGTATTTCTCTCTGTTGGCAGTTGGAAACGAAGTGTTAGCTGTGAATACTTACAGAAATAAGTGTTCAATGTTAGACTAAATTGAATAATATGGTGGTGTTCATATCTTAATCTTCCAAATAGTGCTCTTAAATTTGCTACAGTGATGTCTGAAAAGCTTAAAAATAATAAACTCTATTGTACAGAGCTTTGAATACAGAGTGGAGGCTTAGTGATTGCTGGCAGTTTGTGGGTATAGTCGCTAATGCATGGCAAGGAAGCAATTCTCCCAGCATGCCTGAATTTCTTAACCGAATTTCCTCGTATTAAGGCCTTGTGATCCACAAATTAATTAGTACATCAATATTTTGAATAAAGGCTCGCAGGAAACCTCAGTCCCCGAACCAAGCCCCTTTGCGTAGGCCGTCATACCACCTTAAAACACCTCTCGTTTTCCCCGCGTGGCTGCCAAAAGCTGCTTGCATCCAGCAGCTATTCAGTAGCATACGTGAAGTGGGCTGGTGAGCTCATGTTCCACCCAGCGAGAGGCACCACCAGCTGACTTTCGGCAACGAGCTGAAGTCCTGAACGAGCCTCGGCATCTGATTTTTAGCCCGTGTTCCCTGCAATAAGGTAACGAACCAACTCCTAACCTTCCGCCGTGAGAATAGTCAAACTCCTGGCGATTTATTTATTTTAATGGCATCAGGAATTCAAAAATTGAGGGCTCTGGGGAATCAAGAGTCTAAGGGAGAGCTTGGAAAAGAGGGTTCTGGCTTTGCTGATTTTTCTCGGAAGACGTCTGTGTTGCTCTGCATAATTCCCCTGCATCCTTGTGAATGGATTTTTAAATAAGGAGTTGCAGAGGGCAGCTTCGGAAATGGCCGGTGAGACCAGCAGGCATGGTTTAAAAATCCAGCAGAAAAAAAAACAGAAGGGGGAGGGGAGGAGGACGTGATTTGTTTATCACAACTGTACTTGAAACTAATTTTAAATGTCTGTCTTCAGAGAGTAAGGAAATTCCTTCAGCTTCCAGCAGTAAATAACTGGGATGCTTTTAGCTCACAGCTGACCTACAGAGGATGGTGAGCTTTCAACGCAAAAAATAATTGCCTCTCCGTGGATAATCCATTCCAAGTCTCGCTGAACAGCCGGAGGAAGTGAAGAATCCTGACAAGCACGGTTCATATCACAACTAACCCTTGAACTTTGTTCTGTTTCTCTGCCTGCTGCCCAGAGCAGCTTGACAAATGGTTTTGAACAAATCTAGTTTTCAAACCAAAGAGCAGGTGACAGGGATTGCTTTTGGCTGGCAGGTGCTCGGTTGGGATTCTGGTATCTCCAGCCCATGGAAATCTAGAATGAAATCCCCAATCCGTTTTTCTCTTGGTGCCAATCCTAAAAGAGGTAGTGATTGTTTTAAAGAAGGGGAGAAGAAAGGCTGTCTCATGTGAGCAATCTGGGGTCAGTGAATAAGGGTTTGGTAGTTGGGCTATATATTTCTCCATAACCACTCTTCTTGGTGGTGAAGTACCTGATGCTTGCTGTGTTGCAGACTTCTGAAGGTCAGATTCCCATCAAGCATCTCAGCAAAGGCTTTGGCCATTTGGAAGCTGAGCTCTCTGAATGATCTGCCCCGCTGTATGCCAGCATAAACTGTTGGGAAGTGGGGACTTCTGGAAGTCTTGTCACTTATGTAGGTACTAAAAAGGAGCCGGGCTCTTTTGGAAAACTGTGTTCCAGCTGAAGGAGCTGAAAACTTACCAATCTGGCCATATGCTTCTGAAGTTCTTGTGGTTCAATGCTTTGGGCCAGGATGTTGGCTATTTAAGGCAATGGAAGAAAACCCTGTGCCCCTCTTGCACAGTAGGTATGTGAACTCAAAGCATTAGGACAATGGTGACTCTAGAATTAGATGGTGTCCCTAATTTCCCTCTTCAGTTTTAAGTGGATGCAGCATTCTTCACTTACAATCTCAACTGTTGTGTTGCATTGTTGTATGGGGTTGAACATCTGCCCCTTCCAGCCACAAAAGTGGCTGTGTTCCAGTGGCGGGTGGTTTCTTTCTATTCAGGGATCCTCTGAGGCCTGGAAGTGCTTAAGCATTAGGCATGACATACTGTCAGCTGCTGCAGAGCCCCTTGGCTCTCCTCCTTTCAACATCCACGGGACCAGAGTAGGCGATCGTGGCTCACCTGTGCCCCATACCTGGCACAAACTCTGGCACTGCCGAAGGGGGAGCGGGGCTGCAGCAGAAGCCTGGTCGTCCATCGCAGAAAGCGTTTGTGGTCCCAGCTCCCACAGGAGGAGAGGGAAGCTCTGTTGTCAGCTCCTCTTAGCGAGGTCTTGATGCAGAAGGAAACATAACCCAGAAGCTGGAGTTTGAATACTTACCAAGGCAGAAAAATTGGCTTTGTCACCCTCCGGTGATATCCTTTTAGGTAGCTGTGCCGTGTGGGACTGCAATTCTACCACTTACCCTTTCGTTGCTTGCAAATAAAATGAAAACGTGGCTTGGAGTCCAGGGAAGGCAGTGCTGCTGGGAGCCTGGGGCCTGATCCTTCGCTGCTTGTGCAGCAGCCCTGGGCTCACCTGTCCTGCTGGGTGGCAGGGAAGGGCGACGGGGAACAGCGGTGGCATGGGCCGGGCCTCTGCCAAGATGGTGGGCCTCCACCAGACAGGCCTCTGCAGGGATGGTGGGCCTCTGCCAAGATGGTGGGCCTCCATTAGACAGGCCTTCAAAGGCATGGTGGGCCTCTGCCAAGATGGTGGGCCTCCATTAGACAGGCCTTCAAAGGCATGGTGGGCCTCTGCCAAGCTAGTGGGCCTCCATTAGACAGGCCTTCACTGGGATGGCGGGCCTTTGCCAAGATGGTGGGCCTCCACCAGACAGGCCTCCACCGCGGTGCTTTGCCCCGCATTAGGAAGGGTTGGGGTGCTCGAGCAGAGCAGGGAATGAGCTGCCAGTCCCCCGTGCGTTTCTCAGCGTAGTATGTTCTTCCCCCAGCATTGTGCTGGTGATTGACTGGTGTTTTCTCGGCAAAAGGCTCCTGAATATTCATTTGGCTGATGGGAGATGAGAGTATGGTAGCGCCTTGAAATCAGCTTGGGGAGGGGAAGCAAGCAAAACTGCCTTTTTCTCGCTACTGTTGCTACTCGAACTGTGTCAAATACATACTTCACACGGATAAATGATTGCAGAGACCTGAGCCTACCCTTGTAAAGCAGAAATTACAGCGCTGGCATACTTGCCATCCTCATTCAAAAGCCCATTCCTCATTATAATGACTTTATACGTATTATTTCAGCTCAAAATGCCATTTCTCTTCTCCCCACCCATTTCCTTTACTGGCTGTGACATACAGGAACTACACCCATGGCTTGACTAGCCTCTCCTGACCTTTTGTAACTTGGCTCCAAACTCATTTTTTTGGGTCTTTTGCAAAGCACTGTCAGAAGGGAAAAATCCTTTGTTAAAACACAGCCAACTCCTGCCTCAACGTGGAACAGTTTGTTCTGCTGAAAGAATGAGCCAGTTCAGTGAGCAGAAAAACATTGCCATAAACCAGCGTATTCAATAAGCTGCAAAAGCGATCGGCTGCACTCTGCGTCTGAAAGGACAACTCTGAAGCGGGATCCGTGGGGGGAGAAAAATCCACGATCCCGACCTGCCAGCCCTGTTTCCTTGCTTTCAGCTGAAGCGTTTTGCAGCTGTCTTTTTGGTTATAGCGACTGTAAGTGGGGAAATGGGAGCTGATGGCGAGCCAGAACGCAACGCAGCTCACAGAGCTAGCATATTGCAAAAGGGCATGGGGAATGAAGTAATCCAAAAATGCTCAGCTGGGAAGGGGGTGCGGCGCTGTAATAGTCCTCAGTCGCTGCTGCAGATGATCAGCTCCAGCACCCCACATTTGGTGTCTGGTACTATTTAGTAGCTCAGTTTAGTCCTTCCCACTCACGTCCCACATCTCATTTTAAAATCTGGACCTTGGAGTCCTTTACCCTACACTCAGTTTCCCCGGAATCGCTGCCCTTGTGTGGCTGCTCAGTAACTGGTGATCAGCCTGTCTTCAGCAAGCCTTTCTTCATTGCACAAGAGCCTTGGATGCTTGGTGAGAAAACTGTGTGACCCTCTAGCAGGCCTTTGTTTTTGTGGTCCTGCAGTGGGATCGTTTCAGTCACGAAATAAAAGCTGATGCTGGTTTTCTTGTAGCAGTAAATGTTGTGATAATGCCTAGAGCTGTGGTTCCTGAGCTCGGGGTGGTGGCCCCCAAGTAGGGTCACCCATCTGGAAGTGGATGTGCAAACCTGGAAGTGGGGTTGTGAACAGAAGTGCTTGGGAAATGCGGTTTAGAGGCTTCCCACAAAATGACTTGCCCTGGTGCTGGGCAGTCTGCAGCTGTGCTGAGAGCACAGCGGGCTTGTGTGCTTCGTCTGCTCTCTTGCCGTAGGGGGCTCAGGCCTGTGAACGCTTCTTCAGTTTCTCCTAGCATCTCCTGCTGATTTAGAAGACTCAAGCATTTTTGCCAGAACCGTAACAGTGACCAAGCTCTAACTCTGGTTCTTGTTTTGCTTTGGGAACCATGAGTCTTCACTCCAAGCTCCCCCAGTTTTTGGCTTGGAGCTCATTGACAGCTTCCAATAATAAAAATACAGAGAGGTATATTTTAGTTCTTAATCTGTCCGTTTTCACATGGATTCCAAAGAGTTAACTCTACCAAAGCTGATCTTGCTCTGTCTAAATGGTGATACTTGACAATAATCTCTACACGTGCAACTCTGGACACGGTGTGGCAGAATATTACCCTTCTGAGCATGTGTGGCCATTTTAGATGTCAGTGATCAAGCAGCAATCACAAAGAGATCCCTCTCACAATTAAAGCAAAAGCAGACCTCCTAGAGAAAGCACGAGGGACTGAAATCAGAGCCCCTGTGCACTTGTAAACATGACTGGCCCTGCCTAGGCACAAGCCAACCTGCTGGTATTCACCAGCCGAGTGCGAGGTGATGGGGGACGCAGATGCCGATGAGCTGTGGGACTTCTTGAAGCCCTGTTAATGCTGTCTGGTGTCCTCTGCTGGTAGCGTTCACCTCAGAGCTGGCTGTGCGGATAGACGATTGTCTGTCTGCCGGATCGTTTCCTCTGGGGCAACGCCAGGAATGTTTTGCAACATGGACAAAATGTGAGGATCGAAGCTATGCGTGGAGGTGGGTCCCCGGGACGCCGGGAGTGTAAACCCTGCTGAGGTAGTGTGACTCGGAGCAAATCTGTAATGAAGCCTGCATGCTAAAAGAGATTTTTGTTTGAAGATGTCAAGGGTGTGATTGCATAACGTTTATTTGGTCCTTGGTCAAATGGATGGGAGCAGAGGAAAAAGAGTGAGTGAATTAGTGGTGGTAACGTTCACACAGAAGCACGCAAAGCTCGGAGGGATGATCACTGGTTTTGTTTTGATGTGTGGTGTGTTTTTTATTCCTGACGTTCTATTGAAATATAGCACACAGGCTTGTCTCTAAGAGGGGCACATTGCCAATAGTCTAAAGGTTATATTATCCTAGTGACCTATTTTTATACTCTAATCGCGTTCCGTTTCAGCCACCCCTCTCTAGCCTTCCATCTCGCTCGGGTTTGTGCTCATCTGAAAAAAGCTGAGATAATTACCATTAGTCCCTGAGTGCTAATGGAGAAAAGCAGCCTCTACCCAGGTAACGAAGACAAAGGCAAGTTGCTGCTGTTCTGAAAGTACGAGACCGATCCGAAAAGGTAGCTCACAGATCGGTGGTGACTTGAAACAGGTCAGTGCAAAATGCGGCAGGGTAGAGGAGAGGTCTTCTCTTACAGGCGTGCTTTAAATGGAGAGGTGCAGCAGCTTGTAGAAGGACGAAATTTTAATGAATAGCTCTGTTTAACTACCCTAAATGAAAATGACGCTTTTCTACTTCAGGCCTGCCAAGTAATGGAGAATGACTGCGATTGTTCAGCCAGCCAGCTTCCATTGCCTTTAAACTGTGCGCGCATTTGCAAAGCCAGGCGTAAGCTACAAAGCACCCCGAACAGTCGGCATAAAGAGAAATTGTTCCTTAGCACAAATGTTGACTATGCGATGCTGCTGGGAGCTTGAAACTGCTGAAATCGGTGCGTGTGTTTGTACATTTGTGTGGCACCGAATAGTAAGATATGAAGAGGCTTTGCTTGTCTCGGGCTGCTGCTGTTTTACTGCTCGTGGCTCTCCCTGTTGTTGCCGAGCGCACCTGACACTGGAGTGCCTGCAGCGCAGCAGCGATCTGTGCCCAACGGGAGAGTCTCACTAAGTGTTCCCTCACGGGATCTGGCAGTCCTTTGCAGGGTTAAACCCCTGCAGAATGAGGTGCGTGGTGGTCTCGGTGTGGGCTCTGGGTGGCAGAGAAGTGGTGGGCTGACTGCCCCCAGGCAGGCGGTACCTATAGGCGCGCACCGTAGGCGATGGCACGGTGTGGAGATGCGCGCTGCTCACCTGGGTGATGCTCTGGTGCTGGTGCTTTTAGGCTGCTGGAGAAGATCTATGCCGTGAGCGCCCTTCCAGCTGCAGGCCTTGCAGTCCCAGGGATGCACAGCCACAGACCGGGACCGGAGGAGCTCCGTGAGCTCCGTGCTGCCTCGCAACCTGCCCAATCCTGCCTTTCCTTCTCTGATACAGAGCCACACTGGCACAGCTAAAAGGGACATCCCGTCCACACCCAGGAGGTGAGGTGGGCTCTTCTCTCTGTGTCTGTCCGTGCTGAACGCAGGAGTACTTAGAGAGGTCTTTGCCAGTCACTGCCACGTGTCCATCCACGTAGCACGTCCCCGGGACGGATGAACGGGGTTTGTCTGGGTGGTGCTGCTGCTGCATGCCCTTGCCCCATACTTTGTTGTGCTCTTGTTGTACTCAAAGCCCGTGGCTCCAGGGCTGTGGAGAGGAAGCCCTGGTTAGAGCTGTCGTGGGACAGACCTTCACCTCTTCTCCTCTCAGCTGGGAACTGCAGGAGGCTCCAGCCTTCCCCTCTCCCGCCAGCCCAAGCAGGGCATGTTTTGGCAATAAGCTGGATAATTAATATAGCTGATGAACTCCTACATAATTTCTCATGAAGGGACTCAAAATGCAAAACAAATGTTAATGACTAACCCGAGAAAAAGAGTCCTGGGACTGCCGTGGCCGGTGGCAGCAGAGGGACTGTGCCCTCGCTGCCGCACAGACCTGGTGTTCCCTTGCTCTCCCGAGCACCCAGGTAAATGCACCCAGTCCCAGCTCTGGCACCCGGTGCTGTGCTGTGCTGCGGGGTCACCCGCTCCGAAACGCGCCGGGATCTCCCTCTGGGATGCTGGGTGGTGGGAGGGGGAAGGCAGCTCACCCCCCGGGGTCTGGTTGCTGCCGACAGCACCGGCTCTGGGTTGCTGACCTCCAAATTTTTCTACCTGCCGTCCTCTGCTTGCTGCTTGCTGGTGGAAAGGTGGGGAGTCCACAGATGACTTCCCAAGGGAAGGATTGCGTCTTCCGGGCCTTGCTACAGGTAGGGCATAAAGGGAAGGGAAGAAAACACTCAAATGGCAACTTTTTTTCCTTCTTTAATTTTTTTTTCCATGTTATGATATCAACCAGGGCCCGCAGAGTTTGAGCTGAAAAACAAGCCGCTTTTATTTGAAGTGCCAATATTGTGCTTGGCTCCCTATGAGACAGAAACATCAACTTTGTCCCTGACCTGGGGAGTGCGTCTGCCTGCCTAGCAGGCACAGAAAGTGTTGAGAAAACTGTTATTTTACTTCTATTTTGGTGTTGATCTTTTTTTTTCCCCCTTTAACCGAGCACTTTATGCTTCGGCAGAGCTGCGTCCAGCACCGGAGTCCCCACGGCAGGATTTTGTCACCCGGGACGTCGGTGGGGAGCACGTCCCTGCTGGGAGCATCGCTGGCGTTTGCTGGGCTGGGGGCAGAGCTGCTGTCCCCGTATGGGACAGGGGGACCACAGCTGCTGCGGGGCCATGTGCTGGATGTCTTTTGATGCCACGTGGTGGGTTTCCTTGTTGCTGTTTCTAGGCGAGGTTTGCAAAAGGTCACAAAATTAATCTTCTAACTGGGGACCTTGGCGCTGCGCAGAACGAATGTTTTGCATTAACAACCTAACTCATTAATTCACTGAAACATTTAAAACCAAACCAGTTGTATCCAGCCAAGCTGGAAAAAGCTGAAAGTTCATACTCAGCAGTGCCGATTTCGAAACCTCCCTTTGTTAATCTCTGCAGAAGTAAATTTTCTGAAGTTGTTAAGCTCACTTTGACCAGTCTCTCGGCATTGTTTTCCTCGTCAGACCCAGAGCAGCTCTGGGGCGAGCTGGTGGCGTGTACCTGGGCCTGCCGTCGGGACAGGAACTGGCTCGGATGCCTTATGGGGGAACGCTTCGAGCAGCGTTTGGGGTTCAGGGCTGGTCAGAAATGCCATGCCGTGTTAACAGACAGCGATCCTGAGTTTAACATTTTCCGTCTTCCTCCTCTGTTCCTTCTTTCCCAGTCGCTAGGGGTGTTTATATCGCCGCCCAGCACATCTCGTGGAACCTCAAACCAACCTGAGCCACTTGTCTAGCTTTGTGCCTGCCTGGTGCAAAGGTGCCAGGGGTCCCCCACGTCGCAGGACCACGTGCGTGGGTCCCACCTCAGAGGTTGCATCTGCCCCCAGTCCCCTCCCGATGCTTCATTGAGAAGGTGGCCGTGCCTGCAGCCCATTCGTTAGTTCCCTGCGAGCATCTCGGGTGCCAAATCCATTGCACTCTGCCTGAAGTCATTTTTCCTTCGAATTTCCAGCAGCAGGTTTAAGTACGCAGGTCATTTGAGCGGTGGCTGCTGCTCGCTGTGCTACCCCTCTATTAAATTAGCAGGTGTCGATTAAATAGGGACCATCAGTTGAGGCACGATCCCTTTTTCTTCCTGTCAGCAGGGTAGCTGTTCCATGCAGCTCATCTTTCTTCCAGTTGATCATAAAGTAACACGTAGTAAATCGAGTCCTTCACACGTGGCTGTGCAAATTGGTCGGAGGCATTCGCAGTGGTCCCGCCACTGAGTCCCGCCGTAAGGCTGGTTGTTAATTGAATAATTTTTCTGCCATTAATTTAACCTATCCGTTAAACATCCTTGCTTGTTTCAATGACAGAGATCAGTGAATTGTACGTTCTGTTATATATTAGCGGTGTATTAAAGCATTAGTACATTCCAGAAGGTGAGCAGTGAATAAAACATGCTCTTAACATGTGGTTATGCAACTGTTCCGTGGAAATGAAACGGACAAACAGTACACTTGATTAATTTTTTTCCTAGTAAATTGGCACTGTGATTCACTTCCAGCTAAATTTGCAATCTGTGTTCTCAGGTGGCATTAATATTGGATCCCCAGCAGGAGAGCTGTGTTGGCTGGTGCTGCTTTGATTGCATTTTTAACGGAACTTGTTGGAGAGAGCACTGAGCTTGATGCAAATGCGCGGGTAAATGAAACGCGGAGCTTTTAGGTTCTCTGTAGGTGGGTCCGACCGTTCACATTTACCCCAAATAATTCTGACTGCATGCTCTGAAGAGGCACTCGGCTAAAAGGGCACAATGGGGGGCTTTGTGCATCTCGATTGCCCTGTATCAAATTCTCCCCGTCGACAGATAAAAACAGTCTTTTTGTGGTGAATCTATAGCGACAACATAAGATCCATCTGAGACGTGAGCTGTCTCCAGTAACAGCGATGCTGGAACTGGATCTCCACTGGCCGTTTGCTGGAAACCAAAGACTTTGCAAAGTGCCCAGCAGCTTCTCCCTGGCCTGCGTGAGAGCTGCAGGATGAGATTAAGCCAGCATCGGTGCAAACCTGGTGCAGTAAAGGAGGGGAAGGCAGCTCTGCAGATCTCCGTGCAGCAACAGAATTCACTTTTACTGCTGCCTCCGTGACGCCAAACTCCTTTCAGCCTTTAAAGCTATATTTTGTAGCCTTCAGGCCGTTCTCATTGTTTTTTTCCTAATTGACTCGACTTGGAAAGGTCATCATACCCTGCTAGATTGTGTAATATTTAACTTAGCATCAAAAATGAGGATCTTGGGATTGGTGTCAAATTGATGCTGTTCCCTGCTGAATAGCAAAGCCCATTCATAGTCATCCAAGTATTCTGCTTGCTAATGCTCATGAATAACTTTCTGGCCCTCTGCAGAGGGAAAGACTAACCACGAGAAGGTGGGATAAGAGCAGCATAAAGCAGGTATTGAGCGCATGAAATTCGCGCCGTCTAAATCCAGGTCACAGCTTTAATGCTTTTTTATTTATAGATTTTTTCAAGTTATAATTTCTAGCTTTTCATGAAGCTTTAGCATAGCAAACAGTCTTTTCTGACGCCAAGTTCAGTGATGACTAACGCTATTTACAGGGCTGTTTTGTAATCTCAGATCAGCCCACATTAACGGGAAGTTACGTTTTCCCATCAGTCTTTTAAATTGTGCCGGAGAGTTGCTGAGCCCAGAATTGCCCAGCCGGGCTCTCCTATTTGCAAGCTGACATAATTTTTTCCAGAACAGCATTTTAAAAAATTTCAAATGAAGTTACAGAGGTCAGATCATACTTCCTCAGTCTGATTTTTGCTTTAGGATCTTTCATTCCTCTGGTCTAAAAGCTACCAACAAAAATAAGGCAGAGTTGCTCTTGCATAAGCACCACAAAGTCATTTTCCTGGTCTGCATTTCTCTGTGCATGGGGTCAGCTCGGCATACCTGACATGAGAGCTCCGGGTGCACAGCTGCTTTAACTGGTAGGAGTTGGCTCTGGGGTCATCTGGTAGGATGGTAAGTTGTTTTTTTATAGTTTAAGTTTTTACGAGTGTTTTTATAAAGCTCCCTCTCTGTTATTGTAAATCCCAGGAAAATCTGGCACAGAGTCTTTGTAACGCGAATCAGCGCATCCATGTGCCTCCGAGTGACCTCGCAATCTGGAAAAATACAGTTTTATCCGAGCGTTTAGAAGAAGAAAAAAAAAAAAACAGAGTTGCTGTAAGAAAGGTTGGTGAGGGGGTTAAGGCAGCGACGCTGCTCGGTCAGACGTGCTGCCTTCCCTGTCGTCAGGACCCATCTTGGCAAGTGCCTCCTGGTGCCAGCGACAGCAGCCAGCTTCACTGCCCTCGGGTCGTGAGCTCAGGCATGGAGCATCCGCTGCGCAGATTGCACAACCGCAGCAGGCCAGCGGCACGGCGGTGGCTAAAGCTCTTTTGGGGGCCTTACCTTCTCGTGCAGTTCCAGCCAAAGACCCAGCAGATGCTGTTAAAACAATAAGAAAATGTGCGTGGAGTGGGGAGGGAATCTCAGAAATGATTTGCTGGCTTCCTGAGCGAGGATGGCTAAAATACGCGGCTCCAGCTGCAGCCTCGCTGCCGTCTGCAGCGCAGCTCCAGGACTTTGCACGCAGAAGCCTTTGGCACGGGCATGGTGCTTCGAGCTGGCAAGCAGCTTTCCGACAGGATGGTTGGAAAGTGCCGATTTTGAAGAAATCGCAATGTTCTGTGGGAGCATGTTGATTTTCATCCGGTTTTTCTGATGGGAAGCAGGCAGGGGCTGGAGCCCGGCGGGCACCCGGGCGTGCAGGGAGCCGGGGCAGCGCTCTCCCCGCAGCAGCACCGGTGCCGGGGCTGGCAGGGCATGGCGAGGGGACGTCCCAGCCCCCGTCCTCCTCAAAGGAGAGTTTGGTACAGGCTGTAAAACAGGCATCGCACGGTTGCACTGCGTAGCTGGGAAAATCGCTCTTGGTTTTGCTGCTCGCTGCGTGGGAGCGTGTGAAGCCGAGCAGCGGATGGGAGCTGTGCACGCACGGCACCGCGAATACCTGGCATTCTTTCGCAAGTAAGAGATTTGGGGGGAAAAACAGCCCTGAGATCTGCCTTGCGACGTCCAGCGCTGGTGTGGGTGGAACTGGCTGCTTCGTGGGTTCGGGGGTAAAAGGATCGCGCTGGAGGAGGGGAAGGGAGCTGGGGCTGCGAGCTGGAAGGGGAGAGCGGGCTCCAGGGAGCAGCTGGGGGGGAAGGAGTCGTGTGGTCAGCTTCTCCCCGCTGCCACGTCACAGCTGGTTTCTGGCTTTGTGTGTTTGCTTTCTAAACAGGTAATTCACAGACTGCGTGTATGAAAATGTGGTAAATCCAAGGTCAAGTTGAATTTTTCCAGCAAAAGACACTGAGAATGATTTGTTGAGTGAAACAGTTAAATAGCAGGATAGCTGTGCTTTGTCTCATGCCAAGGGAACTAACCCCTCCTCCCTCTCCTTGTCCTCAGGTTCAGTGGTAAATATGAACATTTGTCAACATTTGACAACAACTCCTTGGGACATCATGAATTTGCTGGAATCTAGACCACAGAGCACTTGCAATAGCGCTTTTTAATTTAATTTAAATTAAAGAAAAAATAATCTCATCTGGATTAATCGTAGTGATGGCTAGCAAGAGAAAATCCACGACTCCCTGCATGATACCAGTAAAAACTCTGGTGCTTCAGGAGACTGAGCTGGAGGCTGCAGAAGACGATCGTGAAGGAACACAACAAGATGCTCCCACAGAAGGGCCAGCAGCCAGCGATGCTGGTGCCAGCAACAGTGGAGCCTTGTCTAACGGGCACCGCGGCATCGCCGAGGGCGATACTTTTGTCTGCAAGTATTGTGACTTCGGATCTCAAGACGTTCACCATTTCTTTGCGCACCTGGACTCTGAGCACTTGGACTTCAGCAAAGACCCCGCGTTTGTGTGCGTTGCGTGCAACTTCCTGGCGAAGAGCCATGAAGGGCTCTCGCAGCACAACGTGGAGTCGCATGCTGGCGAGACGAGCTTCGTCTGGAGGCTGGCGAAGCAGGACAATCGGACGGCTGTGGAGCAAAGTCTTTGCGATGCCGCCAGCAGCCACGACCTTCCGGGAGAGGTCCCCGAGGAAGTAGTGGATGGTCAGTCTGAAATTATCATCACCAAAACCCCCATCATGAAGATAATGAAAGGCAAACCCGAGGCCAAAAAAATCCACACGCTGAAGGAGAATGTGTCCGGTCAGTTGGGCGGAGAGTCGGAGACAAAAGACGGAGAGCCTTCCTTCACGAACGGGCCTGTGCCGGTCAGCCAGCCCACCGCGAGTTCGACAAAATCATCTCATGTAGTGAACGGCTCCATCCTCGGAAACGTGCCCGTTCTGCCAGCGGGTGTTGCCCAACTTGTTTCACTGCAGCAGCAACCACCCTTGCACCAGCAGCTACCTACATCCAAGTCCCTTCCCAAGGTGATGATCCCCCTGAGCAGCATTCCCACATACAACGCAGCCATGGACTCCAACAGCTTCCTGAAAAACTCTTTCCACAAGTTCCCCTACCCCACAAAAGCTGAGCTCTGCTACCTGACCGTGGTGACCAAGTACCCAGAAGAGCAGCTGAAGATCTGGTTTACGGCCCAGCGGTTGAAGCAGGGCATCAGCTGGTCGCCGGAGGAGATAGAAGACGCCAGGAAGAAGATGTTTAACACGGTCATTCAGTCCGTGCCGCAGCCCACCATTACCGTGTTGAACACACCGCTGGTCGCGAACCCCGGCAGCGTCCCGCATCTCATCCAGGCCACTTTGCCGGGCCACGTGGTGGGGCAGCCGGAGGGCACGGGGGGGCTGCTGGTCACACAGCCCATAATGGCCAACGGCTTGAAAGGCACCAGCTCCTCCTTCACCCTGGCGGTGACGACAGTTCCCAAGCCCCAGCCGGCGGCGCAGCACAGCACGGTGAGCTCCAGCAATGCCTCGGCCGTGAAGGTGGTGAACGCGGCCCCGTCAGTGCTCACTGCCTGCCCCACCATATCCTCGCAAACCTTCCTGGACCCCAACGTCTACAAGAACAAGAAGTCCCACGAGCAGCTGTCTGCCTTGAAAGGCAGCTTCTGCAGGAATCAGTTCCCCGGCCAGGCTGAAGTCGAGCGGCTGACCAAGATAACCGGGCTGTCCACGAAGGAGATTCGGAAATGGTTTAGCGACAGGAGATACCATTACAGGAACGTCCGAGGCGGCAGAGCCATCTTTCCTGGAGACAGTGCTCTCGATTCTCTGCCCGAAATACCCTTCGACGTGCCGCCCAAGGGAGCGGAGCTGACGTCTACAGCTGCGGCCACGCCTGTCACCCATCACCCGACGCGGCGGCAGGCCTGGCACCAGACGCCCGACTTCACGCCCACCAAGTACAAGGAGCGCGCGCCCGAGCAGCTCAAGGCCCTGGAGAGCAGTTTTGCACAGAATCCTCTTCCTCCAGATGAAGAAGTGAATCGCTTGAGGAGCGAGACGAAGATGACACGGAGGGAGATCGATAGCTGGTTCTCGGAGAGGAGGAAGAAGAAGGTGGCGGAAGAGAACAAAAAAGCGGAGGAGGCAGTTCAGCAGGAGGAAGAGGAGGCTGAAAACGGCTGCGGGGAAGGAGAAGACTCCTCAGATGACCTGAGGGCCTTGAGCGAAAACGGCTCGCTCGATGCCTCTACCAACAACCCAAACTCGGCAGAGCGGAAAGTAAGCCCCATCAAAATCAACCTGAAGAACCTCCGGGTGACAGAGTCCAATGGCAAGAGCGAAGCGCCGGGCATCGCCGCGAGCGAGAAGGGGGACGGCGGCTCCAGCCGGCCGCCCACCCCTCCGAAAACCAAACTGAACTTCAAAAAAACCGCCCAGCAGCGGCACTTGCTTAAGCAAATGTTCGTGCAGACGCAGCGGCCGACGAACCAGGAGTACGACGCCATCGTGTCCCAGACGGGCTTGCCGCGGGCTGAGGTCATTCGCTGGTTTGGAGACAGTCGGTACGGCTACAAGAACGGGCAGCTGAAGTGGTATGAGAACTACCGGCGCGGCATCTTCCCCCCGGGCCTGGTGGAGGTGAGCCCGGCCGGCAGGGAGGTGCTGGAGGACTACTACAAGCAGCACAAGGCGCTGCAGGAGGACGACGTGCCGAGCCTCTGCGAGCGCGCCCAGCTCAGCGCCCAGCAGGTGAAGGTGTGGTTTGCGCTGAAGGCGGAGGAGGAGACCAGGGGCGCCTCCGAGGATGCCTTCTCCGGCACCAGCGAGCAAACGGGAAGCCAGAAGGGGCCGTACGACGCCTGCTCGGAGGTGTCGGAGAACAGCGAGCCCTGGGAGCCAGGCGGCCCCGAGGGTGGTGCTGAGCCCCCCGGCGCCCCCGTGCAGCCGCCCGCCGCGCAGCTCGGTAAGGGCCCCTGGGCAGTTTGTGCGAGGCCTCCGCGGGCAGGGTTGGGTGAGCACGAGGCACTGAGTGCTCTAGGTGGGGGTTTGGTGTCCAGGCTTGCTATTTGGGGTTTAAATCGAGGAAGCAGTGAGGAACCCCCCCAGGTTGCTTCAGGAAAGGGGGAGAAGAGGGTCTGGCAAGGTGCCACAAGCTCCCTTCTGAAGCCAAATCCTGGCTTTAGGAGCAAAACCAGTGGGAGTGCCCCATCCCTTCACCTGCCCTGGGGGAAGGTGGCCCTTGGGTTTATTTGTAAAAATATTTATTTGTAAATATTTGGGAAGGAAGGGGTCTGGCTGCTGTTTCCCAGTTCTGCCCCCAGCTTCTCCCATGTCTCCCCCTGGCCCCAGGCAGCACGGTTAGCCCGTGGGTGCTCTCGCTTCCTTGCCTGTGGGAACAAAAGCCTCCTCCCTTCCCTCTCCTGCTGCCCACTGCGAGTTGCTGCCGGCTCTCCAGACGTGAGCGTTGTCATTTTAGCAGGGCTTGGGCAGCGCAGATAGAGACCACAAGGAAGGAGGGGACACGGAGAGACGGAGTGGCATTTACAGCTGCTGGCCCTACCCCTCCTCCAGGGCTCGCTTTTGAAAGGCGTGCGTGGAGGAAAGGAGAGGTGGTTTCCAAGCCCTCTGTGGGCTCTTTGGAAAAGCAGCTGGGGGCTGTTTCCTCCCTGGCAGAGCTCCCACCAGATGGGGATGGCCGAGGGCTGCGCTCACCCTGTCCTGCTGCACAGCCCCTCGCCAGCCAGCATCACCTCCTCCCACCAGCATCACCTCCTCCCACCGGCTGCTGCAGCCCCGCTGCATGGCTTTGGGTCCTCCCACACACCTCTGCCAGGCCTTTTAAAAAAAATTGTAAAAAATTCATTGGTTCCCTTCCCCCTGTAATTCAGAGGAAATGAAGTGTGGGTTTGAATGGGACTTGCCTTTATTGCAGCTGAGAAATCTGGATGTGCATCACCGGGAAGCAGCTGTGGCCAGAGGAGTAGGCTGGGAAGGCAGTGCAGCAGAAGGTTTGGGGAAGGGTGGGGGTGGCTGTCCTTGCTAGCACCCTCCAGACGTGGCTTTTTGCCACCAGAGTGAGGTTCTGTGACCCCACAAGGCTCGGAGGTGCTTGGCAAGGGCGTGCAGGGCGTGCAGCTCTGCAGGCTACGCTCCTCCTCTGTCCTGCTGCTGGCTAAGAGCCAGCCCTGCTCCCACAAGGATTTCAGCTTTCCTGCCCCATCCCAACACCGAGCTGCCTGGGGCTGGCTTTGCTCTGCAGCTGCCTCCGTCAGGCCTCTGCTTTTGCTATCACGAGGTGCACGTGCACCCCCTGCTCCCCGCCCAGCACCTCTGCCTGCATTGCAGGCACCTGCGGCATGCTGGAGCATCTCTGACACCTGTGTTGTTGTGTGTTTTTTTTTTTCCAGAAACAGACTGAACTCAAACCACCTGCCCCAGAGGATCCGCTCTTACCCTTGAGAAGAAGTTTTTTGGTCTTTAAGACCATGGGCTGGCCTGATACAAACCTCAGGAGCAGGACACGGTGATAAAGCACTGCCATAAATGAGACCTTTGAGTGCAGCACACGAGAGAGAGTGCGTGCAAAAACTGGGCACCCAGTGCAGAGCTCTCTGGCCCAGCCTAGGAGACAGCTGAGAGCTGGCAGAGGTGGGGGCCGTGAGCTCAGCTCGCACCCAGGAAATAGGATGCTCTTGTTTGCTTTCCAGTGGACAGACTTTCAGATTTCATACTCATATACCGATGCCTACAGCTGCCTATACAAGCATAACGAAATCTCAGACATTGTGTAAACAAGGTCGTTGCTTAGATATGGACTATCATGGCACAATACATTTTTTTTTTCATCTGCCCATTAAGGTGTTTGTTCTCTAAAGGCTGGCATGGCTGCCTCTATCCTCTCTGCCTTTTTTGGTCCTTGGGCCCTGGCAAGGAAGGGTTCTGCAGGGTGTGTGCGCACAGGTGTGTATGTGTGAGCGTGTGCGTTAGGAAAGGAAAAGAACCTGAGAAGAAAGCTGCCAGTCTTGCATTAAGTCAGGTGGGAGTTCAGTGAGGTGTTCATCCACACGGATGAGGTTAGATTTGGCATTGCATTACTCTCCAGTAAGTAGCAGGTCCAAGACCCCGAAAACCCAGGAGAGGCAGTTCGGTGTCATTTGCCCCTTGTTGGCCAAAATATTTTTCCTTTCGCTCTTGGAGACCGACTGCAGCAGGCTGTTAAATCTCCAAGTCTCCCTTTAATCACTGAGAACTAGCACATAATAATTTTTCCATCCTGACCTGGAATCCTTTTCATTGTTCGGAGAGAACAAGCTGTTCTTCAGAGAACAAATAGGGAGAATATGCAGAGTTGCTGCGAGTGGTTCAAGTTATTGTTGTCTCCAAGGGATCTGCGAGGCAGCAGCTCTTCTGCAGTCAGGAAGTTTCCCTCTGTCAGCCCTACGCAACTGATCCTCCAGCAGCAGCGCTGATAACTTCAAGTATTTGCTCCGGTATTTTTTTATTCTTATTTTTTGGTCCATCCACAGTAGTTTTGGCCTCGTGTGAAACAGCAAAACAATTTCCCAGGTCACTTTCCTGGTTCCCAGAACCTGTAGCTTTTTCATGTGCCCGCGTTGTCTCGGGTGGTTGCTGCATGATGCAACTTAAGGCTTTTTTTAATATTCCTTTCTAATAGAAAACAAGGTCTAGAAGAGCGCTCTTGAGCTACGAGTCTAGCCAAATGCTGTGTCAGACCATCCTGTCATAAACTAATCAAATCCCAGCTCAAAATTGGTTCCATGTCTTGCCTTCACTTTTGCTCTTGGAAGGCGATTCCAGAACTTCACTGCCTTTGAATGGTTAGAAACTTTCTTTAAATTTCTAGTTTGAATTAATTCGTGGCCAGTTCGTTCCTGGCTTGTTTTGGAGCCAACATTGTCCTTTAACTTAAATAGTTTTTGGTGTTTATCCGCTGATGTATTTATGGAGAGTAGTCATAGCTCCTTATTTTTGCCAAGCTAACTCAGCCAAGCTTTTTCTGTAGAAGGTTTTTATTTAGTGGGAGCTTTTTAATGTGGGAGACTTTATTGTTGGTGGTAAATGATATTTATTAGAAGGGTGGGTAGCAAGCCCCAAAGGATCGGATCCAGAGTTTTACAAAAAAATCTGTTTTAAAAACAAAAAGCTCTTTCAGAACCTCTTCCAAAGATGGTGTCTGATTTCTACCTTTAATTGCTTTTGCTTTTCCAATTCTTTCTTCGTCCCCTCTTTACGAGGCTGCCTTACTGACATGTTGGGAGAGGCTCCATCTGACAAGTGCTGCAGGGAGCGTTTCTCTGACCGACGGTACGTGCCTGCCCGGTAGGTGCCTGTGCTCAGACGCCTGCACTGTAACCCCCCTTAGCAGCCAGACGAATCCTCCCCAAAATGCCACGAGCTGACAGCGGGCTCCCTAAATTTCTCTCTTTAGCAGCACTGCTGCCAGCCGTGCCTTGGTTCAAGGCAGGGCCAGCAGCAGCGCCACCTCCGCCTCACCTGGGCCCGTCGCCCCGAGGATTCAGCCCTCGTGGGTGAGATCCTTCGTGCCCTCAAGCTCTACGGGCGATGGGGGAAGCAGGGTGGTGCTAGAGCCGAGGGTGCTGGGCCGGGGAGCCTTGTGGCCTGAGAGTGTGTGCGTGTGTGTTCACTGTTGCCTTCAGAGAACAAATACAGGTAGGTAATTTAGTCTCTATTGTCTATGTACATGCAGGTTTATTTAAGTACACATATATACAGTTCAGATATGCCATTGATTCTTTATCGCATTAAGATGTACATTAAAAATGTACACTTCTACTAACTACTTGCTATATAAATATGTTGGAAATGTAGTTTGCCCATTCAAGGTGATTTTCTGTGGGATTTTTGGTGTACGCTTTAAAGGCCTGTGGCCGATTGGAAGAGTGGTCCCCACTCCATCTACAGAAATGCTTAAGGACGATGGTGTGAACTGGTCCCTTTGAACCATTTTTCCATGCACTAGCTGAAATGTTTTGCACTTGGATTGTACTGGCCAGTTTTCCAGAAAAAAAAATGAAAAGAGAAGTCTTGTGAGCTGGAGGGAGAATTTCCCGGTGTACACAGAAAAAACAGCCTTGAGGGTTGGAAGCTGCTGAGGTTTTTGAGCTTTGTCTGCATGCATTCATACAAGCACAGCAGGAGTTTTCTTTCTTTTGGGTCAGAGGAATTTTAAAAAGTGGTTCCATGCAGGCTCCCCTCGTACGCAAAGGCCGAGCAGACGGGCTGGCAAGGCTCGTTGCGTGGGGAGGGTGAGATTTAGGGACAAAAATCAAAATCAAAAAGTAATCGTTTGCTTTCTAACTCCCACATTCCTCGTTATCTGCATTTTTAGTTGACTTGAAATCTCTATGAAAGTATAAGCTGAAGCGTTGAGGGTTTTAGCTCTGTGGTCTTCTGTTTCCCTATCACATCTCTTTTGAAGCTGAAGAGAAGCAGGTGTCATCTCCAAACAGACTCAGGTTTTGGTGCAGGACATTACGAATAATATGTTTGCATCTGAAACTGAAAGAAATAATTGAGAGGTGGCTCCACAGTCCCAGCAGCAGCTCTTCTGGTGGTAAGAGGAAGCATCACCACAATTGTACACTTAGAGTCAATTTTTATCATCATCTAATCAAAGATGACTATCTTGACTTGAAAGGAGGAGCGTAAGGTAGAGGTCATGTAGCCAGCCTCGGTAAGGAAGGGAATTAAGTTCTTCACCTCCATCAGCTGTGTGCGAGCTCAGGCTTGATAAGCACAGTAGTAAGCATCATTTTTAATCCACGTGAATCTTGTTACTTCTGTCTCTGAGGCTGCTTAGATTAAGGTCACAATCCAATTGCTTAATAACCTGAAACCCTGGTTTGTGCTGTGCCTGGCTCACTCACAGAAAGGGCTGCTGGTTCTCCCGATGCAAGGAACAGAGTTGCTTTATTCATCCGTATCAGCAGGCCAAGCTGTTTGATTTCTAGCCATAGCTCTGTGTTCTATTTGGGTAGCTAATTTTTCTGTTCCTTAAGTAGCATCCTGGAAATCATTACTTTTATTTTATTTTTTTAAGCAGAACACTAAACAAACCGTGATTTACAGGCTTCTATTTCCTGAGAGCCATTATTCCTGTTTGCCTGAGAGCAGAGCACTGCTGCACATCAGGCTCGCAGCCCTGGCAAGAGGAGTGGACACAAGTGCTTGCTTCAGCGCACGGCATGCGGCGGTCAGCGTCAGCACACAGAGCTCCAGCTGCAGGTATTTAACGTGTCTGCTGTCCCCTCCCTGCCGGGGGCTTCTCTTGGGCACCAGCAAAATCAGGAGCTGCTGGCAGCTGTGATTTGAAACCCTGTAGTCAGACGCAGGGCTTGATGCAGAGCCTTCACCTGGCAGAGCAGCGCTCGCGCAGAAGCTGGAGCTGCGATGTGTCTGTTTGGATAATTTTTGCTAGGCTGGTTTTCCATTTAGGGTTTTGGCTATTTTTTTTTTTTTTAATGCAAAGCAACAATTTCTGGTCACAGGGAGAAGTTTTGCACTCCTCCCTCCCCTTCTGTCCCTCTTGCAGAAACAGTTCAGAGGAGCCCTGATGAGATGATGGTTGGAACCTGGGGTCACTGGGAACCAGAAGAGAAAGATGATTTTCAGCACTTAGGCACAAATTGGCAAGTTAAGGTGATACTACACTTGTCAACTGGGCAGTATTTAAAAGGTTTTTAAACATCTCTCTCCTGTTTCCCAGATTAATTTTGGCTCCACTCTTTTCAACTCCCGTCTGTGGCCTGATGTGATGCGGCTCACTGCAGTAACCTCCATTTTAATTTCTCAGTTGATCACAACCAAGGGGGAAAGATCAGGCAATACTCAGAAGTGGGTGGGTGGGGGATTTGCAAGCTGTACCTTTTCTTGCAAGTGTAGTTTCTGCTGTATCTTTTACTGGCAGTGCTCCCTGCCAGGAATGCTGGATTGGCATCACAAAACTTTAAAGCAGAGCAAGTGAGCGCTGTTACCTAAGAAGGAGTGATTTTTATTTATATTTTTTCTTGTTGCCTGTTCCAGTAGAGTGCTCTGTTGGCTGCCCTTGGCCATATTTTGATGGCACTATTAAAGCCAGTTTTTCCCTTTACCGATGGAGGGTGGTTTTAGGAGGACTCTTGCTCACTGGTGCTAGTGAAGGTCAGGCTAGGAATCCATGGCATAGAAAACTTCTTGCTAAAAATTGCACTTTCTGTCTGCCCCATCTGGCTGGTGGTGTTATGGGTACGTGGCTGTGACTCCCCTTGCACATACTAACATTGCACTAAAAGAGAGACTTTGGGAACAGCGTGTTGATCACTTTGTTTCTCAGCAGACCACAAAGTCAGCCTAATGGGGTCTCTTTTTTTTTTTTTTTAATTATTATTATTTAGAAATCATGCTGGTGCTGAATGACCTGGAATTTTTTTTTTTTTTGCTTGGATTTATCCAAAAGAAAAATGTAATTGTAGCTGCAACGGGACCTTTCATAAGGGTGGCCGTGTAGCTGGGGCGCGGAGCAGCGGCTCTGCTGCGTGAAACCGTCTTGTACCGGGGCGGCGCGGGGGGTTCCCAGGGGTTCTTATCGTGTTTTTTAAGACCACAATTTTCGATGGTCACCTTGGCAACCGTGTGAGACAGGAAATAGTTTTTACTTTTGGTAAAGGTTTTAAAGAGGAGAAAAAAAAAAAAAAGTGAAGCTGCCTGTGATTGTGGGCTGTGGCTATTACTAGGGCTAGGGTAGCTTGTACCTGCTATGGACTTTACCTGCTCTTATTCTGAGGGCACAAACTCCCTGTAGCAACAATGCCACTTCTGAGAAGTGAACGGCAAGTTTCCCTTCCTTTTGTATATGTGGATGTGAGGGTGGGCGAGGGGAAGCGCTTGCTTGTACAGTTTGTTGAAATGAAACCAGACATTTTTGGTTGTTCCTAAATAAAGAGCGTAAAATACAAGCAAGAGTCGACTGGTGATTGCAGGCCCGCTTGGGCTGTAAAGGTGACACAAAACAGATCAGTCCTTCCCCCAAAACCTCCCTGGGGAACATCCCCTGCTCCTGATCTCATCCCTTTGGGTGAACAGTGTTGAACCCGGGGCTATTTTTCCCCATGGCCTTAACCTCAAGGTGAGGGCAGTGGCCGGTCCCACCACTGGGGCAAACCACCAGAAAACGGAGACAGCAGGCGTGTAATACTGACACGTTTATTGTCGTTTAAAGCTAGAGCGGCCTTGTAAACGTCGAGTTTCACTACTGGCCCCGTAGGCAGTGGCTATACGGGTCGGGCGGTGCAGGCCACCGGGCCGCAGCCCGCAGCACACGGCTTCCAGCCGCCCGAGCCACGCAGGCTCCCCGCGCACGCCGGCAGCGCCGAGACGGCAGAGGGTGGTGTGGTTTGTTTTTTTTTTTTTTTTCCCTTGTTTTCGTCTCGTTCCTTGCGATTATAGACAGTTTTGTCTCTCACCTCGGCGGCTGGCAGGCTGTGCACATCCATACACTTCATTAAGGGCTTCGTGGTGAAGGTTGGTGGGTGTTTGGGGTGGTTCGTTGGTTGTTGGTTTTTTTTTTTCCCCCGATTTTTTTTTTTTTTTTTAGTTCTCCACTTGAACACACTTCAGCGGAGAAACTGGAAAAGCTGCCTGAAAGTAGGCCATAGCAGTGCCGTTTCCATAGAAACCAGTTCACAGCGTGCCGTGAGACTCACAGGCACGGGAGGTGCTCCCGGGCGGCCGAGCGGCGCTACAGCCGCTTGTCCCTACAGCCGGTTGTCCCCGTTGACCCTGGTCCGTCGCAGTACCCTGCAGGGGGCACAGACAGGGGGCACGGCGCTGGGAGGACGAGGGGTGCTGGCTTCCCCAGCTACCGCGGCCTGGTGACTTTGGGGATGCTCTGGCCCAGGGGGCTGGTGCTGCATCCCCCCCACGTCTCGCTCCTTGCCTGTTTCAGCCCTGTCCCTCCCTCCCCAGCTCCCATCAGCTGGGATATTTTTTTCCAGCCGGGCTCTCAAGCCAATGCTGTTGCCACCTCCCTGCCTGAATTGCAAGGAGGGGGCCTGGCACATTGGCCATGGTGGGGAGAAGCTGTTAGGAAGCCCCTCTGAGGATGGAAGAGCTCACGGCTCCTACAACACCCCCCCACCTTGCATCCCACCCCCTCACCGTCCCAAAAGCAGTGACTCCCCCTCGCCTCACCCCACCTGTCCACCGGAATTCAGTGTTTCCATGAGGCTGCAGCTCAGGCCTAGGCTCCCACCAGGGAGCCCCAAAACGCTCAGGGTCTTCTCCAGCTGGCCTACCTTCGCTCCCGGCTCTCGAAGTGGTCAGCCAGCTGCTCCTGCGAGACTCGGAAGTCCTCGAACGGCTGCTGGTACCGCACCTCGAAGGAGCCCTCCCTGCCTCTGCTGGCCAGCAGCTGGCTGGCAGCATCCCCGGCTCGCTCCCGCAGGGCTGAGGCACTGAAGAGGTTGATTTCGCCGTTCTCCTGCTTGGATGGGAGCAGACAGAGCAGTGAAGGGCTGGGGGTGGCGCGGTGCCCTAGAGCAGGCTGTGCTGAGAGCTGACCCCCATGGGGGTCCGGGGCTGATGGGCTCAGGGTGTGCAGGGTGCGGCTGTGCTGGCCTTAATAGTGGTGGAGGAGTGGTGCTGGTTGGAAAAAACCCTCAAGGTTTTTTGGACCTCGAGGTCCAACCCTCACCCTGACCCACCACTAAACCATGTCCCTTAGTGCCACGTCCACACATCTCTTAAATCCCTCCAAGGATGGGGACACCGCCGCCTTCCCAGGCAGCCCGTTCCAGTGCATAATTTTAAGTGAAGAAACGACAGAGCCATCTGTCTCCAAGAGCTCTGCCACCCTGTCACCCCCCATGGCGCCGAGCTGCAATGTCCCCGGAGAGCGGATGGGAACTGGGACAGCCACAGCTGCCTCCTCCGGCACCGGTGATGGGATTTAGAGAAGAGAAATGAAGCCTGGGCCAGAATCTGCCCCAAACAACCCTGCTGAGGGGGGCCCTTGTGTGTGTGTGACCCAGTTACCTTGCTGGGGAAGATATCAATCTTGACAAGCAGGGAAGCCAGCTCCAGGTTCTCGCTGTAGTTGTTCTTCAGAGGTACAGCTCGGAAACCTACAGCGGCGACAGCCCCAGTGTTATTTGCAGCAAAGCCAACATCTCCCTTCTCGGGATGTGGGCAGCAAACCGCTGAGGACCAACACGACACACAGCTTCCCCGACCACGTTACCGGTCTTCAAGCCTTTGACCAGGAATGTCGCCTGGGCCAGGAAGTTCTCATCGCTGAACATGTCCTCCTCGTACACCACGAAGCGGAGGAAGGCGAACTCGGGGTTGCTGACCTGGAAGTGGAACTGCTTCGGGCTCCACAGGGGGTTCAGGCCGTTGTCCGCTGGGCAAAAAACACCACAGTCAAACAGCAGCCCCGGCAGGGGTGGCTGACCATCACCCCCCCCCCCCCCCCCCAGCCCTTCCTGCTACTGCAAAACCTTGCCTAACGATACAGCCAGGAGAGAGGCCAAGTTCTGGGGGAACCCAACCCATCCGTGTCACCTCGCCTGCCACGCTCACCCACGATCTCAGTTTTCTGCTTCGCGTTGTCGTACTCTGCGCCGGACACCTCCACCTCCACAAAAGGACAAACTATTCCCCTCCCGTTTTTGGGAAGGTGCCGGGCCCCCAGGACCTGGGGAAGAGAACAGGAGGGACTTTGTTACAGATGGGAAAAAAAAAAAAAACACTTGTTTGCATACTGAGACATTTTCTTTCCAGATAAACCACCCTGGCTGCACCTGGTGGTTAGAGGCGAGGTGCTATCTGGCCCAGGCGGAGAGAAACAGCTCCCAGACCTAGAGGCTGCGGTGTGCTCCCGATCCCCAATTTGACGTGTAAACCATCAGCCAGGCAGCCAAGCTGCCACCGGTCCTGCCCGCAGCCTGCCCAGCGCAGCCCGTGCCCGCGGCACCGCTCCTCCAGCCTGCGCCGCCTCCTCCGAGCTGGGGCTCGTGGCCGCGGCTGGGGATTGGCGTCGGACACCCGCAGCTTTGTCAGAGCTTCTCGGCCTCGCTGCCTTGGCTTGAGGAGGACGTGGCCTCGCTGGCCTTGAGCACAGGCTGTGCTCGACTGAAAGGCCGCCCTGCTGCCTCGCAGGAGCAAGAGATCCCCGCTCCCTCTTGCCAGGGCCATATGTCACGCCGGCACGCTGCTGTCGCAGGGGAAGGACGCGCTGCCAGCGCTGGATCATGTGCCTGGAGCCGTGCTGGGCTTCAGGCGGCTTCTCCGCCTGTGGAAGCCGGCCTCGGAGGGGACACGGGGCAGTTTTGCCAGAGGACAAAAGGCTGAGCCCATCTCTTAAAGGAGACAGCAGCAGGCTGCAGCACGGTGACTCCTGACACCCGGAGGGTGCAGCTCCATCCCGAGGCGCAGGACGAGTTTGGGGAGCAGCACTTTGGGAAACAGGAGGTGTGGAGAAACGGGGCCAGGAATTTTTAGGGAGTTTGGGGCCGATGGTGCTGACGGGACACAGTGGGGTGTCCTCCCCTGCAGGGCAGTGGCGCTCTTAGGTGGGATCACTCCGGAACAGCAATGCCCTCGGAGGAGCAGGAGTTTGCTCATGCTGTCAGAAAGCCGTGAGCACTAAAGGCAGGATCCCCACTGCCTCGTCCCGAGCGCTGCTTGAGACAAAGGGACTTGCAAAGGAGGCTGCCGACCCAGATATATGAACAGTCAGCTCGGCTCCGAGGCCACGGGGGCTGTCTGTGCAGGGTAGCAGGACCGCTGTCGGTCCTGACATGGGAACGGTCTGGTTTGGCTCTGCCACCGCCTCCACACCCCTCCAGGAGCTTTGCTGCGTGCCTGGAGAGCTGCCCCGTGCCCCTGCAGTGCGGCTCCGTGAGCCGAAACCAGAGCAGTTCAGCCCCAGCCCTGCAAGCTCAACATTTGCAGCCCAAGCCCTGCTGCCCCCAACCCTCTCCTCACCAGGAACGGGGCAGAAAACCCCACCCCGACCACAAGCAGCTTCCCGATAGGAGCTGAGAGCAAGGGGACACGGCCTCATTGAGCCCGGCGCTGTCCCTCTCTGCCCCTTGGCAGCCCAGGGGACAGGGCTCGGCTCTTGTGCCACCACCCTGCGGGCCGGGGCTGGTGGCAGGGCCAGGGCACCCACGGCGCATGGTTGCCACCTGCTGGCTCTGAGAGCCCGGCCGTGGAGGCTGCCGGGGTGGATGGAGCATCCCGCAGGGCTCCCAGGATATGTCCTGGGTGCCCCCCCTGAGCAGCACCCCCCGAGCAGCACCCCAGGCTCCCCGCGAGCCCTCTCCCACCCGCAGCGCGTGGCCAGGGCTGGGCGCAGGTGAGCACTGACCTCGATGGAGATGGAGAGCGGCTCGACGCCCCGCAGCGTGCTCTTGTCGAAGGGGTCGAAGATGTCGTCCCGCATGTTGGTGGGCTGCAGGACGTACCCGCACTGCCCGCTGGACATGAACAAGGCCTGGTTCATCTGCATGGGCTTGTCTGGGGAGCACAGGTAGGAGGTGGGTCCTAGGCCCCTTCCCCTTTTCCTGGGGTCTTTGTGCCTTGCAGGATGCCCTTTGAAAGGGAACCCAGCTCATCTTCCCCGAAACCCCAAAAGCCCTGCACACGCTTGGACCGTGCAGTGACCTTCTCACATGTGGTCTGCCCAGCTACCCCGTGCTCCTTGGCTCGTCCCCTTTTCCCCTTCCCTCTCCTTTCTGCTTTCTTGTGCTGCCTCCAGCACTTGCCAAACCAACCTGCAAGATGCCTTAATTCACAAAAGCAATGAAAACCCAGCAGGAAAAAATAAATAAAAATAAAAAAGTTTTCTGGTGCGTTCATCAGCTGACCTGGCTCCCAGTAAGGGTGACACCCAGAGTGGGAACTGCAGAGCCCCTCCTATTGCCAGGATGAGGGAAGGGCGCTGGGTGCTGTTACTGGGGGAACGACAAGCCCACCCACCCTCCCCTGCCTGCTGCCCTCACCGGGGGTCTGGAAATTGAGGGCGACCAGCTGGCTGCCGCAGATCCACATGGGCAGGGGGTCGTAGTTGGAGGAGTCGAGGCGCTGGCCCTTGGGGTAGATACGGGAGAGCTGCAGGCGGTTGTACTGCAGGAACTTCTTGCCCTTGATCTTGTTGACGTACTTCTCTGCCTTGGTCTCGGGGAAGGAGGACATATCTCGGTAACAGGCCCTCTCTGTGCCGATCTCTGGGAGGAGGCAGAGCACAGAGTGAGCCAGGAACGTGATCGAGGCCAGGCGAGGAGCTCGCGATGGGAAAAGCGCCGCTACAGAGCGCTCTGGCTCCCAGGCACAAGCACATCCCTGTTCCAGACACTTCAACCACCGCATGCCCCTTCCTAACGCTGTCCTCTCCTCCTCCCCTGGCTCAGACACAATCCGGCCACACAGCCCCTCCTCTGTTCTCAGCGGGTTTGCTGGGTGCCAAAGGCAGGGGGCTGACGGCATGGGGACGGCTCTGCCACCACAGCCGCAGCGCGACGCTCCCCAGGGGCTGCTCAGGACGGAGCCAGATCTCAGCAGCAGAAGGATGGGGAAGGGAACCTCCACCCTCTGGTGGAGGATGTTTTCAGAGCTCCGATTTAAACTCATTCCAGCTTGCTTTGGACACCTATCCTCAGCTGCAAGCTAGCCAAAGGCCAGGGCAGCACCCTGGGGGCACACAGCGGGGTCTGCAACACCACGGGGTCTGCCTGCGGTGGCACGAGACCAGCAGATGCTCACTCTCTTCATCGAAGGGCACGGGTCGGCAATAGACAACCAGCTCCGAAAGCTCCAGGGCAATCTTCTTCCTCCTTTCCATCATCTTCCCTTCGGAGAGCTGCCAAGAGGGGGACAGAGAGGCACCAGGGCCAGTTGGGAGCGGCACCGTTGGACATCCCAGCTCACCAGCAGCAGTGCTGGCTTGGTGGGGCCGCTCCTGCCCGCGGTGTGGGCACAGCCAGCGGGTCCGCATGGGGCAGGGGGGACACTGCAGAAGCACCACGGGAAGGGAAGGGCCCTTGGCAGGTCCTGGCTTTCATTTGGAGAGGGACTGGCACCAGCAGCTTGATGCCCTCCATGGATGGAGGTGCCCCACCTCTTGGTGCCCACCCCACAACCCCTGAGCGAACGTTCCCAGGTGCAGAGCTGGCCCCGGCTCTATTTTCTTTGCAACTGCTCCGCCAGGAGTTGCTGGCAGCCATCTCGCCGCCCTCCCCACCAACCCAAACCTGCTCCCTCGGCCTCCCTTCGTGCCAATGGGAATCCCCCAACTTTGCTACGACACTACGAGACGTCTCCCCTGCTGAGGGCTCTCCAGGCTCACCCGTGCATCGGCCGTCTGGGCCGCCTCGCGGATCTTCTTCACCCAGTCCAGCAAGTCCTCGTGCGTATCGGCTGCCACGTCAAGGGACAGGCGCGACACCGAGGCCATGCTAATGGAGAAGACGAACAGGCGGTTGTTCTTCCCCTCGGGGCGGATGGCTGTGTGGGGAAAGGGGCAGAAGAATGGTCACAAGCAGAAGCTGGGCCAAGTCCTTGGGAGGGAGGAAGGGGAGGCTCAGGCGAGCGGAGAGGAATGACAGAGCAGGCTCAGGGTGTGCTGGAGCAGCTCCGCATGGCCCCAAGGGCTGCTCGCAGCCACCAAATGCTCCTAGGCTGCAGCTGGGCTCCAGGGAGATGCCCAAGCCCAGCAGCCGAGCACGCTACAAGCACGCACCGCAGCCGTGCGCTCAGTTGCAACAGGCACAGGGGCTCCTGGAGGCAGACACCAACGTCCCTCCAGCCCCCAAACCCCACATACAGAGCACGGCATCTCCTCTGTCCCTCAGGGCACTCACCGATCTGGCAGGAGGGCACGTCCAGCACGCCTCCGAGCAGGTCTCCCAGGGGGCTGTTCTCGTCCAGCTGCTGCTGGGAGCAAAGCGCAGGCACGGTCACGCCAGGCACCACGCACACGCGCTCCTCCCCACTGCCCTCCCCAGCTCACCTCCCGCTCCGGCTCCAGGCTGCTGGGACTGCTGATCTCCTCCACGTAGTTGGAGGGGAACCACAGCTGCTTCTTGCCGCCGTAATCTCCCCTCCACCTGGAAGAGAGGGAAGCGTCAGCACCCACCGTGGGACCCCAGGTCACCCTGAGTTGGGATCCCAGGTGACTTGAGGGTCGTTTGCCATCTGCTTTCAGGCTCTGGGAGAACACGGCAGGCTTGGGGGCAATCCCCATCCCAAAGGGGACACACCGTTGCATGGATGGTGACACCATGGTTTGACCGTGTCCCTTAGGGAAAAGGAGGATCGGGACCAACTCACCAGCCTCCTTCCTGTTTCTCCACGTTTTGTATGATGGCGTTTTTGGTGAAGGTCAGCTCGTCCTCCCGCTGCGCCTTGTAGTCAAACAGGGCTTTGACTGCACACTGCAAAGAGCAGGGGTCCGGTGAGGCTGGGCAGCTGGCACCGTCACAGGGACAGGGAGGCCACCAAATCCCACCACTGATGGGGGCGTGGAGAGGGCTGAATGAGGCATGTCTGCCACCAGACCCCACTGATGCAGACCAAATCAAGACCCCCGTTTACACCAAACCACAGAGGTCAGGAGCCTGGTGTGGCCCCGCACAGGCACTTTCCTCTCTGCAGGAGCCACTGGTGGCCTTGGTATAGAGAGTTCTGAGCAGAGACAGCACAGCCAGGGAACCTGCAGACCCAGCCTAGAGCACGCCTACCTGCATGGTCTAGAAATAACTGTGCAAAGTAACAAAGCTCTTCAAAAACAGAGACACTTGGGAAGTGCTCAGGCCCCAGAGATGCTAAACCCTACAAGAGGCTGGGGAGCTGGAAAGCTGTGGTAAGCTGTGCAGGAAAGCCAGTCCTCATCTTCCACTGAGCTCTTGGTAAGAACAACGTTTGGTTGGGAATGACCCTCGGTAGCTTTAAAAGGGAAACAGATGGTGGCAGAGAGAGGTGGGTCTTATGGTCTTATCTAGCCCTGTGGAAGGTCCTCCTCGTCCTTGCCTTCCCCTACAGAGACCAAGAGATGGGGCAGGGAGGGATGCAGAGGATGGAGAGGGGCTGCAGGGAGCAGTGCTGGCCCTGACAAGCCGTGGGAGCGTACCTTGAAGGTCGGCATGGGGTTGGCCTCCACGTAGAAGCCGGGGTGGCGTCCCTCGTAGAGGGCTCCGTAGTCCGGCTCCTGTGAAAGCAAAGGGCCAGTGATGAGAGCTGTGGCTCAGCAGAACAGGTCCCCTAGCTTGGGGGAGATGGGGAAGATGCTCAGGGGAGGGTGCGACCCCACAGAAGTGATGCTGCACCCAGCAAACGGGTGTGCAGCCACACTCCTGGCTGTCACGGGTCAGAGGGGCAGCAAGAAGCCTCACTTCACAAGAAGCCAACATGTTTCCAACAGGTGGCAAAAAAACAGGCTGGGCAAAAAGCTCCACATGAAGCACAGAGACAGCTCACACAATGCTGCTTCAAGGCGTTAGCTCACAACAGACCTCTCCACCACCCTTTGGCTTAGCCCTTCCAAAAAGGACTCACCGCTGTCCCTATCTTCTCCAGGGTCTCCTCGTTGATGGGGTACCTCAGCTTCATCTTGCGGTACAGCGGGTGCTTTTCGTAGTAGCTGATCAGGTCGACCAGGCTCTCGAACTCGGAGTTGCCCAGCAGCACGGTCTGGCCCTCCTGCTGCACGCGGCAGTGCTTGATCTTCCCTTCCGCCCTGGCACGGGGAGGGAGAGGAGCCGCTGGGCACACAGCACAACAAGAGGCTCTCTCCCGACATAAAGACAACCCAAAAAAGGTGTCCCCAGGCTGGCTGCTGTGCGCAGCCATCTCCCAGCACCTGTGTGTCCCCTCGGGGATATATCTGCACGGCCGCAGTGTGCCACAAACCCCAGCACCAGAGCCAGGCATGCCCCACGCCACGCAGGGCAATGGGGACACGCAGCCAGGTGCCACTTTCCCTGCAAAAACAGGGATACAGGGCGGGGAGAGAGGCAGAAAACAGCATGGCCCTGCAGGGTTCATGAGGACCAGCATGGCAAAGGAGGAGCGTGGCCCTAAAGGCTTACACAGGCCATCCAGGTGAGACAAGAGCTCCGGAGGGGCTCACGTGAGGCCAGAAACGCTCCATCAGCAGCGTGCCAGCTGCGCTGTGACACGGCCTCCCACCCCTCTGGAGCAGGGTTAAACAGCCCGCGGGCACGGCACGGGAGAAGGAAAGCACAGGGACAGCCCCCCCACCGCTCCTGCCCCCTCCCCGCGCCCCCAGCCCCGCACCCCGTCCCGCCTCGCTCCTCCCAGGACGCACCGAAAGGAGATGGCGTAGGAGCTGGGCTCGCTCCTCTTGCGCACCAGGAAGGCTCCGTCCCGCGGCACCCTCATCAGCATGTGCTCGGCTTGGGCGCGGGTGAGGTTGGCGTGGTACCACCTTTCGGGAGGAGAGACGGCGCTGGGCGCGGGTCCCCACGCAGCCGGCGCAGCTCACAGCACGCAGCGCCGCTTCCCCCCGGCCCCGTGAAAGGCTGCCTGGGTCCCCGTGGGGAGAACAGGGAGAGGAGCCCACCACGCAGGGGACACCGCAACGGGGGCTGTCTTCTCCCTTTGTGGGACGGGCAGGGGATGCAATAGGAACAGAGCTGTCTGGTGATGTGTAGCACAGGTGAGGGAACCTCAGCCAAGCCTGACAGTCCTCTCTTTGCATAGGGACAGCCAGCTTTGGGAACGACGAAGCTGGTGGCCGTGCTGCTGTGACACTGGGGAGTGAGGAGGGGACTGCAGAGCCCCAGCAGGGAAGCAGGGGCTGCAGGGAGACCCGGGAGGGCTTCCCATGGGGTCCCAGCTGCCACGGACGCAACTCGCCCTCCTCGCCCACGCGCTCACTCTTTGCTCTCGTGGGCATTGGTCTGAGGCACCGGCTCCGTCAGCCTCATCTCGAACTCGTTGCACCTCAGCGGCACCTCCTGGTAGTGGGTGATGAGGTCGTAGAGGCTGTCGAACACCAGGTTGTCGGTCAGGAAGAACTTGGGGCTGCCGGCGTCCTGCCGCGAGTGGATCCGGCAGTGCTGCACCTTCCCGTTGCGCCTGCAGAGGAGGGATGGGGTAAAACCGGGGTTGTCCGCGGAGAGACGGCGCCAACCAGCCCCGTCTCCAGCCCGGTGCAGCTGAGGAGGACACGGTGCCCCACCGGGGACCCACTGCCCAATGCTGCCAGCCCACCGGGACCGTGCCGAGGTGAAGACCACCCCAGCAGCGCCACGCAGAGCAGCTCACGAGCCCTTACCAGAAGGAGAGGGTGTAGTCCCCGACAAAGGTCTCGCTCTCCCTGACGAGGAAGGAGCCGTCGGGGGCCCCCGTCTCGATGCAGTACTCCGTCAGCAGCCTCTCGGCTATGTGCCGCCCGTCGCGCCCCGCTCCCAGCTTGCCATGAAACCACTTCTCCGTGGAGTGCAGCTCCGTGCTGTTGCTCACCTGGAGGGAAGAAGGCACAGACTGGGGTCACCGGGGGCTGCTCCGCGTGCGGGGCTTTAACAAGGGTCGGCGGCTTTCTGAACCAGCTCCCACCTTTCCCATCACAGCATCTCCCTCTGAAGCTGGCAGTGGAGGTGCTCAGCCCCCTGGGCAGCGAGTTCCTTTCCCGAGGGGAGCAACTTACCATCGCACAAGGGAGCCCTCACCTCCTTCTGCTCTTCCTCATCCTCGTTTCCTTGGTCACTGGTTGTCTCCCCCGAGTAATAGATCTTGCTGCTGGTCAGGACAAAGTAATGCGGGTTCCACTCCTGCAAGGAGACAAACTCTGGGCAAGAGGCCCCCTGAGGAAGCACCGAGCTGGCCCAGCACCCGTCGGTGGGATCTTCTCTCCCCGATTAGCACAAGCAGTGGGGGGTGATTGGGTTTGGGAAGGAGAGTCACCAACAGCACCGGTTTCAGTGGAGAGAAACAGGAGCTCCCAAGGCATGCCCCCGATCTGAAGCATGGGTTTATCAGCAGCGAAAAAACCTGCACGCGACAGGTCTGACACACGAAGTGACTGCAGATCATGCTGCAGCCACCCCAGCGTGTATTAAAAGATGACCAAATGAAGAGCAAATCACTGCAAAAAGGAAACATTGGGCATGGATTCGGCAGGGGGGCTATCAGAGATGGGGGTAACAGAGACGGCTGTGCGGCTTTACCATTGCGCCGTTGTTCTCCCAAAAAAAAATGGCTCTTTCATATACATTTTTGCCTGAAAGATCCTCATCAAAGCAAAGCAGCTGAAGAAGCAGACTGCGGGTAAGTAAACACACCTGCTGAAATGAATGCTCAGCGCTTTACGAAGCAGAATGCTCCTTTAGGTGCGGGAAGCGTTCGGGCAGGAGGCAGCCGGCTCTGGGCTGCCGCCACGACTTGCTGCAGGAGCAGCCAGCGCGTTACGCGGGTCGCGCAAGAGCAGCGAAGCGGCTGCCGTGCACCAGCCCAGAGCTCCCTGAGCTCAGCCTTGCGCCGCTAGCAGGGCCGGCGGGAGACGCCTAGGGGAGAGCACAGCATCAAAACTCCCCCGGCCGTCAGCGACCCGTGGGTCTGGCACTCCTGAGGCCCAGGAGGGGCAAACAGCCCCGCGTACGGGATCTCCCTCGAGCACCCCGTGGCGTCATTTACGGAGCCTGGGGTAGCGGTGGCGGACACGTACGTGATTGATGGGGTCCTCCAGGTAGAGGATCCCGTTCTTGATGGAGTTGCTGATGTCGTTCTCGGAGTACATCACGGAGGTGGGCAGCTCCTCGTAAGCACTGCCCTCGGCCAGCTTCTTGTGCTGTGGGACAAGAGAGTGAGTAAGGCACCTCGAGGGGAGCGGGCACCCAAAAGCAGCACGGGTTTCCCAGTGAACAGCCTTGAAACTCCAGGTCTCCTGCAGCGGGTCCCCCCAGACCAAAAGGACCAAGGTAAGAGACTGTCTCATGGCACTGACGTGCCACCCTGTCTTTCCGGAGGTGATTTCTGCAGTAGAAATACCAGTATCCTCCCATGGCAGCACCCAGCTGCTGGGCTCGTGTCCCAGTAGCTCCTACAAAGCAAGAGAAGCTCTTTGTCTCCCCATGCTTTCAGCAGCAGGTTTCCACTTCCACCCCGAGCACTGTCAGTCACGCAGACGGTGTCCTCTGCGGCTGGTATGGGGCCACGGTAACCCCGGAGTGAGAAATTCCAGCGGTGAAGCAGGCAGAGGTCATCACCCACAGTGCGCGCAAAATGGGGCTACGGGAGGGACCTGAAGCCAAACTGCCCTAAAACTTTGGGGGAATTCCCATCTGTATCCAGACCCAACCCTTTTTCTCAAGGTAGAATTAACCAGGGACATTGACATAAATACAACCACGGTTCAGGGTTCATGCCACAGCCAAGCCCTTCCAAAAGCAGGCAGCTCCCCACGGTCCCAGAGCCAAACCTGCCCCTACTCTCTCCATTTATCAGCTCTGCCGGGGAAGGGAGCTCACCTTGATGAGAATCTTCCTCTTGAGCTGATTTGGAGAGGGGAGCCCGTCAGCAGAAATATCTACTGGTTTGGTCAAGAGCATGTCCCCAAAAACCTTCTTGAAATTCTGAGCCATGTTCCTCTGCTGAGCAATGCTGCAGTGGTCCTCGATGGACAGAATGACGGGGAAGCTGGCAGGAGGAAAAGAGCTGCCATTACTGGAGCCGTGTCTGCAGGAAGCTCCGCTGAAAACCTGGCTTCTGTGCCCTCCGAGAGCAGTCTGCACCCACACCTCTCTGTGCTGCGTCTGCAGCTGTGCTGTCTCGAGCCTTCAGTGTAAATGGCCTCCAGCAAGGTGTCCCCACCACTGGCTGTGGGCAGGGGACTGGCAAGCTGCTGAGCTTTACCCACAGCCTTCCCTCCCACGAGACTCTTTTCAGGGTGAAATCTCCCCTTGGCTGGAGCCACAACAGCACGTTCTCTTCCCGCTGAGTCCCAGATGCACGGTCTTGTGCCAGGTCCCTGGTACAGGTGGGCTTCGCCTGGCTGCAGGTGGTGCCTGCCCGCTCTTTGCCTTTCTGACAGCTCTGCTCGTGGCAGCCCAGGTGCCTGCGGTACTCACTCGGAGGTGACGAAGGCGTGCTCCTTGATAGTGACCAAGACGTCAGAGAACTTGATCTTGGTGGTTAAGGTGTGCCCATGGTAGATGACCGGCATGCCGTCAGGACCATCCCAGCAATCCACTGAAAGAGACCCAAGGGGGAAATGAGCCCAGGGGCTGCAATCTGGGCAGGACACGGACATGAGAGTGGGCACTGCTGGGAGCTCATGTTGGGTGGAAATAACGGAGAGGTGCAAGGCCAGCCCTCTCTGGGGGACCAAGGGCTCAGGCAGGCGCCAGGCAGCACCGTGCAGCGAACAGCCTCAGCCTCTCCAGCCCACCGCGGTGGTTACACCGCCTCCTGCAGCCCTGCCTCCGCACGGAGACTTGGCCGACCGCTGCCAGCTGTCGCGACAACGGCGACAAAACTGCTGGTGGCACCGGTACTCACGTTCGATGCAGCGGCATCCCATGCGCAAGCAGCGGGCGTACGCCTCCAGCGAGGACTCGCTCGAGAACTGGTCCCCGGTCAGGTACCTGCCACGTGAGGGAAGATGAGCACGTCAGCCACAGGCAGGGTGGGGATGGCTCCTGGGACATCACAGCTCTGCGTGGCTCCATCCCCACTGCAAGGGCTGTATTCATGGCTCCTACAAGCCCTAGGAGGGCACAATGCCCCTGCACCCAGCGCCATTGCCACCGCTCTGAGATCTGGTCCAGCCCCTGCAGGCAGGAGCTCAGCCACCATCTGCTCCCCAGGCTCTCGGTCCTTTAAATTTCGGCTGATGTGCTGCCACTGCACTGGGTGAACGGGGAGCACAGCCAGTGCGCGTGCCCCTTGGCAAAGAATGCTTCCACCAGGGGAGAAGCAAATGGCCAATTTCAGCCTGCCCATTTTTTAGCACCTCTCCTCCTACAGGCTGTGCAAGGCGATGGTGCCCGTGGAAGGAAACTGCCCGAGAGACAGCCTGGGACCTCAAAGCCCAGTCTGTGCAGATGTGATGTGCTCCCAGTGTCAGAGCACAACACGGATGGCTAAACCATGAAGGGAGGACTGGGACACCAAGCGGAGGGTGTCTGAAGTGCTGATCCCATGTCTAAAGGGCTGCTCGTCAGCTCGCTGGGACCAGAGCCCCCTAGCATGGGACGCTGGGCAGGGGCAGGCGCAGGGAGCCACTCCGGGGTCCTTACGTGTTGTGCGAAGAGGAGATCCAGTAATGGGAGAGGGGGTTGTTCATGTTCTCCGGACACACCATGTCCAGCTGCGAGTTCCAGATGCTGTTCTCTTTGGAAAACAGGAAGGTGAGAAACTGCTCAGGAAGAAACAGAAGCGTGTTACTGATGCGGAGGCTTTGGGCGCTGCGGTTCAGTTTCACACACAGAGCTCACCCTTGGCGAGCAGCTATTTCCTAAGCTCAGCACAGACCGCATCCTGCAACGCGAGGTGCCAACTGGCTGCACCAGGACCAGGCAGCGGGGGCCTGACCGAATCCTGCCCAGTGCACAGCTACGTGACCCAGCATGCCTGAGCAACACAGCTCCAGGCATTAGCACCTATCTTCTGCTCCCTGCCAGATATCTGCGCACAAATCCTTAGAGTGCCCCAGCTGGAGACAAATCAATAGCTCTGCATTTTATTTTGCAGCTCACACGGCAGCAACAGCTCACTATGGCCACGCGGATCAAGGGACTTCTGGATGGGACTTGGTCCAGAGGGCCTGTGACATGGTGATCTCCAGCTGTTTTTATTCTTTTGTTTCCAGCAAGGCTGATAACAAAGTTCCTTGCTTTGAAAAGATGCTTACATGGAGCAAAAGGACGTGTACCCCTTGGTAACCTCTCACTCCCCAAATGAAGTGCCCGAGGAGGGCTCCCAGCTGCACACATCCAGCACCAGCAGAGCCCCCAGAAGTCGTTCCCTGTGCCAACCTTCCCTTGAGCAGCTCAGCAAACGGCTGCCCTAGGGGATCACCCTGCTTACAGCACCCTCCCCTCCAGCACTGTCACGCCTCGAAGACGCAGCCCCCCTCCCCTGGGCACCTCCCGCCCTCCCGTTAGCCATCCCAGGTGCCGTACCTCGTCCAGGGAGAAATACGGCTCGTCGATCTCTCTCAAAGGGTCCCGCAGGAAGTTGAACATGAATTCCTGTACCTGGAGGGTATCTGCAGCCCAGAGCTCCTGCAAACCCCAGAAGAGACATCAAGGAGGAAGCGTTTCAGGAAGCGTTATTCAAAACCACAGCAGCTTGCCCAACTAGAAGCTTTAACCATCTCTGCCTGGGAATTCAACCATCAGCACAAATACCAGATAGTGCGCAACTGCGGCAATCTGGCCCCTTTTTAAGTGGTCTACATCGTCTGGGCATTGTGCATTTTTCTTCCTGAGAGCTCCTTTGCACACATCTGCTCTCCCAGCTCCCCCCGCAGCAGAAGCCAGCGTGGCTTCCTTTGGTTCCTCTCTCTCCCTGGCTGTCTTGCATTAAGTCACCCAAACGGCTGCGTCTCTGCTGCTTCATTTTGTCCTCCCTGCAGCTGTGGGAGATGGGAGAATGGCACACAGCAGAGGCCCTGTGCTCCCACCCGAGGCACGGCATTGTGAGAGCCTGCAAGAAGGGTCTGCACGCTCTGCAAACAGGCTGCGGGCACCCACGTGGGTGTCTGAGCACACACTGAGCTCACCGAATGCCTCCAAAAGATGGCTTTTAGAAGCAAAGGCAGCAAGCAGATTGATCAGCTACTGCTCAGGATGGCCCAGGGAGCTTTGGCTGCCTTCTGCACCAGCCCCAAGGACTTGGTGAAACTCCAACCCCGCAGAGAAGCAGGTCCCTACAGCTATCCCCTCCCCTCGCCCGTCCCGAGCTCACCCTCTGGTACTCCAGCAGGAACTTCTGGAACTCCAGCAGCGACACCCTGAAGTGCTCGGACCTTTCTCCACCCCTGAGAACACAAGGAGAGAAACGTCAGTCACTCCTGTGATGCCTGGCTGCAGCATCGCGCCAGAGGCCACCCGCAAGCCACGCGGCACAGCAGGCGACCCACGCCGTGCACCCTGAGCACGATGGTCAGCAAGGCACGATGGCAAACACACGGCAGCTGAGCTTCCATCTCCTCGTCCCGTGCTCCTGGGCAGCCCAGGGCTCACAGCAAGGGGCTGACGATGTGAAACTTTGCTCAAGGGCGGTGAAACTCCAGTCAAGGGCAGCAAAAGTCATCAGAGGGACTGAGTTGTACAAAAACGGGGTTTCTTCTTGTATGAAAGAGTGAAAAGAGCTAAAGAGGATTGGGGCTGCCAAGGGTGACTGCAGCCAGGCCAGACCTCCGGGTATTCAGAGGCTGGGGGCTCAGGGAGGCAGGGCAGGGCTGTACCAAGCTGTAGCGCACAACCAGGGGCCATGCCTGGGACCAAGACAAGAAAACAGACACGGAGCTGGCAGTGCTGTGCACAGCTGAGGGAAGGGACTGCCTGGAGAGGAGCCCAAGAGCTTACGGGTGGCCCATCGCTTACGGCCGCAGCGCCCAGTGAGCACCAACCACGAGGGTACCTTTGGGGAAACTTCTAGGGGGTCTCGTTACTCCACAAAAAAAAACACAATTTTTTTTGGGTGCAGCTGACCTGAGCTGGCTCCCAGAGGGACATCTGGGAGGAAGAGAGCCCCAACTTGACCTGAAACATCTACGACAAAGGTGCTTGTTCACAGCGCACAGAAACGCACGCAGCGCTGACAAGGAGCACGCAGCATGCCTTGTCCCAGACCCACTGCGGCAGGCACCAAAGCACGCGACGGAGCAAAAAACAGCAGCCCCTTCCCCCGCAAGCACAAGAAAGTTATCCACCTGTCTAGGAACGGGACATCCATCTGCAAAAGAAGAAGCACAGGCATTAGGTTGGCTCTCAGGCAAAAGCAATAACTTACGTGCTCCCTGCCTTCCCTAGCCCAGAGGTAGGAAACAGGAGCTATTAGTGGAGGGAGGCAGGGCTAAGAAGGCAATTAAGAGGGGATGCCCAGTAATAAATATCATCTCTGCTTCCCCTACCCCACCCTGGAGAATTGAGCTCTTACCATTTTCTGGGCACTGAACATCAGGCTGCGGTAGAGCTGTGCAAACTGCCCGTACGTGATATCCCCGTTCCTCTGCTCCACGTCCTACAGCCAAAAAAAACCCACAAACACCGAGGTTTTACAGAGCCACAAGCAAGAGGACTGCACTCCTGTCACCTGCGGGTGTCACCTGCCCCCAGGATTTTGCAGAGGAGGAGGGAAAGGCCAGAACGTGGCCAGCCTTTGCCTCCTACCTTCATATGTCTCCACTGGGGCCAACGGGACCCCGACAGCACCCAGGACATGGGCGCATCCTAAGCCCCCGTTACGTGCTTCCCCAGGCTCACCCACATAGCAAGCATTACAGCTTACTTGAATAGTTACAAAAAGATTGTTTCCTTTTTTGCTGGCAGGGAATATCTGCAATATCTAGAAACTGCAAGAGACAAGGTGCACGCTCCTCTTTGGTGGGACCTTTCCTAGGTGAGCTGACCCGCGGGCAGGCAGCGGCGCTGCCCAGGGACCCAGCCCGAAGGGGAGAGCAGCGGGGCCGCGTGCTCACCGTCAGCCGCTCCCGCAGGAACCTCATGTTGGGGACGCGGTAGTTGACCTGGGACAGCATGTTCTTCAGGTCCTTGGCGGAGATCCTGGCAGGGCAAAGAGGGAAAACGCATTCAGGAGCTCTGGGACCAATGCATCAGCTGTGAAAGGCGAGGACGGACGCGCATCCCTGGGAGCACACCGGGGTTGGGACCCAAAGGCGAAAGGGAAGAATGTTTTACATTTTCGCGTGTATGCTGTGCACGGGGAGCGCACAGAGATGGGACAGGGCTGCCTACATCCTGCTGGGAACTGCAGACAGCTCCTGCAAGCTGCTGGCACTGCGGGGCAAGCCCCAGCATCCTTGCCTCACGTGGCCCCTGGGAGCCGAGGCTGCAGCGGGCACACGGCGCCTGCCGGCTGCCGGGAGCGACCGGGCAGAAGCACCTTTAGAGCATCTGCGCCCCAGCATGGAAGCTGGGAAACCAAAACCTGATCCCTGACACACAGAAGGAGGTGGAGGTAGCGCCTGCATTGACGACAATTCCTCCAAGTCTGCCCAGCGATCACCAGTGGTGCTTTTGTGCCTGATCCTCAAAAGCAAGTGGGAGCCGGGACCCTGGAGGATGCTGCCCCATCCTGCAACGCACGGGGCAGGCCTGGCACTGGGAACGCTCACGGACTTGGGCCCAAATAAATACACCAGGGACGATGTGATATGTGCTGGTTGTGTGCCACGGGCCATCCCTTCCCTGTGATGCTGAGCCCACAAAGGAGCTTTGGCAGGAAGGAAGGGATGGGACGCAGCGGCCACCCCCAGAGCCCTGCCCCAGCACCAGCGGGCTGTTCTCCCCGGGAGGTGTTGCGCCAAGGCACTGCTCATCGTGGTGACAAAACAAGGAGAGGAAAGAACAAACCCTGTAAAAGCTCCGACCAGCATTTCCCCTCTGTTTCTGGTAGGAGGGCAGGGCATGGGATGATTTTATTTACTGTGTTAGTAATAAGGTTAAAGTGCTGGAGAGCTTGGAAAAATAACTTGGTACTATTTTGAGACTAGAAAGTTAAAAAAAAACCAACAACACACACACAAAAACTTTCTTCTTCTTCTGCGGAAGTTTTTTTAAGGGCTTAGGATGAAGAAGCCAGAGGACGGATCCAGCCCTCTCCAAGGGCATGAAAACATTCCCCGCTCCCGGTGCTCTAACTCTGCTCCCAGCCTCGGGCAGCTTTCCTAACCAGAGGTGAAACGGCCTCCCCTGGAGCTAGGAAAAAAAAACCAGCATCCTGTTATCCTCCTCTTCCCACCTAACCTCCCCTGGAAAAACAAACACCCAGAGGCACGGCCGCCAGTGCAAACAGGCAGCATCTGTGCGCTGCGAGGCCCGCGGCTGGGTGGGCTCCGGCCAGGGGCACGCGGCCACCGGTGGCCGCTGCTGGCTTGGGACCCCAGCAGGGGGTGGGAATGGGGAACTTCAGCTGCCCCAAAGCTGCCTGTGCTGCGGGGGGTTTGTGTTTAAAGAACACCTTGCTCCCTTTTCAAACCCCGCTGCCCGGCTCAGAAGTAAAAGCAAAAAGCGACACCAAAGTCAGGGGAAGATATCATCCAAGGGTCTGTCCGGGACCTGCAGTTGCCATCTCTGCTTTGCAGGGAACACACGGATGCTTGTAGGATGGGGAGGCCTGAAACCTTTCTGCTTTCCCCCCTCTATGCTGCGGCATTTCTGTTGTGCGCCGCTCGCAGCCTGGGCTGGAGCAGCAGCTCTTTCAATTAAATGCTTTGCATTTAATCCCCTTCCCTTGATTGACAGATAAAGAATACACGGCCTTTTCCTGGCTTAATTCTAAATGCTAATACAAAGATGATATTAAGAAAAACAACAGGAGAGATGTAAGAGACTGCCTTTCGACTGCTGAACATGCCTTGGGCAGACGAAGCTGTACGTTCAGCCTCTTTTGTCCTGTCCCGATGCCATTTCAGCAGCGTTACTGTGTAACCGGATGAGAAAAAGGACCAATTTTTTCCATTTCTCTTGCGTTCACACTGCAACCCCCCACGCAGCCACCCCCACACACGTTCCCCATTGCCGAATTCAGACAGTTTTCAAACAAAGGGGGTCAGTGATGCATGCCAAGGACCTGGCCACAGCGATGGGACGAGGGCTCTGCTCGAAGCAGCCAGCGAGCCGCACTCCTGCCTCCTTCCCCCGGTGCCCAGTCCCCAGCGAACACCAGTACGATGTGCATAAAACCTGAGCCGGGATTTGAAAGGTGTGTGGCACGTGCGGAGCAGCTGCAGGGGATTAAGGGTGCCTTTTTCCTTCCCGTTCTGCCTCGGAGAGGATTTACCCCTCCTCCGCCAAACCCCAATGCACCGCGCTGCTCTCGGCACGGCACAAATCCTTGCAAAGACAAAACCAGGAGGGACTGGGGGAGCCGCTGGTCCCTCATTCCTGGTAGCGGCAGGCTGTTACAGCACGGACACCTAGCCTGGGTTTCTCATGACCACCACGACCACGTCCCTCTGCGAGCAGTGGGACGGGGCCGGCTACCTCCAGCACGCTCCCCCTCCAATGACAACAGAAGTCAGACCCCAATTTCGGCCACATCAGTTCTTTGCTTACAGGACAGGACAGACAGGGCCTGTGCCTGCAGCACTGCCATCGCTGCCACCCACAGGCACCTCCCCGGCTGACCTAAGCAGGGGGAGTAGGAGACGCGAGGCTCCCCCGGTCCCCTGGGGGTTAAGAGCTGAGTGCATCCTCTGCGCTGGGATTGCAGCAAGGCAAAGCGCTCCTGTCTCCCAGTCTTAGCCAGGTCCAGCTGACCCCTGGAAGGCTTTTCGGCTCCCGACAAGGGGCTCTGCTTCCAGGGCAGAAAGCCCGGGCAGATGAAGGGCGCAGCTGGGTGAGCCACAGGTCTCGAGGAGGATAAAGGAGCTCTGCTCCTTCGGTGCTGCCAGCTTGGGGTGAGGGTGTTTCACAGCTACGGGGTCTCAAGGTCTTCCTGGGTCCAAATCGCTGAGAAACAGGTCAGGGAAATGAGATAATTTTTTGATATTTTTTTTAATTCAGTGAAAGTGAGCCAGGGAAGTACTGGAGCTTGGATTAAGCTTTCTTGGAAGTGAAAACTAAAACCCTACAGGACCCAACACAGACCCCAGCCTTTGCTGCGGATTTTTAAGCCAGAGGTAAGTGCTTACAGCTCAAGCCCTCTCTTGCAAGCACTGCAAACCAGGGGCCTCATCCAGCACCCAAACCGAGCAGGGGCAGGGAGGGCACTGTGTCGGGGGGCTTCCTGGGGGCTCTAGCAGCGCTGCATGGCTGGTTCGAGAAAGGTGGGCTTCTGTTAAACACAGGGACTCTGGCACTGGGTAGGATAAGGCTTGTTTGTACGAACATGTGTGTGCAAATGAGTGTTTTCTCTCCATTTTTACCTGTCCTCCCGGTTGCGATCCAGCGAGTAGAACTGCTTCCTGAGCCACCTGAAAGGAGAGGCACGAGGTCAGGCTCTGCCTGGCTGCAGATGCCGCAGGACGGCAGGTCAGTGGGATGAAGCCCCTCATACAGGAGCACCAGGTCACCGCGGCCCCGGGGGGGGAGGAGACCTCATCGCCCAGCCCAGCAGCTGCGGACACCGCTGACCACGCGCTGCTATACAGGTCTGACCCCAGCACGGCGCTCCAGGGTGGGAGCAGCACCGCAAGGGATGGAGAAGGGAAAATAACACAAGCACGGGACAGGGCCAAGCTCCCCACCTCTCAATCTGCAGCGGGGTGGCAGCCCTTAGGGTATCTGCCACCAGCCAGTTCAGCCCCTTGATCCACATGTTGACCTCCTCCTCGGATGTGGCTGCGGAAAGAAGGAAGGGGAGAAATGGGAGGAAGGGACACAGAGGCAGGTCACCAGCCCCTCTTGAGGCTACCCCCGATGTCTCGAATGCCTTCCTTCTTCCTTCACCCCCTCCCAACAGCTCCCACCCCTGCAGACGCTCTGGTGAGCTCCTCTCCCTGCCCAGCTCCTGCCCACCCCCCGGGACGTATGTGGCTGGCTGGACCCCGCGCCCCTGCACTCTTCCACGCCCCTCCTGAGAGCTGGGTGTCACCTCTGTCCCCGAGGAGCAATGCCCAGGCTGGGCTGGGTGACAGGGGCCAGCAGCTCCCGGGGAAGGTGTGCCAGCTCCTCCTCAGCCCCCCCGGCTCCCGCTGCAGCCTCCCCGAGGGCAGAAGGGCTGGCTCTGTCCCTGCGGGCTGCAGCACAAGCCAGAAGGCAGATGTGCCATGGACACTCAGGGGTCAGCACAACCCCCTACAGGGGTCTAAATGAGACCCAAGGGTGAGTACTGCTAGCTGAACACGGCAGATCCACCAGCTGAACTGCAGCGAGTGATTTCGAGCCTGTCTTCCATACAAGAGGAAACTCGGCAGCACGAGGCTCTGCTCTTTCAGTAGCAAAGCGTAAGGCTGGGTGCTCCGAGTCCGGCTTACGTCACTGGACGAGATGTTTAGGAAAGCTGGGACCGAGACGTCAGAGTCACCCCGTGCCGCCAGCAGCAGCCAGACACATCTCCTTGCTCAGGACTGCAGGACAAGCGAGCTCTTAGCCCTCCATGTGCATGGCTGAGGAAGCTCAGCTGACGAGCACTGACGTGCCAAGCTGAGATAAGAACACTACTGCAAGTTTCGAAGCAGGGTGTTCAGTTCATGTAACTTCTGGCTACACTGGGTGAATCAACTGACTTAACCAGAGCCTGGTTCAGTGCGTACCCGTCAGGGAACTGCTGTCACCTGCTTCCAAAGGCATCCCTTCAGCATGGCCAAAAAGGCATCTATGTGCCCGGGGACTTGTTCCAGCTCACCCTTGGAAGGATGCCTGGGAAGTCTGCGAAGGGCCTGCCCGCCCTGCCCAGGGGCTTTACCCAGTGCTTTACCTTGCAGGCTGAGGGTCTTCAGCCTGAACTCTGTGCCATAGAGGACAACGAAGCAGTGAGACTGGTCCGCTCGGAAACATGGATCCTCCTGGTACCGGTCAAAATCGCGCGAATTCTTTCCTGGGCGAATCTCTTTGATTTCACGAATGTCCACTATGAGACAAAGGGGAAAAAATAAGAGGTCAGTGAAGAGTTGAAATTCCCAAGAAGATGAGGCTCTGTAGATCCTAAATGCCACATCAGAGTAGAAGGAAGGGCATGGATTGTGCAGCTGGACTGCCCCCTGGTATGTGATGGCTGTGGCAGGAGGGTACCAAGCTCTCCACGGCTCAGCCCCAGCACCTGGGCTTCCCTGACCTCTTGGGTACCTGCCTCTACCTCTCTCTTCGCATGCTTACGAGACCATGCACACACAAGCCTGCGAGCACAGCCCCTTCATGCTGGTTCCCCAGAAAGCCTCCCCAGCCAGCCCTGTCCCTGTTTGTCCCCGTGTCCCCAGGGAGGCTTCGGTATTTCACCCAGGCGCTCCCCAGTCGCGAGGAGCAGAGGGCAGAGCTCTGGTTCCTGCAGGTTCCTTCGCCCGTCAGCTTCACACCTCACTCTGTCTTCCTCTGCTCAACCTACGTCTGTGAACTGCAGGGGTTTTTGCCTTTAAGAGAGTCATTTTGTTTTCTTTTTAAACGAGAGCCTTTCTGCTGGGGTGAAACCTCTGGAGGCACAGCCTTCTGCCCAGCTCAACGAAACCCTGTTTGCAGCCTCTGCATCTTACAAACACCATGGGTTCAAGATCCACTCCTATCCAAATTCGATATTGAAACCTGAGTTGGTTCCTGGTTTAAACAACTCTGTGACCCCTCTTCTTCCCTTCTCCCCTTTCCCCCTAAATTATGGCTGCAGTTTCTGGCACCTTCCCCTGCCCCGACAGCTCTCCCATCTCTCGAGAGGTGACCCCCCGTCCCGCTCCAAGCGGTACCAGGACCCCTGGACCTGCCCTCATCTGTGTGAGTCCCACGGGCTTTATTTTAACAATTCCAGCTTCTCTTTGAGACCAAGGCTGCCGCAGAGTGGGCAGCACCAGCAGTGACACGGGGACAGCGCTGTCCTTTGGATATTCCCGAGGCCGCGGGGCTGGTGTCGCAGCTCAGCAGCTGTCCCCTGGAGCTCCCCCAAAGGTGACACGCTGGGCAGCAGTGCGACGACAAGGAACGTGGCAGGGAGGTGAGAACCAGGCTGGGCACAGCTACGGCTTCCCCAGCGCTCAAGGAGGAGGAGAGCAGCAGCTAACTCGCCCCGGCCACCGCGGCCGAGGGAAGCTGCAGCGGGGTAGAGCGTGCCAGGATCTTAAACACGAGGCGAGCCGAAGGAGATGGAGGGATGCTGGGGAGAGAGTGCCTCAGCCTCCTCCCCAGAGGAAATTCTGGGAAAGGACGCTCATTACCATCAAACACAGAGAACACAGCAGCAGCAGCAGCAACAACAAAAAACCCCAAACCCAAGAATCTTTGCTTCCTGGAAAAAGAGTTTCTTAAATGCTCGGGGGAATCAAATAACAACAGTTCTGAGTCACGTTTCCAAAGCAGACGATGCTTCTGAGCAGTGTGGGATGGCGATTACTGCAAACCTGGCGTGTAATTCATCCCAATTAAACTCCACTTAGGGCAGTCACTGTGGATCGACTTGCCTTTCATTTCAATTTGCTCTAGTTTAGAGCTAGACAGAAACGCGACCTGCTCAGCAGCCGCAGCAGAGGCTGGCAACGCTGCACCGGCTCGCGGGGGAAGGGGCCTGCTCCCAGCAAACCCCACAGCAAGCCGGGAGATGTGGCCTGGTGCTGGGGAGACTTGTCCCAGACCTTGTACAAGGAGCCTGGGGAACCTTTTTAAACCACTGCTGTTGAAGCAGTCACAGCAGCAGCCTTGGATGCTTGCTATAAAACCATTTTGTGCTGGCTTGTGCACTCTGCATGTGCCCCAAAACACGTATAAAGAAGAGAATCCCACTGAAACCTTGTCAAGGGGTCTCTCACCCCTGGACAGGCTACACCACGCAGCACAGCGGTGTGCATCCAGACACGATCACAGCCCCCTCATTTCCTGACACAGAGAGACCCTGTTTGGCCACTGCAACCAAGGACAAGTGCACAGAGAGATGCAGCTCCTTGGGCTGTGAAGGGCAGCTGAACAAGCTCCCTAAAACGAGCAGGGCTGTGCCTTTCTAAGGCATCACCTGCCCTTTAGAAACTGGCTGTCTGGAGGTTCAAACATTAGCCCGCCCTGTCGTAATCCATCCACATGCTCACAACCTTAGCGGCATGACATGTTCATCTATCGCTAGCATAAAAAAATGCATCACAGCTGTGGTCTTTGCCTCCATCACACGCACAGCAAAGGCTATTCCTGTCGGAGGATTTGACAAAAGCAGTGGGAAAGAGCTGGTTTTCATGGTAGGCGGTAACCACTAGCATGTGCTGTCTCTGCTATTTCGGCAGCCTCCTTCCAAGGGCCTAACCCCGCACCGTGCCGGCGCACCGCGGCGCTCTGACTCTGTCCCGCATCCGCCTCTCGCTGCAAAGTGCCCGCTGGGTTGTGAACGTTACAAGCTACCCTTACAAACCGCATCCCCAAAAATCCACACCAGGGAGAGCCCCCAGAGCAGACGGGGCACCCAACGAAGGCACAGGGGTGCGGGCTACTCCTGGGGTGCACCGCCGCGAGCACCATGCACGCAGGGGAGCAGGTAACGAGCTCCAGCCCACGCGTGCCTGCAGCTGCTTGCTCATCTCTCTCATCCTCCCAAACACGCCCGCGTGCGCCGGGGAGAAGGCGGTTCAGGGTTTGGTTTCTGCAGCTCGCACCTTGCCGCACAGCAGCACCATCATCCCCCTCCAGCCCCACTGCCTCGAGTGACTCAAACGCCTTCCCGGCCCCCTGCACCCTGGAAGGAAATGACTTCAGCAGGAGGCACAGCGAACACGGACGCCACCATCCCCAATATGCGAGGTGTCTCCACACCAGCTGTGCCCCTGCCAGGCTTCAAGCCCCCGGCACCAGCCTGGGACCAGCGGTCAGCCGGCAGTGGGGAGGGGAGGAAAGGCCGCCCCAGCTCTGCTTCAGCAGGGGGTGCAAGCCTACAAGCCACGTCTCACGTCTCCTCTTTCCCTCTGCTTGCACCGAAACCCCATCCCACACACCCCAATGCCACGTTCCCCAGCCCTCCCCACCAGTGCCAAGGCCTGGCACCCTATTCCAGACACCAAACCAACCCCAGCCCATAAATATTTCCACCTCTGCTTGCGAGGGCCACAAGTAAAACACAGACACCTCAGCAAACACCAGCCACCCTCCGGAAGGCAAACAGGAAACCCAGAGCCTGCTGCCACCTCTCTCCATGCTCTTGAGAGCTTCGGCCACCCACTTTTCTTTTTATTGCCCCGAAGCTTGCCCTGACCACAACTGTTGTGGCAGGTGCCAGGGGCCACCGAGAAGAAGGTGGCTTCCTTGATGGCCACCATGCTCTTCCCTCTTGGGCTTCCCTCAAGGACAGACGGACGGGGAGGCTCGAGGTCCCACCGCACCGTGGGTCTGTGCTGGGAATGACCTACCAGGGATGCTGCCGAGGACTAGGGGAAGAGCATCTGGTGGGGCCACATGTGCCAGGGCGGAGGAACAAGCGCCAGATAACCCTGGATAAACCCGCCAAAGAGAGGCAACCTGTCACCGGGGTGAACCACATCTCATCGCCCCGCTGGTCTGCCCCAGAGTACGCTGTGGGACGGAGCAGCCACTGCAGAAAGCGGGTGCTGGTCTTCATCCCACGTGGACAGCAGCAGGACGAGGGAGAGAAAGCCACATGCCTTTTCAAAAAGGACACGGTCGCGTTTCTGGGCCAGCAGCTTTCCCTTCTGCAGGAGCAGGTTACACCAGAAAGGAAAAGCTGGCCCCAGATCCACCCCCTGCACCACTTAGGAAAAAAAAAAAATTCCCCTCTGGTTACATGAAAGCCAGATCCACCCTTCAGCTGTTCACAACTGGAACTTCACCCAGGCCTCGCTTATAACCCGTGATGGATCGGGCATTGTAACGCGTGAGGATAAGGACACCCTGCAACGGGCTCCAAGGGTTGCAAAATCTCCACCTCCAGAGGGTTTTTGGAAAGATGTCAGACTGATTAAAAAAGAAAAAAAAAAAAAAAAAAAAAAACAGGATTCAGGCAAGATTACCTTCCAGGATGGATTTGTCAGGGACAGCCTCCAAGCAAACACCCACCCACCCCCCTGGCAAGCACGTCTGGGTGCAGCGTGGCTGCGTGGGGACCAACAGCGCAGGGAGAGCCGCACGCTCACTCTCACTGCAGCCTGACCTCAGCTGGCACGGGCTGATCCTGTCCGGTGGCGGCGGAGAAGCCTTTGGGCTTCTTCCTCCAGTACCAAGCCAGCAAGAAATGTCTTCATGCTTTTTGGCAGTGGACGTTGCCCCGAACACAATGATTATTTCTGGCCCTCCCATCACTCGCAGGAGGGAGGTCCGGCACGCAGGGAAAGTGAGAAGTGAGGAAGATGGAAAAAAAAAAAAAAAAAAAGACCCGACTTGTACGTGTGTGTGGGGGCAGAAATCAGAGAAATCTATTACGTAACAGCATGGGGAATAAAATAAAGCAGTGGTATTTCCCTCAGAATACTTCGATAGGAGCCCACTGAACGTGCTGCTCGGGCTGGTGCTGGCTGCTGCAGAGGTTTGCAGCAGGAGGCTGGGCTGCCCTCGCCCTACCCGGGCTGCTTCTGGTGCGCTGTCTGCAACCGAATGCCATGCGGGGAGATGCAAGAATCCCACCGGGCTGCAGAGGAACGGTCAAGCGAGCACTAAGTGCTTTGCTGGAGCGGGGCCAGAGCCTCCAGCACCTCGCGGTCTGGAGCCAGGCGCCGTGCCCCGCAGCAGCCAGCGAGCCCCCTTCGTCTGCGAGGCTCCGCGTGAGCCCGTCCCGTGTCCACACGTGGATCCGTCCCTGCCAAAACGCAGCCACCTCAGGTGCCTGGGGTTGCACGATGCTGAAATCCTCCTGATGGCGTGTCTGCTGTGCACTGTGCTGCATCCAACGGGGATGATGCGGGCATCTTGCAGACAGCAACGATCTGAGCTTGAACCTGACTGGACCGCAGTCGTTATTAAGGCGGCTTTTACAAAACCGTGCTGCGCCCCTGGTGAACACCAGAAGCGGGCTACAATACCTAATATCCCATCCAAAAGAAAGCAGGAACCTCGCCGCATTAGAAACCTATCTCAGAGGGAAGAGCCGTGCATCTCTCATTAGTCCGGGTTTTCACAGTAACAGCTCAGCCTTAGCTCCACGAGCTTTCCTTAATAGACAAGACGAAACCAGGCAGTGCAACGGTGAATTAACAGTGTCTGCGCACGGAGACGCAGCGCTGGGTTTCTGCACCCTCCTCCTGGCCACGCCGCACTGCCATCAGTGCTTCCGTGCATCAGCTCTCAGGTTTCTGGAGGAATACGATCCCACAGCATTAGCAGATGGCTGCTCCAGCCAGAGAAACAATAAACCAGCTGGGGCCTCGAACCCGACCTGATGGCTCCTTTGCGGGGGTGAGCTTTGCGTCCACAGAAACCAAAAGAAAAGAAATGCCGGCACAGCAGAGCCCTGTGCCCCAGCAAGTCCCTGGTCCCTTCTGTGAACCGAAAACGGATGCGCTGCCATTTTAGTGAGGCACCCGAAAACCCTGCAAAAAGCTCTCTCACTGCCACTACTGCCCCAGGGAGGGACATGGCAGCCCTGGTGCTTGGGGGCCTGTTGGGTCCCACCGCTCTTGCTTCTGCAATGCACTTGCAGGAACCTCTCCGGTCTCAGGAGAAGATGCAGGTTAAGCTATTTTCCCCTCCAGACTTGGCTTGGTCGTGCCTCAGGTTGCTCCAGCAAGTCGGTACATCTCACCCGCTACCCGCAGCAGCAACCTGCAGCGTTTGCTCTGAGCCGCTGCGCGTTGCTCTGAAGCGGTTGCTGCGATGGCTCTGCTGCAGAGGCAGCTGCATCCACAGAGCGCCTTGGCAGGGAGGATGCTCGGAACAAACAGCTCTGATGGGAAACGGGAGTTCCCAGTCCGCCTGGATGGCTGCGAATAGCACGAACCTGGGGCCCAGATCCTGGCTGACCGCCGCTGGAGGGACGGGGCAGAGTGCTTCGTGGGATTCCCCCCCGGCAGCAGCCCCCCCAGCAGCGCAGGCAGCACGTGGGGGCCAACAGCTGCTCTGTGGGCACTGGGGCTTCCTGCCCTCGCCTCGAGCTGCCGCTGCCTCGGCTGCACCTCGGCATCACGTGTGCTGCGGCTTCTGAGCTCTGGTTGCTCCCCCTCCCTGTGCCCAACCCCCCCCGAAATCCTTATCGTGGGCAGAGGAAGTGACAAGGAGATGCGCAGGGGACTTGGAGGTGCTTCGTAGAATGGCTTGGGTTGGAAGGGACCTTAGAGATCACCTAGTTCTAACGCCACCATAGGCAGGGATGCCACCCACCCACTAGATGAGACTGGCCAAGGCCCCATCCAGCCGGGCCTTGAACACCTCCAGGGATGGGGCATCCACAGCTTCTCTGGGCAGCTTGTGCCAGTGCCTCACCACCCTTACAGTGAAAAATTTCTTCTTAACGTTTAGTCTAAGTCTATCCTCTTTTAGTTTAAGACCATTCCCCCTTGTCCTATCATTATCTACCCAAGTAAAGTCCTCCATCCTTTTTATAAGCCCCCTTTAAGTATTGAAAGGCTCCAATGAGGTCTCCCCAGAGCCTTCTCTTCCCCAGGCTGAATATCCCCGGCTCTCTCTCTCTCTCAGCCTTCACAGCTCTGCAGCCATGCGGTCTGGAGCAGGACACGAGGAACTGCCCGCCTGTCCTCCCTCCTGGGTGCTGTGGGCTGGAGCAGGGAGGCAAAGGTCGTGCCAGGGCACCACCCTGTCCCTACAGAGCAGCTCCCACCTCTCCCAGGCAGCCCCTGCCTTGCTGCTCCACCAGCTTCGGCCTCACGCAGGCGACCTTCAAGGTCTCACAAACATCCTCCTGCTGCTAGCAGCAGAGGTGGCTGGGGGCTGACAACTGCCTATCCTGCATCATCAGCACATCTCTCCAGATTACTCTCAGCTGCAAGAAGGCATGTGTTAAAAAAAACCCCAAAGCTGGTCCCCCAAGTGAGCAAAGCAGGATGCCGCTATCTCGCGATCTCTGCCCACAGCCCAGCAGAGCGGGGATGTAAAGGCTGGCAGTTTCCACTGTGCCTGTCTCAGCCTCCGAGGGCCGGCTTCACGCTCGGGAGCTGCCTCCCTGCCCTGCGGAGCAGGCCACATCCCCAGCACCGCCATATGGCCGAGCAGGGCACTGCCTCTCATGCCAGGTAGCGTCCAGTTCTGGCGGGGTGCTCCAGCCCCTTCCTCAGCCTCCGCTGCAGTCCCCTGGGCAGCACCCGTGGGGACAGGCCACAGGAACCTCAGCCCTCAGCGCCTCCCGCTGTGCTACACACATGGCAGCACTGTGCCCATCCCTGAGCCGAGGAGGCCAAGAAACCACAGCAGCAAGTAAAGCAGGGGAGCGAACATGGCACACCAGCCCTGAGACATAGCCACTTGTTTCTGCCACAGCCCGAGCCCCTGACGAAGCACCAGGAGCCCACAGATCTGCAGGCAGCAGTTCCCCAAATCCTTCCGTGCCTCATGAGCCTCTGGGACCTCAGGGTGGAGACATCCCCTCAGTGACTACTGGTGACAGCACACCCAGCCCACACCTTGTCCCTGGCCAGCAGGGCACGCCTCAGGAAAGGCCAAGGACAGGGCAAATCTATCGGATAGCTCCCCCCGGGCGCCCTCCCACCAGCCACCATTGTGCAGTTTGAGGTCTCTCTCTGCAATTTCCTTGTCGGTCTCCAGCGGGGTGCAGGCACCCCACTTCAGGGCAGCCACCACGAGCAGGGCTGAGCCCCAGGCAGCAGGACTAGCCTTGCAGAACACAAACGCGGAGTCACAGCTCACGAGGCAGAACCCCCCCCAGCCCGGTGCCTGCGTTGGGGACACACAACTTGTCCCTGTCGGACACTGGTGGTGTCAGGAAGGCAGCGGCAGGGCCCTGCTCCCCTCCCGCCCATGGGGAGGAGGCAGCTGGATGGCATCCCTTGCTCTGGGGCTGCTCCTGGGCCCTCTCTTGTTTTCCACAGAAATTATGTCCAGGGAAGCTGGGGGTGTTGTGCCAGGATCACTGGCTGGTGCTGAAGCCAAAGCTGGGTGTCCGTGGTGCTGGCCAGGCCTGCTCCCCAGCACACACAAGGCCAGCACCATGAAAGCCCCCAGACTTCTTGCACCCGCACCATGCAGGGTGTGGGAGCGTGTGTGTCCATCCCAAACAGCAACACCAGCCAGGCTGAGCCCTGGGTTTGGCCTGCCTGGACACTGCTTTAAAAAACACATCCCTTCTCCTGATAAATTACAGCCGGCGGCAGCCCTCAGTCACCGGCCTGCTCCGTTTGAGAGGCAGAAGCTTCCACTGACTCACATGGAAAGAGGAAGCTCCGCAGCGGTGCTGCTGGATGGCTGGCAGGGCCGGGACAGCTCCACGAGCCGCCCCAAGGTGACCTTCTCCTGCCTGGTATCGAGGACTCCGTCCCCTCAGCCCTGCCCTGGCTAGGAGCGTAACGGCCTTACAGGAAGGCAATAAAAGGGGGGGAGGATGGGGGAGGCTGAAGAGCTCCTCCAGCCTCCCTCCCTCCCCACGGAGCGGACGTGCAGTGGTAACCAGATCCGAAAGGTACCGCAGAGGACGCAGGCGGATCGATGGAGGGGAGGCACCTGACATGGCACCGCGTCTGCGAGGCAAGGGGCCAGGCGGCATCTCCACGTCCCTCCTGGAGCTTAAAGCGATGCTTTAAGACACCCCCCACGCCTCCCTCCCCCCCACTGCCAGCACAGCCCTCAGCACCATACACGAGGGGAACAGGACGGGGCTGAGAGCACAGAGCGAGCAGGGAGGACGGGCAGGCCTCACGCCGCTCCCGGCATGGCAGGCCCAGCTGGGAGCCATGGTGGAGCTGGGTGCCCGACAGCAGCACGCTCTCCTTGCAGCTCTCTGCGGGGTTTTATGTTCTTGGCTCTTGTGCCCACAGCGTCACGGCTCACCACAAGGCAAACGGAGACAAGAGTGACCACAGGCTGGCCCCAGGACGGGGCGGGCACAGAGGTGAGGAGCGGAAACAGAAGACTTGTCACACTCCCAGCAAATGCCAGCGATGCTCAGATGCCATGACTCACTTTTCATCCATCCCACCCCTCGACGCAATTGAGTTTCCGTGACAGTAACTTCACAGCAAAGATGACTGCTACCCGGAACACTAAATGAGCACCAACGAGGTAGCTTATTCCTGTCGCTGCAAGTGCTTGAGCTCCTCAGTGCCGGAGTAAAATTGGGAAGGAGAGAATAACATAAAGATCCTGCCTGGTGCTGAGTCACTTGCGGCCACTGGAGCAGCCTGGCACCAGGGCACAGCACCATCCAAGCACCAGGCAGACATGTCCCAGGACGAGGCGCTACCTTCAGTTCACGTGGAAGAAGCAGGAGCTCTTGGTGCTGGTCTTCACGGCCTCACAGCCAGGCTCTGCTACAGCTTGTGTTTTTTTAAACCCCACCTCTGAGGTATTTGGTCCCCAGCACCAGAGACCTCCTGCTCATGCACTGATCTGCACCAGGGTTAACAGCAAACCCATTTTTTTTTTTCCTCAGAAAGAGTAAACTTTCTGAGGCTTCACTGAGAGCTGAGTTGTGTCCCAGCCACAGGAGGATGAAGGAAGCCTTCCTCACCGGGGCTGGCCCTACTGATGAGCTGCTCATGGGCTACCTGCCGTGGCCTGACTCAGCCCAGGGCTTTCTGAGGCTCACCCTCAGCTCCTGCGGAGAAAGGCCATGTCGTCAGGCAGCACCTGAGTGCTCGGCAAACAAACCCAGCCCCGTGCCTCTCCGGCAGCTGGAAGGCAGACCCATGGGGTGCAGGCAGGGTGCGGAGGGGTGAAAGTCCCCTTGGACACCCCGTGTCCGCCCCGGGACCTGGCCTGGGACCCGCACACCGGCTGCAAGAGCCACAATGATCAACAGAGCAGACCCTGCAGCTAGAGAGCAGAGGAAGAGGAGGGAAATAGAGCAGCATGCACGCAGCAAAGCGACCAAATAACCTGCGCCATCTTTATGACGCTCTGCAGATGCAGCGACAGCGTGACCCCGCAGACAGGGCCGGGAGGAGGAGGAGGAGGAGGAGGACAACGCAGGCACAGGCGGGAGGGATGTCTTTTAATCACCACGTTACCCGGCACTTCTTGGAGCGAGTAAACAGGAAAAAGCCTCTCGAGCAGCTGCTCTACCCAGCGTCCCCGCAGGGAGCAGCCCGCCTTGATGTCTCTCCAGCACGCGCGCGCTCGTGAAGGCTTCTCGGGGACAAGGAACACAGAGAAACCGCTCGCCCTGGCACGCAGGCCCGACCTGCCCGCATCACTTCATCCAAAACCAGCCCAGGCGACCGCTGCCCTGGGCTGGCAGAGTCACAAAAGGAGTCAAAAAGGTCTGCAAACCGGGGGGGCACATTGCTGCCCCACGCAGGGGTCGGCAGCCAGGGCCCACTGTGGAGCAGATGCTTGCCAGGAAGGCGAGCGACCTTGGTTTCAAGCCCTGGCTGGTGTGGTCCCAGCATTGATAGATCCTTACACGGTTTGGGAAAGAGAAATGGGAAATTTGCAACATGCCTCGGGGTGAGTCAGGGGACCTGTGGCAGGGACACGACCGGGCACCGGGTGCCGCAGCAGCCCAGGGGCACGGCAGCCAGGTGAGGCTGGTGGCAGAAGCCAGCGTGGCAGCACCACATGCTTCACACCAGAGGATGCAAAATGATACCACAGAGAGCACGGCAGCCTGCGACAATCCAGGACTGGTGATTTTGTGTGTCAAGGCAAAAAAAAAAAAAAAAGTCACGCTCAAGAAAGTAAATGCCTTTGTAACAGGGGTGGGGGAAAAAAATAGCCCAACAGGCACAGTTCTGACTTCTCTGCCGCAGCGCTGCTCTCCTCCTCCTCCTCGAGGCCTGCAGGCAAAGTCAGCTCAGCAAAGCATCCCCTTTGTGGGAGCTCACTTGCCGGATTGCGACCTTTGTCTGGAAAATCTTTAAAACAACAATGCGGGCTGGTTTGCCTGCAGAACGCCAGGCGCGCTCCTGGGCACCGCATTAGCAACACGAGAAGAGATTATTGACTGAAACCTCAGAACCACAAGTTTTTGTAAATAGAAGGTATGAGCTGCAGAGGAAAGCAAGAGAAAGGTCCATTTTCGAGTCTGGATGGTTTTACGTGGCTTTCCAGGCAGCTAAACCCAGAATGCACAGCTCCAAATGGAGCCAAAAAGCCACCTGACCACACACTCAGCACGAAAAGCAATTTAAAAATCCCAGTTTTGGTGAGACTTCAGAGTGCAGGCCGTCAGCTTCGTAAAGCTCTGCTGGCCCCTCCAGACTTCACGTTGCCAGCTGCCGTGAGATGCTCCATCCCTCGACCTTTTGCTTTTTAGGGGCAGGAATGACTTAACCCCAGAAGCCCTGTTTCACGCTGCAGGCTGAATTGTGCCCACCCCTGCCCCCTGCAATGCCGGCAGGGGCTGCAGCTCCATCCCAGCTGGGAGAGGGCCCCACACCACCTCGGCGTGGTGGGGCTCGGGGCTGCACTGAGGTGCCCGGAGATGGGCAGCGCCAGGAAAGGAGGGATAAAAAGCAAAGCCGGCAGGGCGAAGGCTGCCCTGTAGAAGTGCCACCCCACCCTGCAGCCTTAGGAAGGGCAGAAAACTTTCAGAAATCGAAGTTGCTAATCTGAATCACCATCAAAAATCTCTCTCTCAAAAAAAAAAAGGGGGGGGGGGTGTTTCCCCTGACAAGCAGCTCTTTGCGCAACATAAAAATCCTCAAAGCACAAAACTTAAGCACTAAAACCGTTTGGAGGAAAGCAGCTTTCTCCAGCGCTGCCAAGTCCCCTTGGGAGCGGCTGTTGTCCCCGTGCCCCCTTTCTGATGGCTCTGGGCAGGGGGACACCTCGGCGGCAGAAGACACGGCGGGTGGGAGACGAGCAGAGGAGCAGCCGCGAGCGCACCGAAGCTGCCCCCAGGCGTGGCAGGGCTCCATGGCCGCGCAGAGGATGTGTGAGATATTAGGGCGATCCTATACGTGACACCAGGAAGAGAGAGCCAGCATCAAACACGGAAATGAGCCGACCAGCCTCCCTGGTACGAGCTTGCTCGAACAGCTGCAGGTTTCCGTGAGCATCCAGCTTTCAGACACCAAATAAGTTTCGCCGTACAGCCGCAGGTACCTGTCAAACGCAGGAACCTTTCTGCAGTACCCGCTGCCCTCATCCTGCTCCAGGCAGGCATTGTGCCAGTTGCTCTCTCGGAGCATCCTTCCACCACCAGCTCTCCAAATTTGACAGGCCAAGGGGAAGGGATGCAGGTGGGAGGGGGATAACTTTTCCAAGGCACTGTAAGGGCTTACATTTTCACTTCACTGCTTTCCACTGCCCTTAAACCTGAGAGCACACCAGAAAAAAAAAACAAAAAAAAAAAAACAAAAAAACCACCTCCCCACTGATTTCACCCATTTCCTTCTATTATGTAATAAGGTTTAGCCAATGGTTTAAACTCCGGGCCTCACGTTCTTTCCTGCGATTGAAGCCCTGCACCTCCCCACCAGGGGCTGTGAGCTCCCCTGGCCCCCCGTGCACCCACCCCTATCCCCCCGCCTCGCACCAGCTCTCGCCCAGCCCGCAGCAGCCCAGGAAGGGGCACGCGGCACGTGGCACGCCCAGCCCCGTCCCCGCTGGTGGCGGCGCTGCCCCGCGGCTCCCGATGCCGCTGCTGGCTCCTTTGACCCCGAGAACACCCGGAGGAGATGCCCAGCGCTGGTGTTTGCAGCGATCCGAGTGGGATCCCACTCCGGACACAGACACATGGATGTGCTCGAGCTCCAGCAGCCTCATGAGCTACTGCCCACCAGCTGAGCCGCTGCAGCCCTTCAGGGCAGGACACCAGGAGAAGGTTCAGCTATAGGGTGCGTGCTTGCACTCGCGGGGCTCCTGCTCTGCTCACAGCACCGTGGAGCGTTCAGACGGTGGCAGCTCAGGGCAAGAAAAGCTCCCTGGGAAGCTGGTGGCTTGTCCACGGCACCTCCTCTCCCACTCCACATCTTCACGGCGGTGAGACGCTCACGGCTGCACTCAAGAAAGGAAGCCGAACCCGGCCCATGGACGACTGCGAGGGGATGCGTCCCTGCTCTGCGTCCCCATCGCAGCGCAGCAGCGTCACTTCGGTCACCTCCCAGGGGACACAGCAGTCCCGGAGCTCTGCAGGAGAACGTCTCAGCTGAAGAGCAGTGCCTGCGCTCCCAGGGCCACAAAACCCAGACGAAGGCTGCACCTTGGCTACAACCCGGTGGCCGAGCCCGCGCTGCCACACGCACCGCCTGGGGACAGGGACTTCAGCACCGACTCCCGCTGAGACTGCGGGCGAGCCTTTTCGCCTCCCCCTGCAATCTGCCAGATAGGCAGGAGGCCGCCCGCCCGCTCCCCCGGGCCTGGGGGCCGGCGATGGGTATTGCCGGCAGCCGCACGCCGGCGGGGTGCTCGCAGCGCCCCGATTAGATAACGGGGCCGAGCGAACGCTTTGCCAGCGCTGATAGGAGCGGCCACCCCGCGGCGCAGACCGGGAGGCTCAGGAAAAGAGCGGCGAAGGTCACCAGACGTGCTGGATGAGCGCAGGGCTCGCAGACAGGGCACGTTAACAGCCACATAGGAAACTCTGCAACGGAGCTGCCCCTGGAGGTGGGAGCTGACAGCACCAAGAGCGCGGGGGTCTCCTCCGAAAGGCAGCTGTTCAGATGCAGCTCCTCTGGATGCTTCTCACCATGCTCAGCACCCTACTGCCCGCCCTCGGAGCAGGCTGGGAGGAAGGCTGGCCTCATCGCTTTTCCTTAAAGACGGGAGCGCTCGGGATCCCCGCACTGGCTGCTGCTCACCCTCCCGGTGCTGCACAGAACCTCCCCAGCACGTTTGCATTACTGGGTTTAAAACCCATAAAAAAGCAACACGTTGCACGGGGCCGCCTGAGAAAGGAAGGAGCCAGACGGACGGACACCACGGCTCCACAGCAGGAGCACACAGAGCACAGGTCTCAGCCCGCCGACCCGGGCTTCCCCACGCAGGTCCCGCTCCAGAGCCTGCCGATTCCCCAGAGCCACTCCTGCTTGAATCCCAAGGGCTCCAAACCCCAAAGCTTATCTGGATGGCTTTTTTTTTCTTTCTTTCTTTTGCTGTACCTTGGTGGGTTAACGAAAGTATCACGTAGCTCACAAGGACGAGGTGAGCGTGAGCTGCCCTTCAGTCTCTTTGTAGTATTTGTATTTTACTGTTCCTGCCTTTTCTTTTGCACTGGCCTGGGCTTGGTGCGATGGCTTCCCTCCACCTCCACGGGACTGAGCTCATTTCACTGAAAGCAAGAACGCATCCAGGGTTTTCTCGAGGTGTTTTTTTTTTTTTCCCCCCTCTCTCCCCTATAAAACAAACATCTGCTCCAAATTTTCAGCTCGCTCTCTGAGCAAGCTCTCTGAATTTTCTGACGTGTTTCAAGGAAAACAGGTCAATTAGAAACTGGCCTATAACCCCCCAGTATGTGAAGTTATGAAGGCAGGACCCTTTTACATTAAAAAAGAATTACATAACGCAGGAAGTTTAAAAAAAATGCATAAAAGACAAAGGACTCAAGGGATTAGCTCTACTTTGCTTTGGATGATTAGCAAAAAGAATAGAAAATTAGTAGAGCTCTTCCCACCATCACAGCCAAACCCTCTGCAGAGGCGATTAGCACGAAAGCAACGCGCTGATAATTCGAGCTGACTGAAACCACTCTGGATAAAAACAAATAGGAATTGAAAAATGACAACTTTTTTTTTTTTTTTTTGCACGTACCGGGATTGCTTTTCGCCCATCGTTTTGGTTTCAAAACCGCCGGGAGACAGAGGCCGCAGCTTTATAAAGCGAGCTGCTCCCCCCGTCCCCGAGGTCTCCCCCTCCTCCCGCTCCATCAGCGGCTCCCGGCCACGCAGGGGCTCTCGGCGAAGCAGGCGGCGGGGCAGGGGTGGGACAGAAGAGGTTCTCCATCCCCGCGCCCAGCCGGCTGCAGCCCCGCTCTGCCTGCTGCCCGACGCCGCTCCCCGGGGGGACGCGCGCCGGCGGCCAGCGCACAAGGTGGCTCTTTATGCAGCACGCACAAAGCGCTACACAAGGGTCACGGAGCGAGGACGGAGGGGGCTGTGACACCAGCGAGGGTCCCCCCGGCCCTGGCACCCTGGCCAGCAGGCAGGAGGAAGGTGACGTGGGTGAGTCTGGTGGGGACAAAGAGGGCACCCGCTCGCCTGCGCCTCTGCGTGCGCATCCAGCGCTCAATAGCACCGACGACGATGCCAGCCCCGAGGCACGACCCCGAGCTCGCCGCCATGAAGAGCACGAGACACCGTGGGCTTTGCCACGGACGCCCTGAACCTGGAAGCACCACGCCACGGAGCACCGAAGGGCCGTGCCCATGAGCCCTCCCCTCCCGGCACGCCACAGACTCAATCCACGTGCCCAAGGCCACCCGGGGACGAGCCCCCTGCCGCTCCTTGCCCTGCCTCCCACGCAGCGTGGAGCTTCCCGAGCTGCAGCCCCCGGTCCTGCAGCGAGGCGGGCGGTGGAGCCGGGTCCCCCGGCGCTGCCCACCAAACGCACAGCTCGTTGCTGCTAAGCCTGCCGGGGGCAGAGCATGGATCCACCACGCTGGGGTGCTTGGGGAGACAGGCCCTGCACCGAGACACGGACTCTACACAGATGCAACCCAAGTCTGAGACCTGTGTGATACGATGCAGATGCTCTCCTGCTCCAAAACGGATAAAAAACGCAGGATCATTCCTACTTAGGCAACCAACTCGCGTCCAGGGGCATCCAAAGCTCCTCTCCGTTCTCCATCCCTCAGGAAACACGGGACCGTTCATTCCTGACCCACGAGCTGTGCAGTTGGTGACCTGCAGACCCCCCGGCGCTGCCCGGCGGGGATGCTGCCCCACGCCCAGGCACATCACACCTCCTGACAGCTGCCTGTTCTCCTCGGCTCACAGCCGCACACACATGCGAGCTACGTCCCGAGCAGCAGCCCTGCGGGGACCGATCCCCAGCCCTCGCCGCCAGCCCCAGCCTCCTGCTCCCAGCCCGGCTCGGTGGTTGCTCCTGGCCGGAGCTCCCTGGGCTGGAAGCTTCGCCCCGGGTCAGCTCCCCATCTGGTTCACGCCGTGGCCACGTGAACGCTGCACTGGTAAAGGGTGGGATGAGCCAGGAGGGCAGTAAGCCAGCACGTTTCCCATGCCAAATGGAGCTGGGTTTTCCCAGGCATCCCTTTTCCACAGAGAAACCAAATCCCATGAACTGGGGGAATTGGCCAACTGCCTGGTAACGCTGGACACCAGCGGCGTGGCACTGCCTGGCCTGCCCGCACACCGTGTCAGCACAACAGGCACTATTTAAGCACAAAACCCCGTAATTCCACCTGGAACTGCCACGCTTCCACGTAGAAAGTCCCGCAAAGGGAGCGGGGCAAGAGGAGGGGCTGGGGAACACCGGAGGAGCCCAGCCTGGGGCTGGGGAAACGGCAGCTCCGCCGTAACGCCCTCTCCCACCTCGCCGTGCCAAAAGGCGTGTGTGCCCCGCGAGGAGCGTGCAGGGACACGGAGCCTGCGGCCACCAGGCTGGCAGCTCCCCCCGGGGCAGCCCCCTGGGGACTCCCCAGGTGAGGCGAGGGACGCAGCTGGTCCAAGTTCTTTTCGCTGGCAACCTGTGGAGTTTCATGTAACCACCTCGGTCCCTGGGACACGCTCTCTGATTTACCGACCAGCCTGTGGCCGTTGGCAGAGCACAAGAAGCCCTCACGGGCGCAGCATTACGGCCATCGTCGCTGCCCCAGCTTTGGAGCCGAAGCCAGAGCTTCACCCCGAGGTGAGGTCCCAGCCTCCCTGAGGCTCCAGCAGGTGCTGAGGTCTGCTCGCAGGAGGCCAGCGGGAGCGTAGGTCCCCCCAGGGCTTGTTCCCCCACAGACACCACCACGAACCGGTGTCTTTTAAACATGCCTTAAAAATGGTGACATTTAAACATGCCTTAAAGCCTGGGCAGACGGAGAACCTCAGGCTCCTCCCTTGCTCCCGCTGCCCTAAAGCTCCTCGGGGAGCTCAGCATCACCAAAACATCAACGGGGCCCACGTCTCCTTCCAGACGTGCCTGGAGATGCTGCTGGGGAGAAGCCAGAAGGCTCCCAGGTGGGCAGGAGAACCAAAGCCCCGGCATTTCAGGGTCCTGCTACAGAGGCACAGCCGGTGCCTCCACCTCTGGCCTTCGCCGGAGGCCCCGGTAAGACTCCGAGTTTCCAACCTTGCCACTCAGGGCCAGCAGAAGACAACGACCTCCACCGCGGCCCGTGGCGAGGCCAGCACCCCATCGCCCGCGCGGGGCCACCGAACAGGGACGCTCGGGGTGGGACAGGGAGTTCCAAGAATAAAAAAAATAAAACAGCGAAGCAGCAGCCAAGGAAACCCAGGCTGGAAGTTTCCTAGCGCGGGGCCTCCCTCCTCTCCCCCTTCCCACCTATCTCCGTGGTTTCACGCTCACAGCTCTTGCAAATCCTTCCCCTGCCCTGCCCGACCGCTGCTCTGCCCCTAACCCCGCACCGCCACCACCACGGCTCGCGGGGGCTGCACCGAGGCCGCCGCCGCCGACCCCGACCCCGCAGCATCCCGGGGCAGATGCGAGGAGGCAGGACCCACGTTGCAGCATTTGGGGGTGCTTCGCGCGCCTTCTGCTTCCTCTCGTCTGTTGCTCCGAGATGCGACCCCAAAAGGGCTCCAAGGAGCGCTCGTGCCTCCTCTCTGTCCTCGCCACAGCCCCGGGGTGCCATCAGCAAGGGCAGGGGCACCGGCTCCGTGCCCGTCCTCGGGGCTCAGGGCCGCAGGAGGCTGCTGGAGCCCACTGAGGGCCTTTGGGCTCCCCCCGGGCACCACCAAGCCGCGGGCACCACAAGCGGCCCCGCTCCCCATCATCGCGTGCTGTGCCCCGCGGGGACGCCGGGCACACAGCGCTGCTCGCTCCTTTTTTTTTTTTTAAGCTTTTGATTTTTATTTTATTCCCCCACCCCCCCTTTTTCTTTTCCCCTCCCCACCGAGCCTCCCCCCGGGGCAGCTCCGGGGAGCCGCAGGGAGGCGAGGGGCTGCGTCCCCCCCCCCCCAGCCCCCCGCCCGCAGGAAGCAGGAAAACCTCGTCCTGCCTTTCCTGCCCTGCGCCGGGGGGCGCCGGGGGGCACCGGGGGGGGACCGGGGGGGCTGCGGGATCGGGGGAGGCCGGGGCGTCGGGGGGGGGGGGGGGAGCCGAGGGGAGCCCGGGGGGGTCGGGGGGAGCCCCCCTCGCTCACTCACCGGCTCCCTCGGTCTTCTCGGAGCCTCGGCTCCAGGTGACCTGCCGGGTCTCCAGCTTCACCTGGAAAGTTTTCCTCTCGGGCCGCTGCGACTTTTTGGAGTAGAAGAGGGTCATGACGGTGCCCACCTCCAGGCTGCGGCAGAGGTGAGCGGCCTCCGCCTCGCTGGGCGCCCCGGGGCCGCCGCCGCCCGGCCCGGCCGCCATCGGCTCCCGCAGCCTCCGCCGCTGCCTCCGAACAAAGGGGAGCGGGAGCGGGAGCGCCCGCAGCGCCGCCGCCGCGCCCCGTGCCCGCCCGGCCGGCGGGGAGGAGGAGGAGGAGGAGGAGGAGGAGGAGGAGGAGGAGGAGGAGGAGGAGGAGGAAGGGCAGGAGGAGGAGCGAGGAGGAGGAGCGCGGAGCCTCGCGGCTCGCCCGCCCCCACGCGCGGGGGGTTGAGGCCGGGGAGGCTCCGCGCACCCCGCGCCGCGTCTGGGGAGCCCTGGGGGGAATGGGGGGGGGACGGGGGGACACGCGTGGGGTTCGGGGGGGCCGTGGGGTGCGCGGCACAGCCAGCGGGGGGCTCCGGGGGGTGCCAGGGGCACGCCGCAGCCTCCTCACGGCACCGGGGGGCCGTGGGGTGCCGCACGCCGCCGCCCCTCGGCTCGGCCCCCAGAGCTCCGTGCTCCCACCCCAGTGCCCCTCGTGCTCCGGGGGACACGGCCACCGGTGGGGGGGGGGGGCCCAACCTGGGGGGGACGCTCGGGGCAACGGGGGGCTGCAGGTCCCCAGACCTCCCCGCAAGCATTGCACCGGCGGCTGGACCCAAATCGGATCTTTTGGGGGATAAATTGGGGGGGTGGGGGCCCAGCTGCACCTGGGGACACCGGGAGAAGCAGGCGGCGGCACGGGGCTGGGGGCAGAGCCCCCCCGGGCCCCCCAGGCAGCACCCCGGCCCCGCAGCCAGGCCCAGCTGGCCGGCAGATGTGCGGCTGCCAAACAGCTGCAGGAGCCGTGCGGGACCGCGGCCGTGCCCCATAGCAGGGGGAGGCCAACGGGGCCGCTCGGCGTGGGGGGCCCGGGCCGTGGCGGAGGGGACACAAAACCGGGGTTTTGCAAGGGAATAAGCGGTTGAATTCGGCAGCGTTTCGGGGTGGTTTGCTCCATTCATGCGGTTAAAGCCCGTGATTTCCTGGGGTTTGGTGGCCGGGTGCGTCGCCCAGCCCGGCAGGCAGCGAGGGCGAGCACGGCCCCGGTGCCAGAGAGCAGCGTGGTGTGAGCAGGGGTCGGCACCGGGGGAGGTTGACGGGACGTACCCCTGGCTACACGCGTGGAGGCTTCACAGGGACATGCGTGAGCAGCCCTACAAGGTTCACAGTTGTTTAGGATCCTACCCAGTTTAGGATCCTACCCAATTCTAGGGCATTTGGAAGGCAGGAAAGGACCAACAGTGGGATAAGAGCCTGGACCTGCCCCACAATGGAGTGCAACGGCGCTGGCGAGGCGACCAGGTGAGCCTCCAGCCCGGGGGGCCTCCTCCCGGCCCCCTGCTCCCCAGGGAAGCTGCTCCTTGCCGGTGGAGCGGCCCCGCTCGGGACCAGCAGGAAGCAGCCGGCTCCCAGAGCCCTTGAAATAGCCGAGCGTTACGGGCACACCCTTGTTTTTGAGGGCAAAACCTGAGCAGGGAGCGTGGCCATCGAAGAAGCAGAAAAGGTGACTGCCTTGCTCCCAAACACCTCCTGGGCTCGCTCACGGAGAGCATGGGCAGATGCTGCCGGGGGAGTCCGAGCCCCCCGTGTCCCCCCCTGGCTCCGCAGACCTGGCTCGCTCGGGCAGGCGGTGGAGCCTTGTGATGAGGTGTCTTGGCTGGATTTTTTTCTTCTCCAAGTTTGCCTAATCGCTTTGTAGGCTTGCATAATCTTCCAGCGTCCGCGATGCTGTGTGCCGAGGAATTTCACGGTTTAATTTTGCAGCACGCAAACCCGCTTTTGTTTGCCTGCTGCCTGCCAGCATCCTTCGGCGGTGCCGGCTCCTGCTCCGGGCAGCAGTGATTGCCCCCAGCAGAAACATCCGTCGGGTCCCCGGCTGTCCCAGCCCAACTCCCCGCACCGGGGTCGGGGTGCAGCGGGTCAGGCTGGGGGCGCTTTGCTTTTGGAGAAATCCCCCCTTGCACTCGCTGCAAGTCTCTCCTCACAGGCGCTGTTTGGAGAAGGGCCTCGCTCTGGGGCTGGGGAGCAAAACCCAGGGAAACAAAACCCTGGTTCACCATCCCTCTGACATGAGTGCCCCAGCACCACCACAAAACCCCGGGGACCCTGCGCCGCGAGGAGGTGCCCAAGCGGTACCTGGCACCTTGCAGTCCCCAGGAGAGGTGAACCCCCCGGGTTATTTATTCGTTCCCCGTCTGTTCTGCGCTGCTGCTCTTGGAAACACAGCCCCCAGGGTGGGCAAGTGAAAAACCAACCCAACGGCTGAGAAGAATCACCTGGGGAAGAGCTTTTCTGGCCCCGCAGCAATTGGAGAAAGAGTCCTGGAGCACCTTAGGGGCGGTGGTGCTGAGCTGCCCCGTCCCGGGGTGCTGGCAGCAGAGGCAGGGCAGCACGAGGAGGTTTCCTGCCCGCGATGGACTCAGCAGACCCGCCGGGGCCACACAGCCGGCGATGCTGGCACGGTGCCTGCCGCACGAGTGCCCCCCGTTCCCGCTCCCCCTGCCCCTGGGGTCCCGCTGCCCCTTCCAGGCTCCTCAGAAGCCCCCTGGGTTATATAAAACACCCGAGGGGAAACCTGCCCCAGCCTGAGCCCGCCGCCCGGCGTGGCTGCGAGGCACACGCACTTTCTTTCACCTCCTGCCTTCACCTGGTTCCAATTTGCAGCCCGTAAGGCTCCGAGGGGGATGGGGCCGCAGCCAGCGGGGTTTGCAGCCTCCCCTTGGCCTGCCCGGGTTTGCAGCACACGGGGTCCAGTTTAGGGGCGTTTTGCCCCCCTGCTCCGCTCACGTCACCGCTCGCTGCCTCAGTTTCCCTCACTGCCAGGCACAAACCGGGTCACGGGCACAGGGCTGGGGTCCCCCCTGCTCCAAACCCGCCTCCCTCCGTCCGGCTGGCAGCCAGAGGAGCCGCACGCCTGGCCCCGACGTCTCCCAGGTGACCCCAAAAAAGCCCCCCGGCGGCACAGGGAGCAGGAGGACCACCCGTGATGCCAGGAGAGGTTTGGGCTCAGCCCCCACTGCCCACCCCAGGGCAGCACCTGGCCCAGCGCTGCTGGGGGAGGCAAGCTGCCCCGAGCGGTGGCACCCCGAGGTGGGGGCACCCCGGCAGGCTAGGACTGGGTGCTCCGGGGTGGCGGTGGTGGGACACAGAGCAGGACGCAGCAGCTTTCCCGGCCGTTTCTCCATCAACACCGAGCCGCCACGGGAAGGGAGAAGCACTTTTCCCTGCTCAGCAGCACGGGATCCAGGAGGTTCACTCGGGCAAGCTGTATAAATAGAAAGGATATTTTTACGGGCCGCATTGTTCCAGGCACGGGCAGGTTGGGAGCACAATGAGCCCTTTTCCTCGTCAGTTGGCATTTTCTCCGCTGCACCTTGGAAAGGCCCCAGAGAGTAAACGGTGCCTGCTGCCAAGCCGTGAGGCTTCGCAGCCACAACAAAGCACCTCCAAACAGCACAGCGGGGAGCTGGGGCAGGCTGGGGAGAGGCGGCAGGGCTGGGCCTGACGCTGCAGCCACCCTCGGCAGCTTTGGGAGCCCCAAAAGGGCTGCTCCAGCCTCAGGGAAGGGGCCGGGGTCTGCTCCAGGCTCGGCTCCCCGCAGGCTGCTCCCCAGCACCGGGGCTGGTGGAAGGCAGCAGAGAGCACGCCAGGAGCTCGGATCTCAGCCCGTCCTGCTGCCCCACGGGGCGAGGGGGTCCTGGGCCGAGGCGAGCACAGGGCCCGAGCGGCTCTGCACCAAACGAGCTCGGCAGGTCAGGCTGCGGCTGTTTCGCTGCGGTTTGCACAAAGCCAGGGAAGCACGCTGCCACGTAGGGAGCGCAGACCAGATTTGGGAACCAGGCGAGCTGAGGGACCCCTCGAAGCCCTGGCACCAACACGAGCTCCTGAACAGGCAGCGAGATCCCAGGCTGGGGGGACAGCCTGGTCAGCTCTCCGTGCCTCTAACCAAGGCTCCAAAACACGCTGACCAACCTCGGCAGCACCACAGCAGAGATGCCCACAGGGCCACCGCGACTCAGCACAAGGCACTGGAGAGTTAAAGCACTGCAGCGACTGCTTCCAGCTGCCGTGGGAAGTCTCATCCCCTCCAAAAAGCCAGCTGCAGCCAGCTGCTTCAGTTTTAGATCCCTGGCATCCTTCTGAACCCCCCCACAACCCATCCCTGGTGGAGACACGTCGCTTGGTCCCTCCCCACACACCTTGCCACGCGCTCAGCATCCTCCGTGCGGCCCTGGTGGGACGAGTGAGGCTCCAGGGCCTCACCGTGGAGGCAGCAGCCGCTCTACGGGGCTGCAGGGACAGGGGCTCAGCCCCATTTTTGGGACCATCCAGCGTGGCATCAGCCTGACAGCCCCCCCCCAAGCTAGGGGCAGGACTGGGGACCTCGGCCCAGGGCCTGAGGTGAAAGAACACACGGACACCAACACTCAGTTAAGTTGTAGGAATTTATTTTAAATAACCTACAGTTGATTAAAAGGGAATTCATGATAAAAATAGAAGATACTTGTTGAGGAAAGGCTGCAGGAAATGGTCTTCGCACACACACTACGCTAACAATGCCTCTAAAACTAATGATTATAGCAAAAAAAGGTTTCACATTAAAATTCTGCTTTTTAATTTTTTAAAATTTTTTTACACAATTACAAAAGAAAAAAATAAAAGCCCTAAAATCTCGATTATTTTCCTTTTTGGACCGATGCTCATTTCCCTCGAAATTTATTGACCTGTGAAACTTCTTTTTACACAATAAAATCTTTCAAGTAAAAGAGGGGAGTGGGGCTTAGAAAAAAAGGGGGGGAAAAGGTAAAACAGTCTGACAAACCTAAAAAGTAGATATTCTTGAAGTGTACAGAGCGTGCTCAGAACAAAGGGTGATGGGAATGTCATTTGTTGCAGATTTCACTTGTCCTCAGATTTCACACGCATCTCCCTATCACGCGGCCCCCCCCACCCGCTCCCCCAATCTACACGATCTTTAAGATCAAGAAAAAACAGTTTAAATATTTTAAAATAATTAAAAGAAATAAAAATTCACATTTAAAAAAAAGGAACACTCAAAAGTCAGGAGGCCGATTTCCCATCACGCTTTGCTTTGAACAAATGCGGTGGATATTTGGAATTCATGTTCCGATGCCACGACTGTTTCAAGTGACAATTTTAAAAAAAATTGGGTATTTCCATGACAGTAAGTGACAGCTGTAACAGGTGCGTTGGGTTTCTTAAATTTTTTTTTTTTGTTAAATTCTGAAATGGGGCGGGAGGGGGAGGGGAAGGGCAGGGGTTAAGGAGTCCATTTTCTATTAAAATATAGAAGTTATTGCAAAACCCTAACTGTAAAAACGCACCAATATAATTGGATTTTGTATACAGTAGCTAAAGATTCCCACGCTCTCAGTGTGATGGTGAATTTGCCTGGCGGAAGGTTGACAAATCCCCCATCCACTTGCTCTGCCTCAAGAGAAAAACCACACAAACCAGACAGCTAGAATTTGGATCTCTGAAACATTTTTAAATAAGTTGTCCATAGGACAACTGGCTCAGCTCCTTTAGAATATTTCCAGGTTATGCTTTCTACAAGATGTTGGCTGTTTTATCTGATGCTCACTTGCCCCTTTCCTCCCCCTTCCCCAGCATATCCAAGGACAAGTAAGGCTCACAGTTTATCAATCTTCCTAAAAACCAGGCTACTCCCCCTTTTTTTTTTTTTCCCCCATAACATTCAGCTCATTAAAAACAGGTTAAAACTCATAGTCTTCCTCTGCCATGTCGATAGCCCAGGCAAATTTCTCTCGCTGGGTTTTGTTATATATCTTCTCTATAGGAATTCCCCACTTCTTACACCTGCAGAAGAGGAGATGCCGTTAGGGTGAGCACGACACAGGCCCCCAGCCCCTCGTGGTGCAGCAGAGCTGCTCTGCTTCCCCCAGCACCGTCCAAGCCCTGCTTCGCTGCGAGACAATCCGCCCAGCTGAGCAGGAGCGGCCTCCCAGCAGCGCACCCTGCAGGTTCTCTGACCCACCACCTCCCAGTGCAGTGCTGGCAGTGGCTGGCACATGACATCTGCCCCAAGAGATTCATTTAAAGCTTCCCCAAACCATTTTAATATGTAAGGGAAGGCCAGAGAGCTCTGTCTCTCTGTGCACAGGGGCACTGCTCTCAGCCGCAGCCCTTGTCTACTACCTGCAGGACTGCGCACAGGGGAAGGAGCAGTTCCCTCCAGCACAGCCCAGGGCAGACGCTTACCAAGCAACGGAGATCCTGGGATCCAGATAGTTGAGTTTGGAGGTGCCCAAGGCAATCTGCTTGTTCTCCTCCCTATCTGTAGCCTGAACCTCCAGCTTCATCAGCTGCTCCTCAATCCTCTGCACTGCTTTCTTCTTGCTCTCCACTGTCCTGGGGTGAGGGAGGAAAAATATTTAATGCCTGATGCCCTACTGGGCTTGAAACAGCAGCACTGCAGGAAGGCAAAGGGACTCTGCTCAAGATAAGCAATGCCACCAGCCTCAAAAGGCAGTTGTGTCAGCACAGATAATGACACAAAACAATCAGCACATGCAATTAAGAATAGACGTTTTCAAAGAGGCAGCGCAGAAATCCTAAGCAGCAGTTTTGCTTTAAAGGGTTGGAAGCAACAGCCTCAACTATACTGATGCTACACCCGCTTTAAATCCAGCCCAACTTTCCCTCTCTAAAAGTCACATAGAGATTCTGCCTTCAGAACTCCCTTAACTCAGGACCCCTGTGACTATTCCACAGAGCGCACACAACGTCTGCACTGTGAGCTTCCAGAGCAGAGCAGGATCCAGGAAAGTGCATTTGCAAGTGGGTAACTCCTGGCTCCCCTTAAAGAAGGCAATGTTGCACGCTCGATCCATTACTTTGCTTGGTCCTGGGCAGCAGGGTGGCTACACTGGCACTGGCGGGTGCTCAGGGACACAGTGCAGACTAACGCTAGAGGCCACATCAGGAACCGCAGTGTCGGGACACCCTATGCTCCTCAGCTTGAAGGCCATTTCTTCATGCACAGAAGAAAGAGGGGACAAGAAAGCTTGAGAAAGTCTTCCCAAATCTCCTGGATCACAGGCTGGGGAAACAGAACACAGGGCTGAAGCACCCATTTGGAGCTCAAAGTACTGGGAGCATTGCACAGCCTCGTAACACCAGCCTTACTTTTTAGACTTCTCATCCCTCCGGACCTTGGCATCAGCTTTGGCGCTTTTCAGTTCTCTCCTGGCATCAGCTAACTGCTCCTTCTTGGCATCGATCTAGGAGAGGCAAAACCAGAGGGCAGCACTGTGAACAATCTGCAGACAACTGTGACGGTCACCCCTGGACAGCATGACCAAGGGAGCGAGTTTGTGAGCACGGTCAGAATTTATCAGCGCTCAGACACAGTTCTGCAGAACAACTGGGCCACTAGCCTTTCAGTTTGCTGCAAGTCCTATCGTGGTTAAAAGTTTCCCTCAGAAAACAGGGCCCTAGTATTGTATTCCCCCAAAACAGGGCCAAAGACAAGGTGGCGCTGACAGAAAGCTACCAGAAGCCTTCTCACACAGCTACATCCAAGTGTGTCTCCAGCGTGTCCCACCAGTACCAGCTCTGATGGCACCACAGAAGGATGATCCTTGTTCCCTCAGCAGGGATGGGTTCTTGCCACCAAATCCTACAGGCTGAAAACTGTTAAGGCTTCAGGCAGCTCTCCTCTGGTAAGTTTAGAATTCAGGGAGATTTAGCATTTTTCAGCCCCTTCAACCATTCCCCAGGCTCTAAGATCTAGGGTGAAGGCAGCCATGTTAGGTGTTACAGAAGCAGGGGTCACTGCAGTGCCAAACCAGAAGTCCTTATGTGAAGGTTATTCTAACGCCAGACCAGGAACAGACCTAACCCCTTTGGACCTCATGGCCTTCACCAGAAACAATCTGCAAAGGAAGAGGTCAGGTCAGAGGGGCATAACGCACCACGTACACAGCCTGCACTGACAGTTGCCTGGGATTCACGCAGTAGGAACGGATGTCCACTCTGGGCTCTTTAGGGGAAGCAGATCAGAGCTAGGCTGCTGCCCTGAAATTTTGATGGCAGCAGAACACTGCTATGTGATGAATGGCAAATAAAGGGTCTGGCCTTGGTCTTTACAAGTAAAAGATGACTAACTGAAGTGTGGTCCTTTCAGCTCAATATTGTGCTTCTAGAGTCTGCCTCTCCAAGCAGGCCAATCTCTGATGCAGCACTAACCAATTCCTGACAGGGGAGAGCAGGCTCTGCTTCCATTTTTCCTCATCTGAAAGGAAACACGACTTGTGAGATGCAGCAACTCAGAGTACCTTGCTCTGAAGGTTCATCATGGACTTCTCGAAGGTCTTCGGCGGAGCCCTCTGGTGGTTACACAAAATGGCAACCGCTCTGTTGGCACGGTTATAGGAAAGGATTTTCGCTGGGATGTTATCATCCGCTGCAAAGTACAAGAAAGTGGTGAACAACCGGTATTCTCCAGGGCCAAGGAGTCCCAGCCAGCATCCCACCATCCCTGCAATCTCACAGCCACTGCAGAAGTGACCTTGCTCTCTGATGGAACAGTCTCAACACTGCGCTCTAACCACAGCGCTAAGAGCCTGACCACTTCCATCCCAGACCCTAACTTTCTGTGCTGGTTCCATCAATAGCAACAAAGACATTTGCCACTCAGGAAGCACATCCATGCTCAGAGTGAGTAGAGGGCAGCAGGACCATACTGCTCAAGATGCTGTTGGACTTCAGTTTCCTCCAAACGTGTCCATTTTGTAAAGTTGTTGACGTGCAAGGGAGCAGTGCTCAGCAGAGAAGTTGTTAATGAGCAGCCAAGAAACATGGGGCTGTTACAGAGGTATCTGCCTTGCCTGCCACCTACAGCCTTTTACAGCTAAGAGGAAACAAGTGAAAGATTTGGTTAAAGCCAGGCATATCTTGGCAGGCAAACCATAGTACACTCACAGACGAGCTTTGCACTGCCCCAGTGCTGGGCTGCTCAGCTACCCCCAAAAGATTGGCAGCAGATTTTTGGTCAGACTTCAGCTGTTTGACATTCACACTGGGAGAACTGCAACCAGGCAGTGGTATGCAGATACAAGGTTAAGCTGAGGAAGGCAGGTCTGGATTGCAGGATGGGAACTGTTCCCCTCACGGTTGCAAGGACAGGACTTACGATTAGTGAGCTCCTTGAGCTGCTGCTGTAGCGTGATGGAGGCGTTGTAAGTACGGAATACCTTGGCTGTCAGTCCCTCCATAAGGTCTTGAAGATGTTTATTTAAGATACTGGTCTAAAGAAGCAGAAAGAAGATGACAGCATTAGAATTGACTTCAGTAGCGAAACCTCTGGACACACTGCTAATGAAGACACACAGTTCACAGCCAAAACCTAACTAGTGGACTCAGACCTGACACCCAATGGCCAAAACTTCACTGAAACCCCAGGAAAAGTGAATAAAGAACCAGCAAGTATTAGACCAGGATCAAGTATCATAAACAGTCAAGTTTTCTTCACTGTAGAGGTTTTGGTTCCCAGTAGGTAGGAGGGACATGCCTGTCCCATCCCAGGGAAGGTGCTTAAACAACCACAGTGCTCCCACAGTGCCAAATGTGCAACCAGGGATGGCATCTGAAAATCCGTCAACTCACAATCATCTTTTCTGAACTTTGAAAAAACCTTCCCATGTCAGAGCCAGCCAAGCTCCACAGGGCAAAAGCCCATCACTTCAGGAACCTGCAGGCACAGTGAGCAATACAGACACCAGATTGAGAGAGACTCTCACTCAGGTGTGTGTCTTTCACTCAGGTCACCCAGGACAGCTCTGAAAAAAAACAAGAAACAAAACCTGCTACTGAAACCATTTTTGGAACAGAGCAGCTATTATTGCCTGGTGCGGAGTGAGCCTGGTGCTCTACCACCATTCCTCACCAGTAACTACGTGCTTACATTGAGGCGGTCGAAGAGGTCATCCTCAGGCTGCTTGTTCTCCATGAACAACTGGAGATTCTTAAAAACCTGCAAGAAGACAAAACACTCATCTTAAGGCACTCGGACTGAACAGTGCTGGGTAGAAGCAACGCTGCCGAGACACCACTTGAACTGTTTTCAGGCAACACCGATGATGCTGGACATTACTTCTGGACGTTACTTCCCAATAGGCAAAGGCCATCATCTCTCAAGACAACACTTGTGTTTAAAATTCTTCCCCAGCAATCCTGAGTCCTGAGCATCTGATGTCCTTTATGCTCACTCTTTAGATCCATATTTCAGAAGACTCGATTCTGCTCTGGCTTAGCTACCTAACAGAGAAAGAGACTCCAAAGCTACCACCTACTCCCCTTACTCTCCATGGTTATTCCGACCAAAGAGACCCCTGAGCAATTTCCCATGGAGTTAAAGCTACCAAAACCCAGCCCTTCTCATTACTGCAGTAAATGTTTCACACAAGTCCATCCCAAACAAGTCTCACTGGGGCGGAGAAATAATCAAAACCTTTTTGATTACACAGAGACCACAAATCCCAGCTCTGTGTACTCCAAATCCCTAGTTCCCAGCTTCTCATCAACACACGTTCTTCCTTTCTAGATACCTTATACGGAGAGACGGAGAGATTTCTAGTTCCAGAATAATCAATTCCCCATTATAAGCATTAAAGAAGAGACAGCAAGAGCGATCAACACTAAATAAATTTAAACTGAAAGATGTTTTTTTGTTTTGTTTGTTTTTTTCCCCCCTTTAAACAAAGAAATAAGAATTCTAGATTCCTATAGCAGCTATAGTTTGTTTATCTCCCCCCCAGCATTTCATTTGCCAAGAGGTTGACACTTATGGCTCTCTGTCATTACAATTACCACAGTATTGCACATGTGTTATCTAACATGCTGTGCTAACTGCAGAGGTGTGGGTGAGGTGCAAAGCCTGGTTATACCCACAAAAGCAGCCTTTTTGGACAGTGCCCTCCAGTTCACATTGCTTTATGGGGATTTGTTCTGGAATAATGCCAAGATCACAACAGATCAGTAATTGGTAGGCGACAGGAATAAACAAAATAACACTAAGAAAGAAGTCGTGGTTGGTAGATACCCATGTACACAGACCAGAAGTATCAGTGCGTAAGCCTTCTCCCTTTCCAAGGCACAACCAGTAAGAAGGGAAGGACATTAACTGACTTGCTTTCTGACCAATGACAAAGTACCCTCTTACTGCCACTAAGACCGCGTTGACCGGATTTTTCTGCATTTCAGACTGTGTATGCGTTCGTGGAGGTGCCTTACCCTCTTCTCCACAGGGACTTTGTTGTAGTATCGGATGGAGTCTTTTCCGAGGAAGTCAAACTCAACCACGTATTCCTGGCCGTCCAGTTCAGGATGCAGCTTGATATGTTCTACTCTCAGAGAGCAGCAGCCCACGGTGTCAGCTGTCTCTCCTTCTTCTTTTTCATTTCCAGCTCTCAGAGCAAGCTACATTTACACCAAGACAAGAGAGGTAAGCATTTCGAACCATCTCAGTAGCGGATAGATACTAGAAACTTTCAGATATGGGCCTACAAATCAGGGGTGCCCACAGTAGAAAAGGGAGAAATATGCTTTTGAAGGGACAAAACAAAATTCTCAGAAACTCCCTAGGTTGCCTTTAAATGTTTTAAATAACCTTATACTAATGCCAAAAGTCTTCTATCAATCTACCAAATTACCTTCATTTCAAAAAGGAAGATTAAAGCAAGATGTTTTACCAGCTTTCTCACGTTAATTAACTCAAATTATAGGGTAGTTCTGATCAACTAACAACGTTCATTTCAAAATGTTTGCTGTTTTTTAAAATATTTGACTGACTTCCAAGTGAATTCAACCTGATACAAAATCAGAAAGTCCATTAGTTATGCACCTTCTTACTCTTCACAGTATGCTAAAGAAACACATTTTAAACAGCATATATGACACTTTCTTCAGGGTACGTAAGTAATCTAAAGGCTACCTTTGGCTGCATAAAAATATGTTGTAACTGTACTGGCTAAACCTATTTCTGATTTTTGAAGAAAACCTTAAACATTCATATGAAACCACAATTATTCAAATTGAAGTTCCCCTATTTAAATCAAACCATTCTGAACACAAACTGTTAATTTGGTTGGTCAAAATCAAACGTAGTAGGGCAACAACTCTATGGGAGCTGGCCTTAAATAGTATTAAGTGAATCAATACAACTTCAGTTTTCTTTATTCTGCAGTGAAAAACTGAGCATAATTATGAAACCTTGCGACTATTAGGTGACCAAGTAGCAGAACTCCCAGCAGGAAAACTGAAACAGCTGGAGACAAAAGGTCCACACAAAGTTCCCAGTAATCCAACTGGGAGATTCTGGAACCCAGCTGTGAATTTTGAGCTAAAACAATGCTGCCTGAAATAGCCATAGTCAGTACAATAGTTTATTGCTCTTGATTTCCAGGTAATGGGAAGGAAAAGGAGAGGGGTGGGATTCCTGCCCACCAGAAAGTCTCAGGATACCTTAGTAACTGGGCTCAATTCTGCTTTAGGAACAGACACACAGCAGTCCCGAGTATTCCCAACAGGACAGGAAAGGTAGGAGGAGTGCGCTGGGGAAGGAGCCTTACTTTATCAATGAAGTACAGCGCCACAGCCCTCTGCCGCACTTTCATCTCTTTGGATTTCCAATCTTCTCTATATTGATTTCGGATTTTATCTACACACTTCTTCAACCTCCGAGCTGTCTCGTACTTCTGCCAGTCCTTCTCACCCTGCAGAGAAAGTTGGAATACAGTCAGCATCAGAAAGCAGGCAGAGGACCAGTTCCAATCTGCCTCTCAAGGTTTTACAAGTATGAGTGGCAAATGGTCTCACTGCACAAAAGCACTGAGACTTCACTGCTAAAACAGCTCAGCTCCAAACTATGCTGCCAGGCAGCTGTAAGCAATTCAGATTTCCATGATATGAAATGCTTGCACGGAAGCAACTATAGAGACGCAAGGAGACATTATGTCTTCCGTGCTTCTCAATATATAAATGGTTTCCTCTGCTCTATTCAGATAACGCTTAGATTCTTTCATCTGTTTAATTAAATACCCATAAAACGTACAAGCAACACCACCAGTTCAGTTCATCAGTATTATTATATGTTCAAGTCATGGCAAAAAGAAGACGTAAATTAACAAGGAACAGATTTCTCTCACACTTGTAGGACAAACTCCTCCTTTCCAATACAGGAAAAAAAATCTCTTAGAAAACTGATTTTATGAGAAGAACTTAAATTCTATCCCCAAAACTGGAAACTACTTATAGTTCAACAGGCTCATCATTTCTTTTATGGAACTGATCCATTGCCCACTTATTTGCTCCCACAGCAGGGTTTGCTTTCCTTCAGCCATGGGCTCCTTATCAGTCTTCTCAGCCAGTAACCTGGCCACGTTTTAAATTTTAGAACTGACTAATGATCGGCCCACGGCTAGAATTTCACTATGTGATCAGGCAGGGGCCAAATCAGGGCCAAAAGAAGATAAAATATCCACCAGAACAAGTCCATTCTTGGGTGAATTACTGCCTTTTCAGCTTATAAAGAGTAAAGGATTCCTACAAGGAATGACACAATATTGCTTTTCAATAGGTATAGAGTTTTCAGATTTCATCTCTCTTGTGCAGCAGTTGCATTCTATTTTTTCAAGGCAGAACAGAAGCACGTGTACTTTCATATGAATTCGATCAGCACAGGATGAAATAGCAAGATACTTACTTCCTATCACTCTCCTAGCCAACAGCTACATTTGCTTCATGACCAGTATTTTCTTCTTCTTATTATTAACTAAATCTGTACCTTAATTCTTGAGCTGGGGTTCAACATGATGTATTTGATAGAGCCTTGGATGTTCTCAGTCCACGACACTAGCCAGGTAACCTTGTTATCATGCCGAACCTCCTTCCATTTGTGTCCTGGTGGAGGGGGAGGGATCTTGGAATCCCTGCACAGAGTTAAGAGGACAACAAAAAAAAGCTATTTAAAGAGATTTTTAAGCTTCAAAATGGAGAGAAGTAATGAATACCATCACATGAAGAAAGCACAGGCAAAGAAACCAAGGCAAAGTAATTACAAATTTCAACAAGTGGGAAATCAAGTGAATCAGAGTAGCAAAAGATCAAGTGTAATTGCTATCAGTGGCAACACATTCCTAGGACCAACTTTGATTTGTGGACACTATGATAGTGAAGATGCTTATCAGGACAAGACCAAAGAGAAGCCCATCAAACCCTAGCGTTTAACAAAGCAGGACAACCTACCTAGTACAAAATTAATGTTAGGCATTTGCAGCAGGAAAGAATGTTTAAGCACATGAGGATGAGGAAGAAAATGCGTCGACAAAGTTCTACATGAAACTCGTGATAGTCTTGTTCAGTCTCTGCTTGTATGACTCAGTTTCTTATCCACGTAAATCTAAGATAAGCAGCATGTGTATCTCTACATGCTTGCACAGGAACCCCTACTGGTTTTTAGAAAAGAAGCTATCCTAACTAGAAAGCAAAGCACACAGTGCTTACTTGCTGCAGTTAATGATGATATCTTCCGGCATGATGCGTCTCTTCAACATGCCCATTTTGGGATGATTCCCACGACCTCGGAAGAGACCTGGAGGTTCAATCTTAAAGTTTGCGATCCTCTCTTTGTGGTTGTCCATCACACAGTAGCCATATTCCTTCAATAGCCGCTCGTTTTCCTCTTTGATTTTCTGGAAAAAGCCAAAAGCAAAGATGAAGTACTATGACCAGCACCACACATCTCTACACAATAAGACTGAATATTTTTGATATTTGCACTCCAGTAACACCGAAGACCAACTCAAAGCCAGACTCCGGTCGTGCCAAGTGCTGTACCAACACACAGGGCAGCAGACTGCTCAGGTAAGTATTCATAAGATGCAGGAAACAAGACAAGCAGGAAAAAAGGAAAAAAAGTACAAAAACCCTCTTAAAACCTGTATTTGAGTGGAACAGATTAATATTTATCTTCACCAGCCCTACTCTGCCACAACAGAAGCATTTACCTCCACCACATACCACATCTACAAAGGCCATTTAAGTACAACAGCCCCACCACAGTACTGCTGGTTTATAATCTATATTCAGCCCAGAACAAGCAGGTGACATCCACTGGACATTGCATCTTGTTGTTTATATAGGGGGAAAAAAAAGTTTTCTGTGTCTGAACTCAGCATCAGAAAGCAGGCAGAGGAATGTCTCCAGTCTGCTGCTAAAGGCATGTGAAGTCTGTGTCAGCAAATGGTCTCAAAGGCAGAACATGGTCTCCTAAGAACGTGCTGAGATTTCACTGCATACTTCTGTGCTTGAACTCTAATAACATGGAAGGAAAAGTAGGGAAAAATAAAAACATCTCAGCCCAAAATAAACTATCTGTCCCATAGACAGCACTGGTGCACAAGCTAAGAAACTTAACAGTAAAAGCCACTTCTGCTCCACTTCAATAGTTACGGTGAGTGGGAACCAGGAAAGGCTCCCCCATGTATATCAAACCGAAACAGCAGTATGACATGGGCGCTCTACTTTGGCAGGACTCCTGACCCCAAAGGCTGTAATTCCAAGCCACCAGGCCCCTCACTCCAAGGAGAATTACTGTAGTGTCGGAAAGGATCAACTGAGAACTTGGGGCCAGTTTCCAACTTTTATTGTAGTAAGTTTCATGCAGTATGTTTCATTCATTCAAAATCGACTTTTTTGCCCACAAGCCACTGTAGCCATGCTACTGAAAATAAAATTCCATTTTTGATTACAAAACTGCATTAAGTGGAGACCTAATTTTAAAGATTTTTTCTCTATATATTTTACTCACAACTATCATTGCGGCATCCATTTCACTATCCTCAATTTTGCCCTTCAAACCTAAGGAACTCTTAAAATAAAAATCTGTCCTTACCTGAGCATACACTGCTCATTACTGGCCAGGGACCAAGGGTCCCATCAAACATAACACCTCTTATTCTCTTTGTTTACCTAAGCAGGATCAGGAGCCTTAACCCCGATCACTATCATTTTAAATCAGGATGAAGGTTCAGCTGCAAACACAGTGCTTTGCACTACTTAAGCTGCAGAGTAAAGATTTCTACAATTAACATGAATGTAATAATGTGAAAGCTAGTAAACACTGACTTATAAATGGCAAGGCAGGCAGAGGAACAATTACACTAAGATGTTTACAAGCCAGCTAAGCATCAAGAAGTCTCCTAGAATCCCCTCTGATACCTGTTTCTCCTCCTTGGACATCTGTTTCCTAGCTTCCGTCTGAGCTTTGAAATACTGGCTCATGTGGGTGAAGTCACACTTGCTGAGGTTGGTGATAGTGCTCTTCTCTTCAGAGGTCATTTCCTTGCAGAAAGAAAAGTAGTGCTTTACATTTTCATACACGTATAATAGAGCTCACCCTACCCGTGACAGCTTAAACAGAGACAATGCAAAGGTTCTCACAGTAATCCCCCAAGAATCCCTAAATTCTTGTACATACTGACTCCAGCTAAGGTCAAAGAGCAAAGGACAAGAAACAGGGCGTACACAATGCATGGCCTCATCTCTGCAAGCACTGGGCAATGCTGTACCACCTTGCAAAGCACTCTCAACTAACAGGGGCTGGCACTTCTGAGGGAGTAAAATCCAGTAACCCATCTAGGAGAACTGGGTCATCTAATCTAAAGGTTTGACCTTGTGGCTGGTAGGTTCACTGAGGAAGGTCTGGCTTTTAGGTCTTTGGAAAGGGCTTCCTTCTGCTATAAGGAAGGCCCTTCAAAGCATTTAACGGTCAGATCAGCTATAACCCCATCACGCAACAGGCAAATTTGGTTTGGAAAATTCTGACATTCAGTTTAGAAACATCTGAGGGCCTTCCTTCCTGGAGAAGCTGCAGGACTAACTGGAAACCTCATGGCTAAGGCCTGAGGCAACTTGCAGTTGCCACAAGCTAGCTCTCCTAGGCAGGAGCCTAGGACAGCAGCCTCTGTTCACTGCCTAGCAGCGAGGAGACACCAGCCACGCCTGCAGTCACCACAGCCCGAGACTACCCGCGTACCTTTCTCCAGTCTTTGAAAAAGTTTTTCCTGAAGATCTCCTTCGTAGTGTATTCGTGATCAAGCATTTTTGCAAAGAATGTGGCAACTTCTTCTGCTTTGGTGCTCAGCTTCATGACTTTACCTACAAAGAAAGGTTTTATTTTTAAAGCACCTGGTAAAATTAGGAACTGAAGCCAGAAAGAAGCCACAGTAACTCCCTTAAAGAAGAGCATACTTTTACCACTCTGAAGTTTTTCACAGACGCGTTACATAGTACTGCAAATTGGATAGGCAAAAGAAACAGAGGAACACACTTGCTCGACCTACCATCAAAGATTTTGAAAAAAAGTCCTCTCTGGAAGTTAAACATTATTAAAAAGCAATAACAGTCTGATGTGAGGTCTGAGAGACGCAGGGCAGGAAGGGGAAAAGGCCTCTTGCAGGAAACCCTGTGCTGAGCCCTCCCTGTGGTGCGTACGCTCCTGGGGAGATACTGCTGTTTGAAGTGGAAGAGGCAAGGAATTTCATTAAAATTCATATTCCGGCACTCAGACATATGGGAAATACAGGCTCTGTATTCCTCTCCTACCCACAGACAGACATGCTTTGGAACACCCCTTCTAGCCTTTAGCTATTTCTAGCCAGGAAGAGCCCTTCCTATATATACACACCACAAATAGGCTGGAAAGCGATGCCAAATATTTAATTCGCCTTCATTGCAGGGAAATGTGTCAGGATTCTGCTAATAGCCTGAGTCCTTCACTGTGGGAATGCGTTCCTCTATCTCCAAATCAGGCTCAAAAGATAGTCATTTTTGAGACAGACTGAGCTTTGGGTGAGCAGGGAGGTCACATTTCAGCTTATCTGCAAGACTGCAGTACAAACTGAAACTGCTGCAAGGAAAAAGGCTAGGACACAAGGGAACGGAGGCTGCTGCAACACCGGAGCTGTAGATTCAACAACATCTAACATTCCTACTGAGCGTCTTTTCAGTCCAGACAGCATTCCTGACAACATGTGAGCGAACCCCGTGAAGGACTTTGCATGCAACTCACATCTCCAGCTAGTTGCAAGGAATATTTAAAGTCCCCGTGGGCTGGCAGGCAGTCAACACCTGGGGATTTTTTAATGACTGTTTTACTGCACAAAAGTCAATACAAGAAACACTACGGTTGATTCTATGCTAGTGGAAAAAAATAGCATGCTTTTGATTTACTCCATGGTTGGAAAAGTTACAGCATCTCCAAAATTAAAGCACGGGAGTTTTCTATAGAGCCTGAAGATCCATAAAGTCTTGTAAAACGGGACTTAGGCAAAAAGTCCTCCCAGCGATCTGCGAACATCGCACAATTAAACAAAACCAACAGAAACTCTGCCAGTTTGTAAGCTGCAACCTAAAATACTACATTTGTTTGCCTACAACAGGAAATGGGGGAAGGGAGAGACAGCAAGGGAAGTGTTTTTTTTCCAGGCTGCAAGTCTAGCTTGAAAGAGGCTATCAAGTAAGCAACACATTATGGGGCTTAAATGACCAAAGTTGTTCCCAAATCCCTAAAGAGTAGTACAGGCTCAGTCATCTTTACCTAATCACTTTAGAACAGATTTCCTTGTACATAATTCCCACTTTTAAAAAAGTTTGAAAAAGCTCTCAGTGACAGTATTATATATTAAAAAAAAACACAACAGATTTATTTCAGAGCCCTGAGCATTAGTTTGCTGTCATAAAAACCGAGTCAGGGAGCAAACCCAGGGACATAACAGGCAGAAGAGACCACACCGCAGTGACAAACACCACTGCCATCATCTCCACTGTTATCTTGTCCATCTACAGAAAAACAGCGAGTTCAAGCTGCCTTAAACACACAAGTTCAAGCCGCCTTTGTGGTACGAGCAGTAGCTCGTTAACCCATAGTCACTCAAAAATATAGCCAAGCCCTTAAAGATGGCTTTTGGCATTTCAGACTCCCCGAGCGCGGTATTGTAAGCACTGACAATAGCCCCGCAGTCGTGTTGGACGAAATCAGGGCCAGCCTCGCTGCAGTGCAATCACCAGGCAAGGGAGGGATTCCTCCAGTGAGCTCTGGCAGCTGGCTGGCCAGCCACAGCGTGATTATTGGACTCTACAAATCATCCTAGGATAATCTTGAAATTAGACAATGCCTTGTAAGCACAGACAGCGGTCTCAGCAGCTGCTGTGTAAATCAGCCATCTGATGCCCTCCCCCCCCCCCCGGTTTCTCAGGGAAGATGTATGCGATTGCTTTGTGTGCCAGGATCCATCCCCGCCCCTAATTTTTGAGCCTATTGATCAATTCTTGCCATGACAAAGACAGAGGTTGCAACAAATCCCTGCGTTTCCAGGAGGTTTTGTGAAATAGGTGGCAAGATAGAAGCTCATTGCTGCCTGCACGAAAGGGATAATTATAGCATATTTCGCCCCTCTTCTTCTCTAGACAGCAGGAGAGATCATATATATTCTTCAGTAGAGGGAGAGAAATATTTGCAACCTTGCTACAAGTTCTTATCAAGCCCTAAGACAGCTAGAGGAAAATGGGCATCCTTGATCATTGTGCTGTTTGCTTAGAGATGGTCTTCAATAGGATGCAGTACGTTTATTTCACTACCTTGCTGCTGAAAGTGAGTGCCACCTATTTCTCAGTATTTTAATATGTGTCACGTCACATGAAAATATCACATTGCTTCTGGAAGAGTTCCACGCACAGATGTCCACTTCGCCAAAAATTACATTTTCATCCACTCAAATGCCTCCCACTTAATTTAATCCTGGGCTAATTTGATCCTTCATTTAACATGATCACAGAACTAGAAGGAAATACATGGGTCATCAAGTCCAGTCTCCATCAGGCATCACATCATATAATCCTATCCACATGAGCCTCTAACAACCAGTCAGCCCAGCGGATTAGAACCCCACATCAATTAGTTCTCCGACGCACAATAGCAGCTAAATGGGAGCATGACATACACTGGGGGGCTACATTCTTGAGATCAGGCTGATCCCCTGCATTCCTGCAAGATCCTAATCATTTGTAAAACAAAACTACCTAGTTTCGTTCCATTAATGCCACGGAATGATCACAAAATTAATTACAGATTATGGAAATTTCAGTTCATAATGTTGAGGAACACAAAGCAAGCCTGAAGATGACCAGTGACGAAGTAGCTCTAATTATGTACTGTACTGGTTACACAATGCTACTCTTGGGCATCAGACCCCCTCTCACATTATTAATGAAGCCGACAGATTTACCACAGCAGAACAGGAACAAGTTCATCTCCGTGTCAATTCAGCAGGCTGTTCCCTTTACTTCTACAGACCCGCCCTTTTCTAAGCTGTTGAAGAACTTCTCTTAAACTAACCACAGAAACAAATCCACCTCCTCATCCCCTCAGAAGATTGCAACAATGCCCTGAGAGTGCGAGCTGGAATTGCAGATTAACTCACCATCATAGTAGAATTTGACATTCTCAGGCAGAGGTTCATATGGCGGAGCAAACACAGGACCTTTATGCTCTAGGAACTTCCACTTAATTCCTTCAGGGTAGCGCTCTTCTTCCCACCTTCAAGAGAAAGATATGAACCAGTATAATTAAATTCCTAGTCTTCATTGTATTGTTATGTTGGTGTAAGAGTATGCTACAGAAAATTAGAAAGCAGTCATTACTGTGCCAGACACTGGCCAAGAACAAATATTCACGCTTTTTTTCTTTTTAAACAAAAACAAAAGCACAGCAACGTCCACAAACAGAACACCTTGGGTCACAGATATCTGATACAGCATAGTCCTCACCTGCCACTTGCTCCTCCTTTCACAAAGACACAGCTGAAAAAGCTTAGAACTTGAGAAAATGAAGAATTCAGTCTCGTAAAGCATCAAGGATCATGCCAAATTATAGTCAGCTGTGATCTAACATCAGGTCCAGGATGCCTGCTCAGCAAAGCCAAACAACTGTAGTATATTACGCAGCTGCTTTCAGATGTGGACAAGCATCCCATTAAGGGCAGAGATAAAGAAACAGATGTTCCTTTACGACCTAAATGAGAACAAACCTGCTTGGACAAGAAAGACTAAAACCTGCTTTGTCATTTTAAATTCATTGAAATTCTTTGGGTACGAAGAACCGTTCTTGAAGAAAAGCAGAGTAGCAAAGAAAAAAGCAAACTTGCCTTGGAGCACCTCTATAAAAAGTGTTTTGTAAATGACACATCAAGCTTCTCGGCACAGCAAGGTAGGCGCCGCCAATCCCACGTTCCAGCTGAACAAACTCACAGGGTCAGCAATTCCTCTACAGGGGACAGGAGTCCCACCAGGCCCGCTTCCTCCCCCAGCTCCTGGTGTCCTGTGCCCAAGCCACTGATTCCATACTCCCTCCCCTCTCCGCTTCTTCCACGATTACCAGAACATTCCTGCTCCATACAGCTGGCACAGGATCCCCCGCTGAGACAGGCTGTTTTACCTTGGTGATCAATCAACTGGAAGACCATTAACCTGTCACAGTGCTCAGTCTTTGAGTTACCCCGACCACTCTGTTGAGCAGCCACGACGATATAAGAACTTTAAACTTCCCCCTCGTGCCAGCCCTATGGAGTAGTTTCCTTCTCAGCTGCTGCTGCACCCAGAAGAAATGCACACGTACTGCAATGCATCTCCGGAAGCGTGACGCACAATTAAATACTTCATTCCTAATGAGACGTCATGGCCACCGTACAGAAGATGAGCATTGTTTGGAGAAAAGAGCTTCTGCTAGAAATTACGCAAAATGCTTCAGCAGTCCCTGTATGTCGGCAATTTAGGAAGAACAACAATTGTATGAGATAGTATTTTACTCTAGCTAGAAAGGCACCACCTTTGACTGAAGCACTAGACCTGAGTTTTTTCTTTAGGTAAGGTAATTCTAAGGTAATTAGATAGCTGAAGCATACTACGCCTGTTGGGAGGGCTATAAGGAAACGTGAGATCCATACGGTGGTTTCTAAACCCACAACTACCAGAAAGTTTGCCACAAAGAGATCACAAATCATTTTCAGCCCCACCTCCACCTTCTTAAACCTCGTATGTAAACATCAAGACAAAAGACAGAAGCGAGCCTCCTGAGTTCAGCCCTTTTTTCGTCCTCATTTGGTTTTAAACAACAAAAAACCTGCCTGTGGTAGCTCTTGCTCCTAGAGCAACGTTCTGCAAATGTTTTGGCAGGAGCAAGGAGAATGGTATCTATCAGGAAAACCACCTTACTAATTTCAGCAGAAACTGTGCCAATCAGTCACACAGGCTCCTTATTTAAACCTCGCAGCAAATCCAAGAACGCCAGGGTGACTCAGGACGGTAGTTTAGGACTGGTTTTCATTTGGAATGAAAACAGAAAATTCTGACAAAAAACAGAATGTACCTCAGGGATATGTTCTTTCAAGGTAATTAACTTATTGTAACGCAAGGTGGGAGAAGTGCTCGTAAGGTGTGCTTCTGGATCTCATATTTCACGCTGACAGGGTGTGAAAACGACCTCTAAGAAAGATCCCCACGTGGTGATGAACAATGCCAATGCCTTGGGAACGGCTAGCATCAAGCATCCATGTAAGTGAGGATGAAAATGATCAAGGCAGCAAGCGCTTGAGGAAGCAGCCAAAAAAAGATATCAGACTTTCAGAAAATTGGCTCAGATGGAACATAAAATGCCCTTAAGAGATGCAATTGAAGTGCAGATGAAACCCTGTCCAGCAGACATGCTATACAAAGCCGCAGATGGATGACACGAACCATCAGCAGAAGGATGCAGTTACCTACTGCCAGGTTTTGCAAAACGTGCTTTCAAAGGCAGTTTTCCCCTCAACAGTAAGCACAAATCTCAGAGCTTAACACATCTACCTGGAATTGTGCTGCCGAGGCAGATGAGGGGAGAATTGTAAGGCTTTCCAGCACAGCTCTGCTGTTGAAGGATACAGACTACAATAAAAAGGAGCTGTGGTATTAGTTATAGTAAAGTCAGACAGAACCAGCAAGGAGAGCTGACACAAAGTCAAAAAAGACAGATCATTAGGCTTAAAGAGACCTTCGGTGGCTTTCTCTCACTTCAAGTTCCTTCAATGTCAAAGCACATTGAAAATATGCTGTCAGAGGGACCGAGGAAAAGCAGACCACTAAGAAAAAAAAACAGAACAGTTACAGGGAAAGGCCTGAAAACTAAATTTTGGAGAGAAGACAAGTACGAAAAAACACTCAAGTGCTGATGTTCTATTTGAGGAAGCTGTAGCAATCAAAGGAATATGCAGACTATGAACAATGTAGAAGATTTTTTTTTAAAGGTGAATCAATAATGGAGACAATAAGGGTGTGTGCATGTGCGTGTGTACACATGTGAAAGACTGAGCCTGAAAGGATTTAAGGGAATGCCTTTGCAATCCTCTGACACCACAGATCTATTTAGAACTGCCAATTGATCTGCGGAAAGAAAATGCTCATGGAAACATCTTCTCCAAAAGGTCATAAAAACACATTACAGAAGACTACAGGAGTGCAGAAAACACATACGCTTTTGAAAACCACATACACAGTAAATCTAGGGAAGTACTAAGGTCTGAACTTCAAAACACACAAGTAATAACTTCAAAACACACAAGTTCCTCAAATCTAGCATTAACAATAGATTATATTACTATGGATAGTTTAAAAAAAATCTAGCATCTTTCTCATAGAGGACTACTGATGCAGCGTAGGACTGTCTTCCACACAAACCATGAAGTTCAGATCTATTAGAAAAGGCTCTAAAAATTTAAGTGCCAAATAAAACAACGTCAGTTAGTGATTTTACTTTAGGATCATGGGCAAGAAAGCACTTTCCATTCAAAGCTTATTTTCAAAATTCATTTTCCAAATAGCCCAAGCTTAACTGGTCACTTGACCAGCCTTTATTCTTGTGCCTGAGACAGGACCGGTTTTGTGAGACACACACTTGACATCCAACTCAAACAGCAGAGTGGACACTCAATGTTGTAGCCTTATACAACACAGAGAAGACCTACTAAAATAAAGCTACATCAGAACCATATCAGCTAACACATTTGCACACATTTATAACATTCCTGCTGATAGCCCAAGCTCACAAGCTTTCATATTGCTTTGAAGAGTGTCAGTAAGGGCCAGGTTCTGGGCACAAGAACATCAGTAGCTAATCGTTACGGGTAGCCTCTCTGTTCTACAGACAGAAACATTTTTTCTCTTTGGTATAGCAAAAAAGGGATTTTCACTTCTACTTGAGAGGATGAACATCCTCAATGAGAAGTTTATTTAAGGCTTACCAGAAAGTAAGCCAATTATTCAGAACAAATCCTCATGAATCAACAAAAAGTCAGATGTGCTTACTCAGTCAGCATGGGAGGTAACAGGGAAAGTGCAGGTGCAGAGGGTAGCAGACATCATCAATATATAGTTACCATTTCCATTTTTGCTCCTCTTCTTTTTTCGGCTTCTTTCTCTTGTCTGCCTCAGGAACTTTCTTATCTTTGCTCTTAGCTTTCTTTGCTTTGCTGTCCTGTAAAATGAGTGAGAAGCTGTTGGAACAAGCTACCACATTCCACTCCTTCCTCTTCTCCCAGGAAAAGATGCTTTAAAACTAAACAACCGTCTCTTGGGATGCATTAGTTTGGCCACAAACAACTGAATTACTGAGGCCTAAATACCTAAGTGTGCTCTTAGACCATCTTCTTAAGTCAGTCTACTGATGGCCCCACTTCAAAGTTTTAAGCCAAATTATTTTGCTGTAGAAGTGGGGCATGTTAAGTGCACAAAGCCAGTTATTGTGCCTCACCTGATAAGCAGCAAGTCTGGGCCACAGTAACATGATTGCTCAGTTATAGGAACACCCTCCTGGGCCTGCATTAGTTGTATCTAATCTGGCAAATGCTATAAAGCACAGCTGTAGCTCTGTAAGGTGGCTTCTGGGAATGTATGGCATACGTTCACTATAGAGACACTTCTATTAAAAACTAGAGAATAAACCATGCTACCAGAGGCTGCTTGCAACATGCGCTTCGCAAGGGTGTCTTTGCTAGATGCAGCAACACAGATCTTTAGTCTCAAATTATGGCTAACATCTCCATGCCAACTCCCTTTCCTAATTTCCATCCTAGGCTTCACCTAAAAGCTTTAAGTGTCTTTCTAGCAGCTAATCTAGGTTTCATCTCCTCTGCTCCTGAACTGTGCTACATCATTTGTGCAACTACCAGATATTGTTAATAAGGCTCCTCTACCCTCTGCAAGCTTCTTAACAGAAAGACTGAACTGCCAAGAACAGGCCGTGAGTTCACATTCCAGAGGCATCTTCTCCATCTCTTGTTTTACGTGTAGGAGAGAAACGTCTCCTGACTTTATCCATTATGGCACAGACAAGTTAACTCACACCATCAGAGTGGATCTACCACACGCAGCTTTGTCCCAGGACTGGTCCCTGCCTTTTTTCCCTTGAATCAGATTCCCCCTGCTCTACATAATTCAACACCAAATTGTCAGTCTTGCTTTTCTTGCAAGAAATAAGCTTGTCTTCTGCATTACCTCTTCTTCCTCTTGTTTCCTTTTCTTTGCTTTCTTTATGTCTTCTGTTTTGATTTTCTTGGGTTTGTACTCAGCACTGTAAGAACAGAGACTAGCTGATGAAAATAATCAACTTTTGAGTATAAAAATAAAATCCTACACATACAAAACTTGTGTGCAAGTTCATACTATTACTGGCATATTTCATCTCTAAAGAACATAATTTTGTGCCCTGCTCTCTCAGAAGGCTGAATAATCCCTATCTAGGAGAACAGCCTATAGAAAACAAACAAACATGGGCTGTTGCTGCAAATAATTGTCCAGAAGTTTCAGACTGCTGAAGCAAAAACCTTCCTTGAGGAAGAACCCATTCAAGAGCATTAGCAGCCACCCAGTGATTGCATGGGATCGGATAAATCAGCAAAAGCTTAGTGGCATGTTCCCCTCCAACCCGCTGCCCCTCTTCTAGTCATCAGTCTGGGATCTGCCCACAAGGCCCAATTTTTGCATCCCCCACTAGTCTGAACAATAGCAAAATTGACTGCTGGCAAATTCTTAATCTTTCCATTGCAGGCACAAGATGGGAGGTCATGAAAACTTAACAGAAGGCAGCAAATGATTACACAAAAGAAAAGATGTCACACCCGTCTCTCTTGGAAACTGAGAACTACCACATAGGAACAGAATGCCGCTCTGGTTAAACTCCTCCAACCCTTTAACTCGAGACCTCTAACAAGGTCACACCATCTGAAAGTTGGACATACATGGATGGTGACAGATCACAGCACGATGGAGCTGCACTTTTATTTACTGGGTGGGCTATTATACATCAAACATCATGTGTATTTTTCTTTCGATTTAGACAAACCCTCAGCATAACCCACAACGTATTAAGAACTTTTTTAAAGGGAATGTCAAGCAGTGCATGCAAACCTCCTCCCTACCCTGAATAGGCCGACTGCGTTTTCTTCCTCTTGAGCAGTTGTTTCCTCATCCAACAGAAACCACTGCAGCCACTTAGCTAGCACTAATACCTCACTTGTTCAGGTTTAGGCTTTACAGTCTTCATCACTGTCTTTTCTCCATTTACCTTCTGCGTGTTTTTTTATTATTATTATTATTTACTAACACTGCAGTAATTTCCAACACTATCTGCAGAAGCAGATAATGGTATTTTTCCATAGACAGCACAAATACTACCCTTGCCCTGCTCATAGAACTTCTCACAGCACAAGGCAACTGGTCTCAGATCTTCAGTCCCACATCTGAACCAGCACATGTTGAATATCTGATATCCTACCTGCTCCCTTAGTGTTCTGCTTTTAAAACTAAAGGCAAGCATTCAAGTCCCCAGTACCCAGGCCACTTACTCATCATCTTCTCGAGGTCTCTTCAGTGGTTTGGAGTCCTCTTTAGGAGAAGCATAAAACCCATCATCATCTGGTTCATCTTTAATACGTGGCGGACTACAAAAAGAAATAAAGGTGGTTCTAAACTTCAAACAGTAAGATTCATAGCAACCAGCACCACCTCAGTTTAAGAGATGATAATCTGCAAAAAAAGACACGTCCTTCCAGTTCTGGTCTGGGTTGTCTTCCTCAGACCCCAAACACCTGAGGTGCATCGTTCTCTGAACTTCCACAGACAGCACAAGGAAAAAGCCTTTCAGCAGCTACACATTTGCTATTTCTCAAGCAACGCAGAGATCGGTTTCAACAAACAGCTTGGATTTCATTGTTTCTTTGAGGTTCTGAGTAAAAACAACTGCAGCACTTCTAAAACAAAACTGAAATCCGTGCATGTGTGTAGTCACATAGGGACGTTACGTAGTTTCAGCCCAATATCCTTACTGAGCCTGATAAAAGATTGTCAAGTAAGCAGAGACTTGAAAGCTATTCTCCTGAATGTTTTGCCAACTAAATATTGAGGCATATGAAAAGCAGAGAAGGAAACAAAGATCTGGCAAAGGTAAATTGATTAGTCTATTTTCACTATCCAAACTGCGGGAAGCAAACAATCCTGTTCCTCTCAAACCACAAATATTAAATTAGGCTCAACGCTTTCAGCCATAATGTCCCCCAGACACCAGTAATAGCAGAAAAATACGGTATGAGTGGGTAGAGAGACCCTCTCTTTAAACATGCTCATTATTTCTAGATTTCACAGAAGCATTCCACTTATCTTCATAAATAAAAAGACATCGCAAAGAGTCCAAAATTACATTTTGAAGCACTTAGTGATACTCTACTCAGGTACAAAAAGTAACTGCCATCTTGGGCTTTCCTATTCATATTCAATCCAAAATTTCTGTATCAAATTGACTCAGTTTCCAAGTCAACACACGCGTTCTGCGATTGGGTGGAGTGGGAGAAAAAAAAGCAGCATTTTGCTTTGTAGATCACAGACAGCAAGAGACATTCTGGAGTCTTATTTTAGCTGGTAATGTGTCCATGAAGCAGAACAAGACAGTTTGCTCTTTCACAGCTGTAAAGCCACTGCAGTGCTGGCAGATGCAACTCAGAGCAAACAGATCCGTGCTACTGTAAGAAGCCATTTCAGCGGCATCACATATGATCAACTAAGACACGAGTCTGCAGCACGCACACAGTTGCAAAACATCTATGGTAAAAGAGATTTGTCCCATTTGTTTTCTCTTCCAGGCAGAAACCTAGTAGTACTGTCTATTAAGCTGTTAGGAATTTTATCTATTTTAATACTGAAACATTTCCCAATGTTTTGCAATAGTGGGAAATAAAGCATGAAAATATTAAAAGAAAGGAGCTGCATGAGCAAGCTGAACCTTGACTTGCATTGTTCCCGAGGCTGTAATATTGCTCATGCTCCCAAGTCTTAAAGAAGAAAATCAAAACCATCTGAACTTGTAAAAGAACATTTCAGCAGGAGAATAATTGCTCTTAGCCAGATCTTGGCCTTCAAGAAGGCACAATAGTGATGATTCCTCCAGGCTTTTTTTTTTTTTTTAACACAGAAAACACTCAGACCGAAAGAAGGCCCAGTTACTTTGACGTGAGAACATCCAATGTCCCTGACAAGGCTAGCACATGCATGAAATTCTGCCAAATGGTAGAGGTCAGAAAGCATTATAAAAATAGTCTCCTACACCATAAACCACCTAAACATCATTGCTTTATTTCCAGAGTATCCTCCAAAAGGCCTGGAGAGGGCGCCTCTTTCCTGTGCCAAGCATAACTACAGAGTCTGCATTTTTAAACAGGAGTAAGAAAATGAAACGGATGAGGGCACATTCAAAATGTGGAAAGAATCACTAACAGGCACCAGCTAGACAGATGCCTTCTCCCAAACTCTCTGCATCCACAGAACATGGTGAGACAAGAAGGGTTTTTTTAATTATTGGTTTTCTAAGTGGACTCAGAACTGGGTATGATTGAAAACACATCCTGAAAACAGATATGGACACACACAGACACATCTATCACACCCGATACATCTCCAATATGTCAGTGGACCAGACGCACCACCTTAAGAATGTCCAAATCCAGCCACTGGTTAAGTGGCAGATATTAGCTGGTCAAATATTAAGAAAAAACATTTTTCTAACAATTGCTCACTTCGGGATTTTAATGAAGCTATTCAGTGATGACTGATCCAACACCTAAGTCCAGGAAGCTCTATAAGTAGGAGGAATTTAGCAGACATTAGAATTTTTCTGAAGGTACCTCATTTTACATAACCATTTCCCTTACCCGGAAAGGCTTTAGGCTCTAGTCACTTACATGAAAGACACTCAAAGGCAATCTGGACTGCCTTTACAAGGTCCCATCTCCAAAAGACTACTCGCAGGGTTCAAGTACCCATTTTTACAACTACAACAGAGGTGCTTTCAAGTCCAACTATCAATTTTTCCATGGTTCAATCTGTTCTCAGCAGAAATCAACTATTTGATACTTGGACAAAGCCAGCAAGTGCAGGCAGACACCAGGTGTTCAACAGCTTCATCTCTAGTTACTAAGTCAGTGGATCAATTACCAGTTCCCTCAGATGGGAAGGATATATCATCTGAAGGGGTCAAAAGCATTCACAATTTTCTCCCCAAGACCATGTGAGAGTAGTCAAAACCGAGCAACTAAAAAGCCAAAAATGCTACTTTTTTCAGATCACAGAGCTTGTTTCTTACCTGGAGAAACCATTTTCCTTTTCCTTCTTTATCTTTATATCGCCAGAAGATTTCATCTGAAAAACAAGAGAAACAGGAGCTGATTAGCGCTGCCCAGAGCACCTTGTTTTTCCAACATATACCACAGGCAGGATACCTAATTTGCTGAAGGAACCAAAGGGTACCTTTATCCCCTGCAGTCCTGAGAACAACATGACGCACCAAAGAGCCAACATTTTCTGTAAGTACTAGTTGATTCAGTATTTTCTGGCCCTTGACTCCCAGCTATGGAAGGAACTGAAGTGTATAATCAGTCCAACATTCAGTGCTTGTCTGTTTGTCCTCATACAGAAGGAATGAGATTAACAAGATTTTTTTTCCTTTCTTGTCTCTGAATTTAAGCTCGGCAAAGTGAAAAATACTAACATGGAAAAATGTAAAGCAAGCAGACGCAGCTCCACTGAGGAACTGTTTCCATTCCCAATACCCGCAGATAAAGCCCTTGTATCTTCTCATCTAGCACTCCACAAAACACATCTCTCTCTAGTCATTAGCGTCGGGATACCTTTCTCCAGGTTAATAAAAACTCTGAGGCGTAAGCCACACGCACCCCACTGACTTTTCACCATTCAGCAGTATAAACCAGAACCATTCTCTCATCTGTCCCACAGGAGACACCTACCTTCTCTTCCTTTCTCTTCTCCTTGTCTTTATCTTTGTGTTTGTCTTTGTGTTTCTCTGAGCTGCCATCTTTGTGTTTGGTTTTCTCCTTGTCTTTGTGTTTCTTTTCCGAGGAATCTTTGTGCTCACTGCAAGACAAGAGTGTATGTTTGGGGACACCCGAAGCAATGTAACCAACACACTGACCCCCCAATGGTAAAAAGAGAGCCCACATCATTACCAACCCCAAAACGTCAGTGATAGCCTGAACAGGAAGATCCAACCCAGCCTCCTGCTACATGTCTTCCATTTTCCTCAGGAGGAAGAGGAACGCGCCACAAAACCGCAGCCACCACTTCCCATCAGGAAAACCCCGTCAGCCTGGACTGCCAATGAAATCCACAACTGCTACGCTTAAAGTAGTACAATGCTTCAGCTTGAATTCCCACCGTCTCTGCTTTTCTTCTTTACGTCCACATAAAAGGTCACTGCAATAGAGCTGTCCATCCTGTCAATGCCCATGTGAGCTTTTGTTCCGACAACAAGTTTAACAGCCCTCCTCTGGAACCAAGAGAAAATCGCTGATCTCTACTGTTCTCAAACAGATGGGAAAACCAGAGCGAACAGGATATGCGGTGTCCTTGTGTTTATGCAAAGTCAAACAGAAAAGGCAGGAATAACGCCGCAGTCCTCACTCGGAGCTGTTTCAGCAGCTGGGCCCCAGAAGCACCGCGGCAGTGCCCTGGCTCCGCAGGCCGGGACGGGGATGGGCACCCACCAGAGGAGCCTCCAAGGCCGTCTGCTCTGCTAGAGCTCAGCCTGACGTTACAGCACTGCATGCCTAATGCCCCAAGTCGCAAAGGAGGAAAAAGATACCCCCAAGGAAAATAAAATTGAGGTACTTTTTAAATTCAGTTTCACCCCTTTCTGATTTCTGAGACGTTTGGGTAAATTTCGATCGCATTTTCCAACGTTTCCCATCAACCAGAGAGCAAGCTAGGAAACATCCCTGCTTACAAATGAAAACGAGTTTCTTGTGGAATGACTGGTTGGAGCCAGAAAACGAGGAAATGCTCTCACCATACTCACGGTACAAATTGCAAGGACCGAGCACGCGGCTTAGTCGCACTGCTGTAGAAGCCAAACAAGAAGCCTGTCAATTCAATGGGCCTCCAATACACGCCCATATGTATGGCTGGGGGTACTCTGGCATCACAGCAGGCTCAAGCAAGCCACAGGCACAGTGGAAATTGGGCTCTCTTCTGCTGGGCATGGTTAGGCACCAAGCCCACTGCCTTCCTCACGCTGGCAGTTCACACTCCTCCTCACACTTGCATCTGACAGCACGCTCCATCCCTGCTGCTCTCTGGGACGGTCTGCTTCTCCTTCAGAAGACGCAATTTAACGCAAAGCTGTACCAGAAGCAGGCAGCTTCCTTATTTTGGTTATTTCAACACTGAAGTGAAGCCCAAACCAACCTGGGAGAATACAGCCCTGGAAAACAGCAAGCCTGGAATGCCAGGGGGAGGTTTAAAGAAGACATAGGCTTCAAGTCTTGTTTCTATTAAAAAAAAAAGACTGCAGGAGGCTTGGATGTTTGATGCCTACAGAAAGCAAGCAGCATGTTAACCAGCTCCCGTAACGTTTGCGTGTGACTAAGAGGAAGGCAACCAGTCACAAACACGTCACCCCACACCCAGCTGCAGTGTAAAGTCCAGCGAGGTTCAGAACCTCACGTAACACAGCACAAATGGCCCTGAACCTACGAAAGGTTTCAATTATTCAAGCTTAGGGTGGCGCATACTCCAATCAATACACGCTGGCCTTCCAAACCCAAGTGGATAAAGTAAGAAAACTAATCTCTAGAGGAAATCAGTACATTCATATACTGTGTTGCATCAAAAGAGACCAGTAGGAAGAGAAACCAGTTTCATTTTTAACTCTCTAGCAACTTCTCTTTATACTACATATAAAACCAAAGTGAAATGCCTAAACATTAGAAGGCCACTGGCACTCTAGAAATTCTTGCAGGCAGACGCACAGCACCACATGTTGGCTGTGAGTGAAGGTTCAACAACTGCAGACTATTCTTACCCAGCAGATCGTGTTGTGTACACGGTGTGATCAAGACATGCAAGTACATACAGAACATCCTGACACTGAACCTCAGAAATCCAGGAGATGCCTGCTACTCTCGCTCAGATTAGACGTTCCAGTTTCCTTATCCTGTTTATTCATCGGTATCTCAGACTCGAGATACCCGTTTCGTTCTTCCTTTGCTTCAACTAGATTCACTGAGCAACCGAAAGCACAAAACCCCATGGGTGTTAGCAATCTTTTTTAAACTCAAAAGTCTGGAAATTCTGACCTGACACCTTGTTCTGTTATCTGTATGCAAGACAGGCACCTCGTTCACCAAAGATTAAAGTATTTCAATTACAAACGTGTACCATCATACAGAGGAAAAACAAAAACAAAGAAACACAGGGCTTAGATCCATCTTGCTTTCTGTAAGCCTGCTTACATCTCCTTTTTGACACTTTATTGTTCTTATTTGGTATTTAAATTCAACTTGCAATAACATGTTCTACTCTGTCAACAGTTTGCATCTCCAAAGCACAGTATCCACTGCCATCAGTGGGGTTAGCACTCTAGGGTACAGTTCATGACTGTGCCTGTTGCTTGGGAATTTGGAATAGAAAGATTTTTATTTTTTTTAAAAAGGTAAGTTTTCAGAAGCACCATACTCATTCTCACTGGCAGCCAAAAGCACTAGCTTTCAGTGTGCTGAGTAGAGCCCAGGAAGTACACAAAATGTGACTAAAAGCAGATTAATAGATGGCAATCTACACCTGCAAAGCTAAAACTGAAAAAGGCAGAAAATCCCATTGGCCTAGAAAAGCAGTGACAGTCTTTACGTGTGCCGAATGCTTACACGCTACTGTGGGAAGAAAAAAGTGCTAAAAACTTTTGGTTGCTTCAGTAGAAACCTGAATGATGTCCCTGTTGAGAGGGCCACCATCACGGCCACCAGTGAAACGCAGCATGCAGTCTAAAGCTAACATTTACCATCGCTGGAGTCAGAAGCAAGAAGCCTGGATTCCTGATTCAGTCTGTCCTCTTTTTTTTTGTTTTTCTTAAATAAATCACGAGACCATCCTTCCTCTTTGCTTTGCAGCAAGCACCGAAGCAGATTTCTCACTGAAGCAACACGGGCTCAGATAACCCAAGATAAGCCGGTCTCTGGTTTTGCTCCGCAGCTTCGTTTTCAAAACAACAGTGTTGGTGGCCAGACCTGAGGCCCTGGTTGTTGGCCCTGGTATGCGGCTGGAAGAAATTCCCCAGGTGACACGAAGAGATGAAGGCATGTGCTACTCTTCCCTGGGAGAGCCTGAAATCTGCATCTCTTGATAAAGCTCGTTTGGGAACACACTGACAACAAAGTCATCTACCAACAATCCTAAAAAAAATAAGTTATTTTTCTCCAAAAGCAAAGCAAGTTTGTCACATACCAACTTCAGCCAGCAAGCTGAGCAGCTTTGGTCTTTCAGTTAGCTAAGACACTTATGCGAGCCTCCAGGGGAACACAATTTAACCACCACACTAATCTCGAAAGAAAAGAGAAGGCAACAGGATGCCATCCTTACCCTAAAGAAGAGGCTTCAGCCTTCCATCAGAAAGCTATTTCCAGACATCCTCAAAGCTATTATTAGGAGGGATTGGGAACAATTTAAAGATCTGAAGTCTGTCTTCCTTGCCAATTCAAAATTGGAGGAAAAAACTCACTCTTCTTTAAAAGCAAACAGACAGAACAACCGAACAAGAAGGGCTCGATACCACAGGCACCCAGATATTTTTTATCCTGGATCCCCGTCTCAGAGCACTGCGGATCCTTTGCTGCACATACCTTTCTGCCAACAAACCAGCTTCGAGTCACTGAGGTAGGACGGCAAAACCCCCAGAAGACAGGCAATTTCACTGCAAGTGAGCCTGACGAGAGGACAACGGTGACAACACACTTGTTCACACGCTGGTTCAGAAATGCCCAGCCGTGCCGGCAGCACCAGACCTTCCTTTGCACCCCGGCCATTACAACTGGACCACCGCAACAGCACTCCAAGTTCTGCCCCTCTGGCAGTGCTTAATGCTGCCAACCTGCTCCACTCTTCATTTTTAACGTAAAGTACAAGCAAGTAGGATGCCGTAACACCCCCACGGGGTAGGCAGAACCAGAGATTGCATCACCCAGGGACATCCCGTGGCACTGGCGCAGTTCAGACAAAGGGCGGACAAGTAGCAGTGCATCTCCTAGCGCACTGCAGCCTTTTTGCTAGCGTGCTGCCTCAGAGCTTTAGCGTGAGCAAGGGCATTGGAAGGCCTTGGAGCTTTCAGGATGGCGTGCCCAAGGCAAGAAACCTAACGGAAGCGACCCTCTCCCCTGCAAGTACAGCTGCGGTGCCCGGCGAGGATGCCCGCGGGAAGGCAGGAGAGGGAGGGAGAGCAGGCACCTGGCAGCAGCTGCTTCGGCTGCGACCACTTGGGAAAGCCGCGAGTGGGAAGTGCTTCCAAAGAGCGGCAGATGTGCCGCTCACAGCTTCCTTCTCCGAACTACAACAGCTTCGCCGTAATTCAACGCTGCATTCTTCAGGTGCCATTCATGTACGTTAATAATCCCTTCCCAGGCCCTCTTCCATTCCAGCTTCAGAATCACAAGCTGGGAAGGGTACTTTATCTAAAGCGTCTCTTGTTTTTCCTCTCTCATTTTCCCAGCTGTAATTAGCTTGCGACTGAGAAGCTGCTACTAGCAAGCCGCAGAGCCTGCCGCGAGCAGAGCTCCGCTTGCCTCCTCGCTAACTGCTGCAGCACAACTGAAGCGTAAAATAAAAGGAAGCTGTGACTTTAGCTAAATCTAAAAACACAAAGGGACAGAGCCTACGTCACGCGGCCCGTGTCTCCTTTGACGTAGCACGGTACTAATGGAAAAATGGGCTCACGTGCAGACTAACGCATACCAAGGACCGGCTGGCTGTGCGGGGAGTTTCAGGAACAGGAGGCACCCCGGCAAAGGCCAAGTTTTCAGCTGCCTTGCAGTGTTCAGCGCTCGCTGCTAGAGAGCTGTCGTATGGTATTACGGGGTATGAGCACGTGAGCCTCGACAGTTCTGCTGGGATTTCAGCAGCATGGTAAAAATCTGAAGCCATTTTTTCCCAGAGCTGGAGTCTTTCCTTCGGTGCTCACAGATAAGAGATCAAGCTTTCAGCAAGGGGAATGAGATAAAAAGCTGCATTAATCAATAGGTGATAAAAATACTCGGAAGTCAAACACTCCTCGCACACTGAGATGAGGATCAGGCAGAGCAAGTACTTTCTACGCCTGTGCTAGAAAATCAGGTACACCGTTAAATGAAAAAGCAGAAATTTTTGCTACTAGAAGGGATCACGTTAGAAAGCTAATGGAGGTCAACTGTGCGCTCAAGAGGGGGAGAAAAACCGAAACACCCACACTAGGGGAACAGGGGCGCTGAAACCCTAAGGCAGATCTCTCTGCCTCTTCGTGCCCCAGATGCACACAGTTCCTCGCAGTTCGGGATCACGTAATAAATCCGTCAGGAGGTGTGTGAGATGCCAGAACTGAAATTTATTTTCATTCACCACAAGCAAATGCCTTGGATCTGTTTTTCCTAGCAAAACCACAAAACTCAGAAGATGCCAGTGAAGATCAGGTCTATAAATCCCGTATGTTCCCTGCTTCTGTTCATCTCAAGCTGTGATCACAGGAGATTTTGTAAACGAAGGGAATATGCAATCTGACAGAGGATTTTTTCCTGCAGCTCAGATGCCTGTCACACTGACAGCAGGGATCGGCACTGCGAGAGGAGCCCCTTTACTCCCGTTCACTGTCACAGCCATTTCTGCACGGCGCAGGCCACGCTCCACGCAAAGCCCAAGACACCCAGCAGAAAGACACTCATTACTGTGAACACTTCGACACCAATCTCTTACATGCCTTGGCTTCAAAGGGACCATTATTTCATTATTTTACACGGTCTCCTTGTTTGAGATGCTCGTCTCCCAGAGATCAGAAACCTATTGCCACATCAGATTTGTTTCATTTTATTTTTTTTAACTACCGACATTTATATTTAATGAGTGTGTGTAAGATTTTCTTTGGGGATCCAGGAAATAAAGGGTTGAGAAAAGGAACAAAAGAAAACACTTTGCTTGATAGCGACTGCTTGATAATGATGTGGATTTATTCTCTAAGTTTTGTCTTATGGGCTTTACACTTTCTTGGAGGGTGAAAGATCTTTGAGAAGACCCTCATGAGGCACAGGAAGGCTCTCCCAGTTCACTACAGCTACAAGGAAGTGATTAAGGTACAGGAGTGTCATCTTCTGAGTGGGAATGGAAGAAAGCAAGAAGCAAAATTAGGAAGTTCCACATCCCAGTCCACACACTTCTGCCATATTAAATTAAGATAATCTATTTTAGGTATTTCTGGGATTTATCTTGACAGTGTAGATCCTTCCTTCAAAGTCTGGATACAGGAAACATTTATTCGGGAGCTTTTCTGCCTTCTTGACGTAGGTTTTATTTTAAAAACCTTGTTTTAGTACCAGGCAGGAGATGAAATGGTGACACTACCGCAGACAGACATTAAAAATGATCTGCTTTGGATGCAACCAGACAATGCTCTAAAACTGCATGAGATGCGTGACGCAATACCGAACTTCTCAGGAAGCAGTCAGGGGATGCTTCACACGCCGCACAACACATCACACAGGTACAAGCCCAAGTTTCTCCAGCAACAACGGCTTGGATTTCTGCTAACACACAGCTCAACCTCTTTAAGAGCTAAAAAAGATACAGAACATCTCCTGCAATATAAAAGCTGATGACTTGAAGTCCAGAATGGAACTTCTCAAGATTTAAGTGCAATTCGATTAATCTAAGAAAATTTTCTAAAAGATTCCTTTTCAGTTTTAGCAAGAGGTTTGTATCAAATGCTGTAAGAACTCCCCGTACAGGTAGAAACCACTGGAAAATCCCACATTCTTGGTACCTTGTAAGTTTTGTCTAATTTCTAGTGGAGTAACAGCTATTTTCACTCACATTTAATTGCCAAATGCAAAACGTATGGCTATTGGGATTCTCATTAGCAGGGCAGAGCCACTCAGAGCCTACCAGCCACTGCCTCTGCTCACCTGCTGTGCTTTACATCTTCCTCCAAGAACAACTCTGTCTTGTTACATCACAGCAAAGACAACCCTTTAGACAGGGGACAATTCTCCAGTATTTCCCTGCAAAGCAGCTTCCTCCCCTCCAACTGCTGGTAAAAATCAAAAGCTATTAAAAATGGCAAAGTGATCAATAGTCCCCTTAACCTGTTCATTGCAAGCTGTCTGCTTAGCAGTAAGATAGCGAGAGGCGCTTGACAGTCACTGGAATGATTCCCAACTATTGCACACCAGTCTCACAGTCACAGAGGCCATCCTAAAACCCAGACTTCTCATTTACTCTTGGTTCTGTCCAAGGAAGTAGTTTGGTACAGCAACCGTATTAACAGAGCCATAACTGAAGTTCATCGAGGAGTATGTGCAGGGCCAGCAGGAGTTTCACGATGGATGCTGTTGGTTTTTGCCCCCTCCCAGGTTCACGTTCTGTTTAACCACCCCAGGTTTTGTATTAGGATGAAACTCCACATTTTCAAAGACAGGACTTCTAACTGTACACTTCTGCAGCTTGCTCCGGTCCTTCCCCATCCTGTCCAGTAACTCATTAGTCTGCTCTCTGCCATCCTTGGAGTCTCACCTTCCACATCAACACTTGGCAGTCACCGGGCCACAAGAACACGCTCCATTCAGGTCCTTCCAGAAACTCCCCTCTAAGTAATTCCATGCTCATCACAGATCTTCCTCCACCCCCATGCTGTGAGCTGTTGGGCTATCTCCTCCATAAGACAATTGTTACCTAACTCTAACCCTTACAGGCACAGCTTAATATTCATGGAATTACATGCATGACAGCTGAATCGAAAGACTCGGAGAGGAAGTGCTTAAATTTCAATTATGGGGTCAGTTATTTCTAAAAGGTTTGTTAGAAGACAGCTGGGCTTGCACCGCCAGTGGCCGCATGCCTCGTGCACGACTGAGCACGAATGGGGCAGTGCAGATCTTAGAAGACTCCTGAAAGATGGATCCAACCAGAGCACTGCACACTTTTCTGCGTACGTTATCTTCCCTGCATGACACCTCCATGATTCAGCAGTCCAATACATTAATTTTTAAGGTGTCGGTTTCAAAATGCAGGTAACGCTATGGAAAAACGTTGCAAGCTGTGCGCTCAGCCTGGGGAACTGTCCCACCCTGTGCAGCGGCCTAAGGGGCAAGGCAATATCATGTAATCTCTTCCCAAAATACGCCTCAAAGAACAACCCTGCAAAACATGCATTCAGTCACGTTATCCACACAGGTGCGTCCTTTTGTGAAAGGAAAAATGCAGTATATCGTGCTCAAAGAACAAACGAATATTTAAATGAAAATAACTGGAAGCTTTAAGCGCAGCGTCTAGAAAAAGTGCTACCTTTCTTACAGGGACTTCAAGGCAATGCTGAAGGGAGGGAGGAATTACTTCAAGATAAAGAATGTTTACATATCAGCTCATGACAAAGCAACAACTCACACAACACATTAGCCATTCTTATCTCCTTTTTAATGTTTTGTTATTTATTATTTACACAATTAGCACTGGGCAGCTTCAACTTACAAGCCATAATTAGTTGGTGAAAAATATTTCTTCCAGTTAAAAATATCCTTCCACCTCCCACACAGAGAAAGCCAAATCATTAATGAATTCTGGAAGTTTGAAAAGATCGTGCTTACATTACTCCTTACAAAAGAATGTACTTTGCTAAGATTGCAGGAGAATGGTTTCCAAGTGAAGCAATAAACACTTGGAAATGTGAGGTAAAATCAGTTTTGGGGCACATGCTTGAATATAAGAAAAATCAGAAAACACAGCAATAGAGATACATGAGAAAAAAAGAAAAGTGCAAACAATGTGTCCAAAGCATTTAGTCTTTGCCATGGAAGCCAGTAAATGCTGCAACTTAATAATTTGCTTAGATTTTTTTTTCCTGTCATCTATTTGTGAAGAAGAAACTAAAAGAAAGCTATACAACTTCTTAAAAGGTCACAGGAAAAGTGTGACCCCAATAAAACAAACCCATTGCTCAGCACACACTCATTTTTTTCTTTGCTTCTTAATAGAAATTGTTAATACAGACTACCCATTTGTTTTTAGTTTGGGTTGTCACATTTGCACAGCCATTACATTTGCTTGGCCATAACAAACACTCCCAGCCGGTCACCAAGTGCTGGGACAGAAACTTACCCTCCAGTGCCTGATTTGCAAATACTCAACGTAGACTCCATGGCGCTTGCATGTCAGGAGTTACAGCTAGGAAAGCTTCTCTGTGTAATGCCCTGTGTGTGACACAGCTGCCCCACTGTGTTATACCAAGTCACCAAGGACAGACCTGCATATTCCGGTTCTTATAATCCACAGCTTACGTTAGGAGAAAGACTGGCCTGTGGAACCCACCACCACTGCAAGTGCCCCCCATCATCGCAGAGTAAACAAATGCTTATCTTATGTTCAGTGTGGGTGATATTGCAGGTGAGTCCCATGACACACGTTCCCCAGACAGCGGCAGTGCAGTTGTCATGCGGACCAGACAAACCAGCAGGCAATCCTTTCAGATTTATCATCTAACCCAGCAGCTGAGACGTGCTCATAATGCCTGGCGAATGTAAAAAGGATTGCCCCACAAGCTGCCTGACAGCGCTGAGATATTCAGTCGTTATAGGAAAAGGCCAAGGACATTGCCATCACTCCAGGGGACCATTTTTCCAGATGCTACTAATTATTAGGAGGCTGAGTAGTCACATCAGGTTCATCTATGCTAAAACAGCAGGGTTTACAGCAACACTTATGAGTGCTCCACGTTTCTGACAAACAATTGCAAACACACAAAAGATTACGAGCAAAATTCATCAGTCTCCATGAAGATGAGGTTAAACTAGTTTTCACCTTCAGTCACACTATGCCACAATAATCTTATATACAAAAATATTGGATCCCATTTGCAAGATGCACAGCTTTAGCTACCCATATAGAAATGCATGCAATTACATAATTTAGACTTTAATCACCTACACTCGTAAATTCTAAGATTGCATGAGCAACAGAGGTTTAGCCTACGAGGGTTTGGTCAATTTTTTCCTCACCTATTACTGTGCTTGGACTTTTCCCGGTCTTTTTCCTTGTCCTTCTTGTGCTCTTTGTGCCGGTGTTCTCGGTCTTTGTGTTTATCTTTGTGTTTGTGAGAATCTGCAAGCAGAGAGGCAAAAAAAATTAAGAAATGAAGTTGGGAGAAAACTCCATGCCTCCCTCATGAACCTCTGCATGTTTCCCCACCCCATTCCAGTATTTCGTGAGATGCAAAATTTGTAACAAAAATCTTAGTTTTCAGAGGTCCTAAATGGATTCATTGTTCCTGCAGGACAAGTTAATTTACCTTGGCAACAGCTGCATTTATACGGTCCTTAGTTCAATGATCTTTAAAACCTTTACAGATCCTGAAGAAACACGACCCATTTTGTTAACTAGTTAAGTATGGCTACAGCAAGTTGAATCTTTCTGCAGAGATGGGAAACCTAGCTTCCTATGCCTGTCAATATTTCATGTCAAATAGATTACAAGGATACAGAAACCGAGCATAAAGCTGAAACGTTAGGCTTGCTGGATCTAAAATGTAGTCACTATTTCCACAAGTATCTAGTCTAGACAAAGGGCACCAACGCTCCCCCCCCTTAAAATCATCTTACTTTTATGCCCACATGGCATGACAGGCACACAGCGAGGGAAAGATCAAACGATGAGGGAAGAGGAAAACAAAAGATGGAGGAAGAAAAACAGACAGGGAACTCTCTCCTCATGCCGTCTCCTGCAGGGGACACTAGGAGACACTTACCTCCCTTCCATAACAGGGCCCAGACAGTGCAACAGGAGAGCTGCAATGAGCACGTGCTGGTGGAAACCCACCTACACAGGTCAGGACTGGTCCAATTTAAGTGACGAGTCAGAAATAGGAGATGGCACACACAGTGAGTGTACACAAACACTGTAATTTTAGTGGTATCAATTTCTACTTCCAGTAACATTTTCCATCCTCAGTGACAACTGCACCGTGCAATAAACAATGAGGTCCTTCCAAAGCACCAAAGAAAACAAGATCCGCCAAAGCGAAAGAGCAACAGAGTTGGAATTTTAACTAAGCACTGACGAGCATTTTTAGGCCCATAAATGTTCTTTATAAGTAGATCAGGAAGGAGCTGAGGCTGAATTAGCACCTCAAACCCAGGACAAAAGGCACAACCACCTACAGGCAAGGTCACTCCTGTAACCCATGCCAAAACACTCCCCTCAACTTCTCTTTTTTTTTTAATACACATTTCTCAAGCAACTAAAATTAAATAGCTCTTCAGGATACCTGAAAGGCTGTGATGACTTTGGCAACTGCTTTCGGATAATAGTGCCAGCACTTCCACCACAGATCTTGGATGTAAGGCAGTAATGATTAATCGATTGTAAAGATGTTAACATGCCTCTAAAAAGGCGACTGCCCCCGTATGACAATAGGAAACTGCAACAGAAGGAGTTTGAGATGTCCACAGTCACAAGGGAAATGCATTGCAGAGCCAGGAACCGCCTCATCCTCCACGTCTTTTGCCACAAGTTCATTTTTCTCCTTACCTGACACCAGTGCTTCCAAACTCACAATATTCAACCGGTTTTTGTGGGGAGCCCCCCAGTCACACATTTCCACCGATCGCAACCTGCTGCTGCCCTAACTTCAGGTGCTGCTGTCAGACACCTGCAGGAAAACAGCACAAACCAACACACGAACGTTGACGTTGAAGCCTCCAGCTTGCCTTCTGCCTTGATCCTCCCAAACCTGGCAACACTTCCCGGTGCTGCCCTCCACACCACATACACATTTGAAGAGCAAGATCGAATTTTCTGCCCTTTGATACCCAGGTATGTGGCAGGATTTGTGCAACATTTGGCGTTAGAGCATAACCACCTCACAGTTTGCAAGTACCCAAACAACAAAACCTATTTGCCAGGAACCTCTAACGAACCGTGCAGGGACCGGACACCTACGCTCTCTGAAGTGCCAAGAAGCAATTTCTTGGTACCCTTCTCCTTCCCACCAGGACAGCACACATTTCACTGGCAAAAGCGTTTTCGCAGCACATTTCACACTTCAGATTCTTCAATTTAGCCAGGAGCTGGAAGTTCAGGCTGTTTGCAAACTGCCTGCATTTTATTCCACAGAGTTCACTCCCCAATTCCTAAAGCACCGGCTGAAGCGAACAGCCATCTATTGACACTTGATGAGTAGGTAAATCACTAGAAAAAACATCACGATGCTATACACAGAAATACGCACACTCATTTTACAACATACTCATTTTTAAGGGAGCAGAAACCAACACGCAATTTTTTTATAACAACAAACTGATGGAAAATGTGTGCAACTATTCAATGCTATTCTCTTTAGAGTCTAGGGCCACGTGATCATTTTTTGCAAAACCCCACAAAATGGAACAGCCTTTTCCTTTCTTCTCCAGATGCCCTTCCAACTGACTTGTGCTTTCCAGCTGAAATTAGTATTTGCTTTTGAGAAGTAGTTCTAGGGCCATACCCGTGGAGTCACTGGAGCCCAACAACGCAATCCTCTGCTCTGCTTCCAATAACTCATTGCTTTCAGGCAACGCAAGCCTGGTACAAGAGTGAAAAAAAATAATTAAACTAGCTCTGCTTGGTGGCATTTGTCTTCCCTAGCTTTCCATTGCTGAAAGACTTCTAGCAGAAAGGCCTTTTTATAGAGGTATTCTGCCTAAAAGGCAGGCCTTAGCGGCTGGGGAACAGGAGGTTGTATGTGTGGTTTTGTAAGCAGAAGGGAAAAGCTGGCGGGAGAGCTTTAACCTGAGTGCAGTCAACCCTGGATACGTACTGGGCCTCTCAACACACCGGACAACACCTGAAATTCAGTACTTCCATGCAGGCAAGCATACTACCTCCCAGACACATCTCCTAAGAATTAAATTACTCTGGAATATTTGCCTAGCGCTCAGACTCCATGCTGTCGCTTTCTGACACCATGCCATAAGGTAGGTTAAGACTGAGAACTTCTAAAGCTTTTACTAAATAACCCTGAGCCGACACATGAACATCACCAGAAGGCATTGAAACTCTCAGATTTTTTTTATTTTTATTTTTTTGAGGGTGGAGCTGAATGCAGTTCAGGAGACTGGATTGCTAAAAAGGACACAATGGCATGTCATATATTTTTTTTCCAGACTGGCTTTATCTAGCAGACCAACTTGGTGGTTATTTGGTGGCTGACAAAACAAGTTCAGCTATTCCAGTTTGTGTCCCCACTTCACAGAAACCAGTATGACATCCTCTCCACCACATTACACAGGCGGCAGAAAACTGAATTTAGAACGAAACTTTAGGACACAATGGAGCTCCTCACACCAAACCTCATTAATACAGAAGCGATCAATGGAAATGCTCATGACTACCGTCTATATCTTCTTTGATGTGCTTCGTGTATCAGTTCCTAGAAGAATCCTTCAGCCTCCAGTAACTCTCCCCCAGCTTGCAGCCAACTAACAGTTGACCAGATCCAGCCTCACATGAGCTGGAGTGAGGTCAGACACTATCACACACATTTACATTTGTTTCCTGCCTTTTATGTCTTTCCTTATGTCTGCTCCCTCTCGTGCTAAACAAGGAGATATATATGACTAATTCTCCAGGAGCATTAGCAGACTCCACTATCTACTGTGAGCAAAGTTCAAATACCCAAACGCCCATGTGACATTTAAAGGATTTCAGAAGTCAATGAGACTCTCCAGCATCAAGGTTACAGTAGGGACAGGGGTTACGCTCACTGGGCAGGGATCCACCACCCCTAAGGCTCTCCCTTTGGTATCCACTAACCCAAACAGAGCGTTTGGCATCTCTTCTGTTCTAGAGAGCTTGATGTCTCTGGCACTGGATGCCTGTCTGTTAATGCTGAGCCTGGTATGTCTCCAAAAGATTACCGCAGTCCCCCTGCTATTCCTGCCTTTCCCTCTGTACCTCCAACAATCACGAGCAGCTCTGCATTTTTGTATGTTGATTCATCTTTGAACTCTGTTTAATTACAAGGACGCCTGATTTAGGGATGGGAAATTCTAAGCACTTTTGGTCTGTGGCCCTGTTTTGTCGTCTCCCCCCCCCCCCCCCCGCCATTAAGTCTCTGGGGAAAGGCTGAGTCATAACCCTATTTGCAATACTTGTATACACGTATTACTGGAACAGTGCAGTTTTCCTCTTTATCCAGGAACAGAGCTGTAAAAGGCCAGGCATCTATTTAACTACAGCATGATGAGAAGAGAGCTGCAGGAAGAGAAAGCCCTCCTGCGGCGGGCAGTCGGCACCTGGGGAGGCAGCGTGCCAGCAGCCTCCTCCTCAATGGGACTGACCCCGGCCTTAACGGGCTGGGCTGGCCACAAAACCAACGTACAGGGAACTATAGTCTTTTAATTCATATGAAAAAATCGTTTGCTTTTAAAATCCTTTTGAGCACTCTTCTCTCCCCGCTCCCCCAATAAAGTTTACTTACGTATCAAGGGAAGCAGGCCTACTCCTTACGTTAATATTTCAGTTTTTGTGGCAACATTTCTAGTTAAACCCTGAAATTGCATAGAGGGAAATAGGCTCTTGTACAACAAATCAGTGCAGCTAGTAATATGATCTGGGAGAATATCGTTGGCAGTTTGCTTTAGAATCATCTTTTTAAGCACTGAAGAAAGGATGAGAGCAACAATCTGGCCCTTCTCATTTCTCTTAAACTAAGTGAGATAGCTGGCAAATAAACACCTGGTAAATCCAATTCCTCATCAACAGTAGCTTTTTTAGATAAATCTACTAGCCTTCCGTATTTGCCATCTTTGGGTTCATGCTCTTGTAGGTTTTTTCAAGTACAATTTGAATACTTTATCAACCTGCTTACAGACAGATTTCTGCCAACAGCAAAATATAACAAAAGAACAGACTAAGTTTTGGGGATAAGGGGTTTTTGTATTTTCCTTCTGGTTCCAGCAATACCCCACTTGTTTCTCTCCATTAGACAGCCTAGAAATACCTCAATTAGTAAGTATGCTGATATTTTGTCTGTTCAAAACACCATCTACACTGATGTCCAGAATGGCAATTTAAGCTTACTTGATTCTTGGGACTGAAATCTGTCTCCAAATCCGAAGATGTAGTATGAAGAAAGGGGGGGGGAAGTCACACTACCATGTCAAAAAAACATTTTAACTACTTGTTACTTCCATGACACTTCTGCTTGAGCAAATGGGCTGAAATTTCTGCCCCAGGTCCAGTGCCTTGATACTAGTTACAGGTTACAAGAGAAACATACGAGCTTTTAAGGCTTTCTCAGAATCATTGGTATATATGAGTGTGGTGTGCTTTCTATTACTGGGACTTTTATCCATCTCAAACTTGAAGCACAAGCAAGAAATCCTTCGCAATTGCAATAGAGGATGTATTGTGTTACAGCAGGGTGATTGTACGTATGCAACTTTTCAGTCTCTTCTCTGGAAAAGGGAAGAAAGTCTTAAAAAACAAAAACAAAAAATGCTTCAGTTCCACTGCTAAATTATGCAGCTGAAAGAGATAATTCAGTAACACTGGATTAGTTTCAAAAACTGGTCAAACCGAAATCTTCTCTCAATAGCCATCCTCACCTGAGAAATTGGTGGTCTCTTTACAGCTGAAACACCTCTTAGACCATTTACTACACAACTACAGCATTTTTACAGTTTAGCCTAATTTCCTTCTCATTTGTAGTGACATAACAGTAAGCAAAGCAAAAAGACCCCGTATTACCTCAATGAAACAATTTCACAGATTTTTCTCCTCCTCCCAGGCTCTTCCCAGAAGCAGTCATCTTGAAGTGTAGATGATCAGAAAAAGGCCTCTTACCTTCCAGTTTTATAAGTCAAATTTTACCATTTGTTACCATTTATTTTACTAAATCATATTACTTCTGAGTTCTAATTTCCCATATACAGGGAGGGTATAAAAGACTACCATTTGATTCATTAAGGTTCAGTTGGTTAAATGATGCCTGGAAGGGCTATGAATGCTCAAACACGTGAACGTAGTTCAAGGTGTCTAAAACACTCTTCATATTCCTGGCAAAGAATATGTACTTTTGCCTCAGGCATCTGATCACAACAGTTTAGTGTTGGAGCAACTTTGACAACATATAGATTACACTTGGAAGTAGAAAGATTGTAACGTTCAGTCAATATCAAAGATCTTTAACATGAACAGTGATGTGGTTGGCAGGTTACCTAAACAAATAACTGCAATTCCACGTGTGTAAAGGTTGCTTTGTGAGGCTCTGGTCAATTTATAAACCATTCATCTGAGAAAGGAGCTACTGTGTGGAGATGCAGAAACCCATTTGAAGAACCCATAGGGCTCACAAGGGCAGCCATATGCAGAAAGCTGGACAGTCTGAGGCACAGGGGATGGGGATCCTCTCTGTCAGACAGGTTATGGCTTTGGGCAAGTCACTTGAATTTACATGTTTTGATTTACAATTTCAAGAGGCACATACAATAATCCCTCCTGATCAATCAATCACTGTCCTGAGTTGGAAGGGACCTACCAGGATCATCAAGTCCAGCTCCTGGCTCCTCACAGGGCCACCCAAAAATCAGACCATGTGTCTGAGAGCGTTGTCCAAACGCTTCTTGAACTCCAGCAGGCTTGGTGCGCTGACCACTGCCCTGGGCAGCCTGCCCCAGTGCCTGATCACCCTCTGAGTGAAGAGCCTTTCCCTAACACTCAGCCTGACCCCCCCCGTCCCAGCTCCGTGCCGTTCCCTTGGGTCCTGTCGCTGTCCCCAGAGAGCAGAGCTCAGCGCCTGCCCCTCCGCTCCCCTTGTGAGGGAGCTGCAGGCCGCCATGAGGCCTCCCCTCAGCCTGCTCTGCTCTGGGCTGAACAAACCCAACGAGCTCAGCCACTCCTCATACAACTTGCCTTCCAGACCCTTTACCATCTTTGTAGCCCTCCTTCAGAGGCTCTCTAATAATTTTAGGTCCTTCTTATGTTGTGGCACCCAAAACTGCACACAGTGCTCAAGGTGAGGCCGCACTGGCGCAGAGCAGAGCAGGAGAATCCCTTCCCTCGCCAGGCTAGCCACGCCGTGCCTGAGGCACCCCAGGACAGGGTTGGACGTTTGAGCTACTGGGGCATGCTCCCGATTCATATTTGGCTTGGCATTGACCAGAAACCCCAGATTCCTTTCTGCGGGACTGCTCTCCAGCCTCTCGTCCTCATCTATACGTACAGCCAGGGTTGCCCCATCCCAGGTGCTGAATCTGGCACTTGGTCTTGTTAAACTTCATGCAATTAGTGATTGCCCAGCTCTTTTATTTTGTCAAGATCTCTCTGCACGGCCAGAGACCAGTGTGGAAGAGCTTTATATTTTTCTACAATGTTTGTATTGCAGTTGGAGAAAGTCACAGTATGATCATGGTGTTCCAGTAATTGATTACACTGTTTCTGGACTTTGTTTAAATGGATTGTCATTGCTGTAGCTGAAAAAAAGGGGAAGAAAAACTATTGTACAGAAAACAGAATTGCATCCAGGTATCAGGGACAACATCTGTATGCAGCTAGAAGTCTCAAAAGCAGCAAAAACCATACCAAACATACCCAGAAGGTGTTTTACAGACAGATGACGGTATTGTGGATGATACTCTGGAACACAAAACCATAATCTAAAATAAACTTCCCATCTGAAACAGGATAAGTCACTTACTGGCCTAATGGCCCTATTTACGCAACTACAGAATACACATAAAACATTTACCCTGGAAAGGTATTGCAGGTCTGTTTGCTGTGCTGTTTTATTTCTCCAATAGCTGGCTGCAAAATATTTGGAGTCCTGAAATGAGAGTGACTAAAACACCGAGACCAGGATTTGAGACCCCCATAGCCATTACCTCGATCAGAGTAATTCACCAGAACATCATCATCTGATCTGACTGAAATACAGTTTGGGCAAGCAATGCTTCCTAAGTGTGACATTCAGTGAAAGAAGCAGGACCAGGCGTTCAGTTTGTGCCAAGAAAGGAGGGAAACCACTACGACAGCAAAACAAGATTGCTGGGCTTCCAATTCCTCGTTTTGAGTGCCATAATTAAAAGAACATGTACACCTTTCAAAATCAACTTCACGTGCAATCCTTTACCTACAGTGTTGAAAGGCATCTCCGCAATCAACACTGCTGCGGATTCTCTCTGGCCTGTTGTGTACTTTTATGTATTTTATTATTTCCACAATAATATTTTGCATTTTATTATTACACAGACGTGCCTGTACACTAGACAGCCTATTCTGACTCTAAATAGATATCAAAGCTATTTCTAAATACTGAAAACCCTTTCTGAAGTCTAATTCAAATGAAGTATAGTTGCTGTGCTATCACAAACTTACTTTGCTTCAGGTGTATCACTGAATCAGGTGCACCAGTCCAGGGAGGCTGACACTTTCTTAACAGTGTTTAAAGAAACCTCTCTGTTTTCCTTCATAAACTATAGTAAGACACGAATTTTATGCTTTACTGCCAAACATCTAAATCAATTTTGACTAAACACAAGTGGAAAGCAGCTCTTGGTTGGAAGCTTCATATACTCATTATTTATTTTCCAAACATACAAGGGAAAAAATAGAGGAAAGAGACAAGAAAGCTTCATTGAGAACAGAGTCTGGAAAAGTACAACAGAATAAGCAAACAGTTCATCCTAAGGCAGTAACTTAATAATAAACTGACTCCAGCAAAGTGCATTCTCCCTTTTCCAAGGGTTCAAATGAAGACATATATCAACACTAAGTAGATTTGAGTCAACCTGTTTTCCCGGGTAGTTCTTCCAAGACAAAGAACTGCTGCATCCTCCTCTCCTGTTCACAAAGTAGTCCACCAAGCAAACATCTGGTCTGAGCCAGAACCGACCACACTACTTGGTATCCTGCACTTCTGCTTTCCTAAAGCTTGAAAACTGCCTAATTTTGATGGGAAGAGTAAAGCCAATGACCTTACAGCCCCTCTCCATACTTTTTTCAGTTATCTGAGGCAAGATACACCAGAGGGGCAGACAGATATTGTGTTTTTTTCCTTAAAAGGATTTTGCTGGGATACTTGGCTTCAGAACAAGACAGACCCCTTAGTTGCTGCATTCTTCATTAATCTTGTAATCCGATAAATAGATAAATTGCTGAAGAAATGTCTCCAGCCTCTATCTATAGGAATAGAATAATTCCTGTGAACTTATTGAGAAGTTCCACTTTCTCCCCAGTGAAGTTTTATTATGCAAGCAAGGATCTTACACAGCTTTTAAAATACAAAGTTTGCAAAACAAGATTAACGCACCTTCTGCTCCACCGAAACCCCAGGGCAACTTCAATCTAAGGAAGAAAGGTAAACAATGTGACAGAAGTGCTAACACGGAGAGAGCACAGTGGCACAGCACCAAGTCTGCAAGCTGAGCTGCACACTCGTTTATCCTTCCAAAACTTTAAAGCTTATCATGGATAGGTTAAGGAGGCCAGAAAAAAAACAAACACAGACTGATCATTCCTATATTGTGTGACTGAGGCCTCAGGGACATGAATGAAGTTAACCTGAAGCAAATGTCACTGCTGGCATTTCATCAATCTAAACAAACCTGCAGAAGTTGGGTTGGTAAGCAAGACATGCTGTGAGAGCTTATTTAGAAAGTGAAGGGCAGATATTCTTCAATACACTTGTTTTGAGCCCTTTTTTTTTTCCCCATCTGGATTAATCACTCAGTTTCTGTGCACCAAATATTTTCACCTGCTAGGGAAATACTAAATTCTCTGATTATCAGCAATTAACGCTTGAATAATTGAGATGCTCTGTGTTACAAAAGGATGATGACCTTACATTGCTATACTGAATGTATTCTGCAGCAACCCAACAGCACAGACAGCAGCAAGTCTAATGAACTGTCAGTGCCTTCTCCATGGCCTCTTCTGAAAAAGGTGGCATGTTCGCATACGACTATTCTGCAGCATATCTTAGTCATTGAGTTAAAAAACACAAAATCACTGCAAGAACAATTGCACTAGAACACACTACACAAAGGACAAGAGTGGGGAAGCCTTATAAAGCATGAAAATACATGTTTGATCAGTAGAGAAAGGCTAAATTAAGAGCTGCTTCTTACACATGCCAAAGGGCTCCCGACTGAGAGGCAACAATGAAGTTTCAACCCACTATTTGCATTCAAAAATGAAAAAAAAATCAATGTGAACAGAAACATGTGTTTCCAGGGATTCCCAGGACGTAACACATTCTCCTGTAATTGCATAAATAAGAGTCAGAGAATGAAATCCATTAATATGCTTCCATTAACCAAGCAGAATAAAATAAAACAGCAAGTCAGAACTGCCAGCATCAGCACACAGCTTAAAAAGCTCCTAGCATGGAAGAGAGGAAAGTCAGGAGTAGTCTCTTAAGAAAAGAAGATAAGAATCACCCTGTTCTTGTCCCTAGCAAAGTTTATTCTTATATGGCTACACTATTTGATGAGTAGAAGTGCTTTCCATAGCCTCCTCCATTCAGAATTTGACTAGCGTGCACAGTAACAGACTCCTTCCCTTACTGGGGCAGAAATAGTTTCAGCATTTTTTCCTGTTGGTTTAGAAGTCTTTACCCACATGCATAAGCACAGCTACGCACTGTATGTACATCTTTAAAGCAGCAGCAAGACTGAAGATAAGCTTTTGCCTTGATATTCAGAAGGCACTGCCCATCACATCTCTGCACAGCAGGAAGCCAGAGCAGGGTCTAAGGAAAAACCCACCCAGTGAGCACCAGGGGACTCAGGAATACTCCAGGACGTGCTGGAAGCGTGTCTAAGTTTATTTGGTATACGCCTGCTTCACTCCTAGTCCTTGTCATGTTCAGCCACCGTCTTGCTTTCCCTCAGCATCAATTCTTCCTCCTCCCACCTCAGACTAGCCCAGAATTACTTTTCAGGGTCAGCGAAGGGGTCCTAATAGATAGAAAAGTGGAAAGCTAGACAACTGTAGCAGCTAGCTAGTGACCCATTTCAAAGTCAGCTCTGCCTCTGTCTGCATTTCCCAATCAGATCCAAAACGTAGGAGCAAACAAAGGACGGCTACAAGCCTGTGCTTCATTACCTCCCTGGTTCCAAAAGCCTTACGCTCGTTACAAACGTGTATTCCAATTAGCTAACAGACGTGTACAGGACGGACTCTGGAGGGCTGATGGGTGCATAAAGTGAATGTTGCTGGGGAACACACAAACAAGAATCAGCTTTGGGAAAAAAAGTTGCATAAAATAGAAGCTGCAGGTAGGTTCCCTGTGGATTTCCTTTGGATCCCCTAACACTGAATGATTTTTACTAGACCATCTAATCTCACGTTTCTCCAAATTCACATCCGTTTCCTCCCCATTGTGCAAAATGCAGTTAACGTAACCGGCACAGCAGGAAGGACTGAGAAGGGCTGGACGATTGCACACAAGCCGGTCTAGCATACAGGAGTATAAAACTAGCTCAAAATGATGAAAGAAAGTAAAATTTAAGGGCGTTCAAATGGATAATGCGAGGGAGACTGATCCCACTGCCGGAGTCAGAAAGCAACAAACCTTCAGCACGGACCCAAGGCTTGGCACAGGAGCTGCCACGCAGCGCTGTCGCACGCAGTCAGCTCTCAGGAAGAGACAAAGGAGCCGTGTCCGCACCGTGCAGATGGAGACAAAGGAGCGGCCCAGGGTCACGCTCAGCCGCTGGGGAGCCAGGCCCAGGGGTGCTCCCGCCTCTGCTCGCCTTCTGCCTCGCTTCTCTGGAGCGCGCTGCGGCCGGGCAGTTGCGACACGCCGTCATGTTTAGACTTCGGAGTCATCAGCGGCTGCAGAAGATAACCTATCCCTTACTTCAACATGGTTCAAAGCAACGTGGCTCAGTTAACCCTTATCTTCCCGCTAGCTGACCCTTTCAGCTCTTGAGTTCTCGTCCAGCAGAACTTTGGGGACACCACCCTGAACTTCAGCAGTCCCCCTCGGGAAGGACGTGACAGCTGTGCTGGATCGCCGAGCTCACCGCTGCTTGGCCCCTGCGCCCAGGCTCACCAGGCTCGCTTGCTGCCTGAACCGGCTGATCCACGGCTCCTTGAGAAAAAGGTTCAGCTCCTCCTGAGGTGAACCTCTTCAGGTCCGTCACGGCTTGGAGAATCTTGTCCAGGTTACGTTCAACTGTGGGAGAAGGAGCAAGCCTAGCTCTTCAGCAAGGAGTGCAGGGACTGGGCTCCTGCCTGCATCACTGACACACGGAGGTGGGCTGAATCACCCTTTCTGGAAATTTTTGATGAGAAAGCACCCAGGGAGCAGCTTTACCAGTTACCTCAGCAGACTGGGTCAAGAGCAAAGCAAACCTTTTGGTGCAACCTGACACATTCGCGCTGCAGTCAGAGAACTTCACGTACTGTACTCCATCCACAGGCTGAGTCAGTGCCCCTAGCAGAAGGTTTTTCCGCCTCCAACTGCTCTCTGTACCAGTAGCAGAAAGGTGCAAACAACGCAATTTGTAATGCAAAGTCAACAGCTGCTTCCCGCATGCAGCCAAACCTTTAAGACAGGTGAATCAGGAGGAAGAAAGGAGAAAACTAACTCCCAGCTCTTAGAGATAATGGAAACTTCAGCTATATTAAAAAATAAGGAGATTTGTATCATATTGAGGCATAAGAAGTAAAGTTTCAATTTTAAAAACTGCATTAGCCAGCAGGAAAACAGCTGTGTTGTCTGAAATAATTACTCTGCAAATGGTGTCAACTAGAAAAATATTTTCACTTGCTGGCTGTGTAAATCACTAGTATTTTTGGATTCACTAAAAAGAGTTTTGTTTTTATTTTATTTTTCTTTAAAGATTCCCTGAAATCCTGACACTTCCTCAGCGCACGAGGGATTTCTCAAGAGCAGCTCAAACCAAGCCAGCGCTCACCCCAACAGCATGAGGACAGGGCTGGCACATTCGGCTATCCCGGGCCTGACCCAGGACAGGGGCTCCCCGAAACCCAAATTCCCACAGATCAAAACATGCAGACGCATTGAAATGCTTCTCCTACTGCAGTCAGCGACGAGACTCCTGTCAGCGGGCAGCGTCATGCACACGTGTGCACGCAGGAGCACTGCAAGCAGTGCCCAGCATCCTCAGAGAGGCTCTAATGGCATTGTTCAAAGGCTTTTATTAACCAGCCCTGGACAACGAGATGTGGCTTTGGCCATTGCTGGTCTTCTGCCTGCTGTGGGCAGGAAAGGCCTGAGGCGGCAGCACCCTTGGGAACAGCCCAAGGCCTCCGCACTGCTCCGTATTACGGTACACATTGAGCCTGCAAGACAGCAAGCGGCTGGTACGATGCTGAAATTAGCTCTGCCAAGCAGTACTGCTGTTTTAAGCTCCGGAATCAGATGTTTATCCTACTACTTGCCTAATATCGTGCCCACAAAGCTGAACTAATGGGCCAGTGTTATAAAAAGTTTATTTCAAAACAACGTAAGCGATTGGTCTTTTATCATGTTCGTTTCCTCTCTGCAGAAGCAACTCCCACGCCGATTCCAGCCAGTGGGTTTGCTGGTGCCGTGGTGCCCCCCCACCTCCAAGCATTTTTCCAAGCCCGGGGCACGCTGGCTGGACGCAGACCACCTCACCTCCGCCTGCACTGCGGGTGAGTTATGCGACCGCGCACCCACGCCAGGCTAAATCCAGCAGTTGTCTGCAAACGTCTCATCACCAGCCGGCGCTGCCCCAAGTCCCACTCTCAAGACAAGGGGGGGAACGCAGCTCCCCCGCCTTAAGGAGACATCGCCACAATTAACGTACAAGAAGAAATCTGATGCCAGCCAGAACACACGGGAGGCACGGGACTAAACAAAAGGTTCAGTGACAGCCGAGATTTCCGCACTTCCCGCAGTGCTCCTGAGCCTACTGAGAGGGAGGCAGCGAGGACACAGAGAGCCACCTCTGTAGCAGCGCAGGTGACAGCAGCTTGAAATGTGAGTTTTAAAATGCACAAGGCTGTGCTGGCAATACTTACATGACTAATAAGCAGAGCTCCTACATGCAGCGCGCCCACTCCACCAGAAGCCTTCCATTCAAACCAATTGACAAGAAGTGTTACTTGAAGTCACTGGTTTTAGCCCTGTTACGTGTTGGTGTTCTGTTTTGTTAAATACAGGTCAAGTCTCACTAGCTGCCGGCTGTTAAATCACACCGACACAGGTACCTGAAAGCCCATGTAGCCTGCCATTGCAGATCAGTATGCTTAATAAACTCCTAACTTCAATTAAAAGCAGCTCTACATATTCTTACCCTCCCCCCCCCCCCCCTTCTGAATGGCTTGCATCTCTGGATGGATATCAAAATTTTATTAAACTCACGGGCAACATTTTCAGATTCCATCAGACACGAGATTCACAAATGCCTTGAATGACTTATGAACGGGAGAAAAACATTTACATTGTTTCACGCCTAGACCCTATTAAAAGGAGAGAAGCGTAATCCTTGAAAACTGAACAGAACCAATTGCTTCTGGTTAACTCGTTCCTCAATTTTACGAGCAGACCCGTCTTTACCAATGCAGAAATAACTAGGTGTGAAAGTTAGCTTCCCTTTTTCAGCTTTCAAATGGTTTCCACTATCATAGTCACTAAATGAGCTGTTCAAACTGAAGGAAATATGCTGCAGGTGCAAAGAGTCTTCAATGGTTGGTTTATCACTGCACTTCAAGACGCAAGTGCTTAACTAATGACTTCCATCATCTCTGAGGTTCTGCTTTACAGCTACAGCAACACGATCGCACTATTTTTCAAGTTTTCTGAACACGAAGCCTGACATCACTTAGGTATTTTAAGAAGTCGGTTGGTAAGAGGCTTAGAAAGATGCTCAAAGAACTATGAGCACTACAGAAGCACCCACAGGGACTCAAGAGTTTGTTATTCCTCGTTAATGTAATCTGAAATGAGAAAACAAAATGGTACAGCTTATTTGCAGGAGTGTTCCGAAAGAAAAATTAAGAGATTGCTTTGCACCTGCTCATTTGATGGCAGAAATAGGCAAAGGAAACAAGGGTAACTGGTACGAATATTTACAATCTAATAATTAATTCCTGAACGGCTCAGCTATAATGCTAGGAAATAAATATTTTAAAGGTTTCTTGACGGCCAGTCTTATGTTGAGACAAATTTTTAAAGGTTTATTACAAATACTGTTAGAGTTAAAGTTAAAACAATACCTCTGTTAAATTTTAAGATGAATTTTACATCGAGGACCAGTGCCACCTTGAAAGCTACAGCCACTGCAGGGATTTAGCATTTGCTCCTCTGCAGACAGCCCGGAGCAGCAGCTGTCCCGTTTCCTCCTGCCTTTCCTTCCCTTCCCGGACCGAGGCGCCCCGGGAGCCATCCGTGCTGGGTTCCCCCATTCCCTTCCTCTCGGGAAGCTGCTTGCCCCAGAGGAGCGCAGCAGCCCCAGGGGCTTCTGAACCCGCAGTGCTTGAACGCACTCGAACCTGTTTGAGGCTCCATGCATTTAGGCAATGCTGTTTGCAAGTTTTTAAATGTACCAGTTTATTTTTGAACTTGGATCTTTTACAGCTAGCAATTATCTTACTTCCTGTACTCTAGTCCCTTGCAGACCAGAACAAACTCCCTGTTTTTCCTGTGATCACAGCTGTGACCTGTGATCAGCTTTACTTGAGACAATCAGATGTGAAAAGGCACTGATACCCATACACAGGAGCCTCGAGTCTTTACTAATGCATAGTGGTAGTATTACGTAAAGCCTGCAAGTGAGCAAACTGCATGATGAGCAGCTCTAATAAGGTAAGGATGAATGCAAAAAACCTGTACTGAAAATCAGCAAGAGATGTGAGATCTTCATGTTCCCTCCCCAAGACTAACACCCTGGACTCACAGATCCAGATACCCCCGGAGATAAGGGTATGATGAAATTGAAAATTAAAGTAACTGCTTTAACAGTAGCGTTTCACTTCTAGTGGTGACGTTACTAAACACTCCACATTGGCTAGAAACACTATTAGGTTAACCTGGTTTCCTAAGGACATTTCTTTGCAGCTCTAAGAGGCAAAATAGTTCAGGAGCCTCTACGCGAGAAAGCATCTGTGACCTGGAAAACAGTTCCACACTGGTTCTCACGACAAAAGATTTTACAGAAAGTACCAGTTACCTAGCGATTGAAATATAAAACGAGATACTTTGTGCCACTACAGTCACTGTAAGGAATCCTGGAATCTCAGCTCTAGCATTTTACAGCAAGACAGCTGCCCTGATGATACAGAAACTGCACTTCCTTTTTTTTTTTTTAGTGCAGAAAGCAATAGCCACACACAAGTAACACAAGGAAACTGTTTGCTAATGCCAAGCATCATGTTCTCAAAAATCTAACTTCACTACAATTAAGTGTGCATTTAAATCAGCATTTGTTCCATCGAGGTGTGCTCTAGAAGTTGCTTTATGAACTACTGCACAGCCGGATGCAAGAGCAATTCTGGTTTGAGCAAGGGCAAGAGTAAACTGCAGTGACCAACAGGGAAGAAACCTCATTTGACTCGGTCTACAAAGACGCTTGACAACTTATTCCTGTACTGACGTCTTTTTTAGAGTATCAATCTCCATCAGTAATTTGATCTGAATCTAGTTCTCCATGTACTTAAACCCATTTGGATCACACGATTTGGGAAATTGCATACCAGCACTAACAACACTACCTGTTCTGATCTACTGTTATTGGTTACTTAGGAATGATGGGAAGGAGGTGGTTAAAATTTAGGATACAGCTTACAGGATGAAGAACCGAGCAAACATCACTGACGCTTGCTGACGAAATGACACTGACTTCAGAACATGGAAATAAGACCTACGAGCCACGCCACTGATTTGCCTTCTTTAAGCCTTCAAACGCTCATGGATGCTTACAAGCAAGCCCTGTTGGATACCAGCCCTTGTCCAAAGTGAAAACTAGCATAAGGCTTACCTTTCCAGTCACTGAAACAGCTATTAAAAACGTCATTAAACTTGTTTGTAGTCCACAGACCCCAACAAAATTACTTTTTTTTTCAGTATTGGGGAAGAACAATTGAAGTGAGAACTTCTTTGGCTGCATTCGCCTATTGAGCTAATTGCCAAAGACTAATTCCAGAGCTCTGCTGAGATTAAACCGTGAGTGTACACAAAGGGGCACTATAAAAACTCAGCTCAGAAAAATCTAATAGCATATTTATTTCGATTCCATTCAAAAAGTAAATATTTGCCATGTGCAAGTTGACAGACATCTTCTCCAGGACTCCTCTATAAAAATGAAACCGAGAAGTGTTCCTTTCCCCGGCTCAATTGCCCTCCCAAAACACAAACACAGTAGTGTGATGCAAAGAGGGCTCCTCGAACTACATGCTAACAAGTTCCCTCTGGGGTTTAAGGTTTCATAGCCTGGGTTAGCATCTGAGGACAAGGCTCCTGTGCCTGGGTAGATGGGTGGAGTGTTTACAGAAAGGGAGAAAAACATTAGAACTTAAATTAAAAACAAACTAATTTTGACATTAATAGATGAGGCTCACATCTGTTTTGAACACTGTTTCTTGGTCTTGGGAAATACAGCTACAGGGGATGCATTTCACAAAACAATGCTCCGCAGCTCCATTCTCCACAAATCCACAAAGGACTCCGTTTAAAAACACACTGACTTCAGCACACCACAACTCTGTAAACCTGCCGATCCTTCAGAAACGTGGCCAGGGGTTATTGTTGTTGATCCTTCTAACCGAGCACGCTGGTGAGTAAAGCCCGAGGCACACCGATCTGTTCCTAGCAGACCCAACCCACCTTCTGAACCAGCTCTCCCTGCTGTCAGCACCAGACGTAACCTGCTTGCTAAACTGCACGCAGAACGGATCAATCTGGCTCGCAAAAGCAGCACCAGCAGCTTCAAAAAACAACCCAAAAATCGGATTCCTAACAGAGCGAAGAGTTGCACAGGATGAGTACGGTAAGAGGCATGTTCACGAGCACAGAAAACCAGAACGTTTTTAACTCAGCACACACACAGGTTCGCGCCCCGACAGCGAGGCACAGCAGTGCCAGGAACCGCAGATCGCACGGCGCTGGACAAATGTCTCAACAACAGGACAGGGCAGGAGGGAAGGGGCAAGCGCTAGCCATGAAGTCAATGCTTGGAAAAGCTGAAGAGCAACAGCTTTACACCTTCATTTATGAAACAAGAAACTGATCATCAATTCCAGTGCTTGACTTCTGCATAAAGTTCAATTTAAGGATTTAATTACTAGCATAGCCAGCTTGTTGCTACCTGCTCTGTCTCCAAGCACTGCAAGACAAGCTATGGACCAGGACAAGTACAACCGCAGCGTGCTGGACGCTCTCAGCACCAGACACCCACCAACAACTTAAGAATCCAAGCACAGAGCGTCAAGTGCTAAGCCCCATTTTCTCCTCACATCTAGACAATTAAAGCAGTCTAAAGACCTAAAAAGAAGCTTGCTTTAAATACAAGCGATGCTGAATAAGCCCACTTGATGATAAAAGGAAAACTTAATTGTTTACGACAGCCATCAAACTCCAGAGAGAAGCACATTTTAAATTAGAAGACTGCATCTACTCATAAAAACAGGTATTTCAAGGACAGCTTGCTTGTGCTTCCCTAATAAAGCGCAGGTGACACACACAGCTATAATACTATGACTCAGACAAGAGGCTAGCTCCTCCGAGAGGCTTCCTGGTTTTGGAGTAGGAAGAACACCAGAGGATGGAAGAAAACAAAAAGAAAAGACTCTTCAAAAAAAACTCATTATCCACCTTCATGAGGCAAAGACATCCCGGAGAGCTGGAGAGATGTTTCCATCTGCTGGAGCAAGGTGCTGCAGCCCGTGTCCAAACAGCTCCAGCACGATGCCTTGCGAGACTCGGAGTTAGCAGCACTGGCAGATATCCTGCCTGAGTCGTGCCGCTGCTTCTTTGCTAAAAGGACGGATGAAGATGACATCTACACGGGGACGGGGCAACGCTGCCGAAGCATTAATGTCACTTTTGTTACGAATTAATCTTTTGCATTGTACTTCTAGACACACGAAGCTGCTGCCGCGAGATCTGGCAATTCGTGGCAGCGCGCTACAACACAACCTGCACCTTGCTCTCCTCCTGCCAGAAAGCACCCAAGCCTTTTCCCTCTGTATCTCTGACTTGTACCAAACTGAAGGAACCTCATCCTCCATAAAAACCGAAGCTAAAATCTAAGCATTGAGGGGAAACAGCAGTGAGGAAGTCTTACTGTGATCCGCACGTAAAGGGGTTTACTGCACACAAGGAAGCGTTACAACAGAGAGCACATTTTAATAGCTCCAATGACATTCTCGGTCCTCAGAAGAGGAGCAGGCAGCTTTTTATTCCCCATCTGGTGGTCATTAACTCTAGCGTACAAACCTCAGCCTACGTCAGTAGTGCTACTCCATCCCTCCATTTTGTACACGCTGCTTGTGTTGCAATGAATCATACTCACACGGATCTCTCCAAAGGGTTCCTGCTTCCAGCTTCCCAAACGGCTCGATTAAAATGGAGAGTGCTCGTCTAACTCGTAAGGGTACCTTCTGAGGCAAGTACGAACTGGTACCTGCCCTTCCCTGCTGTTTTATCTCTTCGGTAATTGATCTTACTCACATGCTTGCTAGGATTCACAAACTGCCAAAAGACGCAATGTGCTCTGCTGATGCTTTTCCTATTGCTCAAGGCACAGTTAGCAGACACTCGTGTATGCTGGCATGTGTGGTGCAAGAGACTTACCTGAGAAGTACGTGGTGCCAGAACCCCGCACGCAGACCAGGAAACCACTGATCTCACTGCTGTAAATCCAGCAGTTTCACTGATTACAAAACCCGACATGCAACATTTGTAAATTTGTCAAATTATTTAGTACAGAAAAAAAATATACAGGCTTTAGCTCCTGAGATGCATTCTGCATCTAAAAATATAAGCTGAAACCGCAGAAAGGTTTGGTTTTTTTTTTTTTTTGTACTGCTTTTTCCTAACCATTTCAGTAGTCGACTGGAGAGAATTAAAGATCAAAAACAAAAGTCCAAGTTGGAATTGAACCTTAGTCCTAGCCAGACAGCTTTGTGCCTATTTCTGTGCTGGGAGAAGTCACTCCCACTCTGTTCTCGCTTCTCCACCTTTGCAAAGAGCACAGCCCTCCCCCTCTCCCGGGCTGCCTATTTAAACAGCAGGGCCTTAGGACAGGGTAACAATGTACATGGCACACAGGACCTTAAGCCCAGGCACGGGGTCCGTAACAGAATGTCCCTCCCCGGTGCTCCCTGCCTCCACCTTCTGAAGTCTCTCTCTGTACTCGACCCTGCATCCCCGCACAGCCTGGAAGGATCACCAAGCAGCACAGACCGCGCCGAGAGCTGGCACGGCCGCATCGCACAAAGCCCGATGCTGGGATAACCATCGTCAGCTCGTGGAGCTGCTGGATTCCCCGGGGACAGGACGAGCTCACCTCTGAGTCGCGTCCACCGCAGCGAAGATCAAGCAAGGCAGCCCTCCTACCTGGTTATCAGGTGTCCCAAATACCTCGTTTCACAAGCGACATTACAGCCTGTCCCCTGCCACCGTTTGTACTTTTCCCCCCATAAAACTGCTTTGCAGACAGCAGAAATAGCAGCCTGTCTCTTACCATGCTATCCCAACTGCAGAACTCTCTGCGCTTTGCTTACAAGACCACTATGGGTTTCTGAACTCTTATTTCTGATACTTAGAAACCCACAACAGACATTTGTCGTATTCCAGAGGAAAACAAACGTTTTTGTGAGCTTCCGCTTTTTCCTCATTCACCTCCCAAAAAGGTCTTTTTAGGCCACCTCGAGCCATCTCTCCAAAACAAGAGCTGCAAGCTCCGAGGAAGACGAACAGCTGTTTGACAAACCTGGCCCTGGTTCAAATATTGCAATATAAGCCTTGGGCAGTGATACATCGCCATCAATAAAAAGTTCAGCTGAAGTACATCGCCCTGACCCTAAAACACTGATCATCTACGCTGTGCTACACACAAGGAAAAAAATACCACGTTGCCATTCAAATCTAAAAGGTGTAGGGAAGAAAGGTTGCAAATAAAGGAAGAAAATAGCTCCTGGGTAACACTCTTGAGATTTATATTCTCGTGTAAGAAGCTGTGCTAGGCAATAGATCAGAGTAAGTGACAAATGCCAGGAGAAATTAAAAAGTTATCTGTGCTTGGGCATTACTCCATTCTTACTAATTATTTTCTTGACTTCTTACCATGAAGGCACATCCCTGCTTGATTAAAAAAAAAAATCTTGAAAAAGCTGTTAACGCTATTCCATTTAGGCACTGCCACACCGATCTTCCAGCTGCACCAGAATGACAGACACTTGGATGGAGACGAGACAACTTCCAGTCCCATGCAGCATACGCTGAGTAGTGGAGCGAGCCCAAGGCTTCAGGAATTACAAAGCATTTGGGAAGCTCATTCCAGAGCTGCTGAACAATGCTCAGGCATTAGCCCAGGCTGTTTCAGACGGACAAGCCGCATGCAGTCTTACCCGTGCTGAACATGAGACCTCGTGTTTCATTTCTGCCCATCATTTACTCTCTCACACTGCAGAATTCTTTACTAGTGAGGTCCCAGATGCTTGCTGCAAAGATTACTGTGATGTTGCAAATGACTGAGGGACTTCGAACTCAGCAGCACTTAGCGAAAGTCACCAGCATCTTATTTTGTAGGAAATCTTTGAAAAATGGCGTTACAGGAGAAACGGACATTTTGAGGAATCCGAACTATGGTTGCACTGAGAATGGGAGCGGTCCTCCCTCAAAGAGAGCCGTACTGTGTGCTAAAATGGTGTATGTCTGTGTCCGTCTGTGTGTAAGAGGCAGCCATCCACGCAGGGCACCATTACAAAGGAGCTAATCTCTGTTTTTTGGTGGGCACCACAAAGCTTAGCACTCTGCCACACTCCGAAGGAAGCCGCTGTTTTTGTAATGCTCCTTGAAAACCCCTCCTCACTGATGAGGGTATGAGATAAAAATACAGACGCACACCCCCACAGCTCACAACTGCACAAAACATATGGTGAGCTCGTGAACATGAACAAGCGCAGTCATTTCCAAAATATCGATAGAGAAGCCCAAAAGATCTGCTGATCAGCAGCTTTGTGAGAAGCACCTTTTGGCTTTAAGAGCCTGCCAGGATCCTTCTTACAAGAGAGTTTCCCAACGACCCGATGCTGCCCCTGTTCACCCCACAATCATCCCAGTTCCAGGGGTTATGGCCTTCAAACCTAAGAAACGACTTAGGTACTTTAGGTGGAGACGTGTTGTTTTTCTTGATGAGGCACTGTCTGCTGAAGCTGAACGGCAAGTACCTACACCAGCTTTCCTGCCATGCCTCCCGTATTTGAGCCTGCACTGCCCCCATCCCATCAAGGTACGTATTTCAGATGTTTCCCAGCCCCTGCCTCCAAAGTTTTCCACGACAGGAGCAAAGCAGGCTCAGCGCTGTCCGGTCCGTCCTTGTGACTCCTTTGGGGTGGGAGCTGGCGGCCTGAAGGCGCAGAGCGGTTGTCAGTGCAAGCGACCTGCCTGAGCTGAGCTACTACAGCGACCAGCTCCAAGCGAAGCTGCTGGGATTGAGGTAGCAGCTACGAACAAAGGAAACTCCCCCCGAGTGGAGCAACGGTATAAAACGTAGTTTTCACAAACCCTATCCATCCGTTTCTTTTGCCACACTCAGTTGTGTTGTTCTAACAGACAAAAAGGCCTGAGACTATGGGAAACGTCAGTACAACTTTGCAACAGATCTCACAAACATATGAGGCAATTCTTTTTCAAGGTGCAATCCCTTCTCCGCTCACCTTCCCTCACTGCAGAGCTCCCTCTCTGTTATTAGCAGTTAACGGGGAACTAATTGCTGACGTCTCCCACTTCCCCAAGAGCATCAGGAGCACTCCTTGTGCTGGAGGATTTCCCAAAGTATTGCTTATTGCAAGGACTGGAACATTTCACACCTGCATCTCTGCTGACACTGTAACACGGGCCGAGGTTTAACAAAATGCTACTTATACTTCAAAGAAGTTTGAGGACCATTGATATTACGCAGGTGCTACAAAAGAATGAGTTTCAGGACTGATAGCGGCTCTGTTCTCTCTGCTTTCAGTCTCAGGTCTGCAGCTCTCACTTGTTCATCAGCTGAGGCCAAATTTAGGAAGCAAATTTCAATTTGAAAAAAAATACGCATAATGCTCATGTTCCTAAGGCCAACAGCAACTACCAACTGTTCTTTATACCCCATGGACCACAGGAGTAGCTTCACCCCTTTCTTCACATCACTTTCTGAGTGTCCCACCTCTGTGATACCAGGAGATGTTACCGCAGCTCTCTCCTTACCATTATCAGTTTAAAAAGCTAGCATCGAAAAGATTTGTTAACGATAAACCCGATAAAACCCACTGGAAATACTTAGCGTCTGTGTCAGCAAGGACATTGTGAACAAATGCTGTGCTAAGAAACATTTCAGCCCCGCAGACACCGGGCAGCCACTACACCTTGCTCTGCAGAACTGGGAAAGAGCAGAAAAGGCTCTGCCCAGAAGAGCGCTTCAGCACCGTAGGAATTCCCATGTTAAACCAGCCAGAGTGGGAGCTCCCTGGAGCAGGCGTTTAAGAAGAGAGGAAGGACACAGCCGCAACCGGGAATACTGTTCAGGAGGATTCGTCCCACCGTGCTGAAGACTTGTTCTTAAGCTGTGATTTTCAGCTGCTCTTTCAGAAGCACAGGTCAGCAACAAACTCACGCGCTGCTGGAATACCGGCAAGTCCCTGCCCTCCTCTTGTTCATTTAAGGGGAGAAAGCGTTTTGAAGTCTAATGATGATACATATTTAAACGCTGACAGTGCTAAACAGCTCAGAACTGATAGTCATGCAGGGAGAAGGCATGGCTGGGCTTATTTGTCATCTGACGCTGCCTCGGTCAAAGAAAACAGCCTCAGAAAAGCAAGGTGATACACACCGCCTTCCGCTACGAGGATCCTCCCTCAGATTTGGGCACCTACGACTCCTTTAAGAACACAGGCAGGAGCAGAATACACAGTGCTAAACAGCATTTTGCTCTCATGTTTCAGTGTGAGGTTTTATATAAAACTTGGGGCAGTTTCCATAAAACTAGCAGCTGCAAAGGCAATTCAATTTAATAAGCCAATAAATATTTCTGAATGACTGCATGTCTTACAAGGATATCAGGAATTTTATTAGCCCAGCCAGCTCAAGCAGACTTGAAAGAGAAACTATCCTATCTTGAAAAGCCGCAGAAAGAAATCTGCGCTGATTTCTTAAGTTAAATTATCCTTTTCATAAAGAAGTCAGCGTATCATTAAAGCCCATCCCTCCGGTTCAACAACAAAGGAGCAGGTATAATGTCAGGACTCCGCTGATTTTAGTGGGATCACAGCAATTTACACCATCGGTAAGAATCTGGCCCCGAGTCTCTCTAAGAGGGCAGTGACTTGTGCTATTTCAGCAGGTATTACTTTAACAGGAATCCAGTGAAATCATTAACAGAGGAATTTGAGTCAATGAGATGTTAAGTACTTGCTATAATTACATATTATTGCAGTTTCTGCTGACAGCACAACTCAGGAGGTTGGAATTCAATGAACTATCCGACAAATATCTGAAATCACAGTTGTAAAATGAAATTAAATCTGAATTTGTTCGATTATGCTTATGAGCCGTGTGCCTAGTTTACGTAAAGCCATGTAAAAAGCCACACTTTTGCATAAATATTGGTTCCTTGGTTAAAATTTTTTCATGTTTTACAAAGTAAACAAAGCAGCCCCGATAGGAATATTGCTTAATACTGCAGTAAAAGGAAAAACATCTTAAGAGAATCTGAAAGTAGAAAGCACACAGGCCATTAACCCCCAAAACACATCTTCCAGCACATTTAGGTAATTCTGCTGAGTTTTAACAAAAACAAAAGTTGGCCGCAGATAACAAATGCGTTCAACTCCCCACTCCCACAAGACACCCATTAAGTCCTAACCTGAACGCTGAACGTGTCGGAACAATTAACACAACAGACCTCTAGGTCTTCACAAAGCCCTTCTGACGCTACTGCTGGGAAAATACATGCAAACAACTTATGCAGCGCATGAGACGCAGGAGCAGCTTACCAGCAATATTTTTATTTACATTTCACAAGGTCTCCCTGCAGTCTGCCTTTCTGAGACGTGTCAGAAATGATCATCTTACTGCAGGATACCCTCACTGCCAGCGTCTCGGGGACTCCTGTAGGAAAGCTGCACTGTTATATCCTACAGTCCTTGCAAAAGATTGCTGGAGATGCTAGAAACCAATGCTAAAAAACAAAACAAAACAAACAAACAAAAAAAACACACACACATTAAAAACCTCACAAGGATCAGGGTCTGACACGAAATATTTTTCAGATTTGAAGTTTCAGATTTAAAACTGCCCCGAGTGTTGCTCCGAGGACCGGCTGTGGGCAGCACTGCTCACAGCGCTGGCTCGCCCAGCGCCTTGGGCTGGAGGAGGCAGATTCGAGGCTTGTGTTGGAAGGAACAAGCTACATGGAAACGTGCGTCCTAAGGAACGTAGCACAAAAAAGGGAAAGGAAATTTTCCGCGGAGATATCAATCTGCTTCTAAATACCATTAGCTACCTTTTGTATGGTGGATCCCCGGCCAAACGTTTGACATTTAAAAGCGCCGATGACATCACGCTCCCAGGGAACTTAAAGAGACGCTTTCGCCCTGATGTGTGCAGGGATAGAACACAAGAGTTTACCTTCCAGCTTCCTAACTTCAGGAGGTTTGTTTGGTACTGCGGCTCCCGCAGCAGCGCTAAGGTACACAGACCCAGCGGACGTGACCCTGCTCTCCTTCCAAAAATCCTCCTGCCCATCCAGAAGACACCAACGAGGCAGAAGGGAGGAAGAACAAACCAGGGCGCCAGCAGATTGGTTCCCAACCACCAAAAAACCTTCAGGACCTCTGCTGTGTCGGTGTTCAGCCTGCCAGCATTTAAGCCATCCCCACCTTTTGTGTGCCCAGCTCTGTCGTTGTAAAGGAAAAGTGAATTTAATGCGGAACACAAGGGTGCTGAAATACCCTAACTTGTAAGGCATTTGTTCAGCACCCTGGCTATTTAAATTACATTTCCCTCTTGCTCACTCCCCTTCACATCTTCACCCTGATATACCGAGGTGCCATATAAGCATTCAGGACAACAAAAAAACCTGCCAGTTTCTGATAAGCAGCACAAGCTGGAGCAGAAAGGACTCACCACCACCCCCATCCCAAAACTGCAATTAAAGCGAGCCTCCCACTCAAACACGCTTGGCTTCTAGATGACTTCTAGACAGACAAATTCACACACGACTCCTGTTAACATACTCTAATGGTTGCAAATTCAGTCTTATCGTTATTGGTCAAGTCATCTTTCTTCACTTCGGGTAATGCCTTCCCTTCCTACCTAGAAGAGTGCTGGATTTTAAAAAAGTGCTGGATCTTATAGCAGCTCTGCCTGCAGGCTGACAAACAGCCATGGCACTCGCAGCAGTTACTGCAGTTTAGGAGCCTTTGTCTTGAATTTGATCATTTTGCAACCAAAAATAAGTTTTATCTACTGCACCCCACAAGCATAATAAGAGAATTGAAAGTTAAGATAAATTCCTTTCAGTCTCAACGTTGTCCTCAGGAGCAAGAAGCTGTTATACTCAACCTTAGCAATAAAGCTCTTAAAGCTAAACTAAACAGAATCCAAGCAGGTTTTACATCTGAAGCGACCTCAAATTCACCAAGTGAGGAAAAAAAAAAAAAAATCAGAATCTCTTCTGTACTCCAGGGTACACAGTTATGACTCAACATTCACAGCTGTGAAGAAGGGGTCATTTTCAATGACCAAGCTGTTCTTGGAAATGACAGGTTTAGACTACCGCTTCCCTTCTAGCATGCTGAAGACTGTAGGACGTTACTTGCAAAAAAGACTTACTGTTTCAGCACAATATTGTTCTCGGGATGGTTTGCAAACAGCCACTGCTAGGGCTGAACATGGAAAATTCTTTGCAGCGTGTACCGCCACTAAAAATACAGTTAAGGTGAAAAAAATCACCCACTATGGCCAAATTAAACAGGAGGGAGAATCTGGATATCGAGATGGAATGCAATTACCCAAGCTGGAATTTGCCCAGGACACTCTTGCTTAGAGTAGCCAGAGGGATCTGGCTATTCGATGTCAAGAAATAGCCAAGAACACACATTTACAAGTGGCATCCTCTCTCATACCTAATAGTATCCTGCTATCAATGAAACCAGCCCGGAATAAGATCCAAGTTCTTTGCTACAGCCAGCGTGCTCCTCTGTGACCTGCAATCAGCTGGCAGATCCACCTCCACCCACCCTGCTTCGGCTGCAACACCTTGCATGATCACAGGGAAGGCAGTACGTCCCCTGACCTAAATATGAAAGACATTTGTAACAACAGGAAGCTTTCAAGCGGTTAAGTTGCCCTCTGACTGATACACTAATCAGAAGTCACCCAAAGCACTTTTTGTTAATGAAAACGTTTACTGCTGGTCCATTCAACAGTCTGAATTAGCCCTCAGAAAGACTTCCCTTTCCCCAAACGCGAAGACCAAAGGCAGCCGAAAAGGAAACTTTGCCTCTACTGCTCAGAGCCGTCTGACAATAACCGAAGCACAAACCAACTCTAAGAAGAAAACGTACTTGAGATTCCCACCACCCACTTCCACTCTGCCACTAAATAGGATGAAAACTAGAATAGGAGCCAGAGCACCACCACTACGCCTAAAGCAGAGCTGCTTTTCTCAGACCATGCGTGACAATTCCCAACACAGAAGTGCAAAGAACTCCTGGGTGGAGGAAACAAGCCGCAGCACAAGCAGAGGTGACAGGTTTTCAGGAAGATCAGTCCTGGTCGCAAGGTCAGGGAGGACAGCGACTATTCAGCATTATTCTCGTAACAAGACTAACAGGGTTACACGCACCTTTCACCACTGAAGAGGATTTTGGATTTTCGGGACCTCCGATCGGCCACAATGTTTCGTGACAGCCATAAAAATAATTTCAATAGGAGGAAAAGTGTGCTGATACCTACGCTGGTACAAATTCACTGCGTGTGTTCGATTTACCAGGAATTCAGTTTTTACATCAAGGTATCTTACTTTAAATTTGCGTCCTGAATTCTTCCAACACATGGTAGAAATCAAAACTGGGGGAGTTTTAAGCACTGAATGCCTAAAACCCTGTAAGAATAACATGGCCCATGGTCATAACAGAGGAGAGAAAACCCTCAAAGAGCTTCACTGGAAGCTGAAGGGGAAGGGTCGAAATGTGCATCGTTTCCCCTATGTAAATCAGCAAGTAACTGAAGCTTTCCAGGGAGTACTTTTCCCTAAATAGAAATGATCGCGAGGCAAATATTTCTCAGCATAAAAAGGCTACAAGTATTCACATACATGCTTGTATTTAAGTTGCCTCAAGAGTTCCTACTGCACTTCTTGGGAAATCCACTTTGCCTTTTTCTTCCTGCTAAAATTTATTCCTAGAGATTTGCTATAGCACCAGAATGGGAATAAAGTTCAAAAACTACTGCACACTCCAACTGCACACAGACAATCACATTCCGATGAATGGACAGAAAGAGAGGTGCACACAAACGCAGATTTGTAAATATTTACACACATTAGCCTACAAAGCAACCAGGGCACATGGGCACTGCCCAGAAAAGCATGCTAAATATTGTTGTAAGAGAGCACTGAGTAAAGCAAAGCCATCTTCAACCATTTTTTGTCCTCTACCGTTCGGGGGAGAGCTCAGAGTTCCTCAAACATCCCAAAGAGCGCGACAACAACACAGGCACACAAAGGTAGGTCGGACCCTGCCAGCTCCCCCCACCTTGCTCACACCCTTTGGTTTGGCACTTAATGGCACGGGGAGGGGGGTTGCGATCACTTAGCATCCTGGAAAAATTAATGTACAGTCAAAAAAGGCAGTAGCTATGAGGTTTAGTGGACAATTTACAGGAATATATATGAATATAAATAACAGACAGATATATGTATATATTCAGATATATAAAAATAAATTAAAAAAAAAATCACAGGACTCCTCCAGTGTTTCTAAATGAAATGAACAGTTATAGCTTGCAAACTTACGGAAGCGATGCTGTCTACCTTTCTGGAATTGTCTGCACTGCTTGTGTAGTTGGTTTTTTTTTTTTTTTTTCCATCCTAACGTGGGCTTTTATTTTAATTAAAAAGCCCCACCCAGCAAGGTAAAGTTCCATCAGTTAACCAGGCAGGAAAGGAGTAAGAGCCTTCTTAAAATGGATGCAGCAGATCCTTCTGAAGAGCAACATGTTGCAATCACCTTTCATTTTAGGGGAAGGGAGGGATTCCCTGAAAGGAACAGGGCCGGGGAGCCGTGGGGGGGGGGGGGAAGGGAGGAAGGGAGGCCGCGATAAAAACGGCTCGGGGATTTATTTAACCCCCCAAAATAAATAAAACAACTTCGCTTTCCCCTTCGCCGAGCAGGGGCTGGGGCTGGCTGCCCGGCTCCCCGGCAGGAGGGCAGCTCCTCGGCGGCTGGCGAGGAGGAGGAGGAGGAGGAGGAGGAGAAGGAGCGAAAGCCACACAGAAGAGAGGAGAAAAAGAAAATGGCGCAGAGACTAAGTCCCGACCGTCGACAAGGCGACTTTCCAGGGAGGAATCGGGGCCCAAAGGCGACCCCGGCGGGGCCGAGGGGAGCGGATCGGGGGCCTCCGGTGCCCCCACTAGGGGCTGAGGGGGTGGCGGGGGGCCGGGGGGGGCGGCCAGGGGCCGTTCGGGGCGGCTCGATGGGAACAATGGGGCCGGTGAGCGCGGAGCCGGGACTTAGTCTCTGGGACGCCATGTCTGTGCGCGGCGCGGCCGGGCCGCCACGCTCACTCACCGTTGGCTCGGAAATCCGCCTCGATCTGCGGGGAGAGGAGACACGGAGAGGCCGTGAAAAGCGCCGTCCCGGCAGGGGGGGTCACTTCTTTAGCTACCCGGGGCCACGGATCCCCCCCAAACCACCCCCCCCCCGCCAATTCTCCCCCCTCCCCCGAATCCCCCCCCCCCCCCCCCCCCCCAATTCCTTCTGATTTTTAGGAGAATTAAATAACCAAATGAGAAGCACGATGCAGAAGGTGTCCTTCACGGCGGGGAGGGGATCCGGACCCGCGCGGCTCCCCGGGGTGCCCCCCCCCTCCCAAAAAAAAAAAAACCAAAAAAACCACCCTGGGATGAGGATGGGGGTGATGGGGGAGGTCGCCCCGCAGCCCCCTGCCCCTCTCCCCGGGGTCCCCTGTCCCCCAGCCCGCTTCTCGGGGGGGACCTGTCCCCGGGGGGGGGGGCTCAGCAAGGGGTTGGGGGGGGGGGGGGGGTGGCAGGCCGGCTTGACAGGGCTCACCCCAGCCCCGTGGGCCACCCCGCGGGGGGGCAGGCAGGGGGCAGCACCGGGCCGCGAACCCCAGCGCTGAGAGGGGCAGCGGGGGGGGCTCTGCCGGGCCCCCCAGGGACCCCCCCCGGAGGGCGGCGAGGGGCTGGGGACCCCCGGGGCACGGGGGCGGTGCAGGGGCGCTCACCTGGGAATCGTTGTGCAGCTGGTCCCCGCTCATGCCGGAGGGTGCGGGAGGCCGAGCGGAGCAGGAGCAGAGGAAAGAAGGGAGCGGAGCCGAGCCGAGCCGAGCCGAGCCGAGCCGCCGGGGACGCGCGGAGCGGAGACGCGCCGAGAGCGCAGCCCCTGGCTGCTCAGCCGTTGTGTAACAGACGCTAAGTCCGACTTTCGGCGCACTGCGCAGCCGCGCCGCCGGTTACCCAAGGGGCGGGGCCAGGGCTACGTTAGACAGAACGCCGGGGCGGGAGCCAGGAAACGGCAGCTCTTGCATTTGCATACAAGCCCCGCCCCCACCGGGTATATTTACATACAGACCACGCCCCCGTCACCATCCTCAGGCTCCCTCCGAACGCCGCCGACTCGCCCGCCCCCTCCCGCACAGACTTTTACATATCCGACCCCGCCCCTTCCTCCCTCTCCTCCAATCGCGCCGCGCAAGCTGCCCTTCATTTGCATGCTCCGCCACGCCCCTCCCCGCCGCCGGACGAACCCGCGGCATTGTGTAAGAGCCCGTTCCGCCGCTGCGCATGCGCCCCGCCCCACCCCTGCAGGGCTCTCTTTGCATGCCGAGCCCCGCCCCCCGGCGCGCTGGCCCCGCCCCGCGCTGGCAGCGGAACATGGCGGCGCCGGGCCGTGTGGGGAGGGGGAGCGGGGCGGCCCCTCAGCGCCCCTCAGCCGGGCGGCGGCACCGTGCGGGGCTCCTCAGCGGCTTCTGCTTTTTAAAAGGGATCAGCCAGCAAGTTTTTTTTTTTCTCAATACGAACAGGCCTTTTAATTTTTCCTCTTGTGAGGAAACTGAGGGTAAAAAGAAAACAAAAGCTTTATGTTCTTTTAGCCAACGTGAGAACGAATCACGTACCTTCCTGTAACAACAGTCCCTCCCTGACCCTGTCTGAGGACGTTTGTTCCTGCTCTGCAGTAGCTCTGCCGAAGGGGTTTTCTCTTCGGTGTGCTAAACGGCAGGTTTAGTATGCGTGGCTGGTACCTGGCTCCCAGGGCTGCCTCCAGTCTTCTTGGAGCTTCCACCCTGCGACACAGCCTGCCCCTCTCCTCAGCTTCTACACACAAGCAGAGCTTTGATTTGACACTAAAATAACCCAGCCCTGCCAGGCTATCTGAAGAGATGCATCAAAATGTAACAGGGACAGCAGCCACCTATTTGCACTGCATATTTATGTGCTGCAAAGGGAAAGCTCTGTCACTTTCTTGCAGTCTTCAGAAGAGGATCTGAGGACTTCCTTTTTTTAACCAGAGCAGACAAATATTTCTGGCTCTAGAGCTGTTTATTATGCAAACTGCTTTAGTCACTGTTAGATTTTTAAATCTAAACATAGTCAAAAGGCTGTTTCAGACACCTCTCCTGTTGGAAGAGGTGCTTGCCCCTAGCTCACGAGAACGAGATGAGAGGGGGCTCTCGTAGCAGCCAGGGGTTTGTGCCCACCCTTGGGCCACGCAGAGCTGTACAAGCTGAGGTTTGTGACGGTGGACAGCCTGGGAGCTGTCTGGCATGTCCAGATTTGGGCACTGGAAATTCCTAAAAGCCCTTTCTTCTGAAACAGCAGGGTTTTTTTTGTTAAAGATTACGTATCTCCAGGCCCCCGAGAAGCCTTGCTCATGAGGCCTCTCAAGAAAGGGATCTGCCGCAACCCCCACCACACTGCAGCCAGCCCCGCTCAGAGGGAAGGATCACTACCTCTTCTAGCAGCTGCCATCTTCAGAGGCATTTCTGAACGCACTTCTGGTGGCAAAAGGGAGTCTCCAAAGCGGCACGGGAGGCTCAGCACTGCGCTCCCTGCGAGTCTGCTGGCAGCCAGCCGAGCTCTGCCTGCGAAGGGAGCTGCCCGGTTTGCGAGCTCAGGTCCTGATAATGACCACAGTCTCCCACAGGGTCAGCTTAAGGTCTGACCAGAGCCTGCGAGAAGCTGCTGCTACGCCGCCGTTCCCCTGGCAGAACCCAAGAGGCAGGGAGAATTAGAATTTGTTCAGAGGTGTGTCAAAGCGTAACACCTGTGGGCACATCCACTGCCACAAGACGTATGATAAAAAGCCTTCTGAACTCACAGCCCCCTTCCAAACCTATAACCTGCTCTGTGATGCTCCAACATAACTGCAGCACCTTCCCAGGCCTCCTGCACCTCCCTCACCCCCTTGACAGCTCGCATCCCTCGATGGTGGGAGGCTCTAAGCGAAGGAAGGGAACAGCCCACGGAAGACACGCTGCTGTACAGCCAGCCCTTTCGACAGCAGCGGCTGGCAATGACACGCTGAAGGTGTGTGGACCTGCTTCGCTGGCAAAATTGTGTTCACCCCCGCCAAGATAAACGGGGAAATTCGCAGCTCTGAGCGCTGTGGTCTCGCTCTGTCTCCCTGAGGGCTCCCCGGGACAGCAGTACGTCACCATCAGGTTAATGTAGCCTAGGTGATTGCTTACAAAAAGAAACAGCTGGAAACTGCACGTTTAAATTAAATCGTAAATCGTCCTGCATATAAAATCTGTAGGAAAGCCTCTGCTTCTTGGTCCTGGTGAATTGTGAGCTTTGATTTATTTGGTGCACTTGGGGCTTCTTGCTGCGTTCAGGCTCAGGGCATGCATTTTAGGAGAGAGGTGGGTGCCTTTTTCCTGACCAGCTTTGAGGCTGACACGATTCTGTGTCAGGATGGGATCCTGCGGCTTGCTCCAGCCCAACTCCTTGCTTCTGTGCATGGAAATCTGCTTTCCAGACCAGGCCTGCATCCATGCTGTGACTTTGTAGGGTGCTTCATCCTCCGCTTCTGCTGGAAAAGGTCATCCGAAAGAGCACACAATGCTACACTTGCAGAGCCTGAGAGAAGCAGGGACCCATTCCAGCTGGGAGTTGCTTCCAGCACACGCAGCAGGACCAGGGCTCCTGCCTTCCCTGGGCACCACAGCCAGCACGGGCTCCGTGGTATCGTGGTGCCCAGGCCAGAGCAGGAGGCAGCAGGAGCCGAGTCCCGCCTGGTCCTCCGCTTGCCAGCATCCATCTGGGAGAGCAGGTGGCAGCACTGCAGCTCGTCACCTGTGCCAGGCCTGGGCATGGAGATGGTGCAGCTGCGGCCGTTCAGCAGCACGTCGCTGCTCCAAGTAGGTCACCGGCCAACAGGGGGAGGGAACACCACAGCACGTCAAACAGCTCGGGCTGAGATGTTTCAGAGCTGGGAAGCGGAAGGTAAAAACAAGTGGGAGGCTCTAGGACCTATACAGGACACGAAACCTGTGCATCCAAATCCCCGGATCCTCCATAGCCCTTTTCCCAAGCCACTGCCTTGTTTTCAGCCTCACGTGAAGACATCGATGTAGTGTTCATTCAGTTAATTCTTTTATATTCAACTTTACTACATGCTGCCTTTTAAGTTTCAATGTGAAGCAGATTTTATAAGTAAATAAAGTACTTGTCCTGGTATTTTGATTGCAATAGTTCAGGTCTCTGACCCTCCTTCAGAGTGCAGGAGGAGGCGCACAACATTGCCAACTCTCCCCATTTTTTAGCAGTCCCAAGATATTCAAGCTTGCTTATTTTGTTTTCTATGATGTTACTTCTTAAGAATCTCAGCTTTTGCAGCTCCCTCTAACAAGTTTCTAGCACTGATGTTTTAGGGAAAAAAAATAATACAAAAAGCTTCTGAATACAAAACGAGTTCATTCTGCCAATGGAGAGCTAACAAAAGACCAGTTACAAAACAGATTTAAACCCTAAAATGCCATCTTCAGAAGCCCGTTGTGATTTCTGAGTTTTAGCTCCGCTGTAAAGGCTGTGGTTTGGGTACTTACGTTGCTAGTCTACGTTTTTTTCACAGCCAGAGAGACCTGCCTGATGAGAAGGATTCCAGACCAGCGTAATCCTTGAACCCTGCTGTCACTAGAACAAAGTGACACTTGTACGAAATAGGAGCAGTCAGATGTACGGCTCCCCTCTCACTTTTTATTAGGAGAACCTGCTCAAAACATTTGTACCTATTATGTACTGTTGAATGCTTTGGAAGCTCTTTATTTTACATTTTAATAAGCCACAGCAATTATTCACAGTTTTAGATGTAAGACAGGGGACCAAATTAAGCAGAACCAGCAGATACCATTGTAAGTGGGAGCTTGCAAAGGTCAGTCTTAATTACTGAGTTTCACCTGGGATAGGAGAGGCTTGCAGATGTCCTGGGAAATTATTTGTTACAAAATAAGAGCTGATATCAGTTGACATTTATTATGCCCTCATTTGCCACGATTAAGGGAGCCATGAGTGGTAGAAAGGTTGGCTATATTATACACAATATAAAAAAAATGGAATGGGAAGAAGAGATTTTGGATTATAATCTAAAGAATAAATCACTTCATTTTCTCATGACAGTTAGCACACACGAAGTCCAGGTATGTTTTGTGTGATTGTGGCTGCTGCTGCCTAATGCTGAATGCAGTCGGGTGCACATATTCCTCAGAAAAGCCGCGTGCTTCACGTGGCAAGTGTAGGAGGCAATAGGATGGCTCCTTTTGAGCACTGTGGTGCAAGTATAATTGAGGTAAGGAACAATCCGTACCCCTGCAATTAATTTCTCATGAATTTAGGCGAGCCGGTTTCACCTCATTTTCTCCCTCAACCCATTTTGGTCGCTATTTCTCACATAGTGACATAATTCTGTGATGCAGATTCCTGATACTGCAAGGAAAGGGTCCAAATGTTTCTATTTCTATCAGAACTGCTATTAAAAATACTCCGAGTTAAATCTGGTACCCACAGTTAATAAATGGTGCTCCTCCATGGTACAATGAGATAATATTTCCCCTGTCTGTAGTATTTTCCATCCAAAGGAAAGAAGAATCCCCATTTTGGGAAAGAAACTGCTCACTTGGAGTGCTTCCATTTCTGGAGCTGCGCCACGTGAAGAATGCTGGGCTGAGCTCCAGGAGATCTGAGCAGCCGAAAACCGTCCAAAATATCGATGGGAGCTCTGATACTCATCACTGCACACCAGGCCAGATGCATCCCAGAGCCTGCCCCTGCCGCACCGGGGAGCGCTTTTGAAATGGGGGCTTGGAAAGCTTTGCTCAGATCAGCAGTGAGAGCTGAAAATTCAGCAGAGGCTCCTGGTGAGGCCCCAGGTGCAGAGAGCGAGGCTGGCACCATCACAGACCCACCTTTAAGTCCACCGAGATGTTTTTCCCCAACCCCTATGTGCTTTCTCTCTCCCTGCCCTGCTTCTACACCCGTAATCCCCCTTCTCCCAGCCTCCGCCACGCTCACAGCCTCCTGCATGTCAGCACACCAGAGCGCCATGGCCCTTGTACCCCAAGACTTGTGCCACAGACTGTGGCCCAGGGGCTTTGGGACAGCGATGAGTCCAGCCCTCATCTCATCCCAGAGAACTCAAGGAGAGCCCCTAAAGCACAAGGAACATCCCCTTTGCTCCCAGAGGGGTTTCGGCTAGTAGAGGCGCGTTCAGAGCTTAAACCCTGAAAGGTGTGCAAATAGCTCATCCCCGAGCCAGGAGGTGACAGGTGGCCCTGCTAATGGCTAGCAGCTTCCGTGCTCACCAAATTGCTGCTTTCACGTGGCAGCGGGTGGGCTGGCAGGACCGCGTGGCAGCTCTGCACCTTGCTGCGTGCACCGGGCTGCTGGCGAGTCCCTGGGCTGGCTCGGGGGCCACCCCGGCCCCACGGGCATCTCAGCTCCCTCTGCTCCCCACAGCAGCTTCGAGGGTTTCTGCCGTGCCATATCTCAGGGGGCAGACCCCGTGCCTGTCCCCATCTGGAGTCCTGGCTTTGGGGCTGTAAAAACTGACTGCCACCCCTGCCGCACTCCAACTCCTCATCCCACAAGTGCTGCTGGCAGCCTCCTTACCGGCACAGGTGATGGGGTGAGAAATGCAGCTGTGGGATCCTCTGCTAACCAGCTGAGGATGATTCAACGGAGCCAGGGCTTTTATTAGGTTTAACCCCATCAGCCTGACTAACAGCACGAGCACGCTGCCTGGGTGCGATGCTGCAGTGGGATGTGGTGGCTGCAGACTGCATCACGTTGGGATGAAGGGAGTTGGGAGATGCTTCTGTCTAAGCCTTGTGCTGTCCCATTATGGGGCTGAGGCCGCTACCTGTGTGAAAATCCAGTGAGCTGCTATTTCAGCTCTTCGACCCTGAACTGGAAAGTAACGGACCACTCTTGGAGTGATTCTGATCAAACTTGTACGTTTTATCCAAATAGATAGCTCTATTTAAAAATATTTGTATTGCTCTTCTGAAATTTAACTTGATATTAGCTAGAACACAAATATTTCCTAAAATAGCTTGCAATGTTAGCATTGTAACACAGCTACCAAATCTTAAGAGTAATCAGGAAATCCTGCAGAACCACAAGTGGAAATAACTGCTTCGGAGTAACTTTGTCAGGAAGGAGGTAGAGAAGGTACTTCATAAGGAAACAATAGTAAACCTCAAGTCATGAATGAAAACGATCATGAAACAGATTTTTAAAATAAAGAGATTTTTATTGGACTAATATATATATATTAATTATCATTTCTAAAAGTGAGCTGTCACCTTCAGTGAGTTTTAGATTCATAAACTCCTTAGACCCTTTGGGAACATTAATAAATGTTTGCATGTCCTGGAGAGATCTTCATAAAAAAGAAAATCAAGACAAATATTGCCAGCCCCAAGGATTTCATAGCCCCTTTCAAAAATCTACATCCCAGGAATAATAAGATTGAATTTTAAATAATAAGCGTAACTTTCTCCTGGAATTCTAATGTCTTGAAGACATTATTAAGATTTTTATGATGAGGCAGAATAGAAACCTAGAGCCAATCTGCTCAATATAGCTGCGCTGATTTAACACAGTAGCAAATCAATTTAATTAGATCAGTGATTATACCTTATGTGAGCACACCTTCATGCTAGAGGAGGCTGAAACGAGTGGGAAATTACTTGTTGGGTTTAGAAAAATGAACCCAACTGCAGACTTACACCTCCCATTCCCCCCAAAAAAAGAAAATAAATGAATAAAGCCCGCGACACAACAGCAAAACATCTATTTCTTTAAAAACAGACCTTTTTTTTCTGGACCAAAATACGGAGTGGGGCAGGCAGGCTGCGAGGAGGGAAGGTGCCGTAACGTCCGGTGTCAAGGCAGCCAGGGAGAGGTGGATGGAGGAACTCCAGCGGGGTAACCCCTGGACCCCGACCACCGCCAGCAGCCCCCCGGGTCCACAAGAGCAGGCAACACAGAGCAGCACGGACCGCAGCCAGCCAGGGGATCGCCCAAGGGATCGAGTCTTGGATCGGTGCCATCTACATCTATATCTATATTTATATAGAAAGGGATAAACAGACACAATCACGGCTTTAGAGAGCTCTGATGCTATGGAGATAGCACAGCAGCGTGGGTAAGCAGCTATCTGAACTGCCGTTTAATTTAATCTAAGGCTGCTGACGGTGATGAGGGTGCTTCCTTTTTGTTACTGGTTTGGTCATCTGCAAGAAGCTCTGCGCGAGCAGACCCCAGTGCTTGCGTGGGAAACCAGGAGCGTAACGTGGCATGGATACAGGCAGCCGGGGGCAGGATCAGTGCTTCTGCTCTCAGGTCGGCAGCATCCGAGCCTCTCTCCACGCAGCCCCGAGGTGCTGGCAGCACCTGCGGCACAGACAGCAGGTACTTCCTAAGCCCTTCACCAGGGGGGTGCATCCGAATTCAGCACGGCACAGCGATTTCCACCCACACTGCCCACAAAAACCACAGCCCCTGCAGTCCTGGGAACCGGTTTTTGGTGATCGTGCTGAGAGCAAGCTAGATCAGAAGGAATAAATAGAAGGTCTCCTGCGTGACTTGATGCTAATGGGCCCAACATGGCTCAGAGAGGGGTTGGACGGGTTTTCCCAGGCATGTGGGCAGAGCTGGGGCACACGAGATGCTGGGGTGCAGGATGTGTCACGTAACGGTGCGGCCACCTGGCACTGGCAGCTCCTGACTCATGATCCAGAAGAGTTGGCAGTGCCGCCTCTGGCCTGACCGCCAGTGCGCTGCCTCCAACGGCACCCCTCTCCGCTGCCTGGGGGGATCCCATGGGAACGCCCGCCCTCGGCGCATGGGGATGGAGAGGTGCTGAGCTCTGTGAGGCCACGGATGTGAGCCCATCGGGGTCTGGGGGCAATGGCAGGGTGAGGAAGAGCAGGGGGCTTTGCCAGCAGGACAGGCAGGAGCGATGGGCTGGGTTGCTTTGGAGGCAGGGGTGCAGGTACTGCTCCCAGGCACAGCAGGGAGCAGCACCCAGCCCAGCACTCGGACATCAACCGCGCTGCGAAACCGCATCCCATACAGACCCTGCCCAAAGCCCACCGTGTCCTGGGTCCTGCTGTGCTCTGGCTCACCCTGCTCTGCTCTGACTGCACCAGCAGCTCTGGAGTTACTTCTGATTTACACCTCACCTGGCCTCATTTTTTTTTTCTCCTTTGTACCAAATTACAGGCATGTGTCTGAGATCCAATTATTTTCCTGGCCGTTATAAAAGCTAATAAACTTCAGCAACGCCTCTGGAAGCCCCAGCCGCCCTCTTTGTGTGTCTGTGCAGTCACCAGGGCAAGAAGCATCCATACCGTCAGCACATACACACTGCTACAGGCACCCTGGGGGCAGTCAGGATGTGGTTATATTGCTTAAGACCATGCAATGCAATCGCTTGGCCAGTAATTTAAATATAATGCAGCTGAATAGCACCGACCCAAATTGCCATGAGCAAGAGAGAGGAGAGGCAGGTCTGGGGGCAGGAGCAGCAGAGCAGGCAGAGATATTTTCTGCTTCAGTTAGGGAAGGATATTTGCTGGCCCCTGAGCACGAACTGAAATTTATTGGCAAGAAGGTGCTTTTGCCCTTTTTCCTTCATTCTATTCCTATTTTGACCAGGGTAATCTCACCAGGATGAATTGCAGCTCCTTGCCCAGTGGGTGAGATTTCAAAGTCTGGTGTCCTTCACTAAGCCTGGGCAGTTTTTGTCAAGCTGAGCCCATTTTCAGGCATTAGAGAGGTTGGGGGTGTTCCTGAACGGGTGCTTTCTGCTGCTTGCCTCACTTCACCATTTCCCCAGGGTGCAAACCCCGCTTGCTGTGAATCCTCTGCCCCTCCTGCCCTAGGGCAGCTGGGGCAGCAGGGAGGGAGGTGGCGACTGGCAGAGTCACACCAGCATGTCCCTTGCTCCATGTCCCAAGGGCAGCTGCCCCTTTCCTTGGAGCAGCTGACGGTCAGAGTCACCGACAAAGGCAGGAGATGCCCCGAATACAAGTGCAGCCGGCTGGAAATCTCTGCAGCCCTCGGTGCCCTGACCTCTGGGGCCCCGGCCTCGCATTAGCATTGCCTTTGTGCTGGAAGGGGCTTTGCTGGCTCCTAGCACTGCTGCCCGATGGAAGGATCTGGATGCGATCAGCTTTCGGGCGACGGGGGGCGATAGATAGGAGCTGCTCGCTGCAAACATCTGGATTGCAGAAGTCCCAGCAGACGTGCTCAGGAGCATGGCTGGGAGAGAGGCTCTGCAGCTGAGCAGCTGCAGCTCAGCGCTGAGGCTTTGCGACCTGATTTATCACCAGCCCTCTGCCTGCTCTAGGGCGGTGTTGCAGGGACCTCAGTGCAGAGCCAGCTCAGCTCTCCCCACGTTCATTTTTCAGAAGGGAACCCCGAGCCCCACTCTCCCCGATGGCCCTTCGTGGCCGCAGCCAAGTCACCAGGACTAGCGAAGGCTGGGGGACCACGGTCAGGACGTGCAGGGGGCACAGGGCTGAGCAGGCAGGGCTTTGGAGCCAGGAATAATCAGCAAGCGCAGAGCAGCCAGCGCACGCGTGTCGCGCGTCTCCTCTGGTCATTAAAGAGCCCTGCAGAGCAGATCCGTGGTGTTCCACGTGTGACTGCTGAAAGCTCCTGGTATCAAATGTCAGAAACGCCTGCCTTGCCAGTGCTTGGAGCTGAGGGCACCTGCTTGGATTTTCTTGCTTTCAGACTGATCATTTTTAGAATTCAGAACTTGCAACCTCTTTTATTTTTTCACATTTCATTCATCTTGGTGGTTGAAAATAGCCTACACAGTTTCAATTCTCTTTTTTTTTTTTTCATTTTTGTTTTTTAAAATCATCAGTTTCATTCTCAGACAACCCCTTGGCTGCAAAAAAATAAATGTGTCTTTAAGAGCTCTGCCTTGGTTTAAAAGCTTCTGGGAGCATGGCCCAAATAAGTGTTACCTCTCTGTGCCCTGTGCCCATAAATCCAGCCTCTGTGCCCTGGCTGCCAATCTTTCCCACAGCTAGCCAAAATCTGAAACCAAGTGATACAGAGTAAGGGCTTATTTTTGCAATTAATAAAGTGATTAACAGAGGTGATTCAGAATTGGCAGAAAACTCCTGGGCTGTGTGTGCGGAGGCTGCTGTGTGTATGGGACAAGGGAAGCACTGTGGCACCGTGTTCACCCAGCCCCGGTGACAGAGCCGCATTGCTGCATCCCCATCCTGCTCTCCTTCAAGCACGTTTCTAACTAAAAAATAAAGGTGGAATGAGATTAATGTTTTAGATAAAAATATGCCCGTAGTAGTTACATGTCTCTGTGTGCAAAGGCGACAAAATGTGCCAGCTAATGCACGGCTGCATCTTTGAAAGGAAGATAAGAAGCTGCGCCTATTAACGCAGGAAGAGAGAGGGGGTGCAATCAGATATTGCTGGTGAAGAACAACTGTTAAGACTGACTGAAATCAAAACTGCAAGAAATCTTTTCTGTCGGCTCCATGCTGCAAACTTTTCCCATGCACGGTACGTCCGATGGAGCTGTAGCCCAGGGCAGAGCTGGGGTGGGCTCGTGGGCTCTCCATTGTCACAAGCCCTGGGCTCCGATGAACATCCTGGAAGCTGGGTTAATTATTGGCCTTGCCATACATAGCTGCTGTCATCCTCTTCTTCACATGCCTGATGCTGGGTCAGCACCTGGGAAACGCCTCTGCGGGTGCATCTCTTCAGGCACTGCTCCTCATCCCCCTTCCTCGGCTCGTGGCTGAGTCCTCGACCACTCGGACCAGGAATGAAAATAAACAGCGAGTCACAGCTCCGCTGCGGGCAGCTCGAGGCCTTTGCTTGGGTTTGTTTACAGCAGAAACAAAGTTATAACAGGAACCGAGATTTTTGCTCTTTGCATTTGAAATGTCACCCAGGGGACATCAGTGTTATTGCTGTTATTGTAAATGCACACCTTGAGCTCTTCCCTCTGTGATCCTGCCGCGCGCGGGGATGCTGAAGCTGATCCCCTGCCCCGCAGGGGTCGGCCATCCAAGTTTCCCTCCTGGCAAACGAATTGTGGTGGCACGAGCCAGACATCCTCCACCTGTACAGCTCCCTTTGTGCACCCACGTACTTCCACTTAGGCTCTTAAAATCGACTTTGCAACACTGAAGTTCCTCCTGAGTGTTGTGATTTATTAATGACTAACTACTATATAGCTGAGAGCAGTTTTTTTCAGAATATTTTAAACTATTCTTGTTACTGGTAAGTTTGGAGTAATGCCCACAGGAGCTGGGCTGTCACAGCCAGGGATCTTCCTTGCTGGGTGCTGAGCAGACACAGGACAAGAGGACAACTGCAGCCCTGAAAGCTGAGCTAAAACATGGTTTTCTAGGAGACCTGCCGGGCTCCCCTGTGCCCAAAAACTCATGGCAGCGGCAGGAGGGCCTCAGGTGAGCAACACGTGTGGCCTGAGTAGGTGCAGTTGGTGCTGCACATGAAAAGACCTTGGGTCTCAGAAACGAAGCCTCGGATTTCTCCCGGGGTGATGTGCTTTTGGGAGAGTAACAAGCAGGAGATCGCAGGGGGCTGTTTCAGGTCATGCACCTCTCATTCTTGGCTCCAGCAGATCAAAGGCCTTGTCCCCAGCCCAGCATCACTCTCAGTGTGGTGGCTTTGGCCATCCTCAGCGCTGGCCAGGCAGAGCAGGGCTCTCGAGTGGCTCCCACACAAATGGAGGCCGGTGGAGATGATCTGGCCTCCTCCTCTGATCCTCCAGGTCGCTGCCACGACACAGCAGCGTGGTGCAGAGCCCGGGCCTGGCACCACGCCGAGCTGATGGCCCTCACGCTCGCTCCGACGCGGCATCAGAGGCCTGCTGCAGGGAAGGGCCGCGGTCTTCTTTGTTTCAGATGGTCACATTCACTCCTCCTTGAAAACACTCTTTTTCTTCCTCCTCAGCAGGAAAAAGAAAATAAATTAAAATGCTGCAGGAAAGGATCTGGAACTTGCTAATACGTGCACCCGCCTCTCGGGGCATTTATCAATCTTCCCGTGACGTTCCCATGGAGATGACCCACTATGCTGTTCTCCCATCCTTCCATTTCAGAGCTCTTTAACCTGCCGCACAGGCAGGAAAAGTTTAAAAAACCAAATCTCTGCAAATCCGTCTCGCAACAGTTCTTTTGGGAAGGGAGCTGTGGAGCTGTGGACCTTCCGCAAGCCCTCTCCTCTGCAGCGGGGTGCGGAGCTGCTCCTGGTGAAGGATCCTTCCTGGTGAAGGTGGTGAAGGGTCTGGGACACAAGTCCTGTGAGGAACTGTGAGGGCTGTGAGTCCTGTGAGGGCTGAGGGAACTGGGGTTGTTTAGTCTGTGGAAGAGGAGGCTCAGGGGAGACCTCATTGCTCTCTACAGCTACCTGAAAGGAAGGTGTGGGGAGCTGGGGGTCGGCCTCTTCTCGCAGGTAACTAGTGATAGGACTGGAAGGAATGGCCTCAAGTTGCACCAGGGGAGGTTCAGGTTGGAAATGAGGAGACATTTCTTCTCAGAAAGAGCAGTCAGGCATTGGGACGGGTTGCCCAGGGAGGTGGTGGCGTCACCGTCCCTGGGGGTGTTCAAGGGAAGGTTGGACGTGGTGCTTAGGGACATGGTTTAGTGGTGACATTGGTGGTAGGGGGACGGTTGGACCAGGTGACCTTGGAGCTCTTTTCCAACCTTTGTGATTCTGTGATTCTATGAGCCCAGGGGAGGTTCAGCCCCTCGGGAGGAAGGAGCAGGCCGATACCTGCGTCCATGCTTGCCCTGGTGCTACCTCCCTGTGGCTCCCTGTGGGCTGTGGATAGAAAGGCAGCAGCCCTGGGGATCCAATTAACTATATATATATTTATATATATGTACCTTGGGAGGCAGCATCATGCAAAAGTCAGGGCTGTGTCTGCTGAGGGACCGCTAGTCAGCAACCGACGCTACGTGGTTAGAAAAAGTCCTCTAATGGTCGCATGCTGCTTTGTAAGGGCAAACTTTGAGAGGGACAGGAGGAAAATACAGCTGTTGAGTGAATGTATCGCCACTCAATGAATTCCTCACTTTTTTGAATCATCTTGGAAACTTTGGGGATGAAAAGGTGTTGAACTATGTTGCTACAAATTCCCAGCGACTGCATCACAGGGCTGGCATTGCAGCATAAAAGAGCACTCTCATTTTTGAACATGCCTAGCCTGTTGCTTCCCAGTTCCTAAACCAGCAGGACATACTCTATGACATATTAGTGTTCTAAGAACAATCCCTAAACCCACAAAAGCAGCAGCTCTTACACCACGTAGAGCCACAAGCCGTAGAAAACTCCAAGAGCCGCTGTGGAGATGGGCCAGGGCCCCGCATGACCCAAGATTTGCACAGTTCACGGTGGCAGAGGTAATGACCACGTCCTGCATTGAGGCAGATCCTGCCTGTGGGAATGTCACAACCCCACAGCGATGCAGCCACAGGTACCCGAACACGGCTTGACCCTCAAGCTCTTCCCAACTGTAGCTGCGTGATGGGCTGGGCAGGGAGAGGACGCGTGGAGCCAGTTACGTGGGACGCCACGTTAGGGGCCGTTCTGATCTGCACATGGGACCTGACACGTCTCCACGGGTCAGATCTGCCATGGATTTCCCATGGGATCCTCTTTCCACACATGCACAATCTCTTTGTACCGTGCCCGTCGTGCTGATCTCTGCCTCTTCCCCTTCCCTTAAATCTGTCACTGGCAGCTCCACCGTAGCCCGCTACTTCCAACTTCATAGGCTGAAACCCTTCTGTGAAAAAAAAAAAAAGGAAAAAAGAAAAAAGAAAAAAAAAATCACCCTGGGCCCCTGACACTACTATCATTCTCCTTAAGTGTGTGTTAAAGACGCTATATAAAAATAAAATGCATCTTTTCTGATGACACAGAATCCTAGTCTTAAAATGTAATTTATAAGGGAGGCATAAATCGCGAATAGCTAGCATTGCTTTTGCTAACTCATGAGAAAAAGCCTTTGTTCTGAAATCTTGCCTATGGTATTATTGGCGGCAATCATTCTTCCGAAAACTGCACCAAGTTTCATCCCAGCTCCCCTGCAGCCATCACTGGAGTCATTTCGCAGCGAGCCCTGCCTGCTTCCAGGCAGCGTTTGGTCAGGATGCGCTTGGGCCACAGGTGGACTGGATTTGGTAGGTGCCATTCCCTCTGCTCCAGCACCCAGGGGATGGGAACTCTGGGCTCACTCCAGACCCGCCTGAAGTTCAGCTGTTTTGACTGAAAGTCAGCAACAGTCCAGGTGCACTTGGTAAGATTTATTTTTTTTTTCCCATACAATTGTCCCAGCATTTTGAGATTCAGCTTTATAACTGTGTATTTTCACCACACAAGAAAATATTTACAAACAGAGCCTAATGAAGTCAGATATTCAACTCGGCTGCAGGGGATTTTGAACAGTAACGCCTGCTATTTCCTTTGAAAACCATTGCCCTAGGTACCAATGATCTGCTCAGCTCACCCCTGCTCTCTTCAAGCTCTAAGTCCCCAAGCTCCATCCCCCGTAGCCATGATGTGGCCCCAGCTTTATGTATACGTCTATCAAAAATACAACACAGGTCAGTCTGAAATCTGTTTGCAGAGCAGAGCTGCTCAGCTCCGTTCAGCTTCGACTACACACGCTTGTTTTTCAAACATGGCTTAAATCAGCTGCTCCGGAGGCCAACGGGATACGAGCTGGAGTTTCCCACTTCTCATTTGGGAGAAAAACAAAACAAAACAAAACAAAACAAAAAACACCAGGCTGCAACTTCCCATGTTTTCTGTTGTGCTGATGTGGTGGCGGATGGGTGCTACCTGCTCTGACCACCAGGACACGATTTATGGGGTGCTACACCACTCCCATCTCCTCCTACCTTCTGCTCTCCAGCTGCCTGCCCTTTTACTCTGACACTGAGACCTGACAGATCCACAGGGTCCAGAGACTTTGCCGAAATTCCTTCTGACGGACTTCCACTGAAGGCAGTGAAGTGACAGAACTGATGCTGAGGGAGGCTGAGGACTGGTACTGGGGGGGTCGCTGTCAGGTTGGGGAAAAGAGTGCTCAGGAGCAGAGAGCTGATCCTGCTGATCCGCCCCAAGGAGTGACACAGCCTCCAGAGAACTTCTCCGGCCGTATTTACAGTCAGATTCCTCAGACGCACGGGGTTTGCAGTGGAAGCCCTTGCTGAAGCAATACCATCCCCACGGACCCTGCATCACTGTGCGGCTGCTTTCTTGCCTCCCCACGCTCTTGCAGGAGCCGTCAGCTGGCAGAAACGCCCAGGGCCAGCGTAAAGGCGAGAGGCCGAGCGGGGAGCGGGGCTGTGTCCAGGCCTCCTTCCGAGCCTCCGACAGGGAGAAATCCCCGAGCAGGAGGAGAAAGCCCGGCGGCGCCGAGCACCACCTCGTGGCGCAGGGCTGGCAGGGATGGATCCTGCACGGATCCTGCACGGATCCTGCACGGGTCCTGCACCGCTGCAAGGATCCTGCACCGGGCATGCACAGCTGCACAGCACCGCACCGCTGCCGGCACGGCATGGTGCTGCGTGCCCTGCGCGCTGCTCCACACACAGCACACTGCTGGACTGCCTGCATGCTGCTGCCTGCCCTACCTGCCCCTGCATGGGCTGGACCCAAAGCACACCGCTATAGGGGCTGCGCTACCAAGGGGCACTATTTTCTGACACCCCGTCACCCGGACACGTCTGCTCTTCCCACTTGGGCTTAGCAGCGCTGGGCACCAGGGAAGCTCCTGCTCCACCTTTAGCTGCAGGAATCCCCCCACAGCATTCAAACAAGTCCACGCTGGCTGAAAAGGGCATTTCTTCGGCTTCTCATGGGGCTGGCACGGGCAGAGCCGCTTGCTGCCCTTCCCACCCACAGAAATCAAACCTCGGCAAAAAGCTGTGAGGAGTTTTACAGAAAAAGAAACCAAAGGCTTGGAAACCTCTGCCAGAGGGGCACAATCCCCAGATTATTGCCTCCACCTCTGTTCCGGCAGTGCTTTGACCCCCTTCCATCTGCAGCCCTACAGCTCGCTGCTCCGGCTGGGGCGTCTCCTTAGTTTTAAGCAAAAGGTTTATTCTGAGGTTGTCCTCCCTTGGGATTGGGCTAGGAGCTTGTGATATTCCAGGGATATTTTATGGCACGTGTTTCTAGGACTAAGCCTTTACAAAAGTAAAATCATTTTTCCTTTAAAAAAGGAAAGAAAAGGAAGGCCCCTGTTTTCTCAGTGCTGAGAAGAGCTTGAAAACAAGCACAGGTCTGGGGTACGACCCCATGGGGGGCTGTTGGGTGTCTCAGAGGCTGCACAGGCCCCTCATGCACCCAAGGGAGGGCAGCGAAGCCGAACCCCCTTCCCACCTCCCTGCCTCAGTTTCCCCCAGGAAGGCGAGGGGCACGGCGCTGCCCCCACAGCCGGCAGAAACTTCGGTGCACAACGGTGGGAGTCCGAAAAACGAGGCCCATTGTACCGAAACTCCTCTCTGCACCGAGATTTATGGCACGACCACGGGGGAGAGCCCGGGACCACGGCTGCAGACCCCCAGAAGATGGCACTCTTGGTCTGCAGATGGAGCCCGGCTCGCTCAGGCTGGGCCCCGCCAGCGAGCCCATAAATAGCCCTGGACGGGCTGTCAGGCTGCCTGATTTAGGGACCAGGAACAGGGAAACTGTATAAAGGGTTCTCAGAAATTAATTTTTCTAAAATGGGAGAAAGATGAAGCTAAGTAATTTTTTTCCTGCCCCCTCCCTTGCAAGCCTCTTCCTTGCGAGGCAGGTAAATCTAACTCCTTTGCTGTGGCTGCCCCGGTGGGGTCAGGGGGGTCTTGGGGCAGGGGACAATCCTGCCACCCCTGCTGGTGGCTGTCACACCGCCCTCCTGCCGCCCTGCACCTTGGCAGCCCAGGCAGACGACAGCAGTGACATGGGACAAGGCGCCCGCTCCCTGCCCTGCCAGAGCATCGTCACCCCTCCAAGATCCAGGGAAGGAGAACAACCCAAAGTGCCTCTTTCTTGTCCTGCCCCAAACCTGCTCAGTGTAAATGATGCCCTAATTATTGAGCACTGCCGGCCCCCTATGAATTATGGCTCTGTCGCTGTTTGCTCCCCCAGGAGGAGGTAAGGTAATTTTTGCAGCATCTCCGCAGCTGCACGCCTTGCACAGCAGCGCTGGTGCTGATAAACCACGCTAAAACATTTCCAAACAAGGATTTTTTTTTCATCATTTCTGCCTTGCATCTGAACTATTACTTGTGCAATAAGTTCGTTATTCACTGCTGTTTTGAGTGTTCTTTCTTGGTAAGAGATGCTGCTGTTAAAGCATTAATCACACGCCGTCCACCTACATTCCCCCTCCCTCCACACTCCTGACCCAGGACAGGGCAGCGGCGATGTCCGGCCTCCTGCAACACGCTGCGATGTGGCAACGTGCTGCTGCTGCGTGCTGCTCGGTGCCAGAGGGGGCTGCATTGCACTGGCAAGGGAGCTGTACTCACCACGCAGCTGTGTAGTACTGGGGTGGAGAAACAAAAAATCAAGTAAAACAACAACAGAGGCTTAGTTCGAGATCTCTCAGATGTCCAGACAAAATAAGATGCTCTCTCCCAAAGAATATATGTGCTACATCTGATATTTTCAGAGTAGAAAGCAAAGAGAGACAAGTCCAGAGTGAGTCACTGGCAGGGCTGGCAGCAGGGTCCCAGGGTGATGGGAAATAGCCAGTTTGTTACATTTACATGTGGTTCTTAATACAGAGAACATCAGTGCCAAAAATACCTATGTAAAACAAGGCTAAGGGAGTTCAGGCCCAGAATATTCACCACGGACCTCATCCAGGGGTAGATGAAGAGGAGAAAAAACCTTTAAGATAATGGGATTTATTTTAAGAAAGACTCTATTTTCAGTAAAAGATCAGAAGGGGGAAAAATGTCTTCTACATATGCACTTATGGGCAAGCATCAAGGTGAGAAATTTAGACGGTGCTTCTGTTTTAAGCCGAAAATGCTGGAGAAAGTACCCAAATTATTTTCCAATTGATTTTAGGAAAAGAAAAGTGCCATCAGAGCTGAGCAGCCCTGTGCGCTTGGTGCCTTGTATTGCTCTGCAGCTCAGATCTCACAATGTCAGTGGGCTCTGTGGGATTTCTTAGGAAAGGACCCCAAAATGCCCAGCCTGTTCCTGCACTGCTCCGGTAATGCCATCACCTCGGTGAAACACCTTGTAATACCTCTGTAGGGAAGGAGGATCACACTGACATCTCAGCTGTGCAGCCTGGAAACACGGCACAGAACTGCCTGAAGTGTCATTCGAGGAGTTTGCTCCTTGGGAGGACACGATCACCAGGTAGAGCTGTTTGATAGAGTCACTTCATCCTCCTGTGCAGGGCAAGGGCACTGACCACATCTTTGTCGAGGCAGAAATCCTCAGAATCTGTATTAGCCAGTAACTATAGCCTGCAGATGTAAAAAGTGTTTTCAGCAGACAAAACTGAAAGATCAGATATGGGGGCTTAGTACCTTGTTACTTAAAAGCACCCCCCTCCCCCCTTTTTTCCCCTTTCCTGGGAAATTTGATATTTATCAGCTCCTTACTGCTGTTTTATTATCCACAGTGAACTCCTTTTTCTTGCATTTGGGTTGTTCGTGCTCTGTAGAACACACTTTGAAACACCAAGCTGCTCTCCAGCTTCGGGGGTGCAACGAGGTCTGGTGAGGGTTTGCAAATGCCCACAAAAACCGGCCGAGCCAGGAGCATTTTTACCTGATCTGAATCACACGGTCAGGCCATTTGTGCAATGTCCGGTGCTGGAAACGTGAGAAATGGACTTGTTTCCTCGGTGTGCAATGTCAGGACCCGTCCCGAAATCAGACAAACGAAGCCATTTGCTTGCCTTAATCAAGGCATCTCGTTACAGGCTGGTCTTAGGAGCAAGTATTAAACATACTGTACTGTGGCATTATTTATGACTTGCACTGACACTGCATCACTCTGTTATCCATACTTATAGAAAAAGACCCACTGTAAGTATAATTAGTTAATAAATCACCATGAGTGATAAACAGAATGATGGATGCAGGTTTCAGTTGATCACTTTTTTATTAAGGAGAGATAAATCAGCATCATATTGTTGCTGTAAACCTTTCAAATTGGTCAAAAAATCTTGCCATGCTGAAATGCAGCAAGGAGGTGATTAACATGTCAATTGTGCAGCAACAAATTGCACCTGATAATTGATATCAATCAATCCCTTTAATTTCTCCTCGATGTAATGGGTGTTACACATCATCCTGTTCTCCTGCCTTTCAGCACAGCTTCTGCAACCTTTCCTCTGCCAAAGACCTCTCCAGGCTTCTCCTCCAGCCTCGGCCCATCTCCCTGGGGCTGCTGCAGCTCCTGGAAACCTCCAAGACTCCTCCAGGCAGCCCTGCGCTGCTCTTGGTCGCTGCTGCTCCGGTCCCCAGCTATCAAGGCAGGGCAATGGAGTTGCTCCACCACCTTTTGGTTTTATTTTTGCTAGTGACACCACCTGGTGCTCACAGCACTCAAGGAGCAAGGTCTGGCTCTCCACAAATGTTGCTGCAACCCTGCTCTGCGTGGTGGGTGCCCTGCTCTGCATTAACCCGGTGCAAGCCCAGGTGCTGCTGGCCCCGTATCCCCAGGGGCAGGGAACTGTGCCTTCCCTGCACCACGTGCAGCTGCATTCAGCCACCCAAAGACCCACCGTGCCTTGTTCCCTCCCCAGGAAGCATCCCAGGGTCCTCCCCGAGCTCAGGACACCACAGGCACTGCTTTAATCCACAGCTCCCTTCAGATAGAAACTTGGTCTCTGTTACCAACTCAAACAGTTTCAAGTGCAAAATTGCACCTGCAGCTAAAGGCAGGGGACAGAAATCATTTGGGAATTACTTCAGCTATGGTTTTACATGGCTGTAGGGAATGGGGAAGGCTTGCTTTGGAGCAGCTGGAGAGTTTGGCCTGATGTGTATGCTCAGGGGAGAAGAGCAGCGCTGGGTTTGCCTCCTGGAGGGGCTCTGATACCCAGCTCTGTTTGGGGAACAGCGCTATACACGCTTTCTGCCACGGCCCCAAGCGAGGCTGTCGCTTCCTCTGTAAGACCACGCAGACCTTTTTCAGCCTGTGCACTTGCATGGCAAAGTCCAACCTTTAGGAAGAATATTATTAGAAACAATTATTCTTTGTATCACATGCGTAGCTCATTTGCAGTGGTCCAAGCCCCCGGTGCTGCCTGGACAAGGATCCGCAGGGTGCCCTCGGCCACTTCTCTGCTGACCCACACAAAGCTGAGCAGCTTCGCAGCACGCTTGCTGAGTTGGGCTTGGCTTTGAGCTACGAGGGGATCTTTAGGGCTAGTTCACATCAGCTGGGGGATGCCCACGTGGCTCTGCAGAGGTAGTGGAGCAATTTCAGCTTCTGCACGTGGAGGATGTGGGTGGCAGCTCCAGTTCCCATCCGCATTCAGTCTGCAGCTCTGGCTCCTTCTGCCTTTTTCTGTTTCATCATGGTCTCCCTGTGTGCACATCGAATCTGTCAGGTCTCATATCCCCATGACATAGCATCCTCTCATATTATACTTGCCATAATACAGAGAAGATGAATATTGCCCCATAAATGCCTCTTAAGTTAATGTAAAACTACATCTCGCTACATCATGTATTCAACAAGCCGTCATTTTCCTCATAAATTTTGAAGAGCATTTTAGCTTCTTGAAGCAATTGGCTTGTGCGTCCGGCTGGGAAATAATCACAGCCCCCGGCCCAGGCTGGGTGCGGGGCTGTAAATCAGCCCCAGGCTGAGCAGTTCAGCCCTCCCAGCCCGAGCACCCGCGCCTGCTGCTGGCTGCTTTTATGGCCTCAGCTCAGCATCAGTGACCCCGCTCGGCAGCCAGCCCTCTAAATCAGCACCAGGCAGGTGTCAGTCCAAGGAAAACAGCCTCACTGCTCTCTTTGGGGTGGAAAATGAAGATTTCTGGTGCTGTAGTGTTGGTCTGGTACAGCAGAATCATCACTCAGGGACACGTTTGGCACTACAGGGCTGCAATGCTTTATTTCACTGGGGTATTCCCACTCCTGCTGGGGGGTGAGTACACAGTGCTGGAGCCATCCAGCTTCTGAATGTGCTCCAGATCTGCCATTTTTGCGCAGGACCATCAACCCAGCAACCTTCCTGGCAGCTGAGAGGCACGCTCCAAGCTGCAAACTGTGTGAATCCTTTTTGGTGAACGTGGACCAAAAGGAGGAAGCTCTCACCTTGGCTGCTCTGCTTGAAGGAAGCTCTGAAGGTTTACAGGACTTGCTTTAAAAACACCACGATAGAGAAAGGTGCCCAAGCACCTTGATGGACCTGCCTTGCTAGAAATAAGACCACGAGCTGCTCACTCCTGCATTCTCCAAGGGTTAATAGAGACCAGGGAAGCGAGAGCAGCCAAACCCTCTTCCCAACACACGCCAGCCCCTTTTTCTGGTAACCACCGTGACCTTTAAACCACAGCAGCAGGCTGAGCTCCGCAGCAGATGAGTTTCCAGGCCTCCCTCGGCGGTCATTCCCCCCGACAAAACTCGTCGTGCACTTTGGCATAAATAGCTAGCTCCAGCTTCTCTTTTGGGGAGGTTTGTCAGGAATGATGCAGGCACATACACGCTGCATGCCCGAAGTACACTTACACGCGTCTTGAATTAGGCCCTTATTTTTCCCATACACCGCTTCTGCTGCCAGAGGCAGAGGAAGCCCTGCTAACACCAACAGCATCTTGTCATCACGCTTCTCCTCTCTGACAAAACCCTCCCTCTGCAGTCGAGGTTGTATTTGCCGTGGAGCCAGACACAGACACAATTTTTGGGCAGTGCCTCCTGGCAATGGCGAAGCCCACCAAACCCCAAAGCCCACCAAACCCCAAAGCCCACCAAACCCCAAAGCCCACCAGCCCCCGGCTGTGCCCACCCTGGTGCCCCTGCAGCCGAGCTGCCCGCAGCATCCCTCGAAGGGAATCAATTTCCTCCCGACCATCGCTCCTCCGCAGAATTGCCTTTTGGGAAGCTTCAACAACACCAATTCCCTCCTGCATTCACGTACCCCTGAACGAATGACCCTGCTAGTGGTGCAGTTTTTCCCTTCGCCCGCCTCCCCCCCTTCCTTCTCCCCCCTAACTTTGATTTGATCAGGCCAAATCTGAAATGATGTGTGAAAGTAATGATATTTTGTAATTAAATCTCTGGTGATGGCGCCTCTAATTTGTGGTACATGCATTGTTCATAAGGAAAAAGGCATCAATTCATTTTCTGACTGGCTACTCCAGGGACTCGTAATTAGACCCAGTTCATCTCTTGCTGCCTTGCATATTAAAGAGCTACTGAAACGCAAAGGGAATTTGGGAAAGGGTTTTTTTTTTTTAAACCTTCTAATAATGTTAGCTCAATTAGAAACTCAGAAATTAAAAAAAAAAAAAAGAAAGTTCTGGATCATCCAGAAAACAGAGGCTGAATTTTTAGCAAGCTGGCCAGGTCAGGGTGTTCACTGACCCACTGTGAGACCAGGGATCAGTTTTCCCTATTCCCTGTGAAATTGCGGTATTTTTGGTAGGATTTGTGGAAGAAAACCACACTACATGAGGCACAATCCTGTCTTAAGATGCTGCTTTTCTGCTCGGTCTCCAAAATGAAAGGGAGAAAACTTTGGCTCGCTACGATTTGAAGCAGATCAAGGAAACACCTCGGAGAGCACGCTGCTGGGGGCAGGGAGATGAGCGAGCAGGCACACAGGTTGTTCTGCGGGATCAGTGCTATAAATGCTTGTTTACATTCTGCACTATTGTACATTCACAGAATTTGCTGGGAGATATTTTTTTTTTTAAACTGAGTCTTGGAAGGAATACAGTCAGTTCTGTCGTATTTACCAAATAACATAATAAAAGCAAATTCAGAAGGTACCGGCAATTACAAGCACCAACCCCCAAAGATTCCCCAAGCTTCCCACTTACAGCAGCCTGAGAAACTACATTCCCATCCCACAAGGATTTAAGAACAAGTTCTCCCACTGAACTATTATAAAGTTGAATTCTCAAAAGCACTTGTGTCCTGATCACCCAGAAAAAAAAAAAAAGTCACTTGGGTCACAAGTATTTTGGTCGCGACTTTTTAACACTTAAAATAGATTAACCTTGTTGGTGTTTGCTTCCAAAGGGGAAGTTGCTTCAATTTAAGAATCAAATGCTTTAGTGCAAAAATGCCAAACCCAGACACTGACATTTTCAATGCTTTTCTTCCCCTTCAGTCACTTGTCAAAGGAAAATGATTTCTGGGGGGAGTTTGGCAATTATTGACAGCAACTTGCTGACTGCAGGTGACCTATTGGGGCCATGCCCGCTGCTGCAAGCCCCTTGTGCTGGTGGCACCCGGCTGCTCGACGCACGCCAAGAAGCACCACAACAGCCATTTCGGGCATGGTACATCCCTGCCACGCCGACTTCGTGGTTCCTCGTGCCGCCGGATCCAGACTATTAATCAGAGAACTTCTTGCTTAAGCAAAACAACGGAAAAGCAGCAAGCAGGGCAATAAATATCTCTGATGAGACGTGGGGTGATACGCGCTGCCCACCCCAGCAGGAAGGCCCTACCTGGCAATGCCTCTGCGCTCTTCATCTGGCTGAGTTGGGCAGAACTGAGCAATTACGGCAGAGCGCATACGCTTTAAGAGGTATTTTCAGTAAGTTCCTCTGCTTTTAACAGGGGAACCCATCCTTCCAGCCTCACATACAGCCAGGTTGGTGTCGTGCCGCTGTGCTTCAGCAGGGTCTCCCAGGCCAGACCCCAGCTCCCAGGATGAGTTGCCCTTTCCTTTTTTCACTGGAGCAGCAAGAAAGCACTGACCAGGCAGCAAACGGGAAATCCAGTTCCTGCACAGATGGAAGGCGAAGAAAATCACCACCCCGACCTGACACCATACGATTTCTGCCCTCTGGGCCAGAGCTGCCATCACGCAGAGGACATCCCCACGCAGGTGCTGTGCTCAGACTCCGTAAGAGGCTGTCTCCATCCTGGCTGCGAGGCAGGGCAGCCAGAGCTGCCTCTCTGCATGCAGCAGCTGCTCTCGAGCCTTACCATAAGAAAGGTGCAGGGAAGCACAAGGTGCTGCGCGGGGCAGTGCCCTAACAGCCCGTCTGCTGCCCAATTTACGAGCACGCGAGAGCCTCGCAATCCCTGCCAGACCGAGCTCAGCCCTTACTGGGCTGCCCTGCACCTTTGGAGACCAGGGCCACACCGAGGGCTTGCTAATGTGTTGGGCCATGGCAATCATTTCTAACAGGGAAGGTATCAACATTTCAAAACAGTTTAATTATTCTGAGAATGCTTAGCTATTAGCAAAGACAAGAGAGCTCAGGGCTATTTTTCAGCATTAATTTTCCATTTGAAATGAATTCCTTTTGGTTACACTTTTTAAATGTTTCTTTTAATTAGACGCAATTACTTCAGAAGAATTGCTTTTATTTCTAAGCCTGAGATCTCAATGATAAAGCTGTTAACTGGCCGAGCTGAATGCTGTGTATGGCTCATTTAGCTGGTACACTAAAGTATATTGAACTAGGAAATTATACAGTGAATCAGCTATTAATTCATTTTATGATCCTTTCACTCTAACATCGTGAATGAGATCTTCAGGGGGAAATTTAGTCACAATACATATAATTGTTCAACTATATATATGCCACTGGTTTACTGCTCTAAGGTTACAGGCACTGCAGGGCTGATCTGAGTGCAACTGTGCAAACAGCCCCGACTCCTGACAACGGGAGGACCTGCGCCAGGACCAGCCACGGACATGTCCCCTGCCAGCCTGGTGTCACCGCGATGCGTAAGACAGGTAGGAGCTGCTGGGGAGAACTGAGCATCAAAACCAAATGAACCAAAGGGCCAGACTGCTGCAAGCCACCTGAGAACTCTTAACGAGGTTTTCTCCAAGGAGCCCATTCGAATCAGGGCAGTTCCTCAGACCAAGCAGTGCTTGCATTGCACCTGTGATCCCAGGGGTGAGTTAAGCAGCTGCTACAACAGCAATTGATCCTGTGGAGGTGGGATGAAGCCTGACATTAAGGAGCACTGCTGTGGCCGCTGTCTTGTAGCACAGAATCCCCCCTCGTCCCCAGCTCCATACCCGCTGCAGCACCTCACACCGCAGCTTTGCCCCTTAATGGGTGTCTGCAAAGCTGATCCTGCCGCAGGGACATCAGGGCAAGGCAACGGGAGCACAGGAAGATGGGCTCTGACCCTTCGCCAGCTCCTCTGGGGCTCTCTGGGACATCCATGCCTGGGATGATGCTATTTGTGTTTGGGTCTAAAACCCCACCTGTAACACTGCTGATTTCCCAGACCACTAACAGACTGTTAAACTCATCCTCACAGCCCAAGAGGCTAAAGAAATCCGGTGGGCCAAAAAGCACACAAGGATTTGCACTTCAGCCCCAGCACTCCCTCCTTCAGGGAACACCACCACACAACCGGTGCAGGAACCAGGCTGGAGCCCCATACCCAGAAAATGATTTACCAGCACGTCGTGAGCATTGCAGTAGGGCTTGGATGCGCGTTAGGCAGTTGTACATACTGCAGAGTCACCATATGGATATCTTCGTAATTGAAAATGTAATGTAAACCTTGGCATCCAGGGCCTTCTGGAGAAATCATTGTGGAAATGTCATATAATTAATGAATTGCACCAGCTAGCAGGGGAAAAAGACATTTTAACCACAGGATCATGGGACTTTATTACTGTAGATGGACTAAATCTATATCTTTCGGCATAGATCAGTCCTGACAAAAGTGAGGTTGCCAACTGGCCAGGTTTGTTTTTACTAACTTAGCTCTCTTATTATTTTAATGAAGTCCAACTGATGCTGCAGAAAGGCCAATTTCTCCAAGTGCTGCCAATAAATTAAAATAAAGATGTTATGTATGAAGATTGGCAGGTGTCTCCCTGCAGATTTTATCAAGCTTCCAAGAAGTTCTCCGCTTCAGCAAGAGCCACGGCCAAGCTTTAGCTATGGAAGGCAGCAAGACAGTGGAGTTCAGAGCAATTAGCAGAACGGTAATTAGCACCAGCTCAGCACTTAACAGTGTAGATGTGCAGAGAGGTTCCCTTTGGACCACTGAGACGCAGGCCTAGGGCTTGTAGCAACACCTCAGGGCCGGCCTTAGGGCCTCTGTGTGAACATAGGACCTGTCCTCATGCCCTGGGGCTTTAGTCACACCCATCTGAATCCAGCCTCATTCAGACCCACAGTGCAACTGCAGCTAGAGTTTGTATGAAAGGCAGAATTTAGCAAGTCCCACTCCTTACGGGACCACAAGCCCACGAGAGCCTGCAAGCCCCAGGGGAAAGGCGGCACCGGAGCTGGGTTGCAGCCAGAAGCAATGCAGCTGAGGCTTTCTGGGTCTGGGAATTTGATGGCAAGCTGCCACTGCCACAGCCTTCGTGGGAGGAATCTGGTGGGTGAGTGCTCACTGCTGCAGTCTGGGCTCTCCCTAAGCACAAAGACTTTCTTCAAAGCCTCTACAAGAGACAGGAGAGCTCGCATCCTCCAAGGGAGCAGGCTGCTGTACCAGAGAGAAGAGATGAATGCCCTCCCTCCCCTGTGAGCACGGGACAGGCCAGATCCTCATGCAAGAGCTACGTGCTCTGTTGTCCCTCCCCGTACCACGGTGCCATTACATCCACATGTCCCTAGACCATCTTTGGAAACATCTCTTGGCAATCTTCCTGGGACAGCCTGCCTTCTCCATTCTCTGCTGTCCATACCAAGGGTGAAGAAAAAGCACATCCAGCTTTTATGCTATTGACACATGGTCCTGGTGTACGGGTGACACTTAGCAGCCTGAAAATATCCATGCTTAGGAAACAGCAGCTTGTCACATTGGTGCAAATAGGATAGAGCAGAGGCACACACACACAGGCTACAGGATGAGAATGCTGTGTACAGGACGAGGACCCTGAATCCAAACACTCACAGGTGCTCATAAATCCAGCGTCTGACCTGGGGAGTTAATCCAAATCTACTTCATCAGAACCTGTCCCAGAGGTGTTAAACCCATGTTGCAAAGCTGTTTAGGGGAAAAGAGAAGGGAACACAACTGAATTAGAGTCCCGCCCACCATCAGTTCTGTCTTGCATCTATTCAGTTCTAAGATTTTACATTTTTTATTGCTTAAAAGTGTTTGTTTAATCCATGGCGCAATAGTGTACAAAAATGTACTGTTCAGGAAGAGAAAATACCCAGGGTTATGGCAAGACTATGCATTAGTATACATTAATGACTTCAGTTAATTAGCCATATAAATTAATACTAATTGATAAATATAATTAAGGAAGGGCATCACATTAATGAAGAAGCTTTTTAGTATTGCCATTTCACATTTCCATAAACATAGCTGGAGACGAAAGTTTCAGTAAAATTCCTTGAAGGTTCAGAAGGGCTGTGCTCAAGCACTCCTGCCACCTCCTAAAATCCATCCCAGATGCATTTCTCCCTGAGCATCTTGCTTCACACTTTTTAGTTTCACCTGCACTTATTATTTATATGGCAAGCCTCAGAGGTTCAGTTAGAAGGCCAGCCTGCATCGTGCCCAGCAGAAGCTGCCCAACCTGTGCCTGACCTGTACCCACCAACGGGATGTGCTCAAGGGGATGCCCAAGCCATTCAGGCAAAATTCTGCTGCAGCCTGGCCCAACCCCTTACAAACCCCTGCAGCGTCCCAGCTGGAGATGTGCACACACTTGTGCATGGGGAGAACTGGTGAGCACACCCGTGGCACCCCACGTCATCTCCATTGACACCTTCCCAGTTCATGGTGTCGCTTGACTTCATATCAAGCGGAGGATGGATATCATTTTTTAAAAGAGAACTAAAACATCCCCCCGTTCTCTGAAGGCAAAGGTGAACAGCCCATTGAAACAGACCTGTTGTCCTTTCTTGTACTCCTACCACCCAGAACCACACAGCAACAAAAAGATATGATTCAGTAAAGTTATTGAGTGCCAGACCTTCACATTTGTCTTCCAGTGACTCTTAAGTCTTCCTTTTCTCTATCGAGTTCCATCTCATTGACTTCCTATAAACACTAATACAGAGCCAGGGGCCCACGGACATGCCTGGAATACAACGCACACCGCACAGGCACGGCCCTTGTGGCTGGGCTCAGAAACCCAGAGAGCGAGCTGATGGGATGCAGCTAGCAGAGCACTCAGGAACAGGAGCCTCCTCCTTTGCCCCTAACAAAACCCCAAAATGTAGTTTTTTTTTTTTTAAACTTCTGATCATAATTTCTAGGTGACTTTTCACCTTTTGTAATTTTCCCTTTCCTTATGTTCTTGAAGGTGAAATCCCCACATTTTCACAAAACTTCTGGAAGTGACCAAATCCTCTGCCCCACACCGGCCAGACAATGAAACCACCACGTAAGACGACTGCACAACAGAGACCCTGTTAATGCTCAACCACGTGCGGCATTCAAAGCGTGCCTCTAATTAATCACCAGTTAGCTGTCTTCCTCATGCGGCATCTTCCATCTTGTTTGGGACACAATGAGCTTCCTCCCCCTTTGTAGTCCTACACGCTCCTCTTCCTGTTGGGCTTGATGACTGCCGGCCTCCTCGTGGGCTCCCCTCCCATGCCAGCCTCCCACCCAGACATCCTCCCGTTCAAACATTAACCCAGGGCGCTGAAAGGCTTTGCTGACTGCTCCATAAACAAGTGAGACAACTGCCATGCAGCTACCGGCCTGCCACAGCGCCTACTGCTCCGTAATATTTGCTGCAGGAAACCTCCCTGTGGCTCATCTTCCTGCAGGCAGCCTGGGAGTCGCTGCCCCCCGCCATCCCTCGAGCCCATCAGTTTGGGGATTTGTGCTTTAATATTCTTTTAAGTGTGGTGTTCCTGATGGACCGTGGGAGAGGTCCGATGCAGGATAACTCCTTGGCTTGTGCAGCACGCAGGCTGAGAAGCATAAACCTCCCTCCTCCTCTGTACCTGCAGCTTATTGCTTCGCGTAGCTTGCAAGAAGCTGAAACTCAGGCTGGCCCAGAAACACTGAAACCCAGAACTCATACACGACCAAACCGAACCCCTTAGAAAGGTTAACCACAGGCCTCTAGTTAAACCTCCTTTGAGATGTGGTTAGGAGGTAGAGTCCAGGATGGGCATGACCAAGGTGAATTTGGGGACTTGCCTGCCATCCAAAAAAGCTCAGCTGAACTTCCCAATCCCTTGACCCCCAGCCACCAGGTTGCACCAGGGCCTTATGCCTCCAAGAGCAGGCTCAGGCACTGCTGGGCCCAGACCTCCCCACCAGCACCGTCTGAGCCCGGTGCTGAGCCAAACAGCAGCCCGGCGGGGAAGCAGCGCTGCTACCTGCGATTTTTCACGCCTTCACAACCCACACCAGCTCCCACGCTCTCCTCTGCTTTCCAGACGCTCTTTGTGGGATAAAAAAGAATGTGATAAAGCATCTGATGATGCAGGTGGTACCATCTGCTCCCTCACCAGCTGCTGCTGCCACTTAACCATCTTTTTCTATCAAATATTGGAGAACCAAGGCGACCACGTAGGAAGCAGCTTTCAGGGTAGCCCCAGTATAGGAGAGCACTTCTCTTGTTAGGAACTCCTGGTCCTAGAGCCATCAACAGCCATCCCTTTCCTATGAGGGAAGTCCTGGGTGTGATCTAAAACTCGACACCAAAGAAATTTAACTAGTTTCCAGAGTCTCCAGCATGGCTCTACCAATAGGTTTGTTTCAGAGCTGAACACCAGGCTCCTGGTGCAGAGCACAGAGCTCTGTGCAATCCAGGGACCAGAGGAAATCAGGATTGCTCCACATGCAAGGCTGCGAGACTGGTGCATGTCTTAGGAGCATGCAGCCTACCAACAGAGGTAGCTGCAGAGGCTGCATGCAAGAGGAGGGCTGCAGCACCGTGGTTTTGCAGAATACAGCTGTGACTACGCTGCTAGATGAGAAGGGTCCGACCCCAGGCTCCACACTGTGCTCCCTCCCATCCTTGTAACATGCACTTAAGTGCTCAGACAGACAAAACCCTGCAGCATCCAGCGAAAGCCTGGGCACACTTAACTACAGCCTCCTTGAGTAGTGTTAAGACACTGTGTTAGTGAAGGTCACATCCAGCTGGAGGCATATCCCTCACTCCGCTGTGATAGAAATGGCTCCAGCCAGCCCGCTTCAGAAAGCATCCTCAGCTATTTCAGTTTGCTCTACACGATGGCTCAGTGGCACGGTCCTTCTGCAGAAGTTAGTCACACCGTTCTCAACACTTGAATTTGTCATTGCAACGCAGTCTGATTTTGGTGTCAGATTTACTATGAAAAAACAAGAAATTGAAAATGCAAGCTAACTAAAAACATTAAAACAGACAGTAAACCCAAGTCCTAAGATTTAGGAGTCCAATAACATCACCGCACAGTTACTAAAAAAAATCTGTGGTACCCTCAAGTGCAGAAACTGAAATGGGTCTTGGGCTTTTGCTGCCTGTGTACCCAGGGTGTTTCAGATCAGCTGTCAGATCAGGACAGGACTGGGTGGTGCAGTGGTGAATCATTGTTCAGGTAAGATACTGGATACTGATGATATCATGAGTCATTTGGTGGATATTTCAAACCAACCTGTTTTAAGAGCACACAGAAAAATTCCTCAGTAGAACAGCAGTGGCTGGGCTGCACCAGGACACGCTCATGGGACAGTCATGTATCTTCCTCTGTTCAGCAAATGGAGGAAAACCAACTGTTTCCCCTCCTTGTTTGCATTTTTATCTTCCTTTAAAAACAGCATAGCTTCCACCTCACCTCTGCCAGCATCTGTTTTGCTGTCTCCTTCCCAGATGTGCTGGAAAAGGGAGCTGAACTGCAGAGTGGTTAAACCTCACAATTAAGGTTGAGCAAGCTTGCCATCCAGATTTCAAACACACAAGCATCTACCAAAAAACGTGCTCTGTTAATGCGTTCGCTCAAAAACTGAACCAAAATATCTGGTAGGCTCGGAGAAAGGCTAGACGCTGCTCATGATAATTCACATTTTGGTTATTGGTTCCAAACACCAGTGCTTGAAAGGCTGCTGTAAGAGGACATGAGAGCAGCTTACACCGATCACCGTGTCACCAGCACCTCATTGCCAACAGCGCTGAGCAGGAGTAGCTCCGAACACCATGAAGTCGGAGATCCTTCCAGACTACCTCTGCAGCCTGGGGACTCCCAGAGGCAGAAGGAATCATTTCAATGATCATTGCTGGGCTTTTCTCCCGTGCATTTGTCTCCTTGCACTCAAAAGCCTCCCAACCTGCCGCTGTGGTTGAGGAGCTGGGATGGTCTTGCTGAAATCCCACGAGGGTTGCTTTGCAGGAGCAGGGTGGTGCCAGGGAGAAGCGCTGCGCTCGCTGGGATGAGCAGCATTGCTCTGACAGTTAATCCTGCCCTCCTCGCCAACAGTAAAACTCAGGGTTAAGACAGATCAATGGACAGCGTGTTTTATCTTTCTTTTAACAAACACCCCAACCAAAGGTAAAAGATCAGTTACATCTCCAGGCTAGAAAAATCGCCTTCGCTTTAAAACAAAGCCACAAAATTGTAAGTCACTGCTGAATTTTATGTTCAAAGTCTTTTCTGTGAGAGGCGAAGTGTAACTAGATAAAAGTGAATAACCAGACAAATGCCTTTCCTCTCCCCTCACTGCCAGGCTGTCCCCTGGCAGGCTGGCTTGTTGGAGGGCTGCCTCTCCGGTGGTGCCAGGCTGGCTTCTGGGGAGACAGCTTGCGAATGATCATTTTTAAAACCTCCTATTCCTCTGCTCATGCAGGGGGAAGCGGATGTCAGATGAGCCCACACGCTTAGGGAGATCGAGGTCTCAGCTCGCCCCTTGTCACCGTAACACCAAAAGCCAGCACGCACAGAGCACCAGGACCATATCCTGCTCCCCTGCCACCAGAACACGCTCAGAGCCCCACCACGCCGGTGGTCCCATGCCCAGGACCACACTTACAGCTCCCTCTGTGTCTCAGACAGCCTCGCTGCCCCTGAGAGGCAGCTGAGCAAGCAGCACCAGACATCCCATATGCAGAGCCATTGGAGACTACTCCAGGTTAGAAAGTCTTGGTCCCCCTCGTTGCAGATTAGTGCATCGACCTGCAGATCTGCCTGACCCCAAAGCCCTGTCACACCCGCAGGGTGTGCCTTTGGCATCCAAACATCTTCAGGGTCTACCCGCCAATCATTTTCCAAAAGCAAGGAGACATTCTTCAGTGGTGCCAACCCCCTCCTCAGGAGGAGGGCAGGGGAAGGACAGTACCTGGATTTATCACCTCTCGCAAACAGCTGCCAAATTCATCACTCAGGAGTTTGCCTGGGATATATTATTTAATAATATCTAGAAAATGCATTAAAAATGCAGGGTCTTCTCCTTGCCAGGTGATTTTAATGTTATTGATTATTCTCTAAATCACTTATTGTGAGTTTGCTCTGACGCATTTAGCTTTTGGGCAGAGGAACCCGCAGCAGCTTCTCGCACTTTGTATCCCCAATCTTTGCTTCAGCGCTTTGCAGCCGGCATACCCAAAATCCAGCAGGTAACACCACCACGCACCGTGCCGCACGCTGCCCCGTGAGATGTGCCCTCCTAGCATCCTCGCCTGACCGGGCACAGAGCTTCATGGCTCATCTGTTTTGACTGGGGAGGCAAACTGCAAGGCCAGCACTGACGCAACAGTCCCGCCATTGTCCAGCCACCCGCGCTTTCTCTCCCCCCTTTCCCCAAACAGCGACTCCCTCCCGCTGCCTGCCCACGCAGGGCCTCCAGCCTGCTGTTCTTTACATATGCTCCTGGGCATCTCCATCCTGCCTGGTCGATGATTAACTTGTGGAGCTGCAGTTGTCAGCGCCGTGAGTTACGGCTGTCTCGTAGCCGGTAAGCAGGGGACGAGGAGAATGCTTTCACCCAGCAGCTTTCGATCAGCTCGGAGAAAGAAATGCTCACGCCTCAAAACAGGGCAAAATGCTGTGGGTTTATAAAGAAAAAGCCCAATGAACACTTCCCCCTAAGTTTAAGGTCCAAGAATCAAAGCCGGCTCTGGAAAAGCCTGAAGCAAAAAGCCCTGTTACGGCCATTCATATCCCCAGGTCACCAGGGGATGGGACTGCCTGCACCGACTTGCATGCTCTGCTTATATGCCATGGGGGCCTGGAGGTCCCATGGAAGCCAGTTCCCAGCACTGAGGAACTTGGTGACACTTTCTGCTGGTGCTGCTTAGCCAAGTTAATGGCAGGGACAGGCTCTTCCAGCACCAAGGGATTGCACTGTCAGCACAATTTACTCACAGTGGTGGGGCTAAAGAAGAGCCTGAGAGCACCTCCAGTGCCCCTGCTTTTGGGGTCTTCAGCATTTTGGGGAATGCTTTAGCTGCCCCAGCACGAGACCATGGGAATAACCTCAGCCCCCTGCTCAGAGGACGGGCCAGCTTCTCCCAGGAACAAAATCTCCTCTGGCATTTTGCGTCCTCTCCCCAACCCAGAATTTCGCTCCAGGCCTGGGAACCAAAGTGAGAAGCAACCCAAAGCAAACATTGCAGAGTCAGAGAAGGGGCTGAGGTGGATGTGAATCTGCAGAGCTCCTGGAGCTGGAGCTTTCTTGCTTCATAAGAACCAGCTCACCCATTATCTTGAGCTGATTCACTCTCCTCTGCACATCCCCTATCTCTGCTCATCTAGAAGCTATTGCCTCTCAGAAGCCTCCAGAGAAAAGCGTTAGACAAAACTTTAGATTTATCCTGAGAGATAATCTTCAGGAACATTTTTTTAATCCCTAGAGCACTTTGCAACACAGCATGAGCGCTATACTGCTGTACATTTGGAGGCACAGGAATGGCAGGGCAAGGAGGGTTGGCCACTTGGGAAGGTCTACAGGTTATTTCAGTCTCATGCACGGCTGTTAGGCCAGCACTGGTGAGGTCTGCACATTCAAGGGGTACAGAGCAATACTACAAATCAGCAATGCTTTCAGCCCAGAGCAGCATTTTGTCCTTATACATTCAGCATTTCTTCTGTCTGGGGTAAGTGAACCTGCTGAGTACCAGCGGCTGTTTCAGGAGATACCACGGATCCCGCCCCGCAGCACCATACAACGGGGACACACTTCGTATAACAACCCTGGAAAACCGCTTCCCTGGCTTTTGTGCAAGAGGCCAAACTGCAGCCAAGCGATGGGAAAGAACCTCCTGCAGTAAACACTTGCCAGCTCAATTGCCGTGCGCTGATCTCTGTGGCACAGGACCTGCACCCATCCCTGGGAGCAGCTGCCCTGGGAAGCCACCCAGGGGTCAGGGCAGCGGGGAGTTCATCCCATCCGTACGCCTGCCTGCGGGCCGGGGCACTGAACAGATCTCGGGTCAATGGGAGCTGCAGGGATCCTCTGCTTCTGGGGGAAAAACATGCAGGCTAAAAGCAACTTCAAAACCACGTTTAACCTGAACTCTTATCTTTTATCCCTTTAAATATCCAAGCGGCTACTTTTGCAAGCATGAAGCCTGGACTCCAGCTACATTTATTTCCCTCTTTCATCCCAGCTGCAGCTCCTCAGAATTTATCTCTATGGTTAACTTCCCCTTTCATAATATTAGCACAGTTGAAGCACTTGCTTTCCTGTTGCAGGCAGTGATTATATAGCAAATTAACCACAAGCTGTTCAGTCCAAGTCCAGCAGTTGGAAAGATGCTCCTCTGAGTAATGGTTTGTGTAGTTGATGCTTTCATCTGTAATTTGCATTTGTAATAAATGCAGAAATAAAAAATGGGGCCCGTATTTTAAAAAATAGCCTGGGATGGCAGGGGCAGGCAGGCAAGGCAACTGGGGTGGGGGAGACCCCTTGGGAGCTCGTAGGGCTGTGTCGCAGGGTGCCACAGCATCTCCTGGCCAGGGAGGGGGAACCCACGCACACGCCTCTGCCGCCTGTATTTGTAACTGCCACACAAACCATGGCTTCCTGCCCAGATGGATTTTACACAAGAGGCACAAAAAAATTAAAGCAGAAGCTAGCAGTTCGGTATCAGCCATTCCCACCAGCAGGATGAGCCGTGCACTTGTGCGCCCACCCAGTGATGCAGGGCCACACCAGGCAGCCCAGCAGGCTGGCAAAGCCTTTTCCCTAGCAGGGCAAGACCCCAGCAACACCTGGAGAGGAACCAGGAGCTATGAGATGCCCACCAGGCTTCCCAAGCCCTGCTGACACATCACCCTGTGCTCTGCCTGCCCTGGGGGGACCTGACCCAGGGTGGCCACATCCAACACCAGTGCTCAGAGCAGCGCAGGGCCAGGCAAAAGTGCGGCTGCAGCTGAAAAACACCCACATCCATCAGGGAGAGACTCCACTGGGATATTTATCCACCGGTTGGCAGAGGAGATGCAAAAGTGCTCCTGACCACCAGAAAACCCCACACCCAATGGGAGGCAGCAGCTGCCCCCTGCATCCCTCCCTCACAGCTCTAACAGGAGCATCTGCTCTCTCCAGACAGGCTCCAGAGATGGCTGGTGGGGAAACCAGCCCACCCTGCACACCAGCTTCATGCCCCCTGCCTGTATTTATGACTTGTAGCAGCCGTGCCCTGCATTACCTACCCTGGGGCACTGCTCACTGCCTTTGGGAAAGGCAGCCCCTGCTAGGCCAAGATGGTTACAGCCTCACAGGAAGGCCTCCAACCCACCCATAAAACCCCAAGTCTGGGGACAGAGCCATGATCTCTCAGCTACGGACGGAAGGGAGAGAGCAGGCAGAGGACCTCCCCCCCACGGAGGGCAGCAGGCAGGCAGCCGCGAGCAGTTCCCCATTCCTGCACCATGCTCAGCCTGCACGGGTGTGCACAGCCCCGTGGTGGGATCGCCCCCACCGTTGGGGCAGACATGGGCATGCAGCTCCTGGGCATCCACTGGGGTGGCTCCACTTCCCAGGAAGGACACAGTGGTGGAAAAAAAGGTGGCTGCCTTTGACTTTTGTTCTACAAAAGAGACCATCTCTCTACTTAATTAAATAAGGTGGGAAGGACAGGAAAGCTGGTTTCTTAGTATTTTGAAATGTAACTTGCTACAATAAGGAACCAACTGAGAAGCTTCCTAATAGTTTGGAGCCCAGCCTTTTAAAATTGATTTATCTGATGTCAGACCGACTTTATCTTTACTTCTGTGCAGCAGTGAGCACACCTTTCAGCACCATACCTGAATTATTATTTATGAATCGCATCTACACATTTTGTGGAGCTACTGAAAAATATATTAGCCTTCCTAGATGGGCAACCCCAGACAGACTGCTCTGTGCAGGACTGAAGCCTCCCTTGCTGCCTCTTCCCACCCGCACACATGCATGCCATCCGCACCAGCCTTCTTGCTGCATTCTGCATGGCTCCCCAGGAGTGCTGAGCTCTGATGCAGGAAGGCCCATGCAGAGTGATCGGAAGACCAGACATGGCCTGTTTGCTTTTCTTTGTGCACTTTCCACCTCTGTTCTAGGGTGTCTGGCCTGGTGAAGAAACATCTTCCTATGGTGATGCTGAAAAGCAGCCAGCACAGGGACATGCCCTGCTGTCTCCCCCCACCCAGCTGCAACAGGGTGGCTTGGGATGCTGAAATAGTTCATCTTTCTGGCTCCCTCCATGGGAAACATGCCAACCCTCAGGCACCAAAGGCCCTGTAGCTTTTAAGAACTTGCCCATCCCAACCTAGATGCAAGTGGCTGAACTGAGCCTCCAGCTGCAGAGAGCCCAGGCTGGGCAAAGCAGGTATCGGTGGGTAGGTAGGAGCCACAGCCTCGTGCAGTGGTTCTCCACCCAGATACCGCACCACTCGTGGTTCCATGATCCACTTCTCCACCAAGCTGCCACAGAAAGCACTCCTCCCTCCTGTTGCATAGCTTTTATAGGCCACACATGGGCAGGCACCACCCAGTGCTGGGGAACTCCCGCTTTACCTGTGGCCTCTACAAGAGTCTGCAACAACCACCACAGAGGTGCCTCTGCTGGGGGGACAGAGGGGACACAAGGAGGGAACTGTCCTAAGAGACCTCTGGGGGTACCCCTGAAGGAATAACAGTAAGAGATGGATGAACAGCATATGCACAGGAGGGAAGTTACACACACTGCACAGAGGGGAGAGGGGAAAGAGAAGATTGAATCTTCCTGGAGACCAGTGAGATTCTATAAACATAATCAAAATGTAATAGAAACTTTTTGGAAATGCTGTTAGAAGGAGAAAGCATCAATCTTCATGGAACTCCACTCAACAGGCTTTCTCCAGCTAATCAATCACGGTCAAGACATGGGCCGTCCCATCTGTCTGTGCAAGGGACCAGGAGGAGATTGCTAAGTGCCTGGGCTGGAGCTACCATCTCAGTACCAGGCAATTCATCATGCAGGAAGAGAAGGGGGGAGAACGGAGAGGAGGAAAATAATGTATAACACTAATAAAGTTTCTCCCCCCGCCTTCATTCCCAACCAATTTTTAGTAAAGGAGCCCAATCCAGAGGGGCTGCAAGCAGGGGGGCGGGAAGGGGGATGTGCACTGGGGAGGAATCTGGTTACAAGATGCACTCCAGTAAACAGAGACAAAAGCTGTCATCTGCATACTATCCCTCTGCAAAGCCCACACTCACCACCCCAGCTGCTGGCAGCTGCACAGCAGCCAGCCTGTACCCGCAGGACCCAGGTCCCTCTGGTCCAGGAGCAGGAGAGGGTGCTGGTGAGGACAGCAAAGCTCGGGAAACGCAGAGGAGAGCACGAGGGAGCTTCACCTGCTGGCACTGTGGGGAGAGGCCAAGCCGCTGCGTGCTGACAGCCTGACTTCTCCCTAGAAGCTCCCACTGCCATTTGGGAAGGGGGGCCTTGAAAATGGAATAACATGGAGCTTAAGGACTCAAAGCATGCAGCATCTGCAGCAGACACGGGATTTTCCACAGCACATTACACTCACATGTGTGCATGTAGGGCAGGGACCTGCACGCAGCAAGGAGGGAGTTTCACACTTCACTCAAATCCCCACTGACTTTCAGAGCTTTGGCATCTTCTCAGCCCACATAGGACAAATCCCTTCCCTCCCCAGCTGCTCATCACACTGGGTTCCAGCCCCCCTCATTTCCAGAGGCCACCAGCAGCAAGGAGCCCCAGCACCTGCCTTACAGCCAAGGACTCAAATCCACATTTGTGTGAAAAAGTACTATTTCCCCTGTTAAAGGATCCAGAAGTGATGCAATACAGCAGGACTCCCATTCCATCCATCCTTCCAAATCTTGACAATTTCTCTTTTCTACAGGATTTTTGATGTAGAGGACAAAGCCCCCAGTAGCATCCTTTGAGCCAACACTGGTGATTTTAGGCACTGCCTCTCCATGCACAACCCAGGTTTAACATGTTCTGTGCTACTATTTGCATCCAGTCCCACGGACTTCACAAAACTCCCCATGTCTGCTAACAAGTAATAAAATACAGCAGGGTTTCTCTAAGGACACAAGCAAGGTTCAGTTCAGACTCAAGCCCAACTCTTTTCCATTTCCAGTGCTTGTCACAGCACCTGAAAGAGCCCTGGAACGCACTAGACAACAGAACTACCCTGCAAAAAGGACTTTTTTTCCTCACTTAATTTATAAAAATAACCTTGCTACTTGCACTTTGGCTCTTGTAGAGATTCTTATGTGTTCAGTCCCAGGTAAATGGGAAACCAGAACAAATATGCTCATATTAACAGCTGAGATTAAAGGGCCATTTAAAATAGGAAGCCAATAAAGAATCATGACCTAACCATATATATATATTTTTTTTTTGCTGGCCTAAATTTAACCTAATGGATTGACTAGACACTGCAGGTGAAATTCAAAAAGCAACAGTAAGTAGGTGAGAGATTTACTCCTGGATATTTATCCATTCTTTCAGAACGATGAGAACCCCACAGCTTCCAGTAAACGTCAAAATTCTTCCCTTCCTCCACAGATAAAAATAGACTCCACTTAAAAATGCAGTGACACAGGATTTTAGCCTCTACTGTAAGTGTAAATATAGCAACAAATTAAGTAGACACATCCAGTAAATAACACTGACATCCCCGAAGGTGAAGTTGCTGGAAGTCTTTAAGCTGGTCTGTGACCAGGTGGCAAGAAAATGTGGTTTCACCATTACAGTGATTTCCTTCAGGGTATTAGCCTCATCCTGTGGTGCTGTTTGTCCTCTTCTTTCAGAGGTACCTTCTCCTCCCCTTCCCACTTTCCCCTCAAGGAAAGCACCAGACTAAAATTTGCAGGGGTTCCTTACTGTGAGAAGCCAGTACAAAACTTTGCTCAGGCTACAGCCACATCAACGGAGTTCATCAACAGCTCAAAAACATGAAGTTATTTAAAACTTCGCAATGCATCAATTGTCAGAAATTTAAACTACTAACACATGGGTTATAACCGCCTAATTTACTTCTAGATATACTTTTAAACATGCACATCCACTTGCTCCTTATGCCCTAACATGCTTGTAATCACAGCTAGTAACTCATTAACCTTTTACAGCCAGCTTTGAGTATAAGGCACAGCCCACCAAAAGCCAAAACAGAGGTCGCAGCCCGTGGAAGGGATCCGCTATTCTTTACTGAATGAGTTGTGGCTCCCAGGTTTTTCTTTTCCTCCACTCTCCCGCCAGAGGTTGAGAAGAGCCACCACCAGCACAACCTGCAGGAACTCAAGGAAGGGCCACACGAAAACCAGAGCTCCCAGCTCTCCCCCAGAGCTCTGATCCCAGTGGACCCCCAAACCTGGAGGTTTTCTTCTTTGACCCCAGAAAGCTTAGAACAAGTCTGAAAGAGAGAGGAACTGACTGACATGACTGTAAGTCACACTTAGACATCCTCACCCTATTTTTTCCACCTTACAGACAAGGAGAAGGGCCCAACACACCACAAAGACGAAACAACCACCAAGCACAGCACCTGTCCCAGGGATCCACCCTTCCTCCAGCTCCTCTCCAAGCAAACCAGCTGGTGGTGTGCCCTTAGCTCCTTTATATACCACCCTTCCTCCACCTGGAAAGGGCAAGGACAGGTTCAGGTGCCCCAGCAGCCCCAGGGGAGCCGGGGGCAGCTGCAGAGGGTGGGTGGCCGCAGGAGCGTTGCTTGCAGCTGAGCGTGGCCGCAAGCCTCAGCGTGGCCGCAGGCCTTAGCACACCCCAGCCCAGCCAGATCAGTGCGGGCAGCAGCGTCAGGCACAGGTTTTCTGCAATAAAATTCTTCTTTAGCTGATATACCGTTATTCTCCACCCGTAACCTTCCTCCCTAATTACCATGAATGTAAATGACCTCTGGTGTAAGGTTTATTGTAACGATAATTGAGATGTGGATTTTTAATAATAACCTCCTGGATTTTCCACTTGATTTCCTGATTTACTTTATATTTCCAGGAACGCACACAAAGGTCTGAGCTTGCCCTCTGTCAGGCAGTTTATGTAAAGCCTGGTCGTGACCTCCACTGCTTCTTCAGGCCACGGTCTCTTAAATTGTTAGATGCATCCGAGCTTCTGGATTTTTGAAGGGCCTCAGGGATTCAGGCAGTGGGTGCTGGCTCCCACTGACTGGCTGTGGGATGGGGATGGCTGAAGCCCTTTGGTCACTGTGGGCGTTTTACTTTTCATCGGGCATTTCACTTTTCACTTCAGCATGGGCAGACAAAGCTCAGACCCCAGCCCCGTGGCAAGAGAGCATCCAAATAATGACATAGGATAGTGGGGAAGGAGCTCAGTATTGAAAGCCAGGCAAGTTATTACATCATGGACAGCTTGGTAAAGAAAATATGTTGTGCAAATTGTTGGAGGAATTTAAATAAGGAAAATGTGCTCTCTGGAGCGAAAGTTTGGTCCCGAAGGTGACCTTAAAGGCGAGAGAGGGAGATCAGCTCCCACCCACTGGTCCAGTCCGAGCACCCCCACACGCAGACATCTCAAGTGAAGACTTGTCCTGGTTATTC